>NC_069393.1:2282500-2882500 GCF_027475565.1 Acinonyx jubatus
CAAGGTGGTACCAGGATCACCGAGTTTGGGGGAGAATGTGGGGTGGGCAGTGGGCTTCCCAGAGGGCCGAGAAATGTGAAAGGGTGGGCTATTCCGAGAACCCTTTAAACCTGACAGCCTTGGTGCTCATGACGAGTAACTAAGTGGTGCCCACAACTCAGGGGCGACGTGGGAGGCTGTATTCGTAAAGAGTAACAACAGACGCTGAAGGTGGGGGCGGGGGGGGGGGAGAAAGGGGGAACTCGGACGCAGGTGTGTGCTGAACCCATCCTGGGAACCAGGTCGGCAAAGGGAGGGGTGCTCCACGTGCAAGAACCTTTAGCCTTGAACGCCGAAGGCGACCCAGTTCGGAAGGCACAGCAGACACCTCGGCTGCAAGTCCGCTCTCCACGTGGGCTCCGAGGCCCCTCACTCACCGAAGTCGTAGAGGTTCCGGAGCAGGGCATCCAGAAGTGTCTGAGAACCCGGAGGCGCGGGGGCCTCCGATCCCCGCTCCTGGGCCATCGCGGGGTCTGCCACCGCCGTGCGGCCCAGAGCCCGCCCGGACGCCCACACTTCCGAGTTCTGACGCGCTGCGCGCGCGCGCGCGCGTGCGTCGCGGGTCCCGGCGCGGCTTCCGTCCTGGTTAAGATGGCGGCGCCCGGGGTCCTGAAGAGCGGCCGCAGAGGGTGCCGCCGCCCTAGGCGAGGTCGGGCCGCCCTGCGCGGAAGAACCGCCCCCAGCAGCATCACTACGACCGCTTAGCAAAGAATTTCAGACCCCGCCCGGACGGCAGCCGCATCATGGATTCTTCCAGCTCATCTAATTCTAGCTTCTCCGTCGGCTCCGCTAGTCCCGGCGCTGTCGTGCTCCTCTACTCGGTAGGCGCCCCGGGGAACGAGGCCCGGGGCGGGGCCGCAAGAGAGGACCCCACCCTCCCGGTCCCGGCCTCCTACGGGCCAGGACCCCTGGCCCAAAAGAGTGGGTGCCGGGGTCGCCGAGGAGGGGTGAGGTGGTTGACTTGGTTTCCAAGGCAACGGTGTATCGCTGTGTGTATGAATGTGTGTAAGCTTTTAGAAGTTTCTGTGGGCGACGGTTCCTCTGGTTCCTTTCCACTCGTTCCTTCTCTTTGCCTCCACCAGGCGGGGGGCCTTCAGAGAGCCCCTGACGCAGGAATGAGGCGTGAGAAAGGGATCTCTCTGCCTCCAGCGAGGGGCTGCCTGTAGGTGGAACCGGAGAAACCTGCGATTCTGACCTGGCCTGATATGTCAGCGTGTGGCTCCCCACCCCGCCCTTTTGCTGCCGTGATGTTCCTGGGGCAAAAGTATTTGGCTCGTATGGGGACACAGAGTTTGTGATAAGACTTAAAAGTTTTTCAAATAGAAAGATTGGGAACTTCTGGAAAATTTTACTGCGTTTTTTGTCTTCCATCCGTACGTTTTGCGGAAGGAAGCTAATGCCGCCCGGTCTCTCCCAACTTGCCTTCTAACCCCCAACCCTCTCTCCCTCTCCCGATTGTAACTGATCTTTTTTGCCAACAGAATGTCGGTCGCTCACCATTTATATGAAGAAATTATGAGGTGAACGCTTTGTAGTTCTCAGGATTGCACAATTCTGGGGCAGCTGATTTTTTTTTTAACCACGAAATTAATTTTTATGTACTTTACAAGGCAATGAAAGAATGCATTTTAAAAAGCATGTTGCTATGTCATGGAGGTTAGTGCCAATTTCTGTCTTAAATATAATGTTATTGTGTGTAGGAAGGTCGTAACAGGGAAAAGACAAAACAATGAGATAAACCAAAAACTCAGTTTCAAAAGAGAAGGTAGATACAGGGCTACCTTCAAATTGGGACACCAGCATTCTTTGGAACATGGGGAAACTTCTCCCTCCATGTGGAGAGCTCTGGGCTTATAATTGCTGTCAACTGCCCACTTCTGTGAGAGTTATTACTTTAACCTCTCTAGTTGTTGACCACAGCTCTGTGGGGGAACTATTTTGACCTCATTTTCTGACTCTGCTGTTCCAGACCAGACATACAGGGAACCGGGTTGCTGTGTAGATCCTGACTCACCATAGGTAGCTTTTTCAGCCCTAAACTGGCTTGTGAATTGACTGCAATTTTGCACATGCATATAAAGGAAAGAGTTGGGTGTTTTTTTTTTTTTTTACTTCCCCATTTACTGCTGGTTCTTTAATGATAACACTTTGGTCGGCTTTTTCACTTGAAAAATTAAGGCGATTGTACGTGAGCTTTTTCTACCTCTGAAGCTGGACAGAAGCCCTCACTATTCTTGTAACTGCATAGGCTTTACTCTTAGGATAACCTGAACTTTTTCTTACTATTTCAGGCTGTCCTTATTTCCTCAGCCACACTGTTCTTGTGCAATAATCTAATGTGAGAGTAGTACTTAGAGATATGTAAGATACTCCTGATTGCAACAAACATTACAGCACTGGTTACTTACAGCGTCCTAGTCTTTATTTTCGACACCCAGAATATGGACGTTAAAGACCCAGCCTTTGCCTCCATGGACTTGAAGTTATGACAATAAACAATTGCAATTACAATTACGTGAGGTAAGGGCAAAGGTCAAGTCATCCACAGCACGTTGTGGCAGGAATGAGAAGGAGCACCTGACCTGTTTGGGGACTCAGAGGAGACTTTTAAGAGAAGGCGACATGTGAGCTGAGTTTTTGAGGTGTGAATGGGAGATGAAGGAGAGGAAGACACCCATGGTAGGCACCCATGTAAGAAAGCCACTCCCTTGCATGTTTGGGAGAACCTAGTAGTTAGGTAAGGGTAGAATAAAGGAGACGTGGGAAACGAAACTAAGGAAGTGGGCAGAAGATAGTTCCTAGAGGGATTTTATATATCATATTTACGCACCCTTAAGAATAAAAGCTTTCTAAGGGAACCTTTAAGGATGATCAGATTTGTATTTTTGGAAGTCTAAGGAGGCTGGGTTTCTGGAGTGGTTATTTGTGTGGATAACCTTCACTTAAGTAGAGACGGTAGAAGGAGAATCTGATAGAAGGAATCTGACGCCCTAAGCCTGGGGAGCAACCGACCACGATTGCCGTCATCCAGAGAAGTCCTAAAAGCCTGAGGCAATGGCCGTGAGCCTAGGGAGAAGGGTAAATTGGTTAGTTTGAGTTGGTTAGGATAGTTGAATGCGGTGGCTGAAGAAAAGGAGGTTTCTGTGATTCGGCAACTGGGCGGACGCTGCCAATAGGGAATCTGGGGAGAGGAACTGGTTGTGTCAGTTTCAGATGTGTTCAGTTCCAGATGCGAGTGGTAGAATGAATGATTTTTAAGTCGTGGATTACTACGTTATGGACCACATACCTCACAGGTGTTTGGGAGACATCCAGACAGAGTTAGAAACATGGTACCAGAGGAAAGGAGGCAGGTCTAGCCTAAAGATACGGATTTGTCAGACATCAGCAAGCAAATTGTAGCTGAAGCCGTAGGTCTGCTTGAAACCTTTTCGTGAGAGCACGGAATGAAAAGAAGACTGGGGATAGATACTTCCTGGTGTACCCAGAACCCCAACTATGGCTTCCTGCTAAAGCCTGAAGGAAAAATCTGGACTCCTTACAATGTCCTGCAAGACTACACCATTGCTACCTCTCTGATTCTACTAATGTTGCTCACTGGGCTTTAGCTACACTGGCCTTTGTTTCTCTGACAGTAAGCAGGCTCTCCCCTCAAGCGTGCTTACAGTTCCCTCTGTGTGGCATGCTGTTTTTCCCAGAAATTTGCATCGCTTCCCCTGTCCCATTTGAGGTCCCAGTTCAAATATCACCTCCCAGAGAGGCCTCAACCCAAGCATTCAATCTAAAGTAGCTCTCCAGTCCTTCCTTGTTAGTTACTATATTTTATTTTCTTTATATTCCCTTTTCCAATGTCGTGTTAACATTAGTCTTGTACTGACTCTCAAAGCTGTGTGTTAATGTCTCATGACGTTTGTAGAGCCCATTGTTGACATACAACCGTTATGAAAAATTAAAGATTGACTTTTGTAAATTTACAGTTAAATAAATTCTGTTAAAAATGAAAGTAATAAATACCCCAAGCTCAGCACTTCCTAATTATTTTACTAAATTTTACTGTTACCCACGCTTTTGAGGTTATTTATGTCCATCAGACTGTAAGGTAGAGATGCTATGTAAGAGTGGCTACTGCACATCCCTCCCCAGCTCTCCGCCTACGGAAGTCATGTTGGTAGCTTGAAATCTGCCAGGGCTCTCCCATGGTTAAACATTCACAGCGTGCCACTGGGAGTATGCCTAAGTGAACTTATTTGTTGTCTGTCTTTCCGTAAGGCAGCGTAAGCTCCTTTCCTACATGTTCTTTGTCTGCCTTGTTCATATTTTATTCTCAGCCTGTAGAACAGCACCTGGTATGTTGTGGGCTCTCCCTAACTATCTGTTGAATGAATGGATCCTCCAGAGCAGTTGAAAGGGAGGTACGAGGAGAAGCTTGTTTAGCTACAAATAAGAAGGGGCTGCTGTAAAAATTAAGATAGAAAAACAATGGGGGGGAACTAACTGAAATCTTACTTGGGCTCCTCTTTGTATCGTGCCCCTAGATGGGTAGCTGTGCAAATACATTTATCTTATGGTAATAAATACTTCTCCATCATGTACAGGGAAGGCCAACAAATGAGTAGTTAACACTCAACCCTAGCTGCGTGTAGGAATCACTTGGAGTACTTTTAAAAATAATTCTGATGCCCAGGTACCATTCACAGACTAAATTAATCAAGAATCTCTAGGGGGTCCTGGGCATCAGTATATTTTTTAAGTGCCCAGGTTATTTTCATGTGCAGCCTGGGTTAAAAAATCACTGGATTAGCCATGGGGTCAGGACCAGATTGGGAGCACTTTGAGCTTTAGCCTGTGAATATTGGGGAGCCAGCAGCAGCAGGGCTCAGGAAGTGTCTTCATTCAGTAATTTATTTTTTCATTCTACAATGAGTTCCTACTAGGAACTGGGAATACAAAAACATATAAGACGCACTACCTATGCAGACAAGAAGTTTACAGTCTTGCAGGGGAGATACCAATCTGGGTTTAATGAAGTATTTTAGATGCTGTCATGAAAGGCTCAGTTAAGAGTCAAAGGAGAATATGGTCAGTTCAGTCTAGGTTGAGGGGGGAGAGTCAGGAAATGGTACACAGAGGTAAACAGAGGCTGAGGTTGATGGCTAAGTGTTTTCAGGTGAACAGCGCAGAAGGGTCCCCCTCCCTCCTCCATCTCTCTCCCTGTCTCTATATATGTACACTTATTTATAATTATTTTGTATATTCATATGTAATATAAAAATGTTTATAAACATAAATGCCTTACGTGTGTGTGTGTGTGTGTGTGTGTACAGAGAGAGAGAGAGAGAAGATCTTTGTCTCCCTAGCTGATTCCAATCCTTTTCTCTTCCCACTCCCAGGACCACTAAGTGGGAAGTCTCTAAATCCCCTTTCATCCCTAAAATTATATAATCTATAATGACAGTTTGTTACATTGTACCAAGTCTGAGTCTATACATAAACTGTATATTCTTTTACTGATGAGAAATGGGAGATTTGAGAAGGTTCTTGAACCTTACAAGCAAGAGTATGATATGTTACAAGGACAGAATTTTACAGTAGAATCCCAGCATTAGAAGATTTTTCCCTCATCTATTCTTTATACTTTATATATGTGGGCATAACAATGTTCGTGTTTGCATATTTCACGTTTTACATGCTACCCTTTTGATGTTGAAACTCCTCTTAAGTGCTCTTTTGTTTGTATTCTCATTATGCCTAGTCATGTTCTCAGTTTAACATTCTATATTTTTTTCTGTTACTTCAACATGTAGTCATTCAGTTGTGCTCTATTCCAAACACACCTGGATGTTGGGAAATACAAAGAGGACATGTGTTTTGTCTTCAGGATACTTGCATTTTGGGGTGACGACATGAAACGATTGCAGTATTATGGGTACATTCCATCATAGGTGAAGGTACTGGGTAAAGACGTTCTGATGGGGAGGCAGAGTAAGTCCCTCTGAGCAACTCAAGGAGAGTTTTCTCACAAGAGTGATGCCTGAGCAAGGATGACAGAGGAACAAAAAGGCCTTCCAGACACAGAGATGAGCATGTGCAAAGACCCAGAAGCATGTCAACAATGAACTGTGTTGGGGAAATGCAAATCATTTGCTATTGAGTAGACCTTAGCATGGTGGCCAATGAGTCTGGAGAGGGAGGGACAGACCAGCTCATAGGGGTGCTTGTATGACATCAGAAATGGTTTAGGTCTTACTCTAAAGGAGGTGGCAAGTCACTTAAGTATTTTAAGCAGGGAACAACTGGGTCAGAATTGTGTTTTGAAAAGAGCACATGGCAACATGGAGGGTAGAGTCAAAGGGTCAAGGAGACCAGTGAGGAGGCTGCTGTGATAAAGCGCACAGGCTGGACCTGTGGTTGAGGAGTAGATGTGCTATGTTCTTAAAGGCCACCTTAACAGGATCAGATGGATTGCACACAAGGGTGAGGGAGGAGGGGTCTAGAATAATGCAAAGGGATGTAGATGGCATGGTGGTTGTTGAGATTTCTGGTGTAAAACTCCAGAGAATAAGCAGGTTGTAGGATTGTGCAGAGGAGAAATGAGTTCAGTTTTAGAAAGGCCAAATGTCAGGGTGCCTGGGTGGCTCAATCAGTTAAGCATCCGACTGGGGCTCAGGTCATGATCTTACAGTTCAGGGGTTCGAACCCCGTGTCAGACTCTGTGCTGACGGCTCAGAGCCTGGAGCCTGCTTTGGATTCTAAGTCTCCCTCTCTCTTTGCCCCTCCCCTGCTCATGATCTGTCTCTCTCTCTGTCTCTTAAAAATAAATAAACCTTAGGAGGGCCAAATGTGAAGTGTTTGCAACTAAATGTGTACATCAGGAGCTCCCATGGGAGAAGAGAACCAAGCAGGAGGTTCGAGCACATGTACAATTAGTATCTAAAGCCAGATGAGCAGTACAGTGGGTTGAGACAGGACAGTTGGATATGTTAACATTAAGGGAAATGGGAGGAAAGAAGAAACATTTTCATTTTGGTTGAAATTTTCCCCCAAGGTTGAGAAATCACTGGATTAGAGAAATGAGATGGATCTTCTGCTGTGACAAGAGTCATGAATTAAAAACCAAAGTAAAGGGGCGCCTGGGTGGCTCAGTTGGTTGAGCGACCGACTTTGGCTCAGGTCATGATCTCAAGGTTTGTGAGCTCAAGCCCCACGTCGGGCTCTGTGCTGACAGCTCGGAGCCTGCCTCAGATCCTGTGTCTCCCTCTCTCTCTGCCCCTCCCCCACTCATGCTCTGTCTCTCTCTCTCTCTCTCTCTCCCTCTCAAAAATGAATAAATGTTAAAAAAAAAAATAGGAAAATTTCAGGATGGTTGGAGGTGGGGAAAGGAGGGAGCCCTTAAGAATGGTGTCAGGCCATAGGGAGGTCTAGGAAGATGAAGACTAGAAGGAGGTCAGGGTTTAATGATTAAATTAGAAAGAAATAATAACGTGTGTTGTATTTTTTAATAGCAACGAATAGAAAATAATTAAAAGTTCCATTAGTAATAATATGGTGGAAGAAACTGAAAGGACAAGGAAGTTTATACAGGAAGTGAAAAACTCAAGTGACAAATCAAAATGTATGTGTGTCAGGTGGGAATGTGTGTGTATGCCCAGAAAAAAAGCATTCACTAGAATGGTCCCTGGGTCATTGGACAGCAGGTGATTTAAATTTTCTTCTTTGAGCTTTACTGTAACTTCCAGATTTATTTATTTATTTATTTTTGGCTTTAAAACATTTTATTAAGGGCACCTGCGTGGCTCATTCAGTTGAGTGTCTCTTGATTTTGGCTCAGGTCATGATCCCAGGGTCATGGGATCAAGCACTGCATCAGGCTCTTTGCTGAGCATGGAGCCTGCTTGGGATACATGCTCGCTCACTCTCTCACTCGCTCGATCTCACGCTCCCTCTCCCCCTCCCCCTCCCTCTCCCCCTCCCCCTCTTCCCCTTCCGCCCCTCCCCCACTTGTACACGTGCTCACATACACATGCTCTCTCAAAACTAATTTAAAAATTTTTTAATTCCCTGGTCAAAACAATTCTTAAAAATAATAATAATAATAATACATTTTACTAGAATCTGAATTGCTATTTAAGTGCCCAAGAATCTCTAAGCATTTTTTTCTCCCCAGTAAGTTGACCGCTGCTCACACAGGTTAATGCCTGAAAGATAAATAGAAGTTCCTAGGATCTGCCCAACCCGGGATAGAGGACACCCTTTGTGTCAGCAACACGCATGGTAGCCAGGGAGAAGGCAGGTGGCTCTTTGCGTCTCATCACAGCCTGTAGATGGAAGTGGCAGGAGCCGTGACCTGGGCATCCCTGCCACCCCAACAGCACTTCACCAAGAGGGTAAAGTTCAAACTTCAGCCCTTCAGTCACCGGAGGAAAAAGTATTTGAAGAAGTTGGAGGACATATGGGGTGCCTTAAGTGGATTGGCACCCATGTAGTTTAATTTGACATAATTTTGAATTTCTATTGTATGCTTGGATTTAATTGTGAATCCTAAGGAGAAGAGGCAGGCAAACCATATTTATCAATGTGATTGATAAAATTGACCAGATAAAATTGATTATAAAATTGGTCAGATTATTCTAGAGCTTAATCTCTCATCTTTACTATCTTTGTTGACTTTTCCAAAAGGGTACTGGCTTTACAAAGATAGCAAACAGACATAATAAAATATTGTGATAATTCAATATCAATTTATTGACCCCTAACTGTCATTATATTTCCTTTTTTTTAGTATAGGAGAACCTTTTATCAGTGCACTCTGCTCTTGTTCGTGTGTCCTTGAATAAAAATGTTGGCAAAGATGAAACCTTACCAGTGTAGTCCCTAATCTGCCCTAATTTATTTTACAGTATGTGCGTTACTTTCTTTCATTTTCCTTACCCACAGAAGGAGCTCAAAAAATGGGATGAATTTGAAGATATTTTAGAGGAGAGGAGGCATGTCAGTGACTTGAAGTTTGCAATGAAATGCTACACACCTCTTGTCTATAAGGGGATTACTCCTTGCAAGCCAAGTGATATTAAATACAGTGTTCTCAATTCTGAAGAGGTTCATTATGTCATTAAACAGGTAGGTGATTCCCTCTTCAACCACAGCCAACAAGGAACAACATAGGTTTGAACTGTGCGGGTCCACTTAGAGTGGATTTTTTTTTTTTAATAAATACAGTACAGTACTGTAAATGTATTTTCCTTATGATTTTTTTCTTATGATTTTCTTAAAAATATATTCTCTAGCTTATTGTGAGAATATAGTATGTAATACATATAACATGGAAAATACGTGTAAATCAACTGTTGATGTTATCGGTAAAGCTTCCAGTCAATAGTAGGCTATTAGTTAAGATTTTGGGGAGTCAAAAGTTACACATGGATTTTCAACCGCATGGGGGGTTGGTACCCAGCCCCCACGTTGTCCAAGGGTCAACTGTAGTCTGATAGGGAATGACAACAGTTGTATAATCCATTGAATTGACAATGAAATCTGATATGCTGACAGGAGCCCAGTATACAGGGGCACTAATTACTCATAAGGCAAATAATTTGTGTAGGGAGTTGGGAAAGCGATTTTTTTTTTTTTTTTTGTCCATAGACTGATGAATGGATAAAGAAGATGTGGTGTATGTGTGTGTGTGTGTGCGCGCGCGCGCACACACACACACACACACACACACACACACACACAATGGAATACTACTCGGTGATGAAAAAGAATGAAATCTTGCCATTTGCAACAACGTGGATGGAACTAGAGGGTATTGTGCTAAGTGAAGTAAGTCACTTAGAGAAAGACAAATATCTCATGATTTCACATATCTGTGGAATTTGAGAAACTCAACAGATGAGCATAGGGGAAGGGAAGGAAAAGTAAGATAAAAACAGGGAGGCAAACTGTATGAGACTCATAAATACAGAGAACAAACAGCGTTGCTGGAGGGGAGGTGGGTGGGGGGATGGGTTAAATGGGTGATGGGCATTAAGGAGGGTACTTTTCAGGATGAGCACTGGGTGTCCTATGTAAGAGATGAATCACTGGGTTCTACTCCTGAAGGCAAGACTACACTGTATGTTAACTCACTTGAATTTAAATTAAAAAAAAAAAAAAAAGAAAGAAAATCGATTTTTTTTTAATGATGCCTACCTAAAAGATGATTAGGGGTTGTCCAGGTGAAGTGGGTGAAGAAATGTTCCTAGCAGAGCAGATAACATTTTCCCCGTGGTTTTCAAATTTCACTGCACATTAAAGTTGCTGGAGAAGCTTTCAGGAATCCCTGTGCATAGATCTCACCCCCATATGAATTGAATCAGAACGTCAGAGGGAGGGAACCAGACATTCTAGTAGTAGTTTTTAGAGAAGCCCAGTCAACTCCAAAGTATAGCAAAGTTTGGGAACCACCGGCTTATTTTAAAGACTAGAGAGCATGTGTACTCACAGTACGAGAAGCAGGTCCAACCAGACCGAAGAGGGCACAGAAGGAGTAGTGGTAAGAATTGGAACTGGAGAGGGAGGCAGCGGCCACATGGTGAAGGGTTTTATAAACCATCCAGAGGAATTCGATTTTATCCTACATACAGTGCAAAGTCATTGAAAGGTTTCAGGTTGGACTGTGGCCTGATCGGTTTATGTTTTAGAAGCACCGTTCTGCTCCAGACGGAGAGGGGAAGTCTGGTTATGATGCTTTTGCAATACTCCCTTTGTGGGATCACACTTGCCTAGACAGGTAAGTGGTCGTAGAAACAAGTTGGACAGATTTAAGAAGTTTAAGAGGTGGAGTAGACCTTATTGAATGAAGGGAAGGGCAAGAAAGACTTAGAAATGAGAGCACCATTCATTGCGATAGGGAGCCCAGGAGAAGGAATGGACTGGGGAGAAACACTAAGTTCTGTCGTGGACGTGGGATTTGAAGGCAGCAGGATAGAGGCATTCAGTGGGCAGGACTACAGCTTCCTGGTGGCCGGCCCTCCCTGTTCTGTTGCCCAAGTGCTTTTGTGCCTTGAGATGAACCTGGAGAGATCTTTGCTTCATTGACTTTTAAGCGGAATTTAGTCAGCTGTGTGGCCTCAGAAAAGCTCTTTATCTCTGCTGTTTTCTTCTGATTTGGATGTATGACCTGTGCTCCTAATCCTTTTGTTTTCATCTCTCTGTCATGATCTGTCTTGAAGAAACAATTAGTCTTCTCTGATTGGTCCTATTCCATCAGCGGCATGAAGTTTCCTCGTCAATTAGAAGCCAAAGACAGTGGTTCTCAATACCGGCTCTTTGATAGAACTTTTACAGAAAGTTAACTGTTATTATCCACCAGTATATACACTCCATGAAGGCAAAAATTTTATCTCCCTTAATGACCTTTTTTTTTTTTTTTTTTTTTTTTTTGCTGTATTCCTAGTGCCTAGCACATAGTACACATTCAGTGAATATTTCTTGAATGAATGAATAAAAAAATATGCTTTGGTCCTGTCCACAGAGATTCTGATTTAATGACTCTGGAATAGGACCCAGGCATCTCTTTCTTCTTCTTCTTCTTTTTCATCTTCTTTTTAAAAGCTTCCCAAGTAGGAGTGCCTAGGTGGCTCAATTGGTTAAGCATCCGACTTCAGCTCAGGTCATAATCTCACGGCTTATGAGTTTCAGCCCCGTGGCAGGCTCTGTGCTGACAGCTCAGAGCCTGGAGCTTGCTTCAGATTCTGTGTCTACATCTCTCTGCCCCTCCCCCGCTCATGGTCGGTCTCTTTGTCAATAAACAAACATTTAAAAAGTTAATAAAAGCTCCCCAAATAATTCTAGTGCATAGCCAGATCAAGCGTGACTGACCCAAGCCAGTGTTTCTCAAACTTGGCTGTGCTACTGAGAAAAAAATCCCATAATGTAGGTAGATTGGAATTGTTATAACTCAAGATTATGTAACCCAACTGAGCCCTCTGTAATTCTTGTTACTCAGGAATTCTTTGTTTCCCCAGTGAAGTCTCTTCCATTCTCCAAAATGAGTGTCAGTGTCCGTCCCATTCTTTCTGAGCCTCCCATCTCCCCCCCTTACCCTCAACATGAGATTTTTCTTCTTGCTTCACAAAAAAATGTAAACCATTATATGACCACTCTCAACTTCCTGTGATCAAGCTACTAATTGACCTGCATCTGATACCCATAATTCTCCTCTTCCTTCCTGTTCAGAGGGGACAGGGAGCCCTTTCTCCTGTTGGGAGTTCAGTCCCTCCCCTACTCCTTTGCTCTGAACTTGACTTGCTCCCTCCTCCCCCGGGACTTTGTTTGCTCGATTGTCCTCCCAAATGTCTTTAACTTTTTACTGTTCTTTACTGCTTTACATCCTCACTGAACATGCTTAATTGTCTTCCAGCTTAAATCAGCCTTTGAGCACATTTGTTCCCCCTTATGACTCAGCACTTCCTTTCCCTGTTGTGTTGTACTCTTAGAAGCAGCTGGCTGTTTTCTGTACTTTCTCACCCTTTGTGTATTCGCAGCTCCAGCTCACTGGAATCTGGTTTCCAACCCGCTGTAATTAATCTCTCCAGGATTGCAAATAATGACTTCCTTCCTTATGGCTAAAATCAACCTTGTTGAAATCCTTCGCAGTCTTTGGCACACTCTCCCTCTTTTTTTTTTAGAAGTTTTTAGGTTCTCTCTACACCCAGCATGGGACCCAAACTCACAGCCCCGAGATCAAGAATCCCGTGATCCGGGGCGCCTGGGAGGCTCAGTCAGTTAGGCGTTCAACTCTTGATTTCGGCTCAGGTCATGATCTCATGGTTCGTGAGATGGAGCCCCACATCAGGCTCTGCGCTGACAGTGCAGAACCTGCTTGGGATTCTTTCCCCCCTCTCTCGCTGCTCCACTCACACTGGCTCACTCACTCTCTCAAAAATAAATAAACTAAAAAAAAAAAACAGAAACACATGCACCGCTGAGTCAGCCAGGCATCCCCCCTCCCACCAAATCTTCTTGATTTCCTCCGTTGATGTGCTTCTTTTCCTTCGCTTGTGTCTTTAAATGCTGCTGTTCCTCAACTTCTTGTTCTAACTCACTCTCTGAGCAGTTTTATTTATTGCCAGAATTATAAGTATCTTCCTTATACTTATGTTGTTATGTTAGTAATATGTTATGAACAACAGTATGTAATAAATAATAGTTACTATCTGTTGCTTCAGTCCAGATCTCTTTTGAGACACATATTTTGATGTCTATTGGAATACCTACTTGGAAAATCCAAAAACCTCTCAAGTTCAGGATGTCTGAATCAAACTCTCTTACCCTCCCACCCCTACCGCTGTACCACGCACAACCCCCTCCCCCTGTTTTCTGTACTCCAAGAACAACCCTGCCGTGTGCCTGCTGCTCAAACCGCAAATCTGGATGCCATCTTCAGCTTCCTGCTTTCCCTTCATCCTAGTCAGTCACTAGGAGCGGCTCCTGTGCTCCCCTTGATAGCTCTTGTCTGTTTCTTTCCATCTCTGCTGCCGCTTCTCCAACTCAGGCTGTCTTTGGCTCACAGGAATGCAAGAGCTGCCATCAAAGTGCTTTTAGCCGAGGAAAGATGAGATTACTGCTGCATCGAAGGGACCACTCAGGTTTGTGGTGTGGAGAGCAGACTGAAGAGGGACAGCACCCGGACAAGGACTTACAGAGCTATTGCTCATCTTTTAATCTCATCTGAGGTTTGCAGGAAGAGGGTGCTGGAAGGACAGACATACCTGTTGAGCAAATGAGAAGCCCAGGTGCACAGAATAAGGGATCAGGTCATTCTCTGCTTCCGTGCTTTTGTCCAGTTTTGGAGAAGGCATTCCTTCTGAATCGACCAGCCTGCTCCCCTGAATGCCTCATGTGTGTAATTCTTTCAGAACCCCGGGGGTCATGTCCTTCCTACTCTTCAGCCTTCTCTACCGGCCCAGCTGGCATAAGCACTTCCTGGCTGGGGGAGGGCCCTCTCGGCCACGTCTCTCTTTCCCTTCTGGGCTCAGCTCCTCAAAGGTATAGTCTGTCCTTCCCCATTCACGCCCCACTTTTAGCAGGCCATGCACCTCATCCGGTAAAGTCACTGTGGATCTCCAAGGGACCCGATCCCAGGGGCCGTTTTAGTCTTCGCTGTATCTTAACTGTGTCCGTTTTTGTTGGGCAGTCTCCTGCAGGACCTCTCTTGACGTTTATGGTGCAACCCGGTGTAGTTCTCTGAATATCTCCCTTGTTAATCTCTTTACAGGTTCTTCCATCCACCAGGCAAGTGTTTCTCAAGGTCAAACCCTCAGCCTCCTTTATCCCTGCAGACTCCCTGATCCATTTTGTCCATTGTCTTCATTTCCATTTTCACCTGTGGTCTGGTGATGTCCAGACAGGATCTCTAGCCTTGGCTAGATTATCAGGGTTCAGACTTTTATCTCTGACTGTCCTGTTCCCTGAAGGTCATCTAATTTGTATGTCTCACAAACCCCTCAGAATCAGTATCCCCGCCTTCTCAACCCCTGCACCACACTGCCTTCTACCCTTGGTCTGTCTCCCCCATCTCAGGACCGCCCCACCATCCGTTCTGTTGCCCAAAAGAACTGAGCATCTCTCTGCCCTTCGCCTTCTCTTCACCTTTTATTACCTTTGTTTGGGCCTTTTCTGTCTCTGGCCTCAACTATTTTGATAGTTCTTCAAATGGACTCCCTTTCCTAGGCTTGTTTCCTGAAATCCATCCTTACCACTAATCCACTGATTCCTCTGTTTCCCTGAAAAAGATAAAATACGGAGCTAGGTAGAGGATAATTATCCATTTGTGAAGGTACCAAATGCCACTGAACTGTTGATTTTGAAATGGCTAATTTTAGGCTATATTAATTTCACCTCATTGTTTTAAAAAAAAAAAAAACATGTAAATTAGGAAGCTGGGACTCCAGCATTCTACCCTCTGATATTCTGGACCTCATCCTAAAGCAGAACATTCTCCTCTGCAAAGGATAATTATTATTTATCACATAGACTCCACACTTGTTTCCAACATGCTTGTTTAGGGGGAAGTAAAAAGAGTCAGATTAGGATTCCTTAAGGACAGAAACGGACTTGTTCATCTCCAGGCCTAGCACATGCCCATATTTGTTCTCTTTACAAGAAGATGTGGTATGCCATATGAATAAAGAGAGTTCCATTGTGAGGTCATTGATTTCACTAGTTACCCTTTGATACTTGGGAGAGTTTTGTCCCAGTGACCTCTATATCTGAATAGTTTAAACAGTTATTGTGATGTAATCTGGCATTTTTACCTTGTATATTACCCTGTAATAGCATTGAGCAAGCAGATGGAGTGCTGCAACATTCTAGGGAAAGAAATTGCTAAATATGTATTCTAGGACACTAATACACGGGCAACAACTTATTTTAGAGAATTTGGTTGTAAGCTTATTAACAAATCAAATGAAAGGTGAGAGGTTTTCTTTAGTCTAAAATACTATCCTTGAAAGACGATTCTCTTTGAATTTCTAGTCTGTGAGGTTATCTAAATAGGATATTTATCTACTGTGGTTATATTGGAAAATAAGTTATGTCAATTTAAATGAAGAAGAGAGCGTAGCATTTTTGAGCTATATAGTATTGGTCCATTTGGAACTAGTCATACTGGCTTGAGGGAATACAGTTCTGGCTTCTTTCCTTCAAAAACGTCTCCCTGCTTTTCCTTTTCCCTCTAGCTTTCCAAGGAATCCCTTCAATCCGTCGATGTCCTCCGAGAGGAAGTTTGTGAGATCTTGGATGAAATGAGCCACAAACTGCGTCTGGGAGCCATCCGTTTTTTTGCCTTTGTGCTAAGCAAAATATTTAAACAAATTTTCTCAAAAGTGTGTGTAAATGAAGAAGGTATTCAGAAAGTGAGTATCGCTGGTTAAAAAACAACCTCTTCTTCTACCCCTCATGATACAATCAACACAGAGACATCTCACTCTGCACCAAATGAGCAGGCCCTTGGCATCGGGCATCCAGGCTGGCCGGAAGAGGCTCTGCCTCTCTGGAGGGTGATGTTTGTCACTTTCAGATCTTCAGACTTGAGATTAAGTTACTTAGTCAGGTAATACTTACAGGCTAACCTAATGTCAGATGTCCACAAAGTTACAGAAGTAATGCCGAGAATTTCTGTACGTGGTTCACCTGGATTCCCCTCCAACATTTCCTTCATCCTTTTCCTCAGTTCTCCAGTGTGTTTTTCCCATAAGCGGTTAGGATACTCCCATCTGGCGCAATTATCAAAATAAGCAAACTGACATTTAACGCTAGAGTACAGACCTCATTCATAATCCACCAGTCGTCCCGGTTATGTCCTGTACAGCAAAAGAAAATCCTCTATCACGCGTCATGTTCAGCTTCCTTATCTCTGTAGACCCTTTTAAGTTAGAACAATAACTCGGCCTTTGTTTGTGTTTCATGTTAGTTTTGGAAACAAAACCCAAAAAACAAAATCAGACCTGTTTTATAGCTTGCCTTGATTTGGATTCGAGTGATGTTTCCTCAGTGGGAAAACATTGTGTCCTTCTCAGTGCAGCAGGTCAGGAACACGGGGATGTGCACTTTCAGCATTTGGTTAAGGTGGTATTTCCCTTTGTAATGAGTAAGTATCTTGTGGAGAGATGCTTCAAGAGGGGTCCGCCTTACTTCCTCCATTAGTTTTTACATTGACTGATGATTTTTGCCTGAACCAGTTATTACTCTAATGATTGCCAAATGGTGATTTTTCTAATTCCATCACTGTTGTTAACAGCCTGCTTTCCTCTGAAAGGAAGAGCTTTTCCTATTTTTATTCATTTATGTTTTTTAATAGCGTTTTTCCTCTTACCAAGAAGCTCTCACCTTCATTGACCTGCCTGTACATGTCTTTTAAGGTTTTGTTTTATTCAGTCATTTACTTTCAAGTATTTCTTCTTTTTTCCTCCTCTGACTATTATCTAGATTGCTGACTTACTCTCTGGATCTCTGTCAAAGAATGCTTGATAAAGCCATCCAGAGACGGGCACCTGGGTGGCTCAGTTGGTTGAGTACCCACTTCGGTTCAGGTCATGATTTCACAGTTTGTGGGTTCGAGCCCTGCGTCAGGCAGTCTCTGTGCTGACAGCTCGGAGCCTGGAGCCTGCTTCAGATTCTGTGTCTCCCTCAGTTTTTGCCCCTCCCCTGCTCGTGGTCCGTCTCTCTCTGTCTCTCAAACATAAACAAACCTTAAAAAAAAAAAAAAAAAAAAAAGCCATCCAGAGAATCTTAACTGGTGTTGACTGGCCATGTCTTCTTTTTTTTTTTTTTTTTTTTTTAATTTTTTAACATGTATTTATTTTTGAGAGACAGAGAGAGACAGAACGTGAGCAGGAGAGGGGCAGAGAGAGAGGGAGACACAGAATCCGAAGCAGCCTCGAGGCTGAGCTGTCAGCACAGAGCCCTATGTGGGGCTCGAACTCACAAACCGTGAGATCGTGACCTGAGCCAAAGTCAGATGCTTAACCGACTGAGCCACCCAGACGCCCCTGGCCATGTCTTCTTAACTGATCACACATTACCTTGCCTTGGCGAATTATAGTTAGATTAAAAAAGAAAAGAAAAGAAAAGCAGATAACACACTGATACGGTGAATGTATTTGAGGTATCTTGACAGCCTACAAAATATATCTGGAGGCTCAAATTCCTTCTAACTGCAGGGCTCCCATTCTTCCTGCAGCCAGTCCAGTGTATAGAGAAATACCGTACCTCTCATTTATCCTGCTAATTCAGATTTGTTTTCATTAGTCTACCCGAGAGAAGCTTTGTTCCCTCTTATACACACAATCAGTCTAGCACAGTGGGTAACAGCTGACCTTTTTTTTTTTTTAAGTTTATTTTTGAAAGAGAGCGCACCTGTGTGAGTGGGGTAGGAGCGGAGAGGGGGGCAGAGGGAGAATCCCAAGCAGGCTCTACACTGTCAGCACGGAGCCCAACGCAGGGCTCATTCTCCCCAAAGGAGAGCTCATGACCTGAGCTGAAATCAAGCGTCAGACACTTAACCAGCCGAGCCTCCCAGGTGCCCTGACAGCTAGCTGACTTTTTAATTCAGACTGATTTCAGTTGTATCCCCAGCCCGGCCATCGATCAGATGCATCACCACGTCGCAAATGAGGAACCTAATGCTTAGGCCTTCTTTACAAATATGTGGAATTAAACAATGCGTGTAAAATGCTTCATATGTGAAATGCTTAATGTGGTGCCCCGCTGAGATGTTAGTGTTTCTCACTATTATTATTATTTTCTATGCAATTTACATTTTTAATGTTCTTGCATCATGTGTGCTTATTTCTGTAAAACTCTGAAATGTAGTAGGGGATTCTGTATGTAGCAGGGGAGCCAGAAAGACCTTGTTATCCTTAGTGTTCCCTCTGTACGTATACACATTCTTCCTGTTCTGATGTGGCATGTGATTTTAATAATATGAAAACTGAAATGATTCAAAAGGGAACATTTGTTTTAAAGCTACAGCGAGCTATCCAGGAGCACCCGGTTGTTCTGCTGCCCAGTCATCGAAGTTACATTGACTTCCTGATGTTGTCTTTTCTCTTATACAACTATGATTTACCTGTACCAGTCATAGCGGCAGGAATGGGTACGTATTGTTTCCCCCGTTTTTTATTTTAATTACAAAAATAAAAAATACTCACCAAAGCGATTTTAATAGTTCCTGAGGTGTTTGAAGATGATGGTGAAAATACCCTGTCCCTTCTTCCGTTTCAATTTTACATATTTTTATATGAGTGTTTTTACTTCTGTAGGACTGATTCCCAAAAGCAGGATTGCTAAAGCAAATAATTGTTTATCACCTCCCTTTTGAGGTAGCCAGGAAAGTTGGGATTCAAGAATACACCTTGGTTAATAAATGCAGTAAACAGTAAGGTAAAAACAGCCAGGGACTTAAGTACTTTAAAAGCATTTTCATCTGTACAGACATGTGAGGGAGTTATTTGAAAAGTAAGGAAAATGGAAAGAAGGAGGGTTTTTAAACTGATGATAGAACTCTTCCTCTCATCCGGGATTTGGTGGATTTATTCTGTGCTACTCAGAGAAGGCTGGGTAAAAAAAGAAAGGTGGATAACAAAAAGAAAAAGAAAGTTGCTCTGGACAGCTGTCCAGCATGGACCACATGTGCTGGTCTGTCGTCCAGGTCGGCAGCAGTGCTAACTGAAGACCTCGGCATGATGACATCATTGAGCTGGCCACTTGCCCACTGAGGCCACGGTCTCTGGTGGGTCTGGCCGTAAACGCCAAGGCGCCCGGTGACCCTCGAGGTAGCCTCCCAGCTGGCCTGCCCACACGGCCCCTCCTCTCCCATCAGACTGTTAGAGGTCCTTAACGGATGTTCATGTCGGGAAGTGTAATTATTTTTTTTTTAAATTTTTTTTTAATGTTTATTTTTCGAGAGAGAGAGAGAGAGAGACAGAGCTCAAGAGGGGAAGGGCCACAGAAAGAAGGAGACACAGAATCCAAAGCAGGCTCCAGGCTCTGAGCTGTCAGCAGAGCCCGATGCGGGGCTCGAACTCATGAACCGCGAGATCATGACCTGAGCCGAAGTCAGTTGCTTAACCGACTGAGCCACCCAGGTGCCCCGGGAAATGTAATTATTAATATCACAGGGGTGTTTTCCACACACGAAATCTTTCTTCATAGAATGTGAGTTGAGGTATTTATGGAAAGTTCCAAGACCTGCAAAAAAAGGTGATCCCCTTCTGTATTTATTTCCTAGACTTCCTCGGAATGAAAATGGTCAGTGAGCTGCTGCGGATGTCGGGTGCCTTTTTCATGCGACGCACCTTTGGTGGCAATAAACTTTACTGGGCCGTGTTCTCTGAATACGTGAAAACCATGCTACGGGTAAATGCAGATAATTCCCGAGTACTTTCAAGCTGTATTTCCTTTTCACTCGAGGTTGCTGGAGGAGCTTAACTTCTTCCTTCCCGAACGCTCAGCCACTCGTCCCGCTGCAGGAACGCACATGACCTCCGCAGCCTGTGTGACCTGTGGCCCTCTCGCCCGTGCTTTGCCCCTGCGCCCTGCGCGTGCACAGTGTTGGTTCCAAAGGCTGGACGTGGGGGGTCGGGAGCCTGGGGGAAGGAATCAAAAGAAGGGCACCTGTTGGGATGAGCATTGGGTGGTTGTATGGAGGCAATCTGACGATAAATTATATTTAATAATTATGTTTAATAATTATATTTTAAAATTATATTTAATAATATGTATTACATATATATATAATATATAAATAAATGGTTTGGGTATGGGGGAAAAAGCATTTCTCACTCTGAGACTAGGCAATGGGTTTTGTGTTTTGTTTTGTTTGTTTCTGTTTTCTCTTTAAAGAATGGTTATGCTCCTGTTGAATTTTTCCTCGAAGGGACAAGAAGTCGCTCTGCCAAGACACTGACTCCAAAATTTGGTAGGTCCTTTAGAGACTGAAGGAAGAATACAAATCCAGAAGATGTGGTGTGGTCACAGCTACTGGATACAGCTTGGCACTTTTTTTTTTTTTTTTTTTGGCAAGATATTCTTTCTTTTTTAAGCCTAACTGTTTAAGTTGTAACTGTTTCTATTTATGGGCTTAGTATCTATTGTGCACTTCAGGGTCTTCCTGTTTGTGTCCCCTTGTTTACTCCACTTTTCAATACATCTGGAAAACCCTTTCTCCCTGTTTACAGGTCTTCTGAATATTGTGATGGAACCATTTTTTAAAAGAGAAGTTTTTGATACGTACCTTGTTCCAATTAGCATCAGTTACGACAAGATATTGGAAGAAACTCTTTATGCGTATGAGCTCCTGGGGGTGCCTAAGCCAAAGGAGTCCACAACTGTGCGTAAATTTAGGACAACCAAACTTTTATTTGAATTTGATTTTACTTGAATTCAGAGAAAATGCTCATTTATACACCAACTCCTTTCTGAACTTACTCCTGTTTATCCCCATTTCCCCTGTCATGACGCCACTAGGGATTGTTGAAAGCCAGGAAGATTCTCTCTGAAAATTTTGGAAATATCCACGTGTACTTTGGAGACCCTGTGTCACTTCGATCTCTGGCAGCTGGAAGGATGAGTCGGAGCCCATATAACTTGATTCCAAGGTGCAAGACCTGTGTTTTCATAACCTACATGGAGATTAGGATGAAAATCTGGAAGGGTAGTTGTGATTCTTGAGTTGACCCCTTCTAGGACTGCAACTTAGTTATCCGAGATGACGTATCAGAGGAGCAGAAAGCTTCAATTAAAGAATTACGTTTGCAGGATACGTGTGTCAAATAGGCAAGGTCAGTGCTCATTCTCAGGGGAGCCAGTGCCCTACCGCCTACACTACACCACAGTGTGCAGTGCGCCGCCCGTACTGCGTGTGTGGGAATCGTTGAGCACTATTGGTAGGTCGGCCAAAGTGTGGTTAATCCTAGAAAGGATTATGTGGTCAGAATGAATGGCGGTGAGTCCCAGTCCTCAAGAAGGTTATAGTTTTAGGGCGCCCGTGTGGCTCAGTTGGTAGAGCACGCTACTCTGGATTTTGGCTCAGATCGTGGTCCCTGGGCCGTGGGATCAAGCCCCACCGTCGGGCTCTGCGCTGAGCGTGGAGCCTGCTTGGCATTCTCTCTCTGTCCTTCCTCCTTCCCCTCTGCCCCTCTCCCTCACTCTCGCATGCTCTCCCTCCCTCTCTCTCTCTCTCAAGTAATTTTTTAAAAACAGGTTATTGTTTTATGGGCACAGAAATGTATTAGGTTCTTTCAGGATGCAGGTGCAGGTACACCTTTGGATTTTCTTAATTTAGAGAAATACACATGGGGAAGTAAGGAGACAGAAACCACCTGCTCAGACAGGCTTCACACGACCACATCATCGTTCATCGTTCATCCGTAGCGCCAGTGGTTCCGCGGCAGCTGGAGTGCCTCACTGGCGGCCTTGCCGGCGATCAAGCAGATGGTAGCTTTATGCTGCCACAGGCTCCACGCTGTAGATCTCGGATACGTAGGACGGGGTGCCCTCACTGGCTCCAGCTTTCCCATTAAGCCACCTTACGGTGTGGACACTCTCAGGTCCTGTGCCTGTCCCTGCTTCAGCCTGTTCTGTATTGGTTCCTGATATCGGATGCCAAGTTTGGTGATCCATGCCTGAAGAATCTGTCAGGCGAGGATCGTGAGCTGCTCAGCAGAGCAGCGTAGCAGTCAGGCAAGCTGTGTGGCCCATCCAGGGCAGGCACGAGCAGTTACCACGTAAGCTGGTGTGTTCTGTGAGAGAGGTGTTCAAAGGGCAGCGAGCGAATTCCGAGAGGCCAGAGTAGTTCAGGCCACTGGGGGAGGCATCAGGTTTCACAGAGGAAGTGATATATCCTAGTTATAAAACAACAGAAGTTGTTTTGCCTGGAACCAGGAAGAATAGGACTGTGTCCCCCTGAGTGTATTTAATCACCTCTCAAGAGCATACCGTAGAGACAGAGGGACAGATGACACCACAGTGAAAGTATATTCTTGCACTGTGACCTGAGAGAATTCGGCTGGCAGAAAGAATGAGAAGCCTTCTAAAGGGTCTGCCTTCTGCCGTTCCCCTCCCTCACCATTCACATCAGTGTGGGTAGCAAAACTGTAATCTTCTTTATAGGTATATCTTCCTTATAGGTATATCCTCTTCTTCCTTATAGGTATATCCCTCAGAAACAGTCAGAGGACATGCATGCCTTTGTCACTGAAGTTGCCTATAAAATGCA
Source organism: Acinonyx jubatus (assembly GCF_027475565.1). NCBI lineage: Eukaryota > Metazoa > Chordata > Mammalia > Carnivora > Felidae > Acinonyx > Acinonyx jubatus. The sequence goes on from NC_069393.1 coordinate 2,305,299, forward strand.
GCTTCTGCAAATTCAAAACCTGGTTCTGAGCCCGTGGGCCCTCATGGCTGCTGTTCTGCTTCAGAACCAGCCTTCCATGGACTTTGACGCTCTGGTGGAGAAGACTTTATGGCTGAAAAGCTTAACCCAGGCCTTCGGGGGGTTTCTCACCTGGCCCGGTACGTATGTGAGATGTATGTGAGGAGCATGCTTGCTTTTTGTTTCTTAATTTGGAAAAGCTGTCACCTAGACATGAAACACCTACACAGGACACCGAGCAAAGCTTTGCTCAGAGAGAAAGAAAACTTTTTTTTGAAGTTTATTTATTTATTTTGAGAGTGAGAGAGAGCAAGCAGGGGAGGGGCAGAGAGGGGGAGAGAGAGAGAATCTCAAGCCGGCTCCACAGGCTCAGCACAGAGCCCTATGAGGGACTTGAACTCACAAACTGTGAGATCATGACCTGAGCCGAATCAAGAGTCGATGCTTAACTGACTGTGCCACCCAGGCGCCCCAGACAGAAAGAAAACGTCATTTGTTTTTATCACTGGGGGACACTGAATACAGTATGTTGATTATTTGAGAACAATTGCTTACGTGTCACTTCTTCCTATGAGACTCTGGGTATGTCAGTTAAAATGCTGCCTCCTTGGCACCTAGCAGGGTGGAGAGTGGATGAATCTCCTTTCCTCCGCATATTCCTCCCTCCGTACCCACTTCTTGTTATTTTTATTTTTTCAAAGTTTTTTGGTTTTTTTTTTTTTACTAAAATACAGTTAGCGTCACGTGTTTTGTTTCAGGTGTGCAGCCTTGATTGGACAGTTCTACGCATTACTCACTGCTCACCGTCGTCGGTGTAATACACCCACCTCGTTTTAAACCACATTAGATTTGCAGCCCATTCGCTTCACCCCATCAAAAGGACCAAAGGGCCAGTCTCGTGGACCTTTATACGATTCTCGGAAAATGACAACTTTGTAAAGCCCTCATTGGCGTTATAAATACTTCGCCGGGAGTTTGGGACATGTGTGCCAAGTGTTGGCTTTAGCTGTTTCCAATCTCTTTGAGTCAAAATTGCAGAGACCACAGTTGGAAATGTAATCCGCTCATAGCTCCCCACTGGTCACTCATTAAACCTCTTGAGTGCCTGGTGGGTGCTGGGAACTACCCAGAGGCTGGAGAGAACAAGGTGCAACCCCTGTGTGGGACGTCCTCCTGGCGTGTGGAAGGCAGGGGCGGGGCATCTAGTGAAGCGGGGCCAGCGAAACACACACAAAGAACTTCGAATGGACCGCAGAGCGTTGCTGAGACCCCTGTGTAGGGAAGGGCCACGCTCGGGGAAGGTTTCATAGAAATGACTTTTGAACCGATCTTGATGGAAAAGCAGGAGCCATTCTGGAAGACGAGCGGGCAAGGGATTGCTAACGTAGGGATTGGGAAACGTGAAATGGTGCAATAGCACCGCATCACGGTGATGCTGGCCTGCAGGTGGGTGGGTGAGCTTACAGTGTTGGCTCTGGGAGACGGATGATGGAAGGTAAAGATGTGGACACAGGCTGGATTAGCTGGGCCTGCTGCCTGGGGGATCTGGACTGGAAGCTGTAGTTTACGGGACTCAGTCGCAGATTTTTTTTTAAGTTTATTTATTTTTTTATGTTTATTTATTTTGGAGAGAGAGAGCGTGGGAAAGGGGCAGAGAGAGAGGGAGACAGAGGATCGGAAGCAAGCTCTGTGCTGACAGCAGAGAGCCGAATGCGGGGCTCAAGCTCATGAACCGTGAGATATCACCTGAGCCGAAATCGGACACTTAACTGACTAAGCTACCTGGTCGCCCCTTAATTTATTTTTGAGAGAGAGAGAGAGAGAGAATCCCAAGCAGACTCCATGCTGTCAGCACAGAGCGCGATGTAGGGCTTGAACCCACGAACCGTGAGATCACGACCTGAGCTGAAATCAAGAGCTGGGCACTTAACCAACTGAGCCACCCAGGCACCCCACAGTCGAGGATTTTAAGCAGGGAAACATGACTGCAAACAACTGTAGAAAACAACCAGTGTCCGTTTTCAAGCTGGGCCACACGAATGGGAAGGGAAGGAGCCTGAACAAGGCAATGGCAGAGCTGAGGTGGGGCTATGAGGTGTTTAGGCAGAACTGCCAGCGGAAGTGGCCATCGCCTTGAATAGTGGTCACCAGTAGAGCAACAAAGATGAGTCAGACACATGTTCCCATGGGCGGCAAAGGACACGTTGAGTGTGATTCAGGTAGAAAATCATGAGAAAAGCGTAGGTAAAGTGCTGACTCCTACTTGGCCCGGAGCATGTGAAAACCTAGGCACCTGTCTTTCCAACGTTTTTGTTTTCTCAAGATGGAAGAAGTAGGCCAGTCTGTAGCTAAGAGTATCTATTCAGCAACTGAAATAATTTATTATAGAGTGAGAGTCTGTTGGTATCTAAGTAACAGTAATAGAGTGATTAAATATGATTTCTGATTCAGAATGTGGTATATCCGTTCAGTTCCTTTTTTCTTCCTTACTCCACTTACCACGTATTCCTAAGCATTCTCCTATCAAGAGGTCTTCATGATACATGTATCATTATGCCATGTCATATTATATCGTGTATATAACATTACCATATGTCATTACCTTGAGCAAGCGGAGACAAGACATGTGCATCTAGAGCAATGTGATCGAGTCCAGAAGGAAACCCCACACCCCTCAGTTGTCTCTTCTGCAAAGCATTAGCAGACTTTGCCCAGCTTGACCAGTGTGCCTGGCTACATACCCGGCAACCGGCTCTTTGGCTCAGGGAAACAGTAAAATGATTTCCCTTGCCAAGAATGTTGGTTAAGTATCACCATCTCTTCCTTACGCTTCTGTAATACTAACTTCTTGGCCTTCTCTAGGCCAGCATAGTGTCAGGTGGTAAGTTACCAGCATCTGTTAGGGGCTCAGTTCTTTACTTTTCTCCGATGTGAAAAAACCAGAAAACCTCCTCAGTGTCCGCCTGTGCCCAGGGAAGCCTGATGCTAGGGGAGTGCCTCTGGGATTACCCTTTGTTCACCAGCAAAGTTGCAAAGCAATATTCTTGCCGTCTTGGAATTAATTGGTCTAAGCAAGGGGTGTGTGTGTGTGTGTGTGTGTGTGTGTGTGTGTGTGTGTGAAGTATGTTTTCATCATGAGCCTTCTTATCTTAGTATTTTGTGAATTCACATGCATGTGATTTTCTTATCCTGTAACTTGCTATTACAAAACTCTGGATACTCTTGGTTCCTGAGGAAGTGTTGGTTTTTAGACTGGGAATTGGTATGCATTTCAGAGTGGCTGACAATTTAGGGGTAGATAAGAAAGTGCATTAAATGTCCTCAGAGTTTATACTGCTTTTAGAAAATACCCTTGGGGCGCCTGGGTGGCCCAGTCGGTTAAGCGTCCGACTTTGGCTCATGTCACGATCTCACTGCCTATGGGTTCGGGCCCCACGTCGGGCTCTGTGCTGACTGCTCAGAGCCTGGATCCTGTTTCGGATTCTGTGTCTCCCTCTCTCTGACCCTCCCCCGTTCATGCTCTGTCTCTCTCTGTCTCAAAAATAAGTAAATGTTAAAAAAAAAAAAATTTTTTTAAAAAGAAAATACCCTTCACAGGGGCACCTGGCTGGCTCAGTGGGAACAGCATGTGACACTTGATCTCAGGATTGTGAGTTTGAGCCCCACGTTGGGCATAGAGATTACTTAAAAAAGAAAGAAAGAAATAGGTATCTTTCACGTAGGGTATCATTACTTCAGTTGGTAGAGCCTAAAACCAGAACCTGGCGCTTAAAAGTAAATCTGTCAGGTCCCTAGCGTTGATGCATACACTAGCCTAAGACTCCCATCAGGGAACCCATCCCATTTCTTTGCTGCCTGAACGCATTGTCTTTGTGTGTAGATAATGAAGCTGCTGAAGAAGTTATCCAGTCCAACCTTCTTCTGCATTCCAACATCGCCAGCCTTGTCAAAGACCAGGTGGTTCTGAATGTGGACTCCGGAGACTCAGAAGTGGTCCATGGGCTTCTCTTCCAGCATATCACTCTCCTCATGTGCTCAGCTTACAGGAACCAGTTGCTCAACATTTTTGTCCGCCCTTCCTTAGTAGCCATGGCACTGCACATGACACCCGGGTTGCGGAAAGGTAACTTTCGGGAATGTGGTCTTGAACTTTAGAAGAGACCTGGCCGTTCAGCTCCGTATATAGGGAGCAGCATTTGAAGCCTTATCACGCTCAGTCACATGTGTGCGTCCCAGACACCATCAAAGAAGGGGCCCTGTGTACTCGGAAGAAGCTAGGCTTGTTCCCTAAATACATGGCCATCCACTTAACATTTGGGAGTTGAAAGGGGCCTAAGAAATCATCTAACCTGAACCTCTCCATTTATAAGTAAGGGAAGTGAGGCCTGGAAAGGTACCTAATCACCTAAGGAAGGTTCTGGGACTAGAGCACAGCTGTCCTTGTCCCGGTCAGCATGGGCACAACAATCCAGCAGTGCAGGAGTGCTTACTAGATACCCAGTAGCGTCCCAGTGGCGATGAGGAGTGTAAACAATGAATAAAACCGTTTTTGTCCACCGGAACCTGTAGTTGAGGTCAGGGGTTTTCTACCCAGGCTATGCTGGAATTACTAAGGGCGAGCCCCGTTCTGATTCAGTGGGTCTGGAGTGTGGCCCACACATTGCTGTGCTTGTTTTTGTTTTTCAAAGCTCCAAAGATAGAATTATCGGTGCCAACCATAGACCTTTAGCATTGGAATGAACCTCACAGGTCCTGTGTCCATGCCCTCATTTTGTGGATGGGGAAATGGCCCTGGAGAGAAGTCAGACAATTTAGTTCAAGACCCAGGAAACTCAAATCTTGATCTGAGGTTTCTTACATTGAAATTCATTCACAACCAAGGATCACATGCATAGTCTTCTAGAGTGTTGGGGACACCCTGAAATTGGAGGCAACATTTCCTGTCCATGCGTCTGTATATTCTTCTAATGAGAAGTTCATAGCATGTGTCAGAAAAATGAAGAAGGCTCTGTGGTTGATGGGCGAGGTAGACCTACGTGTCTGAAGAATCCGTGTTTTCTGCTGTGTGCTGATGTCTTCTAGTGCTAAAGATACAGTAAAGACAGCAGGAAATATGAGTAGAGAAGGGACTGAAGTAAGTCATTGCTTTCCTTCTCTACTAAGGAACCATGGGCAGGGGAAAGTGAAAGACCCTAGCGTCCAAGAAATGTGGCATCTTGTTCGTCACCAAACTGACTGTTTTGAGGCCTAGTTGTGATTAAGATTCAATATTGAAACTGCTAAACTATAGTTTGTTCTGTACATAAAATTTGGATTGGTTATAGCTTCCTTTGGGGGCCCTAATTCTTGTCCCTGCCTTTGAATAACATGCCTTTGAAGCAGTGCATTTTGGAAAGTCAAGGACTTCTTGGTACTCCCTTCAAAAGCAGTGTTGTAATTTGATGTAATTAATTTATTTCCAGAGGATGTCTACAGTTGCTTTCGCTTCCTGGTCAGTGTTTTTTCAGATGAGTTCATCTTCCTTCCAGGAAACACAGTCAAGGTAAATCCTTACAGCCGAAGAGCCCAACTGTGTTTGCAGTGTGAGTTCTGGAAATGGTAGGCTTGCATCCACGAGTGTGACCTCCCTTTCTCCAAGGCTTCATTTGACAGAATTAAAGAGACACTTGGACACTCACAGCTCAGCAAGCTCTGTTTTGGTTCTTGGTCAAGTTTAGTCAGTAATGTAGGCCTTATTCGGTGAGAAGGGAGTCTTTCTTTCAACCTTCAGTGCAGCCACTGTAAATAAATCAACACCGTTTTGTTAAAAATTTACCAACCAGCAGGGGCACCTGGGTGGTTTGGTTCATTAAGCGTCCAACTCTTGGTTTAGGCTCAGGTGATGATCTTGCGGTTTCATGAGTTTGAACCCTGTGTTGGGCTCCGTACTGGCAAGCATGGAGCCTGCTTGGAATTCTATGTCTCCTTTCTCTCTGCCCCTCCCCCACTCACTCTGTCTGGCTCTCTCTCTCTCTCAAAATAAATAAATAAACTTAAAACAAAATTTACCGACTGCCACACATTTTCCCATTAACAACTTGTCGGAATGTGTCGGGCCTCTTGCTTTGAGATTGGCGAGCAGTAGTGTTACCCAGTGGTATAGACAGCTCATGAGGAATCAGGCTCCCAGATTCCCGGTAGTTTGCTGGCCCGCTGGTTTGCCGCAGCGGGCGGTGTAACAGGATGGCAAGTAGTTAGGTTTCTGTACGCTGTGCCAGGGAGCACAGGTTTTCCTCAGTTGAAAATGAGGGCAGCAGATTTTGAGCATAAGCATAACCCCACGTATTTTGAGGACCTGCTGTATGTCCTTCCTGTTGGAATGAAAGGAGTGTGGCCATGCAGAGTGAGAAAATCCATGCCCCGGGTCGTGATTTCTAAGGCTTATGAATCTTCTGTGTGTTTGCTGTTTGAGGTTCCGCATTTTGTGTGTTAGCACACACGCTTCTCTGGCTGCTAACAACCAGAACCTTCCGGAAGGGTTGTGGAATTAACTGGTGTTCTCTCAGTGTCCCCGTTAACCTAAATTAGTGGATGCACTCTGTCTTCTCCTCTTCCTTCCCAGGACTTTGAAGAAGGCTGTTACCTGCTCTGTAAAAGTGAGACAATACAAGTGACAACAAGGGACATCCTAGTTACCCCGAAAGGAAATCCTGTCTTAGAATTTTTAATAGCCCTCTTTAAACCTTTTGTGGAATCTTATCAGGTATGTAACTCTTAGGAAGTTCTGCTTCATCCTCCCGTATCCGGTATAACTAAGATCCCCCCAGCCTGTACTTCCTTCTGGCCCCAAGGGCAAGTGTCTCCCCCAGGTGAATGGTGGAACAGTAGGGAGATTGATCAATAGGGTGAAAGATTCACCTCTCAGGTGATTCACCATCTCAGACCCCAGAGGGTAGCAGCTTTATGACGCCACATAACTACACTTACACCCAAGCACTGTCATGCTGTATCTTAACAGCTGTTTTCGTAGCACGTTAGCAAGGTGTTTGATACATCATAGGCGCGCAGTAAATGCAAGATTTGAATGATACAGAAAGTCATTTCTATCAGAATTTCTATACAGAAATTATTTCTATCACTAAAGGCTGATGTTGGAAGGGAAAGGAAAGGTTGGGGTGCAAGTATCAGAAAGAGTGTGTCAGAGCTCTAGGAGTGCTTCGAGAGGGGGGAGGGTCTATATGCCCAGCAGGAACTGTGCCAGGATTCAAAGGGAGAAGGGGAGTTTGCAGTGGAAGCTCTCAAGGGACTGTACATATTTGCAAGAAGAGGGCTCTGTTTCTGAGCTCTGTGCACCGGTTAGAGGCGCCCGAGACTGACCTCCTGGCAGAGTGGCTCTGTGGCCTATGAAATAGTTCTTGTACAAAGTCTGGCACTTAGTAGATAAATGATAAATGCTCCTTCTATCTCAAAGCACCTTTCTGTGCTAGAAGCCATCAGCATTTGGGGCCTATTAGGTGTTTTTAGAGAAAAAACAGTTGCAAAACTTTTGGTCCTCTCTTCCTAAGCAGTGTAAGGTCTGTTAAGTTGATGGTGATTCACTTAATTTGCAACCCATCAAAGTGAGAAATTGTATTTTAATAAATGTCAATACTATTTCAAACTCTTTTTTCTAACTATAAGCAGTGATACGAGCTCAAGAGGGACCCAAGAATTCTGTGGCTTTTCTGTGCCCAAACCTTGGAGGGCATTTATTCTGCTCTTACATAAAGTATCTTTCTGTGATGAGGGGCACTATCACGTTACTGGCTGTCCTATTGTATTTGGCTGCGTTTTTCTCTTTCTGTTAAAACCAGATAATTTGCAAATACCTCTTGCACGAAGAAGAAGACTACTTCACTGAGAAACAGTACTTGGATGGAGTTAGAAAATTCACCAGTGAGCTTCTTGATCAAGGTCAGTCACACCCCTGTGGGTGGTGATTTCCTGTGGTTGAAAACAAGAAGTGGTCCACTCACTTCTTTCTCTGTCCCAGGTGCCTCGCAGTGTTACGACGTATTGTCTTCCGATGTACAGAAAAATGCCTTAGCAGCTTTTGTGAGGCTAGGTGTGGTAGAGAAGAAGAAAGTGTAAGTACTGCCTGGGACCGCATGGGTGCTGAAGGGGCGGCGACGGCTAATGACAATTGAGCCCCGAATCCAGACAAAGTCGTAGAAATAGATGATCTGTAAACATTATACTGTACCTCCCTCACCCATCTGCTGATGGGTCACGTCAGTATGAGTTACTGTGCAAATTTTATGTGGATATGAACAAAAATGATACTAAAGCAAAAAAAGTGTTTTAGGCCAGCAGTTTGGCTTTGACCTAATATTGAAATTTATAGATTAATTATAAGAAAGATTTTGGGGGAGCACAGTAGAGTGTGTGTGCATGTATACACTTGTATATGCCCACGTGCAACACCTAAATACATACGTGTATGTGCAGATCGTTAGATGTTTCCTCTTCTGAGTGAATGAAGGTAAGAGCGGTCAAGCTTACGGACGGCTGGCTGGCTCAGTCGGTGGAACATTCAACTTTTGATCTCAGGGTCGTGGGTTCGAGCCCCACACTGGGTGTACAGATTACTACTAAAAAATAAAATAAACTTGAAAACAAAAGAAAAGTAGTCTTACTGTATAAATAATGAACATTGACTTCCCCCCACCCAAGTTTATGCGGTAAGAGTTTTTTGCATTTTCTTCCCCTAGAAATAGTCACAGTGTATTTAATGTGAATGAACCTGCCACAACAAAATTAGAAGAAGTGCTTGGTAAGTACAGTTTAGTGACATATGTGGTTTCACATTGTATTTATCACCATACAGTAAAACAAGAAAGTATACTGTGGCACCAGAGACTTCATCAAAATGAACAACAGTAGAGTTTTAATATAAAGAGAACTATATTACCTAGGTTTTTCCAAAGGGAAGTGAGGACAAGGTGCAGAGAACACACAGCAAGCATAAAATGGGCAGTCTCCTCACAACATAACAACTATCAGCTTCTAGGGACGCCTGGCTGGCTCAGTAGGTGGAGCGTGCAATTCTTGATCTCAGAGTTTGAGTTTGAGCCCCACACTAGGTGTAGAGATTACTTGAAAACAAAACCTTAAAAAGAAATTATATGGGGCAGCTGAGTGGCTCGGTTAATTGTCCAACTCTTGATCTCAGCTCAGATCTTAATCTCAGGGCTCATGAGTTCAAGCCCCACATGGAGCCTACTTAAAATTTTTTTCATTAAATTAAAAAATTATCGGCCTCAGGGACACCTGGGTGACTCGGTGGAGCGTCCAACTTCAGCTCAGGTCATTATCTCTTGGTTCGTGAGTTCAAGCCCCGCATTGGGCTCGCTGCTGTGAACATAGAGCCCACTTTGGATCATCTGTCTCCCTCTCTATGTCCCTCCCCTGCTCATGCTCTCTCTCTCTAAAATAAATACACATTTAAAAAAAAATTATCAGCTTCTAGCATAATTAATCAGGGTCTGAGATCTGGACCCTTCACATCCAGTCTTATCGGACATGGAGAAAATACCTCTCATCTGAGTCCTTGGATTCATTTTCTCCCTGTCTACTCTTGGATCCCTTCTTTCCCCGGTAAAGGGTTGGGGTCAGTGTTCACAGCATATAGACTTCCTGAACTCAGAATTGGGGCCGATAGCACCTCCTTGGGAGAATAATCCAGCCTTACTCTTCTCCAGATGCCATTGGCTTATCAACAAATAATCCAGTCCAGAAAGGCAGGGTCATTTGTTTATGGTATGCAAAGAGAGTTGAGAGTATGGATATAAGCAAAGAGATCTAAAGGTCAGAGGAGATAGCAAACATTTCTCATAGGAATGATGGGATAGTTTTAGAAGGGGAGAGTGTTAGCATCTGAAAAAAAAATACTTGTCTGGTGATTATATTGAATAAGCACTACATCGTTGAGTGGATATTCTCACAAGTAGCAGTTTTGTACCCCTACATGAAATTCAGTACATTTGTCAAACCTACATGAAAGAGCTTTAGGCAGATGTCTGCCAGGATGAAGGGAAAACCAGGACGGGGCGTGTGGCTGACAGAGAAGGGTTGAAGAGAAAGGGTAGACGGACAAAGGAATGGTTGACATAAATAGCGAAGGTGGGAATGCTAGTTTCTTGCTGAAGAAAATATGAATGATGAAATCCCAGTCTTCTGTCGTATTACGTCTGCAACCTCAGAACATGCAACCTTTGAGTTTGGTAAGAGGTGCGTATAACCAAAACAAACCCTAAATAAAACCCTCATTCAGTGAGGATGACGGAATGGATTTCTTAATCATGGATGGCAAATGTAACGTGGGTGTGGATGTACTAGAACGTAGGAGGCTGGAAGTTCAGAAAGCAGACTGGGTTCCAATCCTGGCTCTGGGCCTGGCCAGTGGGGCGGGGGTGGGAGTAGAGCAGGGGAGGGGCTGCTGCTTCCCCTGCGGACAGGCGGGTGTCTCCATCGGGGCTTTGTCAGCCTGTGAAACCACACAGGTGTCAGGCTTAAACAGCTGTATGGGGATGGGCAAACTCAAGGTCATTTCATGAGCTGGTTTTTTTTCCTTAGGTTGTAAGATACCCCTAGGAAAGCCGGCAACTGCAAAACTTTAATAATTGCCAAACAGTTATGCGAAATGTGGTCACATAATTGCTGTCATCTGAGGACTCTTATTCCAGCAAGCAGTGATGTGAAGGAAGAGAGTCATCTGCTCGTGCTTCACGAGACGTGAGAGCCATGGGCTCGGCAGAGAGGAAGAGGTAGCCGGTGTAAGCAATCAGTGTAACTCTCTCCACCGTGACGGTTCAAAAGGCATCTGTGTCCGACTCTGTGTGTGTTTTAAAATAAAACAGTCTTTTGGAAACATGTTTGGAAAAACAAAGCCCAGCTCCTATTTCACTAACTTGTTACATGTATTATACATTTACACCGACTTGTTGAATTGCAGTGTGACATCAGCACGAAAGGCGGTGGCTGTCGGAAGTGGCACACCTATATTTCCTGTGGCTTCCTTCACCTCACGTGGCGTCAAACAAGTACCAGTTTGACGGAGGTGTGTGATAAATCAGCCAGCTTACATGAAAGCTTGCCGCCCGGGGGCCTTAAGCAATAAAGCTGCATTGGAGAAAGTATGTGCAACAAAGAGACGTTATGTGATTGATCATAAATAGGCTTAAGAATCCAGGAGAAGAAGAGTTCGAAATAAGATGGGTGACACCAAAAACTGTGACAGCCAGCCACCACTGGGAGTGGCATTTAAGCTAAGAATTAAGATGAGTGCCAGCCCTCCAAGTGTGGGATTGGGGGGACAGAGCAGGGACAGAGGAGCAGAGTGTGCTGAGAGAAGGGTGATCACAGTGTTCTGGGGTTAGTTCTGGAGAACCCGAAAGGCCAACGTGGCTGAAACCACAGTCGTGGACAGCGGAATTAAAAAGAAAGCCAGGTGTATTAGTCTGCTTAGGCTGCCATAACGAAATACCAGATTGAGTGGTTTAAACAGCAGAAATTCGTTTTCTGACAGTTCTGGAGGCTGAAAGTCCCAAGATCAAGGTGCCAACAAGGTAGGTTTCATTCCAAGGCCTCTCTTCTGGGCTTGTCGGAGGCCACCATGTTGCTATGAGCGCACACGGTGGTCCTGCCCTCGTTATTCTGTGTAGCCCCAATGACTTCCCAAAGGCTCCCTCTCCACAGTCACGTTTGGGAGAGTTTGGGCTTCAGCATCAGAATTCAGGGCTCACAATTCAGTCCACAGCAGCAGGGTTAACACATGGGGACTGAGGGACTCTCGTAAGACATTTGAACTGGAACGTAAGTGCCATGGAAAATGTTGGAAGGTTTTGGCATGTGGTGCCAGGACTTGCTGTATCCAGATTCCTGGAATGTGCATTTGTTTTGCAGAGGCCAGGCGGTTTCTGCTGCACGTGCAGATTGTGGAGAGCTGTTGTGCTGGTCCACACGTTGGTGGCAGAGGGGCCCTCTGTGTGGCTCTGCTTGTATGGAAAGCCAGAGATTTATGTGTGTTGACAACAAGAAGTCAATTAAACAGTGTTCCTGGCAAAGGATTTCATGGCATGCCAGCTAGACGGGGACACAAAGCTGACCATCCAGGGAGAGAGAGTGAGTTCAAAGCAGCTGGCAACCTGGGACCCTGGCCAATTCCTCCCGAGTAGATGTGCCTTCGAAAGAGTCCCCATACAGCCGATTTTGGTGGTTTGGTTTTCTCCATGACAGTCGTGCTATGCATATAAATGTTGAAAACTGAGTAAGACGACTTATTTACATTTAACACGTTTCAGGTCTGGGGGCAAAGCCTGGGGTTCTGGGCACAGGTGGCTACGGACTTGTCTCCTGGCCAGCTCTGACATCCGAGCCAGCAAGTAAGCAGATAAAGAGAGGGGCAGGAAGAGGGGCGGGGGTGGCCAAAACCAAATGAGGCTTTGCAGCAGAGGCTCTGCTCCCCTAAAACACCCTGGGATCACCCAGGCAAACCTAAAGTTTTGGGGAATAGCGTGCTCCCTATGCTAACGTACTTTCAAAGCATGCTATCCTACCCCACGCGTGCTCCTTTACACACATGTGGTTTCAGACCACACTGCTGTGCCTACGCCCTTCCACTCCATCCCATCTATAAATTCTGAAGCTGCCAATGCTTTGAAGTGGGTAGAAAGGCCCCTAGCATGTGGCTTTCCAAGTCTGCTATCCCAACACAATGTTGCAGCTGAGAATGCAGGGTCTGGAACCCAACCGGGTTTGAAATCCAACGCTGCCATCTGCTAGCCCTGTGTTCTTGTAGGATTTACTTATACTCAAAGCCTCAGCTTCCTTATCCATCAACTAGGGATGATGATCCCTCTTGGGCTGTGAGAAACGGGAATGCTGGGGGGCTCAGTCAGTGGAGCATGGGACTCTTGATCTCGGGGTCATGAGCTCAAGCCCCATGTTGGGTGCAGAGCTTACTTCAAAAAGCAAAAAGAAATTTCTAAAATTTCTAAGGAACTTACCAAACTCAAGCCCCAAAAAACAATCCAGTGAAGAAATGGACAAAAGACATGAATAGACACTTTTCCAAAGAAGACATCCAGATGGCTAACAGACACATGAAAAAATGCTCAACATCACTCATCATCCGGGAAATACAAATCAAAACCACAATGAGATACCACCTCACACCCGTCAGAATGCTAACATTAACAACTCAGGCAACAACAGATGTTGGCGAGGATGCAGAGAAAGAGGATCTCTTTTGCACTGCTGGTGGGAATGCAAACCGGTGCAGCCACTCTGGAAAACAGTATGGAAACAGTATTAAAAAACAGAACTACCCTGTGACCCAGCAATTGCAGTGCTAGGAATTTACCCAAAGGATACAGGAGTGCTGTTTCATAGGGGCACATGCACCCCAATGTTTATAGCAGCGCTATCGACAATAGCCAAAGTATGGAAAGAGCCCAAATGTCCATTAACTGGTGAATAGATAAAGAAGATGTGGTATGTATATACAATGGAGTATTACTCGGCAACCAAAAAGAATGAAATCTTGCCATTTGCAACTACATGGATGGAACTGGAGAGTATTATGCTAAGTGAAATAAGTCAGAGAAAGACAAATATCATATGACTTCACTCCTATGTGGAATTTAGATACAAAATGGATGAACATAAGGAAAGGGAGGCAAAAATAATATAAAAACGGAGGGAGACAAAACATAAGAGACTCTTAGATATAGAGAACAAACAGGGTTGCTGGAGGGGTTGTGGGTGGGGAAATGGGCTAAATGGGTAAGGGGCACTAAGGAAGACACTTGTTGGGATGAGCACTGGGTGTTATAAGTAGGGGATGAATCACTGGAACTTCCTCCTGAAATCATTATTGCACTATATGCCAACTAACTTGGATGTAAATTTAAAATTTTTTTAAAAAAGAAATAGAAATGCCGGTAGCATATTTGAAACAGTCTTTGGCAATAAGTGTAATCTTATTACACTTCTACTTATCTTTATCTTATCTATCTACTTATTATCTTCTACTACTACTGACAGGGACAAACCCTAGTTGGCTTCTCAAAGAAGATGAGATTGGATGCTTTCAGGTGGTTTCTGTGGCTGCAGATGCTTGTGCCTCAGCCCAGCTGCTCAGCCCAACAGCATCATGCTGTGCGCTGCCCCAGTACCTCATCCACAGACACCTGTCATGTTCCAAGTTCAGCTGAGTGGTGCTGGAAATCACAACTTTTCCCTACATCTCTTCTTCCATGAATAGAATGGGAACATTCAATGTAGGGTAGAAAGTAGATTTTGATGTCTTGTTTGACTTTGTTCATTTCTTTCTTCCTTCCTTCCTTCTTCCTTCCTTCCTTCCTTCCTTCCTTCCTTCCTTCCTTCCTTCCTTCCTTCCTTTCTTTCTTTCTTTCTTTCTTTCTTTCTTTCTTTCTTTCTTTTTTTCTAAATTACCAACTGTGACAGAAGCACAAATCTGCCATCGACAAATTCAAACATCTAGGCAGCTGAGTGGCTCAGTCGGTTGAGCATCGATTTGATTTCAGCTCAGGTCGTGATCTCACAGTCCGTAGGATCGAGCTCTGCTTCAGGCTCTGCACCTACAGCATGGAACCTGCTTGGGAGTCTCTCTCTCTCCACATTTCCCCACCATGCACGCACATGTGCACTCTCTCATAATAATAAATAGACTTTAAAAAAATAGATTCAAGCATTTTTTTCTAGAGCCGTCTCTGGACCTGCTGCACAGCTGTCAACCTGGGATTTCCCTTCACTGTTCTCTTGACAATTCCCTTCACTTTTCTGTGTTGGATTCCCCTCTTTGGGGTCCCATTTATTCCTTTTTGTTTATCAATTCTAGTGAAGCCTATCTTCCAGCTGTAGGAGGGATTAATGTTGTAGATATCACCTTGTCTTTTTTCCACCCACAGTTGTCTGACAATTTAGCTGGGTATAGAAATTCTAGTTTAGAAATAATTTTCCATGAAAATTTTGAAAACCATATTTCTCCATTGTCTTCTAGTTTCTAAAGTTATTTTTCTCTGAAGTCAAAAGAACATTCTGATTCCTGAATACAAACTATTTGCCTTCTCAGGAAGTTTTTAGGATCTGTTTTTTATACTTTCTGAAATTTCGGGTGATGTGCTTTGTTGTGTTTTATGTTTTGTTTTGTTTTGTTTTTGTGTCTTAGACAAATTTATGATCTTACAGTTGACAAGGTCAGAAATCTGAAAGGAACCTTGCTAGGATAAAATCAAGGTGTCCCCTTGATCCAGAGGCTCTAGTAGGAGAATCAGTATCCTTGCCTCTCCCAGCTCCTAGAGGCTTCCTTCATTCCTTGGCTTGGGGCTTCTTCAAATCCAGCAATGTCAGGTGGAGGCCTCATTCTACATCCTCTTGTTTTTTCTCTTCCATATTCCTCTTCCACTTTTTTTTTAAATTGAGATATAACTGACATTACAGTATATTAGTTTCAGGTGTACAAGGTAATGATTTGATATCTGTATATATTACAAAATGATCACAATTAAGTTCAGCTAATATCTGTCACCATACATAGTTCTAAAAGCTTTTTTTCTTGTGATGAGAACTTTCAAGATCAAATCTATCTACTTTCAAATATGCAATACAGTACTAACTAAAGTCACTATGCTGTGCATTACATCTTCCTGAGTTACTCATTTCATAACTGGAAATTTATACCTATAAACTGCTTTCACCTATTTCACGCATCTCCAAACCCCTTTCAGAGAACCACCAATCTCTTCTCTGTATCCATGAACTAACTGATTTTTGTTGTTGTTGTTTTTGGGAGGGGTGGTTTCTTCGATTCTACCTATAAGTGAAATCATACAGTATTTATATTTTTCTGTCTGCCTTATTTTATCTAGAATAATGCCCTCAACTTCTATCCATGTGGTTGCAAATGGCAAAGTTTTCTTCTTTTTCATGGCTGAATAATATTTCATGTGCATGAACCAAACCTTTTTATCCATTCATTCATGAATGGACACTTCGGTTGCTTCCATGTCTTGGCTGTTGTAAATAATGCTGCAGTGAAATGGGGATGCAGGTATCTTTTCATTTCTTTTGGGTAAATTCCCATAAGTGGAATTACTGGATAATATGGTAATTCTATTTTTAATATTTTGAGGAACCTCCATACTGCTTTCCACAGCGGCTGCACCAATTTACATCCCTACCAACGGTGCACGAAGATTCCCTTTTCTCCACATCCTCACCAAAACTTATTTCTTGTCTTTTTGAAGACACCTAACCTTCTTAGCCATTCTAACAGGTGTGAGGTGATATCTCAGTGTGATTTTAATTTGCGTCTCCCTGAGGATGAGTGAGACTGAGCACCTTTTCGTGTACTTGTTGGCCATCTGGACGTCCTCTTTGGAAAAATATCTGTTCAGAGCCTCTGCCCATTTTTTAATTGGATTGTTTTTTGGCTATGGAGTTGTATGAGTTCTTTACATATTTTGGATACTAACTCCTTATCAGATGTGTGATTTGCAAATCTTTTCTCCTGTTCAGTAGGTTGCCTTTTCATTTTGTTGATTTGTTGTCAATGTTTTTAAATTCTTTATCCTGGTCCCTCAGTGGACCTTTTTAATAGATGCGTGTTCTTCAGTGCTAGGGAATGTTCTTGTATTATTTCTTTTATAACTGTCTTCCTTCTGTTTCCTCTACTCTTTACAGCTAAAAGTCATATTATTTTATTTTAGGACCCCCTGGCTTCTAATTTGCTAACTCCCTGTCTTTGTTTGAGGGACACACTACCATCTTAATGAGATTTCCCCAGATGCCTAGCGACCTCTGCCTATCTATCCACATTTAGGAGTGAGACGGGACTGAGCTGATCGGCAGCCCTCGTTTCTCCAGAGAGGAATCGTTTGGTCTCCTAGCATCCGGGAGCCTGGGAGTCTCCTCCAGCGTATAGGCTTTCACAACACCCGGCCCCGGTGTGCTCGGTGAATCTAAGACTAGGGTCACGTTGGTTTAACCTCTTCAGAAAGTAAGTCTCTAACCCGGAGGATGAGGAACCGCTGCTGGGAGGGGGGAGGTGGGCGGGCTTTCTAGGACTCTAACTGCTTCTCTCACAGGTTCCCAGGCTCCTCCTCACGATCCTGCCTCTCCTGAGCCTCGCTAGGGTTCCGGGGCTGGGTTCCCTGGCGCACACTGGTTGGCTTCGTCTCCTGCAGGTTAAGGTTTGGATCTCCTAAGTCAGGTAACTTTCAGCGCACGCCTGCGACGTTTTTGCCATATTTCTCTCAATCGCCTACTTTGAAAAAAAAAAAAGAAAAAAAGAAAAAAGCTTAGGGGTGCCTGGGTGGCCCAGTCAGTTAAGCCTCCGACTGCAGCTCAGGTCATGATCTCATAGTTTGTGAGTTCGAGCCCCGCATCAGGCTGTGTGCTGACAGCTCGGAGCCTGGAGCCTGTTTCGGATTCTGTGTCTCCCTCGCTCTCTGCCCCTTCCCCGTTCACACACGGTCTCTCTCTCCAAAAATAAATCATTTTTTTTAAAGTGTAAAAATCGCTTATTAAAACGGAAGGTAATGTTATGCTCAAAAAACCGAAGGTGACTTTCACCCAGCGCACTCCTTGTCTTGTGCAACAGCGTCTGAACTGAGGAGCTTAATTTGGGGGAAGCAGGTGGGGAGCCGGGGGACCTTGGGCTCATGTCAGGCCTTGACGGGCTGGCTGTGTCCCCTGCAAAGGGAAGACTTGCGACTTACTTGTTCTATTTGAGTAACACTTACCGGGCACTTACTGTGTGCCAGGCACTTCTAGAAGTGCCTTCCAAACATTAGCTCTTTTTTTTTTTTTTTTTGAGAGAGAGAGAGAGAGAGAGAGAGAGAGAGTGCGTGCAAGCAGGGGAAGGATCAGAAGGAGAGAGAGAGAGACAGAGAGAGAATCCCAAGTAGGCTCCACCCTCTCATTGCAGAGCCCCGCATGGGACTCGATCCCACAACCCTGGGGAAATGACCTGAACCAAAACCAAGAGTCAGATTCTCCACCGACCGAGCCACCAGGTGCCCCCCAAGAAATAACTCTTTGAGTGCTCGGGACGAGTGTGCAGAGGGTCGTGTGAGGATTACCCCCTTTTCATCAACAAGGGAAGTGGACCCCGTGGAAGGTCAGCGACACGAGGGAGTAAATCATCTTCTGGTTCCATTCACATGAATTTTGTGAAAGAATCATGGACTAATAAGACTATAAAGTCCAATTCTTGTTTCCATAAAAAACAAGACAAAACAAAAATCTCGGGCCAGGGGGTTAATGGCCAGAGCAGCCGGAACCCAGGCAAAGGCCCAGAGCTGGGGCAGTGACACCGCTGGGCCATGGGGGATGGCGTGACTCCAGAAGCCCTAGGACCCTGCTGGGGATGGAACAGCCCTGGACTGGGAGCCTCAGGTTCTCAGGTGAGGTGGCTAGGGCTTCCGGCTGCCCATGGCTTTCCCGTCAGTGCCCGACCCACCTCCCACCCCACTAGGCCCCCTCTCTGTCTCCCCTCCCTCCCTCTCTCCCTCCCCTCTGTCCCTCCTTCCCTCTCTCTATCCCTCTCTGTCCCCCCACCACCTCCCTCTTTTTCCCTCTCTCTGTCCCTCTCTCCCCCCTCCCTCTCTATCCCTCTCTGTCCCCCCTCTACCTCCTTCTCTTTCCCTCTCTCTGTCCCTCTCTCCCCCCCATCCCTCTCTGTCCCTCTCACCCCTCATCCGTGCCCTAGATCAGCGCTGTCCAGTAGAATATTCTGTAATGATGGAGATGTTTTATAACTGCATAGTCCGATAGGGTATACACTAGCCATCTGTGACTACTTAGCTCTAGTAATGTGGTTAGTATATCCAAGGAACTGACTTTATTGTTATTATTATTATTAATAGTATATATATATATTTATATTTTTTAATGTTTATTTTTGAGAGAGACACACAGTGAGAGTGGGGGAGAGGCAGAGAGAGAGGGAGACACAGAATCCGAAGGAGGCTCCAGGCTCAGAGCTGTCAGCACAGAGCCCAACAGGGGGCTCGAACTCACGAACCGTGAGATCATGACCTGAGCTGAAGTCGGAGGCTTAACTGACTGAGCCACCCAGACGCCCCTAGATAATTTGTATATATTTTTTAAGTTTATCTATTCTGAGAGAGACAGGGAGAGAATGAGAGGCTGAGGGGCAGAGAGAGAGAGGGAGAGAGACAGGATCCCAAGCAGGCTCCTTGTCGTCAGCGTAGAACCCAACGTGGGGCTCAAACTCATAAAACTGTGAGATCGTGACCTGAGCCGAAATCAAGAGTCGGACGCTCAAACAACTGAGCCACCCAGGCGTCCTTTGATAATTTATATTTAAACAGCCACATGTGGCTAAGTGACTACATATTGGACAGTCCAACCTTAGATGTTTCATCTCTTAGAGAAAGACTAGAATCACCCACCCCAGATTCCCCTAACATCCTCCCCAGCGTACCTGACTGAGACCTTCGAGCTCCAAGCAACGGGGTCTAAGTGTTACTACTCTCAAGTATGTTTGAAAACATGATTTTCTTTTCCAGAAAAAGAGCCTGAGGTAAGGGCAAGAACAAGCACAGTGCTCCACGCAAGAAAGGTAACACCATCACCACGTGGGAAAACACATATGTTTTACATCTTTACTGGGGAGTTGTTACATCCGCAGAACCATTTTTCCAAATTTTCGAGCCAAGATTTATGCATTCCAGTGCGTTCAAAGCTTATCTCCAGCAAAACTGTAAGTAATAATAATAATTAACAACAACCAGTGGAGATGGGGTGGGGTGGGGGGAGCTGTTGGGTACAGGTGAAACAACACTGGCCAAATGTTGACAATTTTTGAAGCTTGGTAATGAGGACACAGGGATTCTTTATATTGCTCTGTTACTCTCTGTGTGTTGAAAAATTCAAAATAAAAAGTCTTTAAAAATAAGTATCCTTAGCAGGGGCTCAGTCGGTTGAGCATCCGACTTCGGCTCAGGTCATGATCTCACAGTTTGTGGGTTCAAGCCCCGCGTCGGGATCTGTGCTGACAGCTCGGAGCCTGGAGCCTGCTTCAGATTCCGTGTCTCCTTCTCCCTCTGCCCCTCCCCCGCTTGTGCTTTGTCTCTCTCTCTCTCTCTCTCTCTCTCTAAATATAAATAAACATTAAAAAAAATAATAAGTATCCTTAGACCTCACACATAATGTATAGAACAAAAGTGCTGGAAAGATGTAGCACAGAACAGAGAGTGGATCTAATTTTTAACATCACGTACTTAATTTTCTTTTTCTTATTTAATGGTTTGAAAAGGTGATACATTCAAGTACTAAAACAAAACGAAACAAAACCAATCTACAGTGCATCTCTATCCCTGTCTCCCAGTTCTAGCTGCCCAGACCCCTTCAGAATTTCTCTGCAAATATACACCTGTATTTTCTCTTTTTTTACTCCTAAAGCAGCACACCGTAGGATTATTCTGTATGTTGTCTTATACTTAACAACATATTTTTATTTAATTAAGTAATTAATTTATTATTATTATTTATTTTAGAGAGAGAGAGAGCATAAGTGGGGGAGAGGGGCAGAGGCAGAGAAAGAGAGACAGAATCCCAAGTAGGTTTCATACTCAGGGCAAAGCCTGATGCGGGCCTCGATTCCACGACCCTGCGATCATGACCTGAGCCGAAACCAAGAGTAGGACGCTCAACTGACTGAGCCACCCAGGCACCCCTGTTTTAAGAAATCTTTTTAAAGTAATCTCTATACCCAACATGGGGCTTGAACTCATGACCCCAAGATGAAGAGTCATACGCTCTGCCCACTGAGCCAGCCAGCCACCCCTCTTAACAACTTACTTAAGACATGTTTCCACCTCGGTACCTGGAGAGGGCATTCCTTTTTAAGCTGCATGGTATTACACTGTGCATGCGCACTGAAGTTTGATATGGTTCTGGGTAGTTTCCATTCCTTTGCTGGTACAAACACTGCTTCAGCGAAACCCGTTCAAATATTCTGTGTTTCTTCCTTCTTTTCCTTCTGGTATTCTCATTATGATATGTTACACTTTGTTTTTAATGTTTATTTGTTTTGAAAGAGAAAGAAAGCAAGAGTAGGGGAGGGGAGAGAGAGAATCCCAGGCAGGCTCCGTGCTGTCAGCTCGATCCCAGGACCCATGAGCCAAAATCAAGAGTCAGATGCTTAATCGACTGAGCCACCCAGGGGCCCCTGTTACACTTTTTGCAGTTGTTCCTCAGTCCTTGGATATTCTGTTCTGTGTTTGTTTAGTTGGTTTTCAGTCTCTGTTTTCCTTGCTTTTCGGTTTTCAAGGATTCTGTTGATACATCCTGCAGCTTTCCTCAACCAGGTCCAGTCTACTGAGAGGCCCATCAAAGGCGCTCTTCATTTCCACTGCGATGTGGGCTTTTGTGAGTTGCTTTTATCTCTAGCATTTTTTGGGGGGAGGGGTTCTTTCTTAAGATTTCCATCTCTGTATTACTGCTGCCCATCTGTTCTTGCGGGCTGTTTTCTTTATCCGTTAGAGGCCTTAGCATTTTAATCATGGTTGTTTTCAATTCCCAGTCTGTTTTCAATTCAACGGACCCTGTCCTGTCTGGTTCTGATGCTTGCGCTGTCTCTTCAAATTCTGTTTTTGCCTTTTGGGACGCCTTGTCATTTTTTTCTTGGTGGCTGGACATGGGGTTCCTGGGGAAGAAAGGAACTGCTGTAAATAGGCCTTTAGTGATATGGTGAGTGGGGGGGGAGCAGGGCTGTACTATCCAATGATGAGGTCTGTCTTTAGTGAATTTCAAGAGTGTTTCTCAGCTGTTTTCGCCCCCCTCGGGTGGGACAGGTTGGCTAGAGTGGGCTGGGGTTGGGTATTCCCTTCCCCAGTCAGCTAGGCTCTGCTAATGCCCCAGTAGGTTAGGCTCTGGTTAACTAGTCTCCCCTGAGGGCGGGCCTTAAGAAAAACAGAGTGCTCAACCCTATTTCAGGAAGTACCTTGCCCCGCCCCCTGCTGGAAGCCTCTGGATATTTTCCTCTGATACTAGGAGAACCTAGAAGGAGGTATATTTCACAATATGGTGGGTGATGAAATTTGAAGTGGGGTTCATGAGCTAAGAAAGAATTCTTGAGACTACTTTAGTGCAAAAAGGTGATTTTATTAAAGCACGGGGACAGGACCGTAGGCAGAAAGAGTTGCACTGGGGTTGTGAGGAATGACTGATTATATACTTTTAAGTTTGTGGAGGGAGGGGAGGGACGTATAGATAACAGAGGTCTCCAAGGAGTTTTTGGATGCTGAAAGCAGGGTCTCCCAGGACCCTGAAGATTTAGCTATTGTCAAGGTAAGGTTGCTTTTAGTTTTTAAGGAAGTGTCAACATTAAGCATTAAGGCAGCCATGAACGTCTTGGGGAGTATTACACTGACATCTATCAATGGGCTGCAGGCTGTAAGGGCATTTAATTTAAATGACATTTTTCTTGCCTTTGTTTCCCTCATCAGTGGGGGTCCCCCTGGAGTTAACTCTCAGAGTTTTGGGCACTGAGCCTCCAGTGAGCGTTCAGATTTCTCTGCCCCAGCACTGGTTTCTACCCTAAACTTCTTTCTGCTCTAGTAAGATAAGACATCCTATATCTGCCAACTGGTCTCTTCAGTCTGGGGGCGGACCCCACCTGTGCCCCACCCCCACCCCCACTTGTGGATCCAAGAAGACTGGCTGCTTTTTCAGTCTCTTCAGCTTTTACTTATCAGGACAGAGGGAGACTTCTGGGCTTACATGCAAAACCGGAAACTAGAAGTGTTCTTACAAACTTATTTACAGGGGCCTGGGTGGCTCAGTTGGTTTAGCCTCTGACTCGTGGTTTTGGCTCAGGTCATGATCTCACAGTTCGTGGCATTGAGCCCTGACTTGGGCTCTGTGCCAACTGTGTGGAGCCTGCTTGAGATTCTCTCTCTCTCCTTCTCTCTCTGCCCCTCCCCTGCTGGCTCCCTCTCAAAATAAATAAACTTTAAAAAATCTGATTCGTAAATCACATAAGTTTACGGAGTAAATTTAATTTAGGAAGTATGCTAATATTTTTGTAGAATAAATCTCCAGAAATGGATCGTAGGGTCAAATGGTTTGTATAGTTCCGTATTTTTTAAAATGTTTTATTTATTTTTGAGGCGGGGGGTGGGTCAGAGAGAAGGGGACAGAGGATCTGAAGCAGGCTCTGTGCTGACAGCAGAGAGCCTGACATGGGGCTCGAACTCATGAACCATGAGATCATGACCTGAGCTGAAGTTGGATGCTCATCTGACTGAGCCACCCAGGTGCCCCATAGCTCTGTAATTATTTCCAATCTGTAAATATCGCCAAAGTGCCAGTGACCCAGTTTACTGTAATTCCCCCTAGCAATGGCTGAGGCTACATGCACAAATATTTTAGAGACACTTCAACATTGGCGTGGATCCTGTAACTTTGAGGGACATGTTTAGCTAGAGAGGGTAAGTCAACATATTAGGTAAAAGGAATCAAATGTGACATTTAAGACATAAGCTCTTGCCCTGAAACTTTCCTACTTAAATGACACCTACTCACCTGTTTAGAAGGTTCATCTAAACAGCTAAGTGATATGTATCTTCATGCATACAGTGAAATTTCTTCAAGTTTGAGACTGTTTAATTTTGCCAATTACAAAGAATTCAGTAACGTACACGTCAGTGTTAATGGGGCACCTGGCTGGCTCAGTTGGTGGAGCATGTGACTCGATCTTGGGGTCATGAGTTTGAGTCCCACATTGGGCGTAGAGATTACTTAATAAGCAAAGAAATAAAATATCTTTAAAAAAACCCAAATTGGTGCTGATGCAAATAATCTGGTTTTATCTATCTCATTAACTCAAATCTGCCACTTTAAGGAAATTATAAATTATGATATCCTCTGTCAAAACACCATTAACTTTAACAGAATACTTACAACTGTAAATGGATAAAGCTTTGAAATAAAGACTGATCTATACTAGTGAGATGTCAACCATCAGACATAATCCAATAATCTAGCCTACTGGCTCAGAAGCCAGCCCTAGAAGAAAGTCTGTCTGAGTTCAAATCCCATCTAGGCTACTTATGGGAACTCTTTACAGGCTGAATTACTTGCAAATTACTTAACTTCACAAAACCTTAATGCCTTCAGAGACTGATGTGAAGATTAGATAAAATAACCTGTTAAAGGTGCTGTAATCATCGATAAATGGTTCTCCAAAGGAAGGTTTGCATGTTGTTTATCATACTTGAATTTTTTACATGTCAAATATTTTGATTCTTTTTTAAAATGTTTGTTTATTTATTTTGATATATATAGAGAGACAGAGAGAGAGCACGTGTGAGCGGGGGAGAATCCCAGGCAGGCTCTGTGCTGTCAGTGCAGAGCCCGACGTGGGACTTGATCTCACGAACTGTGAGATCATGACTTGAGCCAAAATCAAGGATCAGACGCTTAACTACTAACTGAGCCACCCAGGTGCCCTAAATATTCTGATTCTTATTGATGGAGCCACATGTCAAGAAAATTTCATCTTCAGAAAATGTACAAAGAAACACCAATTTGAAAGAATTCTGTGTATTAGTAGTGGTAGGGTTAAAGGTGGAGTGTAGAGAATGTTGCTTTGGCGTTGAACAGACCTGGCCTTGAGCACTGCCTCTCATGTTCAGTGGGGAGATGCTTTGGCCAAACAGCAACCTCTCTGTCTCTTTCCTTAGCTGGACAAGGACTAGAACAATTGCTATCTTCCAGAGTTACTGTGAGGGTCAAATGAGATAACGCCTGGAAAGGGCCCAGTGCAAACTAGGACCTTCATAACCGAGAACTGTCATTAGTTATTCGAATCATCCAGTCAATAATATTCATTAATCAGCATTTATCAAGTGTCTATGTTATGCCCAACACGGCTCTAGGGAAGCCAATGAGAAAAAATGAAATGCAAATATTCTGTATGTGTGGTGTGAGATTAAAACATACATGTGTTTCTCAACATAATGGGAATATATTTAACATACATATATCTTGCATGCCCCGTACAACTCTGTTAAAGAGTAAAATGGAATGGAGAGGAGGGTCAATGGAACGCCTCCTTATCTCTTTTTGTAAGAGCTCTAACTGTCCTATAAGCTTAGAGTGGCTAATTCTGATTTGAGGGGCTACAAGCCAGCTGTGTCACACTGTCTGATTTTTCATTCTGTTTGGGGACTGAAAGAAATGAGAATGTGTCTTATCATTTCATCATTATTATCAGGTCCCGCGCACCTCATGAATGACATAAGCATGACAAAGCACACACACACCATCATAGACCGATATTGCTAATGGATACCGATACAAAAATGTGAATGAAGTCTTCATTAGAATCAGGCAGTATATTAAAACAATTATATATTGCAACCAAATAGAATTAATTCACAGGGTGTAAGTGTGGTTCAGTGTTAGGAAATCGATTTTAAAAACTTATCCAATTAATATGACGTAGAAGAAAAATCACGATGCGCTCAGCGGACGCTAAGATTCATTTGGTATTTCAGAATCCATTCCGGACCTAAAAAAAATTAAAACAACTGTTAACTGTTAACACGAATAGGGAATCACTTCCTTAACATAATGACCAAAAGCCAATGTCAGGCTTCAATGGACAAATAGGAAAAACGCTCCTACCAGATACACATCCAGTATAATTCCTAATTCTTAGGTAGGAATATCAAGCAAAAAGAGTGATGTAACATAGTTCTGGATGTTCAACTTAATACAAATACTAAGAAAACTACGTAAGATGTGTAAAAATTGAAACGAGGCAAAATGATCTTTATTTGCAGGTGATGTGATTATATACTTGAAAACTCCAAAGAAACAACTGGGAAACTATTAAAACTCATAACCTAATTAAGGCACTGGTTGCAATATCTGTAATTAAAAATATATCATTTTTTTAATGTTTGTTTTTAACATTTTTAACATTTATTTATTTTTGAGAGGGAGACAGAGCGATCAGGGGAGAACAGAGAGGGAGGAAGACAGAGGATCTGAAGCAGGCCCATTGCTGTCTGCACGGAGCCTGATGTGGGCTGGAACCCACGAGCCACAAGATCATGACCTGAGCCGAAATCAGGTGCCCAACAGACTGAGCCACCCAGGCACCCCAAAATGTAATGTATTATTAAAATGGCACTTCTAGTCAGTGAGGAAAAAGGACAATTCAAAACTGTGAAAACAACGTGTTTATTGTGGGAAAATGGGATTCTTACATCATTCTTTAAAATGAACTATAAGTGGGAAAAAATCAAATATTAAAATGAACAAAAACATGACATTTTTAGAATCTGGGTAGGGTAAGAGTCTGAGTGATAAGGCCTTTCTAAGCCTGATGGAAAACAGAGAAGAAAAAAACCCCAGGTATACCTGGGTTCAATTAAAATTTACTATACTACAAAGGTGCCTGGGCAGCTCAGTTGGTTGAGCATCTGGCTTTGGCTCGGGTCGCGATCTCATGGTTGGAGGGTTCGAGTCCCACATCAGGCTTTGCGCTGACAGCACAGAGCCTGCTTTGGTTTCTCTCTCTCTGCCCCTCTCCACCTGTGCTCCTTCTCAAAAATAAATAAACATTAAAAAAAATTTTTTTAATTTACTATTCTACGTAAGTAGATAAATAAATGACAGTAGGAAAAACCGACAGCATTTCGTACTCATGAATTTCCCAAGTATTCAATAGAATCCGGCAAAATGGTAACACAAAGATAATCTAAGAATGGCAAAGAACATAAACGGGTAGATTACAAAAATACGAAATTGCTCACCTCACTCAAAAATTACAAACGAAACTAGGTACTAGTTTTTCACAGATAGGATTAGTAAAAATAAATTTTATTACTAATAAGAATAATCTGATTATTTAAAACTGGATGAATAAATGTGGACAGGTACTGTACATAGTTGGGACGAGGTAAAATGGTTCAACTTGCCTAATGAGCAATTTGGCAATGTTTGCCTAAATTTAAGGTAGAGTTTGGTAGAGCAATTTCTAGAAATGCATCCTATAGACATATTCACGCATGTAAGCAAAGATATACGTACAGGGAACTTTTTTCAGGAGTTTTTGTAACATAAAAACCTGAAGCCAACAAAGTATTGTAATTGGAAAATGCAAAATCATGATAAATCCATCCAATGTGACTGAATACTGTTTAAATCACGGGAAAAAAAAAACCCCAAAACCCAGTCGGTGTAGCTACAGGTATTCACGTAAGAGTCTTAAAAATACTGAATTGGTGAGTAAAAGCAAGATACGGAACAGTTATGTATAGTACAATCTAATTTCTTTTTTCTTTCTTTTTTTTTTTTTTAGTATTTATTTCTAGGAGCCCTATGTGGGGCTCAAACTCAATGAACTGTGAGATCATGACCTGAGCCAAAGTCGGATGCTCAATGGACTGAGCCATCCAGGTGTCCCCAGTCCAATTTCTGAGGGAAAAAAATGTACGAGAAACTCTTGAGTGGCAACCTCTGGTGAGTGGGTCACTGGGTCACCGGGCTTGGGTGCAATGACCCTTTTTACCTCACACCTTTCTGCGTGGGCTCAAGCTTTCTTAATAAGCACGAATTAATGACCCCACCTTTCTTGCCTCCAATATTTGAAACATCTTCCGTGTGTCCCTGCAGCCCATCCTAGCCTGTGCCTCAGGTACTCCCGTTTGTGTCCCTGCTCACCTTTGCTCTTCCTTTTCCTTTGTGCATTTAAATCTTGTCCATCCTTCAAGGGCCAGCTCAAAGGCCAACAAATCCATGAGGACTCTCCAAACTTCTCAAAATAATGCTGCCCTCTTCCTTCTCAGTATTCCCACGAAATTACTGAGCACGAAAATGACAACACACAGGGTTTTGGGGTTTTTTGCAATGCTGTCTGCACTCAATTATTTAATTGATGTAATTTGCATCACACTGTTGTGTATTTCATTTACTTTCCAACCTATTTTCCAATTTTTTATTCTCTATTTTTTCCAAGTCAAGCATTTCAGAGAAAGCATGCTCAAATTTATTTTGTCCTCCCCACCCCACGTTATAGTCCATGTGAGGCACGGCATTCAACAAATACTTTTACTTTTTAAATCAATCATATGTGAAAGCTCCCTCAGGATCTATATGTATCAAAAAAACAGACCCTTGTCATTTATGTTCCTAGGTCCTGGGTCACATGGCCGACATTACATTTCCTTCATTTAGGGATGTGCAAATGGCATCAAATCCACTTTTTAGAGCCAATTCACACTTTGTGTGTCTGAAATTTCCCATTCAAGAGAGTCCCCCAAAAACAGATCTGATTTGATCACAATTTGGATAGTAAGCAGAACACTTATTTAAATTAGCTAACAGCTTCCTACCTATCATCCCCATATACAAAAATAAACCAAAAAAACCCCCCAAAAACCAAAAAAACAAAACCTGGGCTCATAAAACAGTATTTCAGTAACAAGGATGTAAGAATACTGAATCCTAATTAAAGAAGAGAGATATAACATTGTAATACCAATTTTATCCAGCGTAAGAAAAATTTTAAGCTTTATTTTGATAAAACATTTCAGATTCCCTCATATCACAGCATATCAATAAGCAAGATGTACATGTACTGATTTTATCCTACATGTCAAGCCCCAAATTCCCAATCCCAGGTAAGCAAGTTGCAAAATACAAGTGCCGATAATTTAACTATAGGTAGTATTTTAAAGAAAAGTGAGTGTTCAGCACTTTAAGTTAAATGAGGCTTTAATCAAAGAGAGACAATACCACAGGGTGTCTTTTTTGCAACAGTAATGAATTCAATCAAGTCTGTGATTCCAAGCTCGAGCGACAGTGTTCTGTTTGAGGCAAACAAGCAAAGGCAATCAACTCTTCGGTGGTATATTACAGTATGTACTATATATTTTTGGACAATTTCATTCCATTTTTAGCACTTGGGAATCTAAGGAAACAAGAATTAGAGAAGAGCTCTGATTCCACTTTGGGGAATGCAATGTAATGGCTCTGTCTTGGCACAAAGGTAAACTGTAACACTGGTGGTGGTCTTTGATCAACTTCCCACGGTAATTGAATCACCAACAACTATAACTCTGATCAAGGAACACACAGATTTTACCAGAAGAAAATTCTGTACTTCCAGTTTTAAAAAGCAAACAGTTCTATGAAGACGCAACCATTTGAATTATCTGAGTATATACATTTAAGTTTTTACAACTTCATGCCTTAAGTTTTGACTTCCAAAGTATCATTTCCTGGACCCAACATCAAATATTTACACTCTATGTGTTTCACACAATATAATTTTAGAAACCGTAAGTTGCACAAAGTAATCGTAAAAGTTTTTATCAAATTCATGTTTCCAGTGATCTTAAAAAAGACAATTTATAGTTGTTTTTTTGTTATCTAGAAAATCCTAACTGTACGTGAAAAATTAATCAAAGAAAATCTGTAACTCTGATAATTTTCCACCCTTAAAAGGCATCGCTAAAAATAAATAAAAGGGCTCCTCTGCCAGTGAGTAATGACATCAAGGAGCTTCGCAACCCTAAACCACTCTTGAAAGCAATTTTAAGTTTTACCTAATTTCCACTCTTAGTATATTTTAATTCAGGAAAAAGATATGACCTTTTGAAGTCCATGGCATCAGAAATGGCACTTTTGGACAAGAATCACAACTGAAAGCTAGTGGAAAAATGAACCTGAGCACAATTTCTCTCCACGGATGAGAGATATGCTCAAGGTACAGTAGAAACAGTAGTTCAGAAACCTTGAGAAGCTCAAATATCTTGAGCTATTTTTGTTTCACTAAACAATCTGAAGTAAGCATTATATTCACTTTTAAGAATAAAGGAAAATATAAAACATGAAACATGCAGTAGGAGTCACCAAAAGTTCGTTTCCTCCCTTTGCTTTGGGCACACTGTCTCACTTTTTTGTTCTCTACTTTGTTACAAAAAAACCCAAAAGCAGATCTCTGCTCAAAGCAGTCATACTTGAGAACACTATAGGGTGTGCATATGATTTTTTCTCTTTTCCCATCCACCCAGACCTGAAATCTACATAAATATTTCCATGTATACTTTTCTCCCATTTGCATGAAGTCTGAGCCACTATATAATTTACACGGAAAAAATCGGGGGAGGCAGCTAAAAATCACTGGCGGTTGCCAGGTTCCTCAGTCTGTCCTGCTTCTTTAATCATTTTTATTTTTTTAATATGATAAAGACAAAAGCTCCAGCTGGAAATTCACACAGTTCAGGAGCATGTTGAAAATGTTTTTTACCATAGTCCTTAAGATTCAAGTAAATGCTCCCAAATCAAGTATCATAAAGCTGCTAATTAGCAGCTCAAAATAATCAGCCATTCAAATGACGCTGGAAATGTTTGCTGAACTGTTTTTATGAAAGCTCCCCCTTGTATTCTAGAAGGTTCCAAGTACTAGTCCACAAACTAGCCACTTTTAAGAAGGAATTCTTTTGACCAAAATGTACCCTAAAACCAATCTTCTCAATTCCTTTCTTTTCCCAAAGTTGTTCAATCACATTTTAAGGTGGGGAAGTATATGACCCAGGGTGTTTTGTATGGAACTGTACTCTTTAAGAAACCTAACATTTTAGTCAACGGGGAAACTTCACAACATACTTAAACCGTATGTATTTTAGATATGATTTCTCTGTGCTGCATAAAATATACTGTAAGGAAGTGTGTTTTGACTCAAAGGATACACTGAAATGCTGCAGTATGACAACATATTCTTAGCATAACTTAAAAGGAAAGCATGTATTTTAACAATTCCAATGTTTTGTCATTGGGGCTTAATTGGAACTTTCTTTTCTTTTTCCTTTTGATTCTGCATTTCTGTTTGAGAGGGCATCTTTTATTTTTAAGCTGTGTTTGAGACTATAAAGAATATGCTAATGCAACTTAATATATAAATATAAATAATATATGAGCAACATATACGTATACATATACCCACGACGCGAGCATCAGACCACTGATGTTGTACTTTCGGGATTCACACGAATGAGTCTAGATGCGTTCCTCAGGTCCTGGAGTTGCTTGGCAGGTTTCCCCACACCTTCCTCAAACCTTTTCTCCACCACGGGGAGGACGGTCTCATATAGAAAGGATGCATTCTGTCTGATAAAGGCCTTTTTCTCTGGATCCTGCTCACACCGAAGGCTATAATCCACATGCTGCACAGCGACCAAAATGATCTCCACCAGGCTCTCCAAAAGTACCATGTGCAGCTCGGGGAAATACAGCTTCAGTGCCTCTTCCAAGAAGCCCATGGTCTGTTTGGTAAAAGCAACCACCGTGTAGCTCAGGTTCACCCAGCAGTCATCCCCGGTGTACTGCTCAAAGTTCCTCACCCCACAACTCTTCATCTCCTCTTTGAGCTTGCCCAGGGCCTCTGGAGTCATCAAGTTCATCCTCCTCCACATCTCCTCAGAGTTGCGATGTTTAGTGGCTTCGATGATAATTTCTTTGTAACTGTGCAAGGCCCCTTGGATGTCTTTCACCAGAAGGGCATGGATGATGAAGGTGAGGTCCAGTCCGATGTCACCCAGTTGCTGACAGTGCTCCTTGGCCACTTTGACACACTCAGCCGCTGTAGAGAGGCTCTCCTTACTGTCAAACACCTGCTTGCTAAAAGCATCCACGAACATGCCCATGGCTGATCTCGCCCAGACCACAAAGGCAGAGTAGCAGCCACTGTCAGTGCCTGCAAAATCCGTCTCGAATTCCCTTGCAGTCTCAAGGAGGCTCGTAAAGAAGACGTGGCATAGCTTATGGATGTAGAGTAAAGTGGCACCCTCGATGCGAAGCTGGCGGATTGCGGTATGCACAGCTGCTGCCCTGTTTCTCAAAAACAGCTCACAAGCCTTTGTGCACTGGCCAAGCCGGATTAGTTGAGAAACTGCCCTTCGAGTAGCCTTGGGACCACCTCTCAGGGAACGATCTGGGGAGAGTTCAAAAACTAGCACTTCCGTGAGCTGTCGGACGCGCTCATCCACTTTGGCCCTTAGTTCTTTAACAGGCGGTGGGCTGGGCTTATCTTCCAGGTAATGGTTCAATTTGTCCAGCAGGTCAACGGCCCCTTCAAAGTCTCTCTGGGCGATACAGACATCCAGGTCTTCAGGCAACTCCTGGATCCACTCCATTGAGAGGTCCACCTTCTCTTCTTCTACCTCAGGAACAGCTGGTTCGTCGTCTTCTTCGTCCTCAAATGGGTTACTGGCCTTGGAAGGCACCTGCGGTGGTCCTCGTGGGGCCGCTGCCTCCTCCTGTTCCCTGCGTCTTTTTTCACTGAGGGCCCTCTTGGTTTCCTCCAGCACTTCCAGCCACTCTCGTTTGATTTTAGCATTTTCCGCCTGAAAAATACGGCTCTCGGGAAACATTAGCAGCTTGAACATGTCTTTCATGGGCGGGTTGTCCTTGACATTGACCACGGCCAAACCATCCAGGGGATAGAGGGCGTTGTAGCGATACATCCCACGCCTCTGAGGCAGCCAGGTGGCCACCAGCAAACAGTCGTTCATGAGAAAGCCGTGCACCCGCTGCAGTTGGGCCATGTGGTCCGCCTCGTATTCCACCAAATCCCCGTTGTACACCAGGTACTGCCCCGGCGTCTCCAGCAGGTGCCTGCAACCTTCCACCTTCTCAAGCAGAGTGGTAAGAGTGCGCTGCTTCCCTTCCTCGCCCGGACCCGCACCGTCGCGGGAGGCGCCCCCGGGTGTGGGAAAAAAGCCAGCCTGGCCCCGCAGGTGGTCTCGGCCCCCCGCGCCACCTCCTCCTTCCTCTCCTCCAGAGGCCGCGGCGGCCCCGGCGGCGGCGGCGGCGGCAGCCGGGAGCAGGGTAAGCGGGATGCTCTCCAGGCTGCTCTTCTGCTCCGTCAGCAGATGGCTGAGCTGATACATCTCGCTCTCCAGGTAGGAGATCTCGCGGGCAGTCTCTATGAACTGCCGGTAGTTCTGGTACACGTTGCGCTTCAGGTTCTGCGCCGTCTCCTCCGCCAGCGCCTGGATGCGCTGCCGGTGCTCCTGCAGGTCCCGGTCCCCGTCCGACTGCTGCGAGAGCTGCTTCACGTACAGCCGGGCCTCAAAACCCCCCGATTCCAGCTGCCGCCGCAGACGGCTCGCCCCACTGTCCGACATCGCCATCGCCATTTCCCTCCGAGTCTCACGCAGTCGCTGTCACTACCGCCTCCGCGGGTGCCGCCGCGGTCGAGACCCACCCAAGTCCCGCGGAGCTCCAGGGCTGAGGAAGCAGGACGGAAGGGAGACGAGTACGCCTGCGCCCGGGTCTGGGTTTCAGACTGCGCCTGCGCAGGGGCCGAGCGCAGACAGCGCGCCTGCGCGGGAACGCCAGCGGCTAGGGCTCATGCGCCGGAGGCTCTGTTGCGGAAGAGAGTGGAGGGCGAGGCAGCGAGACGTGGGTACTGCGCATGTTCTGAGCGTGACGTTGGTATTTGAAGTTAGTGGCGAAGCGTAAAGGCGGTAACCGGTTTCTTGAAATCTTCCTCTAGACCAAGGCCTGGGAACCCACGTTTTGAGCCCACTAAGAGGTGTCATGCTGAGTTTTCTACTTTAAGCCGCAGATCTTGGCTTCGGCGTTTGGGGCAAATTCAGTTCTCGTTCTCGGGCCGGTTATTCTTGAATTCTCGCGAGATCGGCGCGCTGCCCCGAGGGTAGCTCGAGAGCCGGTATCTCCTAGGAGCCGGGTCAGGCCGACGCCGCCGCTTCAGAGAGGTGGGGTCGCGGCCTCCCCCGGGGGCCCGCTTAACGCCGGCGAACGCCGCCTGGGATCCCGGCAGAGATGGATGAGGATCTGGTGTTGGCACTACGGCTTCAGGAGGAGTGGAACTTGCAGGCGTCGGAGCGCGACCGGGCCCAGGCGCCCCTGTCGCTGGTGGACGCGTCCTGGGAGTTGGTGGACCCAACCCCGGATTTGCAGGCCCTGTTTGTGCAGTTCAACGATCGGTTCTTTTGGGGCCAGCTGGAGGCTGTCGAGGTGAAGTGGAGCATGCGAATGACCCTGTGAGTCTCGAACCCCGCTGGGGAAAAGAGACCGGCTGGCAGCTCTTCTGCAGCCGCCGGCCGCGAACTTCTCTTTCTCCGTCCCCAGTGGTCCCAGGGTCTGTGAAATGCGGGGGGTGGAGGGGAGTGTCGGTGTCGGTGTTGTTTTGGGCCAGCATCTCCTGGTGTATCTCTCCCTTCCCTTCCCTTCTCTTCTCTCTCTCTCTCTCTCTCTCTCTCTCTCTCTCTCTCTCTCTCGTGCTCAAACAACTTGAGGAAAGCTGTGTGGGCCATCTCGCCAAGAGTTTGATTTATAAAGGACACAGTGAGGGGCGCCTGGGTGGCTGAGTCAGCTAAGTGTCTGACTCTTGGTTTTGGCTCAGGTCATGATCCCACGGTTGGTGAGTTGCATCCCCCTCCCCCATTGAGCTGACAGTGTGGAGCCTGCTTGGGATTCTCTCTCTTTCCCTCTCTCTGTTCGCGCGCACGCGCTCTCTCTACCGAAATAAATAAACTTAAAAAGCAAATAAAGGACACAGAGAAAAGGATATTCCTTTGTTTTTTGTTGTTTTTGAGAGAGAGTGAGCACGAGCGGGAGGGGGGGGCAGGGGGAGAGGGAGAGAGAATCCCAAGCAGGGAATCTCCACACTGAGTGTGGAGCCCCAGGTGGGGCTCGAACTCAAGGACCTGAGATCATGAGCGGAGCTGAAAGCGGGAGCCACCCAGGGGTCCCGAAAGGATATTTCTCTGAATCTCCCGTCGCTTGAAAATCAATTAACACATTCCAGATTTGTCTTATGGTAGTGCTTTGGGACCCAGGAGGGAGAAGCGAGTCTGCCCCAAAAAAAGAATGCTGAGGACACAGGGAAGCCTCCCAAGGGTGGGTGTTGTCCTTTTCCATGCTCGTTAAGATACCACCACTTAGTAGTGAGCTCAGGTGTTAGAAGGGGGACAGGGTTGACCGTTTCCGTATTGCTGGACCCAAGGGATCTTAGGGGATGCCTCTAAAAGGATCCCTTTCCCACCAAGGAGAGAAGTCCCAATTTGAAATCATCTATTCCTGCACATGAACTGAGCTAACAAGTTTAAGATGGGATTGTGTTCTATGTGCTTGTCTTTGAAGTGCTACACGACAGCCTTAAGTAAGCCAGGTTAGGATAATGATACAAAACTCTGTAAAGAACAAATCTCCTTCATAGAGGCTTCTGTTACCGCTTTGGAGACGTGCTCATGGCGACCTGGCTGTAATCACCGCAAACCGATTACAGTTTGTAGGGAGGAGACTGGGCGCAGCAGAAGAGGATGATCTTCTTTGGGCTCTTGCAGCCTGGCAAGGCCAAGGGACAGTCACTGCCTGGCTGGGGCAAGGGATGGCACTACCATTCACACATCTTTCTCCCTAGGGTGAGATGCAAATATCTCCTGACAAAGAGGGTGTCCTGGTGGGAACTAGTGTGAAGTGATTTACTCTTTCATTTCGGTTTCCCTTTTGTGTATATTTGGTAAATAATGCTTTTGTGGTGGTTGTTTTCCAGGTGTGCTGGGATATGCAGCTATGAAGGGAGGGGCGGAATGTGTTCCATCCGGCTCAGTGAACCTCTTTTAAAGTTGAGACCGAGAAAGGATCTTGTAGAGGTATCCTTTGCATAAACTTGGTTCTTACCTCAGTTATTTAAAAATGCTTATTATTGATTTAGACTGATGTGAATTCACCTATACATGTAAAAAAAAAAATTATTTCCTCACAACTTTTTTATAAATTTTTTTTTTTCAACGTTTATTTATTTTTGGGACAGAGAGAGACAGAGCATGAACGGGGGAGGGGCAGAGAGAGGGAGACACAGAATCTGAAACAGGCTCCAGGCTCTGAGCTGTCAGCACAGCCTGACACGGGGCTAGAACTCACGGACCGCGAGATCGTGACCTGGCTGAAGTCGGATGCTTAACCGACTGCGCCACCCAGGTGCCCCTCCTCACAACTTTAATTGCAGGGCCAATAATAATGATTACCTTATATTTTTATGGTTCTTCACAGTTAAAGTTTTTCAGGTATAATACCGGATTTGAGCTTTACAACCACCTTGTTTATGTGCAGTGTGTGTTGTCCTCATTTTTATAAATGAAGAAATTTAAGGTTCAGAGAGCATAAGTAAGCTAGTTTAAGTTACATACTAAGAAGCAGAGAAAAATCAGGACCCATATCTTCCTATTGAGGCACACAAATTTTGATTGTCCTCTGTTCAGCCACAATGACGCTGTCCTCCCCAGAACATCTCGCTGAGCTGGTAGAACCAGCCCGCGTGAGTGAGGGCACTTGACTAGCAAAATGGAGCCATAGGAGCTCCCGGATTATGGTTAGTTTGAGTTTAGAAGATGTCTGAAATTCCTCAAGATATACCCAGTATGACTTGTCTTGCCCCAATTGTATAACTTGAAACGTAGGCACCAAAGAAGATAGAGTGGTAGAGGCTGGATGGGACGTACATTAAAATATGCTTGGAAATACAAAAGATGCTGTTTTTAAGGATAAAAAAGGTAATGGGTTGCAGAACACTGAATATATTTAACACTCTTGAGCTGTACACTTAAAAATAGTTAAGATGTTAAATTTTGTGTTGTGTTTTTTTTTACAATTAAAAAAAAAAAAGTAAATGGCTACTAAATGTAAAATGGTACAACAGGAATACTTGATTAATAAAAAAGAAAGGAGGAATAAAGGAACAAAGCCCTCCAAAAAGAAGGGTAGGTGTGAAGACGATATCAGTAATTATATTAAATGTAAATGGACTAAGCACTGGTTTAAGACATGGAGTGACATACTGGATTAAAAGAGGTGTGCTTAAAGTCACACACACGTTAAATGTGAAAGGTTCAGAAAAAGTATATCATCCAAAACCCTAACAGAAAGCTGTTGCAGCAAACTAAAGGTCTTAAGGGAAGAAGTTTTACTAGAAAAAAAAGTTCCCGTCTTATAATGGTAAAATAATCTATTAAATAAAAACACATAATGATTCTAACAGTAATAATGTAGCTTTAAACTACATGAAGCATAAATTAGTAGAAGCAAAAAGAGAAATAATCGACCCATAATCATAGTTGCAGATGTTAAACACAACACTCTTGGTAACTCAGTGAATAAGCAGAAAAAAAACTGTAGACATAAAACAAAAAAGTTGAACATAATTAACCAAATCAACCTTCTGAGGAGCCCTAATTAGAGTAGTAGTTGCATAATGAATATTTATTGTGTAAATGATTAAGGAAACACACGAACAGTGTTCTTTTTAAAGGTAATGGGCGATGGGGGCGCCTGGGTGGCTCAGTCAGTTAAGTGTCTGATTGCAGCTCGGGTCATGATCTCAGTCTGTGAGTTCAAGCCCCACTTTGGGCTCTGTGCTGACAGCTCAAAGCCTAGAGCCTGCTTCGGATTCTGTGTCTCCCTCTTTCTGCCCCTCCCCCACTCACTCTTCTGTCTCTCTGTCTCTCTGTCTCTCTCTCTCAAAAGCAAATAAACATTACAAAAAAAATTTTTTTAAAGTAACGGGCAAGAAGAGAACGGAAAATGTGTGGTAATGCTGTCAAGTGAGCATTTGCTATTGTTAGAAAGTTACAATATCAGATCAGTGTAAGAAGGCCCACGGAGGAACAGTGTGACGGAGGAACAGTGTGACTCTGGCCTGTACATAAAGTAGCGACCCATATTATAATGAATAGGATTCAGGAAAGGAAAGGACTGAGTCTGGTTGAGGACAGAGAAGAAAAGCTTCATATGCGTGTATTTTATTACTACCTAACATCACCACTCCTGCCTCTCACTCTTTATTGAGCACGTATTATATGCCAGATTTTGGACTAGTGTTCATCTAGTTAATAGCTAATCCAGTGTGTCCCTTTCCCGTAGCCCTGCAAGATTAGGATATCCCCATTTTAGCGACGAGCCGCAAGTTGTAACTTGTCCAAGGTCTTGTGCATAATAAGTGACAAACCCTTGTGGTAGGCTCTAGTTTCCCTGGCCCTAAAGCTCTTGTCCTGTCCCCTCATCACTACCGCTGTGTAATTGCTACTGCTGCAAATGAAAACATGGAGCTGAGCCTCACAGGACAGATCGGATTCTGACAAGTAGAGATGGTACAGGAAAACTACTCTTGGCAGAAGGAATAGGATGCTGTGAGCAAAATTGAGGCGTGAATCTCAGGGCATATGGAGGACTAGAAGTAGTTGCTTTTGGCCAGGTAGAGAACCCAGTGGTGGGAAATAGAGGTGTTTTGGGACCGTGTTGAGTAGAACCTTGAATCTAGCCTAAATGTGGAAAATAGAAAATACATAAAAATAGAAACGTTCAGTGTGGTGCCGTGTGCCGCTTTCAGGATGTTTCCGTTGAACCCCAACTTAGGGATCTAAATTTATTCCTCCTTTGTAAGAATAGTTACTGATCATGACTTTAGAATGTTGGACAAAATTGAAATGTAGAATGCCCTTTGAATTTGAGTCCTAGTAGAGTGGCATTTACTTGAAAAGATTAAGTTCATTTTCAGAGGTACAGAGTCGATCATTGTAAAAGGGGTGTTTTCACAATGACCAAGTTACAGTGCTTGACACACCCGTTTTTCTGTTCGGCATAATTTGATAAGCCTACAATTCATTAATGGCAATCTGGTTCTTCTGGCAGGAATTCTTTTTATAAAAATTAGGAACAAGGTTTGTTCTTGAAGACCTGTATGACTTTCACTTTTTAAAAAACGTCTTCCTATTTGTTAGGACCAATTATGAAACAGCAGCTTTAAATACGTTTAATTCTGCACCTATACGTCTGCATTCGTGGTGTGGGAATGAGCAGGAGCGTGGTGATGGTGTTGTTTTAAGTGAGAGATTTTTGGAATTTCTCTAAGTACAAACTCAGACGAAATCTGGGCCAGTCACAGGATTTACCTTCAGATGCTATTCACCAGAGCAGTAGGTTTTAGTGTTTGTGTGTTTTAAAATTTTACATACTCAGAAATCCCCAAACTATGGAAAGCTGTACACAGAGAAATGTCCCACCCCATCCCTGCATCCAGAACTCCCCAATTACTGTATGATACTCTTGCCATTAGTTTCTTTTTTCTTTTATTGTTGTTTTGCAAATATTTATGTCCATTCTTATTCCCTCTCCTGATCACATAACATACCTCTTACACGATATATTGTGTACTGTCTTCTGCCTTTCACCTTTTTCATTAAAACCATGAATGGGGGCGCCTGGGTGGCTCAGTCGGTTAAGCGGCCAACTTCGGCTCAGGTCATGATCTCACACTCCGTGAGTTCGAGCCCCGCGTCGGGCTCTGTGCTGACAGTTCAGAGCCTGAAGCCTGTTTCAGATTCTGTGCCTCCTTCTCTCTCTGACCCTCCCCTGTTCATGCTCTGTCTGTGTCTGTTTCAAAAATAAATAAACATTAAAAAAATAAAAAAAATAAAACCATGTACTCTGTAGGTTCCTCCAAATGATTTCAGAGATCTTTTTCATTTTTTTTTTTAACTCTGTATAGAATTTTGTAAGGATTTTCCATAGTTCATTCAACCAGGTCTCTATTGCTAGACACTTACTTGCATTGTTTTGCTACCATAAACAATGCCACAATGAAAATACCTTGCACCTATGACCTTTCCTATTAGCCTAGGTATTGCTGGGTCAAGGGATAAATGCTTTTGTCATTTTGTGAGATGTTACCAAATTCTCTTCCGTGGGGGTTTATAAAACATTTTGCACCTCCTGCCAGAGACAGCTGGGAACGTTTGCTTCCCTTAGCTTTACTAATGGGGTCAAACTTGGGGAATTTACTCCTCTAGATAAGCGAGAGGTAGCATGAATTTGTAATTATTTTTATAAATGAAGTCGAACATTTCTTTTCATGTTTATGGGTCATTTACGTTTTTCTGTGAGCCATCTATAACCTTTGCCCACTTAAAAATTGGATTTTAGGTCATTTTCCTGTTGACTTCAGTCGGTCTTATGTTTGAAGAATTAGTAGCCCATGAGAGGCATTGCACGTTGTTCTGAATTTGTCTTTTCAC
The DNA here is from genome assembly GCF_027475565.1 of Acinonyx jubatus. Classification (NCBI taxonomy): domain Eukaryota; kingdom Metazoa; phylum Chordata; class Mammalia; order Carnivora; family Felidae; genus Acinonyx; species Acinonyx jubatus. Next base: position 2,345,447 of record NC_069393.1, read on the forward strand.
TCAATGCCGCTTTCTCCCCCATGCGGAATTTTAAAGTTCTTATGTAGTTGAGCTCATTGATCTTTCCTTTTGGATTCTGAGTAAGAATTAAAAGGGCTTTCCTGCGACAGGAGTCCTTGACCCGGGATCTGCAGAACTTCAGATATCATGCGCTGAGTTTTGTGAATGTATGTGTACATAATTTTTCTAGCAAAATGGTTCATGACTTAACAGTTTCTGAAAGGAGCCTGTGATCCAAGGGAAGTTAGGTCCCCAGGTAGAGAAGGAAAATGCATTTCTCTCTTCAAAAGCGCCCTAACAAATGCATTTGTATGTTTCTGTTTCAGACCCTCTTGCATGAAATGATCCACGCCTATCTATTTGTCACTAATAACGATAAAGACCGGGAAGGGCACGGCCCAGAGTTCTGCAAACATATGCATCGCATCAATCGCCTGACCGGAGCCAACATAACGGTGTGTAAAGCCGCGCGCGTTTATGATTTTTAGTCGTTAGTTACTCTGTACTTCCTGGGGCTTCACTAAAAATAGACAACAGGGTGGAAACGAATACCGACTTTGAGGATTTTCCACGGTGGGTGGTAAGACAGGCCGAGAAAAGCTGACTGGCTTGTTTGGGCCTCACAGTAGCGCCCTTGCTGTCGCCTCGTGGCACATCTGGTGTGACATGTTGTGCATGGTTACCGCAGGCCCGCGATACCTCTGGGTTATGACATTTGTCTCTTTGTTAACTTAGTTTTCCGGATTACGGCCTCCTCCTCTGATCGTTCCTGTGCTCTGTCGTTTCATGTGTTGTTACACTCACTGAAAGTCTTCCTTGATTCCTCTTTCTGCATAATATTGTAGGAAGTGGAGCCTGGGGTCAAAAAAGTGTGAGGAGTCCTGACTGCTTGGATTGAGATTCTGGCTCTGTGGATGGTTAACTGGGGGGCCTCCTCCCTAACTTCTCTGCACCCCCGCGTACTCCCGGGCAGCACGAACTCATCTGCGGGTCCTTGGGGGGGATCAGAGGAGAAAATACAAAACGTCGTAGCCTGGTTTGAGCACAAGTTAAATACCAGTTGTTTTTATTACTGATGCATTTTATCAAGTGACCGTAATGTCTTTTTAGTTTTTTTTTTTAAATTATTTTGAATGTTTATTTATTTTAGAGAGAGAGAGAGAGAGGGAGACACAGAATTCAAAGCAGGCTCCGGGCTCTGAGCTGTCAGCACAGAACCCGACATGGGGCTCGAACCCACGAACCGTGAGATCGTGACTTGAGCCGAAGTCAGACACTTAGCCGACTGAGCCACCCAGACGCCCCCGTACTGTCTTGTTTCGAAGTGAACTTTCCACCCCCTGTGCCTCTCCTCCTACATCCTCTTCCTAAAATAGGCCATTTCCTCTGTTTTCTGTCAAATGCACTTCATCTTTGCAGTGGGCTAGACCTTCTCCCTCCTTTGAATGTCCTCAGCAGCTCTTGTACCTTTTATAATATTTTATTCTGCTCTCAAACCTCTGAACACCGGGTAGCTCTTGTTTCTCCGTAGACCTCTGTATAGGGTGTGTAATGCAGTGCCCCGACGGGGCCTTAACAAATACCGAATTGGACTGAACCAAATAGAATCTTAGTTCCTACAAAGATTAAATTCTTTGGTGTTTTGGTTATTTCCTGCCTTTAAAGGGCGGTAAAGACCGGTGTGGTGGAAAATGGAAATGTTCACCTTCTGTGTGTTTTTTTTTTTCTAGCTATTGGTTTTCATTTTCTCCAGAGCTCTTTTCATTATCACATAGAGTTCCTTCAACGTCAAGAAAGTAGCTTGCATTAAAAATCAGTCCCATCAAATCCAGATTAGCAGAAGAAGTATGGAGCTGCTAGTACAGTACAAAAGGCTTTTAGTTTCCTCACTGGTGTTTTCACTTTAAGCAAAGTCCTGGTATACTTCCTCTTGTTCACTTGGAAAAAGAGCATCTATTCTTTTATCTCGGCTGTCTGTGTGTTTTCATTTAGGAGGTTTTATCGAGTGGACACCCCTTGCTTTTACAGGTTACATCCTGTTATAACAAACTCCACAGGGCATCCAGTTTCGCAATTTTATTTTAGTGACTACGTCGTTAAAGAAGTCACATCCCCATGCTGGAGGAGGAGTTACAGGACTTGGAAGCAAAACAGATCCCACTCCCTGATCTTTTTGGCCAAGAAATGAAGCGAAGAAGCGGCCGGGCGTTCCAGATCTCTTTGCCCCTAAACCTCTGCCCTCCAGTTCCTTCTGTGCCTCATATACTGTGCGTTGCTGATATGCTTGCCAAGTGATAAGAGATTTTTGCTTAGGATGGAGAGGTGCTATAAAACTAGGTGTAGAGTTATGGAAGGCTTCACATTCCCTTAGGGGAATTTATTAGAAAATTCAGTCTCTGGTTAAGAAAAGTCTCATTGGGGCGCCTGGCTGGCTCAGTCGGTAGAGTATGCCACTCTTGATCCTGAAGTTGTGAGTTCAAGCCCCACGTTGGGTGTGGAGATAACTTAAAAATTAAAAAAGTCTCATCTACAGATGCTCCTTATCTTGTACAATAGTAACATTCCACTGAGAAGAGAGAAGAAAAAGGTACTCAGGGTTATTTAGGATTACCCGCTTTTATTTTTTATTTATTTTTTTAAAAGACACTTTCTGGGGTTTTGTTGTTGTTTTTAAAAAAATTTTTTTAATGTTTATTTATTTTTGAGAGAGACAGAGTACAAGTCGGGGAGGGCAGAGAGAGAGGGAGACACAGAATCCGAAGCAGGCTCCAGGCTCTGAGCTGTCAGCACAGAGCCCGACGCGGGGCTCGAGCTCACGAACTCTGAGATCACAACCTGAGCCGAATTCAGACACTTAACTGACTGAGCCACCCAGGCGCCCCAGATTATCGGTTTTTAAATGGTGCCCTGCTATCCTCCAGGCCCCCAGGGTGGTAGGGATAACTTTCCTTTCAGACCTCTTTGATCTGTCCTCTGCTTGGGTTCTGAGTAAGGTCCCACCTAGAAGGTGAAACGAAAGGATCCCATGTAAGGATCAAAAAGCACATTCGCAGAGAATTTTATTTGAGTCACGGAGTGAAGCTTTCCACTCACCCAGGCAGCAAGCAGGTACTCACTGTGCCAGAGCCTAAGTTAGCCACTAGGGGAACAAAGATGAAAACGATCCTGGGGAGCCTTTGCCTTAACCAGATAAAATGCTGCCCCATGAGGCTCGTTACAGAGACCGGAGCAAAGAGCTGCAGGGCTGTGGATAGCGGGTGTGGCAGAGGCCGGGACAGTGCAGGGTGCTGGGTGGCGGGGGCCGAGAATTTGCAGCAGGTGGTCCAGGACCCTGTGGTTCTGTCACCTCTGAGGGCAAAGTTGCCCCTGAGCAGTGGCAACAGTTCTTCCTTATCATGGCACTATGCACAGTTTTGTCTTTATCCAAATATTTGATCGTTTTACGATTTGGTCTCTCGAACTTCTAGCGTGTGATAGAGCTTTTGGCGAGTCAGAAAATATTTTCTTTTGTCTTCCGATCTCGCGGTCTTCTCTCTTCACACAGTTCCTGGAGTATGAACTGCTGCCCTTCCATTAACATGAAATTTCGAACAGAAGCTAAATCTAGTTGCCACCTTCCCCCGGGTATCCCTGCAGAGAGCCCTCGGAAGCTGCAAGGTTGAAACCGAGAAAAGGCTGCCCGTGTATTTTCTGGAAATCGTTAACCTGCCCCCCTAATGCCTACTACGTTCTGTCCGCGCAGGTGTACCACACGTTCCACGACGAGGTGGATGAGTACCGGCGACACTGGTGGCGCTGTGACGGGCCGTGTCGGCACAGGAAGCCCTACTACGGCTACGTCAAACGCGCCACCAACAGGGCGCCGTCCGCTCACGACTACTGGTGGGCAGAGCACCAGCAGAAGTGTGGTGGCACCTACGTGAAGATCAAGGAGCCGGAGAACTACGCCCGGAAAGGCAAGGGGAAGACAAAACTAGGAAGGCAGCCGGCGGCCGAAAAGAAAGGTACTTCTGTCTGTCCTTCCGCCTCTGCCGAGACCGCGGCTGATGGCCCAAAAAGCCAGCCCCGGCCTGGGGAGGAGCGGTGTTTAGACGAGCTTAAGGATTGTTGCTGGTGTAGATGTTTGCAAGTGTGGACCTCAGAAGATCACGTTTTTTTCTGAAATGGTGGTAGAAAAACGCACGCTGCTCTGTATGGAGGGGAGTTAAGGTAGAAATAGTTTGCACTGGCCATATCAGAAACTGAAAAGTCCCTTTGCCAGTGTGACTCACGCTGCTCTGTATGGAGGGGAGCTAAGGGAGAAATGGTTTGCACTGGCCATATTAGAGGCTAAAGTCCCTTTCCCGGTCTGGGCTCACTGAGTCACTGGGAAACAGAAGGCAAAAAGATTGTCAAAATAAAAACAGGGATTCAAATAACAATGCCCGGAATCAGTCCTGACTCCACCCCTTCCTATCAGTTGGATTCTGTCCGAGTGACTTCTGTGGATGGACGTGTTTTCATTGGGAGAATGGGAAAAGGATATGACATGTATGTGCTGGTCCTTCATCTGCAAGATTTATCCGTTTCCTATGAAGTTCAGAATCACTGCCTCTTGAAGAGGGAACCAGGTCGCTGAGTTAATGCTTCTTCCCTTGGCGAGTTGCTGATTGGATGCAGGAGCGTAATAAGCTGCCCTTCCCGAATCCGAAACATTAAGTGAGCGGAGGCGCTAGAGAACGTCCGTGAGGAGATGACGCATCCTCATTTTGTGCGAGCCGGAGGAAAGCGAAGCATGTGGGAGCCGACTTTTCCCCCTGGGGCGGAACCGCAAGACCGCTATGCGATTTTCAAGGTCCAAGTGCCTTCGCTAGTGGCCCTCGGATGGTAGAACCCCTGATCTAAATAGGAGAGGATGTTGTTTTCTGGCCTTTGCCCCACCAGCGCCCCCTGACCGCTGCAGATCGCCCCCATCCCGACGAATAGGTAGTTGGTGCGGGGACCAAAGTTACAGAATAAAACCGTATTTCTTCATTTTGAAAAAAAAAAAACCTGTCCATTAGCTCGACATTTGTTACCGTGTTGATCTCGAGTCAGGAAAACCTCTGCTTTCTTTTGCAGATCAGCCCAACAGAGGTGAGACCCAGCTGTTGATCCCTTTCAGTGGGAAAGGATACGTCCTGGGAGACGCGAGCAATTCGCCTTCGTCCGGGAGATTTGTCGCTTCACACGCCGTCAATAAAACCCAAGATCTTTTAAGTCAAGACCGCTCAGCAACAGCTCTGAGACCTAATTCTAAAATGGAGGTGAACTCTGAACAGAATGGTCCAAGCAAAAAAACCTCTCTCGTCGCCCCTGTTCTTGCTGCCAGTCGCCAAAATGTCGTAAGCAACTACTTTCCTAGAGTGTCAGCTGCCAACCAGAAGGCCTGCAGAAGTGTGAGTGGATCTCCACCAAAAAGCGGGGCAGTCAGCGACCTCCCTAAAAACTCCGTCTCTTCCACGTCTCACAGAAGGGTCCCCTCCTCTAAGATAGCCCCGAGAAATTCTTTAAAAGCCCCGGAATCGACACCTGTGACCGCGGCCCTGGACGGGAGCGGGCCCGAAGAGAGATTGCCAAGTAAACGAGCCAGGCTAGAAGACCAGTCTGTTTCTGACGAGCTTTTTATCAAGAAAGAGCAAGTGCAACGTGGTGGAAGTGATTCTAAGTGGAGTTCACGTCCTCCAGCTGCGGCTCAGAGCTCCAGCCCTTCAGCCAGTCAGAGCAGAGCGGTCACTTGTCCTGTTTGTTGGAACGAAGTCCTAGAGTCGCAAATTAACGAGCACTTGGACCGGTGCCTTGAAGGTGCTAGCACCGATGGCAAAAGTTGAAAAGGTCTTCGGAAAACAGACGGGTGTCACACGCCACCTGTATTACCTCACTAGTCTAGTATCAGGCCCTCAGGAAGTTCTGGTACATACTCCGATTTGTCGGTTAGAATCTAGTTCTATTTTATATATACACATGAGATTATAATGAAAAATATTTTATGTTTTAAGGCACTACCGTTCACTCCTGCCTTGTGTATACTGTAGCCCAGAGTTTACTCTGCATGTATACACGTAGAATTTTTAGATATTCGTGTTCTTGCAGTTAATCTTTTTATTTATACACCTTCCTCAGAATACTCCGTGAGGAATCCTGTCCGGTGTTTGGTTCACTGAGCATTTCTTCAGTTACATTAAAACTCAGTCCTAGAACTGATGTTAATTTCATGATGTCAGACATACTGACCAAAAAACACAGTCTGGGGTACACAGCATATTAGTTGTTTCAGGGTACTCAGAGGCTTGTTTTGTTTGTTTTTGTTTTTTTTCAATCTTCGCAGGAAGTAAATTTTCTCTGTTTTAAAGAATTTTACTTGTGTCATCACTGAAAGGTGGCAGCAGATTTTAGGTTCAAGTACATAAGGAGTACAGTAAAATAAACCTCTTTTAGAATGTTGCCAGTAACAAATAGCTACTGCAGTTTCGTAGGCCAGGGTTGAGCGGTTTTCTCAACGCGTCGCCGAGTGAGTGGATCCCGTGCTACCCACCTGGAACGTACAACGTCACAGAGCTGCCTCGGTGGTGTTCACGGTAGCGCGTTCTCTGGAAACAGTATTATGAGCCGTAAGCCAAAGTTGTAATCGTTCTAATAAAAAGGAATCCCATTTGTGCATTTTGAAAAGTAGAATTCTTTTCGGAAATACCCCTTTCCACCTCTGGCAAAGAGACGAAGGTACTTTCGTCTGCCGACTTTCTGTCTCTGGCGACGCCTCTAGCACGTTGGTTGGCATATTCCTGAGAGTTTAGTTCACGGGTTCTCCCTTTTCTCGACTTTGTTGCAACACGACCTGTGTGTTCCTAAGGGGCCAGATCCCCAGTGTACAGCGGGGTGAGCTTCCCCGGGGGGGCCCCTGGGCGCCTGCTGCCCAGATCAAGTTAGAGAACGCTGCGGTTCCCGCAGGAGGTGTCCTCAAGGGTGCCCACTCCTGAAGTCCGAACCCACAACCTCCAAAGGTAACACGGTTTTCATCTCCGTCACCGCAGATGGGTGGGTGAGCTTGTTTTTGAACTTCATAAAGGTACTCTCCTCGCTGCTGCTGCCGGTGTAGATGTCTAAGTTCATTGTTTCATTGCTCTGCGGTGTTTGTATGAATATGCCAGCGTTCATTCATCCATTCCGCTGCTGCTGGGCGTGGGAGTTCTTTCCGATCTGGGGCTGCCTATCAGGAATAATGCTGCTGAGAACGTGCTTCCTCATTTCTGTTGGGCGTATACCCAGGATTGGAACTGCAGGGTAGATGTACGTCTCGCTTTACAAAATGCTGCCAGGGGACCCTCGGGCCAGCAGTATGGAAGCGTTTCAGGTATCCATCCGTCTTAACTGTTATCTGTTACCATCTATTAATAGCTAATACCTTAACTATTATCTATTATTCCTTTTCATTTTAGCTTGTCTGGTGAAGTGTTGACAAGTTTTGATATTTCTTAAGTATGAAGTTAAAAAATAGTACTTAATATTTACAGATAAAGGACTTCAAATATGTGTATTATGTTGCGTATATGCCGTTATATGCTTGTGTAGAGGATCATTTTCTCTTCATTTGGCAAATTATGTGCAGATAAGCTTTTTTTTTTGACTCAAAACTGTACAAGGTTCTGGGGCAACGAAGTAAAATGCCCCATGTCCGTAAGTTTTACAGCTTGGTTGGGGAGTGAGACGAGAGCGGATTAATTTGAACACAGAAAGTGCTCTGCTGGGTGCTGTGGGGACGTCAGGACTTGGGGGGATGTTTCCTGGATGAGACCACATCCAAGCTGGGTCTTCTAGGGTGAGTCAAGCTAGCCGGGTAAGGAAGGGTGGAAAGGGCCGAGCAGAGCGAAGGGGCACCAGAAAGGCGGTGGAGACAGACCACCACACTGTTCTGGCAGAAATAAGCTGTTCCGAATGAACAGAGTAAGATGTGAGGGGTAAAACGGCAGAAGGACGGCAGACAGACCTAGCTGAATAGAGTTTCAGAGGGGGAGACCCTGTCTGTCACTTTCTCCACTTTGTGTGGCCCCTGAGAGTGCACATCTTTTGATTCAGGTGGGGGTGGGGAGGGGGGGTTGGAAAGATTCGTAAGCCAGAGAGTCAAGGACGTTTGAGAAGCGTTCAGATGGATTCTCCGGGGGCAACATCAATGGACAGAGGAAGGGCACTGGCCAGGATGAGAGAGGGGTGGGCCGAGAAAGCCAGCTGGTAAAATCAAGAGGTGGTCAGGTTTAAGGGATGATGGAAGACTGTTGGCTGGCAAGAAAAGGGAAGTTAATTTTAAATTTGGAACTTAGCCTTCAATTCGCATTAAAACTTTTGAGAAAAAATGTTACCTTAAGAATTCTGTTACCCCCAACTCAGTCATTTATAACAATTTTCTGTTCTGTTGGTTTCGTTTTTTTATTCCTTAAAAAAAGCAAACTTCCTACCCTAATACCAGCTGGAAATCCTGGGTCCACCTTTAAATACTATCACCCTTCATTCTGGGGACATGGGTTGCGGGGGGGTTGGGGGGTAGGGGAGTAGACTTTATAAAAACTCTGTGTTTTCTTAGAGCCAGGGCTATTCATTATCTAGCAAACCTGACTTCAAATCTGGAAAAGTCCTGTCTTGCTTTTTAGACTATAAATGTGTATCTAAGTGGAAGACACAAGAGCGAGCGTCTCATGCTGTCCCCTTGTCCTAAAGCACTGAGCTTGTATGTTTTCGGACTTCGTAGGATTGTTAAGTCAATTTCAATGTCAAAGTGGAATAGCTGCTGTATCTTCTTACAGACTTGCTACCTCCCTGGGATCCTGCACCCGGGGCACGTGCAGGACCTCCTCTCATTGGATTGTTTGGAGAAAAAAGCTGAGCTCTCTGTAGTTTAATTCCTACTGAAGAGCAAGGGTTTCCTGTTATTCTTTGTCTTGGTTTTTTAGCAATTTGTTGTAGTTGTTGTTGACTAGTGAAGTGAAACTCTAATGTGACAATTATCATTACGGGTTAAATTGCCCAGGGAGTTAAAATTAACAGAAAAGGACGTCACGTAATTAGCGCTTTTCTGACATTCCCCCAGAATGTTGTTACGTATCATACTTCATCATCACCTGTCTTTTGAAATGAAGAGCAAAAGACTTGCTCCTCTTAAATGACTCTGGAACCACATCATCATTAAGGCTCACAGTGTTGTATACTGTAGTACAGAAACCAGCTGCCGTTGGCTTGTTTCTGTGCTGGAATTAACCCTTGGCCAAATTTACCCTCTCGTTTATTGAACACCAGGGGGCGCTCCTGGGAAGTTCAGTATCTGAAAAACTGAAGGTGAAGCCAAAGGAAATGGAGGAAACTTGCCAGCAACTGGCATGATAGCTGCCAGTTCTGATTCATAGAAAGGAAAGGACAGGTTATGATCTCAAGTCCTGTGAGAAGGGAACGGCAGGCCAAGAATGTGTGCTTGTTCAAACAAACAAGGGCTGATGCACAAGGCACCCTCACCTCCCCAACCTTGTTTTCAGTTTGCCTTTCACTGGATACACTAACAGAACAGTCTTCTGCCAGAAAGACACCCGGAACCCACATATAGGGCCTAATGGTAATAATTCAGAACAGGAAGCCTTCCAGACAAGGCAAGACCTATATTTTCCTACTATTTCTGAAATTACAGTGCTGTTCCTTTGAGTCTGTCTGACATCTAGCACTTTGCTCCGTATCATAGATTAGTCTGGAAGCTTCCTGGGACACAAATAATGTCGCTTGATCCTACATCAGCGGTCCAAAAGAACAAAGAGGAGCCTCTCAGATTCTTGGTGTTAAGTGGTGTTAAGTTAGACATTTCTCAAGTTCGTTTTTATGTGCTTTTTCAATAATCCCTTCATGAACACGGACTCTTTCCGAAGAACCAAAGTTTGTGCATTTTCAAGAATACTCTTGAGATGCAAATCATTCCAGGTTAGCAGCACTGTTTACAAACTAAATATTCCTTACAAACGAAACGTATGAAAATCTGCATTTATACGAAAGAAATGGGGAGGGTATTTGTTTTATTGTTGTTCTTACAAGATTCCTCACAGGATTCTTTTTATGTATTGGTATACATTTAAAATAACAATAGAGGAGTGCCTGGCTGGCTCAGTCTGTAGAGCTCTTGATCTCAGGGATGAGTCCCATGTTGGGTGGAGACATTACTTAAAATCTTCAAAAAAAAAAAAAAAATTCAGTATATAAATGTGTGTACCTACACAGGTATAAATGGTTTCCGGGAACTCATTTATGAAGATAGGCCCACCCACACTTGTTCAGTTGCATCCTAATGCCAGATATCCAATTACCTCCATTCGATCTACAAGGGGAGGCTGTGTATCTGTAGCCCGTCCGTTCTCGTCACTGTGTGAGCGCACCACGATGCACACACTTGTGTGCACCTGTTCTGCTTCCTCTGTGTAACTTCTGCTGTGTACCCCTGCCTGCTCTCCTACTTTTCTTCACTGCCCTTCCCTGAATCTGTTCTTCCTTGTTCACCTTTTAATCATGAGATGATTTTGTCTTTTTCATTTTTTTACAGGTCGTTGAAGGTTTTCTTTTTTTGTTTCATTTCTGTGCTGACATTTTGAATGTTCAAGTTCCGGCGTGAAGTTTAATTTCTGCAAAGTCCTGGGTAAGAATATTTGACTCAGCCTGGCTCTTGTGGTTTTCTCTGCCTTCTGGTTGAGGAGAGGCTTTTCATCAGCTGGAATTGACTCTCATTTTGTCTTCTTCCTATGGCAGTGTTTATAAATGTTGCCTTCCTTTTTCTGCTCATTTTGAAAGGCATTCTTTCTCTTGACTTGCAGAAAATTGGCTCTATATAGGCAGACATGAGGGGTTTGTGCGGCTTACTGGGTATGATTCCAGAGTGTTCTGTTGGTACCATGACATGCAGTATTCCTCAGAGGGAACACTTTGCTATTTGAGCTGGGAGGGTGGTTCTCTTCTGATTCTGTGATTTCCCCCTGCCCATAGCCCCCCCCCCACCCCCGCTTCCTTCTTGCACTTTACCATCCAGCCCCTCCTCCAACAAACAATACTTTCCCCAAACAGCCACCTGCAATCTCATGAACTTTCAAACTTCTTGATGACCAGTGCTCTGGTGAACTGGTGTCAGATTTAGCAGTACAGAGATCCTCCCCAACTTACAGTGGAACAAACCCATCATAAGCTGAAGATGCATTTAATACACCTAACCTACCCCACATCCTAGCTCAGCCCAGCCTTCCTTAGACGGGCTCAGGACAATTATGTTAGCCTGTGGTTGGGCAGAGTCCTCTAACACACAGCCTATTTAATTTAATTTTTAAATTTATTTATTTTTGAGGCAGAGAGCAGAGACGGGGCAGACAGAGAGGGACAGAGAGAATCCCAAGCAGGCTGTGTACCATCAGCGCAGAGCCCAATTTGGGGCTCGAACTCATAAACCATGAGATCACAGCCTGAGCCAAAGTCAGATGCTTAGCTGACTGAGCCACCCAAGCACCCCATAGCCTATTTTATAATAAAGTGTTGACTGTTTCATGTAATCAGCTGAATGCTGTGCTGAACAGATGGCTGTGTGGGCGCAGAATGGTATGAAGTGTGTCGTCGACCCTTGTGATTGCATGGCTGCCCGGGAGCTGAAGCCGCTGCCGTCATCCGGCATCATGAGAGAGTATGTACCTCGTATTGCTGGCCTGGGAAAAGATCCAAATTCAAAATTCGAAGTACAGTTTCTACTGAATGTGCATTGTTTTTGCACCCCTGTAAAGTCAAAAAATCATTTAAGTTGAACCATCATCAGCCGGGACTGTATTTCCATCACTAGTGGTGGTGTCCCTGCCTTTTCCCCCCATGTACTGCCACCACTCGGCTCCTCTTGCCCTCGGCCCCTTATCATACAGTTTCCACCTGACTCTGCCTTCACATGGGTCCTGATGCTGGCCTCGGATGCTTATTTCTCTGCTTTCCTGAAAGCTGAACTTCTGTCTGTGTCTCCCACTTACACTGCAGGTATGCGTTACAGGGAACTTACTTGGTTCTCCTTGTCTGTATGGTCTTGGGAAGATTATGAAAGAGATTCAGATTTAGGTAGCTGCCAATATTTCTTGGAAAACCAGAAGCCCAGCTACCTCCCCTTAAATATGAACGCACAAGAATTATGACATCTGAGCAAAACTTACAACGTGAAAGTGAAAAATTAAACACAAAGTAAGGTTAAATACTGTATCTATTAAATAGAACAGGTTATTGTATCCTACACACACACACATTAAGAGAAGAAAAGAGAGCTCTTGGAAATTAACACCAAACCCTCACTTGGCGTAACTGGAAAAGAGACGTAAAACAAGTAAAGGACAAAGACACACGGTAACTAAGAGCAATATGCACAAACCAGTCGATGCCCTGTCTGGACAACAGAAGTTCCAGAAAGAGCAAGACAACGGAGAGGAGAAATAATCTCATAGTTTAAGAAAACATCCTCAAATGTGGGGCGTGAAGGTACAGTCTGCGTGCCTGCTACACTGGCTGAGAAAGAGGATCGTGCTAAAGCATGCTGTAACACTACAGAGACCCGGGGGCGAAGAATCATTCCAGGAGCTTCCACAGAGGACAAGCAGGCTACATATAAAGAGTGAGGAGTAGGAACGGCCTCGGATTTCTCTGCAACCACACTGGAACCTAAAACCAGTGAGGCAATGCCCTCAAAACGCTGAAGGAAAATGATTTCCCAACTTGAATGGTAAGCTCCATTCTAGTTACCAATGAAGCGTGAGGGCAAAATAAAGACACTGGTCTTGGGAAATTTACCACCCACATACTCTTCTTCCCAGGAAGACATGTGAAGGACATGCTCCACCAGACCGAGGAAATCAGCCGAGAAAGGGGAAGATAAGGGATCCAGGAAACAGGAGACCCAACAGAGAGTGGTGGAGGGGGTCTCCAGAACAATGGGCAAAGGAGACCTCAGGAAGACGGCTGTCTACCAGGCAGAGAGGACAGCCGCTCTGGACTGCTGCAGGCTAGAAGCCACAGGAAAAGTATGAAAAATCAGGACATCAGGATAAAAGCAAAAACTGTGGAAGAAAAGTCACAATTTCCTCCGTGTAAACCATGCTCTGAATATCACCAGTAGTCTTGACTATCAACCTGATCTAGGTTACGACAGAATTACAAAAGGAAGATGGGGGGATATGGAGGCGTGCTGTACATGTTTGGCGGGGATGGTGAGGGAGGCCGGACAGGAACCTACATTTTTATCTTTCATGTGGGGAACCGGTCAGTACATAAGGTCTCACACTGAAGATCCAACATGGAGCAATGGGATTATGTTACTTAGACCTCTTCTGGCCACTAATTAAACCCAAAGAGTCACGTAAGAGTTAAATTCTCAGATGAAGAACAGGAGGGGCTGTTTTCCTTAAAAACCCTTACAGAACAAGTTGACTTGGCTACATGTACGTGTATAGCTTTGACTATGAAAACAGGGGCGCCTGGACAGCTCAGTCAGTACAGCATGTCACTTTTGATCTTGGGGTTGGGAGTTTGAGCCCCACGCTGGGTGCAGAGATTACTTAAAAAATAATTTTTAAAAAGTTACACAAGGAAAGGAAAGCCGATGCTCACTACCGCTTACTAGCTCCGTGACTGTGAGCCAATCACTGCACTATCCTGTTGCAATTCTAAACGGAGATGAGGTTTGCTCGGCCTACTCTGCTGGTTCTGAGGGAAAAAAATGTAGAGGGATTTTATGGAACTCGATAATAACAGTAATTAACTTTGGCAGGACAGGTCCTAATCCCAATGAAAAGACCTGATCCAGTAACACCCTATCTAATAAACTTTACACCTTGTTCAGAGTTAAAAGATCACCCGTTCGATAGAAGGCGCTTTGGCTGCTGGCAGCTGTTAGGGCTCCACCTGTCTTGGGAAGTGGTTTCTTCTTGTTTTCTCCTTACAAAACTTTTTCCAGCTCGTGAGGCCAGGCCCTTCACGAACATCACTGGTCCAATGGTTTATCCTTGGGCACTTGCCCTATTTCAAGTGAAATTTACTTGCTGGTGGATCAGGAAAAGAATATGCATTAAAACCAACAGCAGAATTTGGGGAACATACTCCTGACTTCAGATGTGGTAGTGGAGACTGGGCATTTACTCCTGCGTGGTTATAAACTAACAGAGAAACTCCAGTCTACAAGTCCATTATTAAATGTACGGTACAAATACTGACCATCGGAGTCTACAGCCACAGCGGAGCTCTCCGTCCTTGGGCCGTGTGCACCTTGGGAAATAATCTGTACTTCATTAGGTCTCACACAGCTCTGCAGGTCCGGAGCTACTGTGTTTATTTTCAGATGAAGAAGTCCCCAGCGGTCACATAATTAAGTTCCTGGGCCAGAACTGAAGAGAGATTTGTCAGTCCTGTGCTCTTTTCACAACACTACCTAATTTAATTAGTCTTCGTCTCAGACTCATCTGCCCTCTCCTTTCATCCACCCAGCTTTATTTCAGTACAGTTATCCAAATGCCCCGAGAGAGAGGCTGGAAAATAATGAGAACACCACACTAAAAGTTTCTTAGAGAAGAGATAATGGAACGTGTCTATTGATCTCACACGACAAGAGCTCTTACATTTTAGTCCATGACCACACAAAGTAAACTTTTGTGCACACATAGATAGGACACCTGTGACAATTATAGATCTATGCCTGATGCCCCTTCTTGTTTGTTGCAGAGTGGGTGATACAGATATGCTCAGCAGCCCTGGTGTTAGGGTAGTTTTAAAAATTCTGTCGAAAGGGCAAGAATCCAATTGTTGAGAATCCAAACAGAGAGCTCATGGATCCCATGGACAGGCCAATCACCCCCAGGACGTCTCTAGGATTGTTAGACTCCTGTGTTTACTGTTGTCTCTCTTTCCCTCGTTATCATTTATAAAAAATCACCCCAGACATTCTGGACTGAGCCAGAGATGTGTGACAGAAAAGCACATTATCTGATAGAAGGGCCCATTAAGACTGTCCGTGTAGGATAAAAGATTTAAAAACCGAAAGAAAAAAAAAAAAGACAGCTGGAAATAACAACCATAATTTTTCAAGAACATTTATACATCTTTTTAATTAGATTAGCTTTACAAGCAACTTGAGAGCTCTTTCGTAACGGAACACTGCTTTTCAAATTACATGACTTTCCCGTCTATCTGTATATGAATCCTGAAATTCTTTGCCTGCTGTTGATAAAGGTCTGTGTTTTACAGCCGGTTAATGTATTCAATGAAAAACAGCATTAGAAGCTTTGTCTTTAACTAGGATTAAACATATATAGGCCACAAGTAGTTTTAAATTTTGTTTTAAACAGAGTCCTGTTTGGTGACAAGTTAACGGTCCCGCTAACATGAAACGAACAGGTTTTAAATGGATATTAAAGAAATGGCTCTCCTGGATTCCTTGATCCTTTCACAATGATCTCCAAGGAATTAGATAAAATTTTCCGAAAAGTACAAATGTTAAGACCTGCCTGGAAAGCACAACCCACATAGAGTAGAATCTGACACTTTGCACAACTGCAGAGACACACATGTGAATGACACAGGGGCTCCCACCCTGACAATCACACAACCCCCCCTCCCCCCATCAACAGAACAGTCTCCACTAGACCTAAACATGACAGCGTTTCTGAGTCAAGGCCGAGTGCAGCGTGCCGCACGCAGACCAGATGGCAAAGACAGCTTGCTCTCCCAGGTCCGGCTGGCAGAGGCACTTACTAGAAAGATGTTACATTGCATTATCTGGAACAGAGAGAGGAAGTGGAACAAAACTGAACACGGGCAAGGAAAAACAACCATAAGCTCTAATTTTCTCCTGCAAGTTCTAAGTGAGATCACGATACTGAATATTTAACCCCACCCTAAGTCCACACTGTTGGTCTCACTAGATTTTTTTTTCATGTTTTACATGAATAGCAATCTTTTAATAAAAATTACTGAGCTTTCCATAGAAAAGGTCTCTAATTGAATACAAACTATACAGATACTAAAACTGTCATAAGTTGAAATATACAGAAATATTTCTGTACACACATTTTGGCAAAGATTAAGGACAGAGATAGAAAACTGAAGTGGGCAAGGTCTAGACCCTAATTCACGTTAAATACGGATACCACCCTCTGGGCTCTGCTAAAGACTCGCCCAGGAAAATGAAGTCTTATGTATCCATCCCAGTTCATATATCAAAAAACAGAAATCTGGGAGGCCTTGTGTGATACTGTAATATTCCCTCTTCTTCTGAAAAGTAAAAGAAAAATCATAAAACAGAAAAAATCATCTGGTTTTCCACTTCTTTTGTTTTTTTAAGCTAAACACACACCTTCCAGTACTGACAAGGAGGCGAGTATCACGCCTAGGGAATACCTGCCTCAGCAGTGGTCTGCGCTACCTCGGCTCAGCCCTGGCGCTCGGTCCGCCCGCCCCCGCCCCGACGCCATCCAACAGAAGCACGGTTCTGATCTGCACATCACGTGGGTCACAGGAGGAGGAAAACATAACAGCAAAATTGGAAGTACGACTGACTGGCTGGGAAGGAGAGCTCTTAGGAAGGGGACGTTACCTTCTACATCTACAGAATATACCTGAAAGCGTGAGAAAGCCCTTTATCTCGGGAACTTGATGCGGAGGGCAGATCAAGTTCATTTAGTGCCAGTCACTTTAGTCTTGTAAAAATTCTAACTTAAAAAATAAAGCCTTCTGGGTATTTTTTCTTATAAAATGTGAACTGAAAGTTATTTGTAGTAGTAAATGGTGATGGTTTGTACTGTTATGTTCCATTAACAATGTAAAAAAAACGACAGCAGCAATTTTTAAGAGTTCAAATTAGTGTACAAGACGGGACTACAAAACAATCTGATTTTTTAGTTGGTGAGTAAAGTGCTCCTTTTCTTACGTTAGGTAAAAAGAAAATGAAAGGAATCATCAGTCACTGGCAACAATCATTATGAGAGGTCTTTTAGGGCAAAATTTAATAGTACGAAGAAGTTTACAAAAATAGATCGATGCTATTTTGGGGAATAATACTGTAATTTTTTCTCAATTCAGTTTTGATATATTGTACCTGATCATACAAAAATTACTTCAAATTCAAACTTGACTATATAAAAAAGGGAGCGATGAAATGAACTCATCTAGATGACAGATCTGGCAAAATATTAAGAATGAAAAAATTCTACCGAGGGCACTTATTTCATGTCCAGATGTCAATACCATTGTCAGCTGGTGGCTTATACTCTTCCCATTAGCAATCACAGGTTTGGAGTCGATCATGCAGTACAAAGTCACGCAGTCCAGATCTTCCTTCTGATGCAACACAAAGAAGTTGTTTCTGTTTCCTTATTAAAATGCCAACTGGTTGTCTATTTGTCTTTATCCCACTTATTTGTATTCACAAGTTAACAAATCGTGTCAACAATTACTGTAGGTGAAGGGGGGTATTGCTGGATCAAAGGCTCTATAAGACGTCTTTACTGATTGAATCAGAAGGCTTATTGAGTTCAACCCTCACACCTTTTTCGCCTGCAAGGCAAAAAAAAAAAAAACAAAAACACAACAATTATTACTCATTCATTAAGCACCAGATAGCTTCTGTTACTGCTTCCCACTGAGCTAACAGTGTGCACCATGCCTCAGCTTTGCAAACATACATCCCCTGAAAACGATCACACTCTCACTCTTAAAATCTACCGGCAGCACTGTTGTAACTGATGCATTACTCTGAACTAGTAAACCTTCAAAAGGAAAAGCCATTCTCTACAGTGATCATGATTTTATCTCCTTTTCACTTCAAAAGCAATGTGAATTGCTACAAAATAGCAGTGTGTTGTCACTGAAAGCTCACCTCTAGGGTTCTGCCACAAATAAGAACTTAAAAGCACAAACATCCAATTATAGGGTTAAAAAAATTTTTTTTTAATGTTTTATTTACCTTTGAGAGAGAGACAGAGTGTGAGCAGGGGAGGGGCAGAGAGAGAGGAGGAGACACAGAATCCGAAGCAGATTCCCGGCTCTGAGGTGTCAGCACAGAGCCTGATACGGGGCTTGAACTCAGAAGTTATGAGATCACGAGCTGAGCCAAACTCAGACACTTAACCAACTGAGCCACCCAGGCGCCCCCAATTTTATAGTTTTATAAAAGGTTGATGTGGGATTATCGACGGCTCATGAAAATACAGCTAATCAGTAATGTGAGCACTGAGCAGCCTTTGGAGATATAGGGTAGGGTTAAAGAAGGAAGTGGTCCATCTGTTAGAAAAGTAAGACCCACTTCTCCTGGGAGAGAGTCCGTGGTAGGGACGGCAGGTAGGGACGGCAGCACACCGAAGGATCTTCAGATCTGGTGCAAGTGTGTTTGGTCCATGGACACCACTGGCAGGTACAGACTCAGCACGCCTCACTTAATGGTTTCAGCATTTCAATTCATCTCCTTTGTATTAATGTTCTTCACAAATTCACATTCAATGTGGAAAACCTGGATTCTTTACGTATTCATTAGAGCACGTACTTTTAAAAAGGAAAGGGTACTGGGGCGCCTGGATGGCTCAGTTGGTTAAGCATCCAGCTCTTGGTTTCAGCTCAGGTCATGATCTCATTGTGGGTTGGAGCCCCGTGTTGGGCTCTGCGCTAACAGTGCGGAACCTACTTGGGATTCTCTCTCTCTCTCTCTCTCTCTCTCAAAATAAATAAATAAACTTTTAAAAAAAAAGTAAAAAATAAAAAGGAAAGCATACTTATGAACTTCCTGCTAAAAGGAGCATGAGAGGAAGCCAGATGGCAGTTATCAAAAGTGTTTGGCAGCCTGCGATTGAAAGGGATATAATCACAGAAAAACTCAGCTTGTGTCTGAATAATTTTCTGAAGGTTTCTTGCCTCAAACTTTCCTAATCTTTGAATAATTTTGTTGGTTAATGATAACAATGAAGAGAGCTCCAGAGAAGTCCTCTTTTACCTAAGGGAATTAAGGAATCTGACAGAAATAAGGAGCAAGTCTTTGTGGTATTAATAAAGGCTGTGTCTGCGCTCACACTCACGGACAGCACCACCTGACTGCGGGCGCTTTCCCTGCGGTAGACCCTGGCCCCAAATAATGTTTACCTGTTAGATATTTTACTTTAGCTCGCGCTCTCTCATCTGCATCAAAATACCAAACAGTTATTGCGTACCTACAAGAAAATTTAGAATAGGGTTAAGAATGATCACACCGGGGGGAAGAAAAAAAGTGGTAAGCTCTTCCAACAGCCTATTAAAACGTGTAATGCCAAAGTAATGCCTAAACTGAATGATCTCAGAGGATAACAACCCACCTCTCCAGGAAGCTCAATGCTCAAGAGTATAGCAGAGGGCAAGAGCACCTAACAGTGATGTTGCCAAGTTGATGAGTTTTTATGATGTTCTTACCACCTACTTAACCTGCTTGATTATCTGTTTTGCAAGCCCACAGTAGATCGGAAACAGACAATAAGAAGGTAAAAGAACTGGCCATTACAGAAAAAGCACACTATCAATAGCATTAAGTTCCACAGAACAGAACCCCAGGCCTGGGGTCCTGTGGAGAGGAGGAGGGCTAACAGTTTGAACCGCTTCTGAGGACGTCGCTGAATTACCGCAAAGACTGAGGGACGTTTACAAGTTTATAACCTGGAGCCATCAAGAAAGACTTCAAATTATGCTAAGAGTTCTCAGGATTTTTACCAAAACAATTACACTCTGTTTTAACATTTCAAGTTTATTTAGCTAAACTCCATTCCTCTGAAAACTTCACTTAATTGGAAGAGCTCATTCCACAAATAAAGGAAGAATCTCTGGTTTATCAAATACTACAGAGCACAGTTACAGCTTCTGGTACCAATAATGGGCAAAGTGCACACACACACACACACACACACAGGAAGTAAAAACACCCTATAAATGGTAATTCCTTAGAACACAACAGTGAAACCATCATGCAGATTCTGGCCAGGGCTCCCTGGTGGGGGAGCAACACGGATCGAATGAAGAGCCCGTGAATGTGAACTGAATGAGAACTGAATCGTGTAGGCATCTCAAGGAAGGAGTCAAAGGCAGAGGAGAGTCAGAGTCTGGGAGTCTGGACAACTGGGCAAAGTGAGGTTCACAGATCACTCAGCTGCTGAGTGACAACAAGGAGGTCAAAATGAGGCCTCCTGCCTTCCAGATTCTGCTCCTTCCAGAGCTCCAGCACCCTTCTAACCATGTAGCCTCTTCTATTTTTCCCAGTGGCCTTGGCAATGGGAAAGGTGCACAGATATTGCCCCAAATTTTCAGTTACTTAGTAATCGGAGTCCTCCCATCTGGATCAACCCCTTCTCTAGCCAGTAGTCCTCACCAGAACACAGCTGGAAACTCACACGCCATTCTATTCTTCTGCCCTGATCTCCCATCAACCTACTCAAGAGTCCTCCTCACATTAACTCTGCGCTTCTGGTCATTCTGGGCCCAGCTGAGCGCCTCTCTTCACTGTGACACCTGGCTCATCTAGTCCATCTTTTCCAACTAATGCCACTCTCTCCCTCTTCCAACGTCCTGTAGCATCTACTCTCCACAGCTGTTTGGCATTTACTACCTAAAAATGTCCACTCTCTCTTTATCTAGAAATGATACAAGCAGACCATACTCAAGATTCCATAAAAAGGAAGGTCTATGAAGCCGTTTCTAGGTCAAAGGGGTTTTAAGGAAGCAGCAGGAGCAGAGACGGGCACCGGGTGCCAGCAGGAGTGATGGGAGTCAGGACGGGCACATCATCTGATGGGACAGGATCCCCCCTGGTTTCCATCTGTGGCTTCTTAGGATCTCTTACCACAAACTACTAGGCTTGCTACCAGCTGTGTGAATCAGGGTTAAAGGCAACACAGCTCAGAAGGAAGAAAAGAGGGGCACCTGGCTGGCTTAGTCGGTAGAACATGCAACTGTTGACCTCGGAGGTCGCTGGGTATAGGGATTACTTCAAACAAAAAAAATGCAAAGAAGGAAAAGGAGAGAGGACAACAAAGTCTTTGGAATTGGAGCCACACTGGGGCTGGCCCACGCCAGCATCACCGGGTAAAGCCCGCTCTTCTCCTGTTGTATCTGAGGCTAGGCCTCCTCTGCCCCCACCTACCCAATGAATGCCGGTAATTCACTACCATGATGCTCAAGGTCCCTTCCGTAATGAAAAGTGGGTATCTGAAAAACAGTGCTATTTTTCTATAAATATTTATAATGAGGTCCGCAACATCTTCCATTTTAATACTCTTAACATTTCAATGTAGGAAAATGGCAGAAAGAATATATAATAAGGCTCACAGATGCTTATTATTAAAGCTGAAGAGTTACTTGGCTAACGTGAACTCCCACACATGGCAACTTTTCCCTCCTCACTTCTACTCTCTGAGTGCTTCTGATTTTTCTGTTTTGTAAAATTTTTCTACATTATCCCTCTTTTTCCTCCCTCACTCTCTTTTAAAAAACTGCCCTTTTCCTTCTCTGTAGAATCCTTCTATCCCCCAAATGACTATCACAGAATTGCAGAATGGATAGTAGTTAGAGATGCATAAGACAAGGAGACAGGGCTGGAGACAGATGGCCTGTATTTCCATTTCTTAGCCTAAACGTAAGTGGCTGTGCAAAGAAAGTCACAAACGCTTGGCACTGAACTGGGAATAAATCATATAAAATTATCCAAATTAAAAGTTATGACTGAAGCATTATGATAAAGATTACTCGAGAACAGGAAGACAGCAGAAAACTTTCAAGTATATCCTATCTATCCCCTCCTCTTCTACCACAGTCTTTCCCAAATTTTTCTTAAAAGGAATACTACCTTGTAGCATATGCTGGTTGTACTTCATGAGGGTTGCGACGGTCAGACCAGAAAAACAGCAGTCTATCAAATTTGGGTTCAATGTCAGCAAACTGGGCTTTGCCTTCTGGAAAAATTCGAAGTATACCTCCACTTACCTAAGGAAAAGAGCCAAATATTTGAGTATGAGAGTAAGAATACTATAAAATTAAATTGATGGGGGGCGGGGGGAGATCATTTCAGAATCAAAATTCTTAACTGGATTATTCACAAATACATTCCAATTAACAAGGTATGAAAAGGAGCTGAGATTCCAAGTACATGCAATGATATGAGGAAAAATTCATTTTTTTTAGGGACTTTTTGGTAACTATTTGGTGAAACAGATGAATATTCTGAATTCAAAAGGCTTAAACATGACACTTGGAAGTTTTAAGAACTAGTCATTACACCTTTCTGATTTAGGTATGCTAATGATATGCTTAATTAGCCTATTCTTTAAAAATGTGCCCGTTTCAATTACTATAAATGGTTAAGTATGTCAAATAAAGGGCTTACTGTGTTTTAACGTTCAACAGTAATTAACAGGACAGTCACAAATTTAATGGCTCTTACTTAAGGAATTCAACCTATCAGCAGAAAGTGTCCTCATTTATGATCATCACTGCGGTCATTTGATTAGAAATGGGGGCTCTCCCTTGCAAGACTGGGCCTCACACATTGATGGCTAGCTGCTTACAGCACTGGATTCCATCCAGAAAGGATAATTACTATTCACCCAAATACACATCCTTCTCTATCTGGGATCAGATGGACTCACCTATTTATTCCCATACCAACCGAGTGTCTACTGTTCTGGGACCTGTGCCGGGCCCTCAGGACAGAGGAGGGAACAGTGCACACAGATGCTGTCCTTGTGGTACTTACAATCTGGGGGGAATTAAAGTGAGGCAAAACCCACCCAACTGAGTAGCTCTTTACCCTTGAAGAACTGAACTCCTAGGCAGGTAGATTCTAAAACTGAAAGGAACTCATACTTAATCAAGACATCAAGGAGGTTGAGCCTATGCCCAGAATCTGTAGACAAGCTGTTTATCAGGCTCATCCTTAAGTTAAATTTGAGCTACTGTGTACCCTGGCCTGCCTTCCTCAGGCTCTCTTCAGATGGATTCCCGTGGCACTCATGCAAACATCTAAAGAATCTCTAGACTGTGACCAAGAACATATCCTTTCTTCCCCTTGCCCTTTGACTGGAGTCACTGGGAATATCACAGGTGATCTGCTGAAAATATTTGAAAACAGGTAATTAAAGCTTCCAATCCCCCTGTGGGAAACCTTCCCTGAACCCTGAATTCGGTGGCCCCCTACGTGGTCCCACAGCAATCTATCCTGCACTGGGCATAAGCAATTGTTAATGTACTCATCTGTTCCCTCCACTAGATTCCAAGCTCCATGAGGGTTATTTCTATTTCTGGTCTATTTCCAGCATCCAGAATGATGTCTGGCATGCTGTACATACTCAGTGTAATCTTGCAATGGAAGCTTTTAGATCTATATACAAAAATCCTAATGACTTTTTTCTTCTTATGTACTAATTTAGAAACTACGTATTAATGACCTTGGCTAGGTCATATCAAAATTAAAAGGAGATCAGCCTAGAAAGACCCTAACAAAATACAGAAGTTAGGAGTTGTTCAAACATATTTCTAGCTGTCAAGATATTCACAGAATTGGGGAGAAATATTTTTTAAGTTTTAACCGAAGTTACATCAATCTGTTTTGTATGTTGGGCTCAAGGTGAATGACCAAATTTCTTTCTTTTAAACTTTGAAAGCTGTAATAGAAAAACCATGCACGTTGTAATGCCTCAACATCTACTTAGTAGTAAAACTTACCTTCATTTTGAACTTGGGCAAAACCAGAGGAAAATCTTTAAATCAGTGTAACACAGAAAGATTACTAGAACAACACTGTGAGCATGCCTTAGGTTTTAGGGTATGATTTAGGATAGGACTAGGTTTTTACATAATTAAGACTTGGTGCTTTCCACTTCTGTGTATATGTTTGTTTGTGGGAGGGAAGTGTTTAAAGGTTATTTGATTTTTAAAAATTACTGGGGCACTTGGGTGGCTCAGTCAGTTAAGCATCCGACTTCAAATCAGGTCATGATCTCATGGGTCATGAGTTCGAGGCCCATGTCAGACTCAGTGCTGACAGCTCAGAGCCTGGAGCTTGCTTCAGATTCTGTCTCCCTCTCTCTCTGCCCTTCCCCCGCTCACGCTCACACACACACACACACACACACACACACACACACACACACACACACTCACTCTCTCTCTCTCTCTCTCTCTCTCTCTCTCTCTCTCTCAAAAATGAAGAAACATTAAAAAAAAAATTACCCTGGCTATACAGGTGTGTTCCCTCTGAAAATCCACAGGGCTATTATATACAGTGTGTTCATTTTTCTATTTGAATATTTTGCTTCAATAAAAGTAAATACAGATTTTTAAAAAAATCAACCCAAAATTAGTTTAAACAACCTACAAAGCAGTAACAAAGCATGACATACTTCTGAGGTTTCAATCATTTAAACTCAAGTGAAACTCAGGCTAATATAAGGAAATAAATATTTAAAACAAGAGAAAATGTACTGTAAACTCTAGTAGGTTTTACAGGATTTGTCAGCACTGATAAACTTCTAGTTTTTCCATAATCAGGAGAGAAGGAATCCTGCCTCCAATATTCAATTCAATAACCCAATGCCAGACAGTATCTCTGCAACAAGAAGAAGTAGGAAATAACCCATAATAATTATTTATATATAATCTCCCTCAAAAGCCGTTATAAAACAAGTGTTCTCAGAAGTGTTTTTTATAAAAGCCACTAAAACGTATATATTTTAATTAAATACATTTTGGTATGGGTTAAATTTGGGGGGGCACCTGGCTGGCTCCATCAGTAGAGCATGTGACTCTTGATCCCGGGGTTGTGAGTTCGAGCCCCCCGTTGGGAGTAGAGCTTACTTAAAAGAGAAAAAACAACAACAACAAAATGTTACATTTGGATGAATGCTCTAATATCTGAAAACAAGGGAATCCACTTTTTGAGACATATTATTAGATTTCACTTACAAAGATCCACTCCTAATACCCAAGACTAGAACAAATCTAAGAAATTTTAAACTATTCCATGTGTGAAAGACAGTCTCACCTAAGAGGAATCTGAGTCTTAATACCTATGAGAAAAGAAAAAAAAAAGAACGGTCAAGCAAGCTGCATACCTTGGCATCCCAGTCTTTATTAAGATAATATATACACGTCACACATCTTCCATCTCCATTTGGATTATCAACGTGACGTACATAACCCGTTCCGTTGCCTGGATAACAAGCAACCATAGCCTGTAATAATAACGATGATGGTTTTAAAAGTCTATACGTACATGAATAAAAACATTTTATAAAAGAAACCTCTGATTTGGGACTACTTTTACACTTACGTTCTCCTAAACAAAAACCGTATTTTGTAGGTAAGAAAAGGCGAAGATATTCTACGTTGACACAAAGACTACAAAGGTAGGTTGGTGAGTAATCCAAAGCCTGGGGAAATCTGCTTCACGGTGAAGGGTGCCCTTGCTTAAAACCCCAAAGGTGAGAAGGATTCAGGAACTACTTTCACCTTCATTCGTACTGATAATCAAGATCAAATGAGTCTTTGTTCTGCTCCAGGGGAGACTTCTATCATCCATGAGCTCAACCAAAGAACACTTACATTATTACTGTCTGACGGCCAGACACCCAATCTGACACTGTCTCTGAATTTAGTTCAACCCCAAACATTAACTCATTTGTCAGTGACTTAAAAAAAAAAAAAAAAAAAAGGCTAAGTGTAAAATTAGCACGTGACTCACTCCTCCTCAAACCAGAAAGAAAGTCGTTTTTTCACTCAGATTATAACAAGATGTAGTTCAGAAGACCGTTGGGTTAATAAACACGAAGGTGAAGAGAGGTCTAAAATAGAAAGCACTAAAAGAACTCATAGGTTCTACGACCGTAGTACATAGTAACCAACTGAAATTAGAAAGAGTGATTAAAAACAAAAAACCTCAGGAATTATGCAAAAAACAAAAATAAAGATGGTCACACTTATTCCCGAAATCTTTCACTTCTCCAATCTCTTCATGGATTGAAGTCAATGGGGTCAGTATTTTTTTTTAATAGGGTCAGTATTAATGTCAATGAATTAGTATAAAGTTATTACACACTAAGTTACATCATTATTTAGAGGATAAATGGCAAATGCTAATTTTTAAAATTCATATTCAACTGATTAGTGAATAAGTAACTCAGTGTTCCATCTCTGAGAGACCAGGAAGCATTTTAAACCTGAAGGCTTAAAAAAAAAAAAAAAAATCACATTTTCATAAACAGCCTGGACCTACAGCTCTTTCAGAAGCAGAATTGTTGGTAAGCATTCCATACGTCTCTATTTTTTCTGATTCCAGATACGCTTACATGCTTTCTCTTGGGACTTGAGGTTGGTAGTAACAGGCAGAACAGCATGAGCTCAGTGGATTGAATAAACCCAAATAATTTCCTTGTCACTAGCAGCTAGGAAAGGCATGTGTAGCAGACCTTGAACAGCAGTATAAGAAGGTACCAATTCAGGGTACCTGCGGGACTCGGTCAGTTAAGCATCCGACTCTTGGTTTCGGTTCAGGTCACGATCTCATGGTTTGTGAGATCAAGCCCCATGTCAGGCAGGCTCCATGCTGACAGCGGGAAGACTGCTTGTGATTCTCTCTCTCTGCCCCCCCTGCGAGTGCGTGCACACACTCTCTCTCACAAAATAAATAAAAGAAACTTAAAACAAAACCAAAACACCCAACCTGAAGCCTTCTCTGAAGTGATCTCATCTTAAAAAAAGTCCACTGAGGACTCTCCAGCTATCTGGTAACCTGAGCATATCTTGAGCAAAGAACAAAGGGGAAAATCTTTCTTTGTTCATCCACCCACCACCCCACCCCATCCATCCCATAGCAAACACCCCCTGAGCATCAACTATGTACCTGAAAGGCCTTGGTAGGCAGGGGCTACAATGATGAACAAAACAGAGTCCCTTGTTTTCATTTATTATGGAACTTAGTGTAGTGAATAAATAACCAATAAACAAACAGATATAATGTTAGGCAGTTATCTTTTCATAAAGTTGAAGGACACAGAAAACAGGATGACTTCTAGAACAGAAATCAAGGAAGACCTCTCTGAGGAGCTCACATCTGAGCAGACACTAACATGAAGGGAGTGGCAGGTTGTGCAAATATCTGTGGGTGAGCACTGTGGCTGACGGAAAATGAGCAAAGGCCGAAATGGCTGGGCCAAGTGGAAAACCATCGCAGGCCAGCTGGACTAGAGTGAGCAAGGGAAATTAGGAAGGGTTCAGCAAGCCATGGTAAGGACTTCGGATACTGTTCTAAAAGGGACACAAAGCCAATGGAAACGTATCTGATCAATGTTTCAAGAAGGTCGGTTTCAGTTCCGGATGCATAAAACATGGCAACTGCAATAACCTCAGTATCACCTACCAGCTGACGTTTGCCAGATGCTGACCATCTGCCCACACTGTTCTAAGAGATGTGCGTGTAAGACCTCCTCTGATACAACCACACGAGGTAAAAAGTATCATTATCCTGGTCTTCATTTAACTGTGAGGGAAACGGAGTCCCAGAAAGGCTAATTAACACACTCAGGGTCATGTGACAGTAGAGCCAGGTATACTGCAGGCATACCGAACCGCTACATGAGGCTGCGGGGAAGAAACAGTGAGAAAACAAAGGCCGCTGTAGTTTCTAGCAGAGAAACAGAAAAGGAGGCTGCCCAGGCGGGCAGAGTGGGGCATACTCTGAAGGCAGAAAAGCAAGGTGATTTGCTAACAAAGCAGAAGTGGAAATCGGGAAGAGCCAAGGATGACTTCAAGGTTCTCTACCTATATCATGGGATGAATGGAGTTAAGTCTTCCCCAAAATAGAAATACTAGGTGAAAGAGCGGTTTTTATTAAAAAGGGGAAAGAAGTTTCTCAGCAATGGTCAGGATGAGAGCCAGACACCCCAGAGCAGAACAAAACTGCACAGCGGGATTATGGCTCGACGTGGGATCTGTTTGTACTGGTCACTTCTAAACTGCTTTCCTTGGAATCCTGGGGTTATGTGGAGGTAAGGGAAGGGGGGGTGGAGGAGGGGAAGTGAGTGGGGGAGGATGGGGGAAGGCATTGAAATGAGAAGAGACCTGGGCGCCTGGGTGGCTCGGTCGGTTAAGCGTCCGACTTTGGCTCAGGTCATGATCTCACGGTCCGTGGGTTCGAGCCCCCTGTCGGGTTCTGTGCCGACAGCTCAGAGCCTGGAGCCTGTTTCAGATTCTGTGTCTCCCTCTCTCTGTGACCCTCCCCCGTTCATGCTCTGTCTCTCTCTGTCTCAAAAATAAATAAACGTTAAAAAAAATTTTTTTTTTAAAAAAAGAAATGAGAAGAGACCAAAGTAGGCGGTTCTGCCCCAACCTTCAACTAGGGGCAGCATTTCCCCGCATGCCGGTTTGCAACTGAGGAAGCAAGGCCAAGAGTGAGTCCCCAGAGCACATCCCTGCAGGCAGACACTAGGAGGGTGTCTAAGCATACCCAGAAAAACCAGATTGTCACAGGAAACCTGTGAGCCAGGCGGGGGGGCACTCCTAGAGGTTCTGGGGAAAGAGAAATCCTGTAGGAAACCTGCAAAGGTCTGGATGAATTCATTCAAATACTGATATGGGGACAGTGCATTTAGTAACTGACGCACGTACCAAGACTTCTCTCATTTGGACTGTAGAAAACACAAAAAGGTATTTCTCTAGGGCTTGGGATTAAGAAGGGCACTTGTCTTGATGAGCACCGGGAGACCTGTAGAACTGGTGAATTGCTACATTGTACACATGAAACTAACATAACCCCGTATTTTAACTGGAATCAAAATAAAAACTTAAAAACAGTAAAAAAAGGTATTTCTCCAATCTCATGAAATCTGGCAGCTACAACTGTCTTCAGCCAGTATTCATATTTAAACACAGTTATCCTAAAAGATCTGAATTATCAAAATTTAAAGTTCCTTAAATATGGAGCACCTGGGTGGCTCGGTCAGTTGAGCGTCTGACTCTTGATTGCGGCAAAGGCATGATCCCAGGGTTGTGGCATCAAGTCCCAAAGGTGGGCTCTGCACTGGAACCTGCTTGGGATTCTCTCTCTCTTCCTCTCTCTGCCCCTTCCCTGCTCACTCTCTCTCAATAAATAAATGAATGAATAAAGTTCCTCAAAAGTAACATAGCTTTTCCAGTTCTTCCAGTTTTGAAATAATATTCATGCTCTATTTCTTAATTGGTACTTTTGTTTTCCTAGTGCGTTTTATATATATTTGTGTAAAAAAGACTCTGGTGTTGCTGTTCTTGTTTTGTTTGCTTTCGATATGCACTTAACATGCTCTTATTCATAATACTTTTAGTAAACTCACTTTTTTTTCTATGAATCAGTTGGTAAAGCAACTAATAGCCACTCATTCTAATCTACATGTCATCAGCAGCCTTAAAAAATATTTATGGCACTGATTGGAATTTAAACAAAAACTTTAAAAAAGGAATTTAAAAAAATGTTATATATGGCACACCTACCATATTGCAACTACAAAAAGGGCTGCTATGGTAGCTGTCTCAAAGGACTTAACTGCAAAGAAAAAAAAAACAGGCACACAAAACAAATAAACTGAGTCGTATAAATAATAAACAGAAAAAGAATCCTGAAAAAAGGAAGTATTTGTGTAGGATAAAGTAAAATGAGGGGATGAGGCTTTGAGCTACACATAAGACTGAAGCTTATCTTTGAAGGGCAGATGTGATATGAAAAGGTGACAGGAAGAAAAGCAGAGTGTAAGAGCGTAACAAATACAGCAGTTAAGTGACTGTGGGGTATTTTATTGATCTGCTCCACTACTTAACTACTTAAATGGTGAAGTTCATTTGGTGGAAACAGGATGAAATCTTGAAAGTTACGCAGAGGAAGTAGGACATGAAAGGGAAGCAGCGGTGGGCCACTGTGGTCCTTGGGTGGGTATGACCACTGTGAAAGCTTTTAAGAAGGCAGCTTCTTTATTCTAGGATTTATATGAAAGATTATTCTAAGATAAAGCACACTGCTTTGGTCTGAATGTCTGTGTTCACCCCAGATTCATGTTGAAATCCTCACCCCCAAAGATGATGGTAACAGGAGGGGCCTTTGGGAGGTGCTTAGAGGTAATGAGGGTGGAGCCCTCAGGAATAGGATTAGTGCCTTACAACAGTGACTCTGGGGGGATCCCTGCCCCTTCTGACCAATGTGAAGACACAGTGCAAAGTAGCTGGCCATGAACCAGGAAGAAGGCCCTCACTAGGCCCTGCTGGTCACCTCGATCTGGGACTTTCCAGCCTCCAGAACTGTGAAATACATTTCTGTGGTTTAAAAACTACCCCATCTGGTTTTGCTCTTGTTGTTGCTGTTGTTATAGCAGTCTGAATGGACCAAGTCACGTCTGTAAAAGATAAAACTGTTCCAACAGATTTATATTAGATGTACTAGTTCTAAGGATAAGGAAATGCATTAAAGTCTATCAAGAAAACTCAAAATGAGGCTTATCAGGGATTGAAGTGACACTCCCTGGTTGTCCTCTGTCCTTTCCCAGGAGAAGCAGGACTAGACTTGACCCTGCACTCCTCTAAGGTCTGGGGTTGAGGATAGCAGAAGAATCTAGGCATTTGCCCGGAAAAACAAAACAAAACAATGCAAATGCTCATTTACAATTCTGAGGTATGATCCTAATCTGCCATGTCTTTGAGATGCCAGCTTTAAATATTTCAATTTCCCACTGGGAAAAGCCTATTTAAACATAAGCAAAACAATTAAATACTATTTTTTCCTTTTTGATATGAAAATATACATGATTGAGGATGTTCTTAAGATAAGAAACACCATAAATTTGTTTTTCACTCTGAGAATAAAAGGAAGGAAGAGGTTTGTGATACCTCTTTGGAATCTGAAGACATTTATTTCTGGCATTGGAAGACTTGTATTCAATATGAAGTTGAACCAGGAAACTTTAAAAAAATTTTTCCTTTTTGAACAGAATTATTTTAAAACATGGATTCAAAGCTAAGAGAACTAGGGGCGCCTGACTGGCTCAGTCGGTAGAGCACACAACTCTTGATATCGGGGTTGTAAGTTCGAGTCCTGAGTTGGGCGTAGAGAGCACTTAAAAACAAAATCTTCAAAAAACAAAAGAAAAAAAACGAAGCTAAGAGAACTAAAATTTTACGGGCTATCAAAGTACTATTTTCCCTGGATGAAGGGAAACTGTTCATGCTCTGAAAATCTATCCTATTACAATGTACCGCCTAAGGGTACACAGCCCTCTGCCCTTTGTCCATGCTGACAGCTAACACTAGCGGTCCCTGCCTGCAAGCCAGGTGTGGACGATCTCCTTTAGACTTCACAGCAAATTTATGAGGAAGGTACAATTAATCTCTCCATTTTAGAGGTTAGAAAATTGAACTACAAGGAGAATAAAAATCTTGCCAAAGGCTCTCAGCGGTGGAGGTGGGACATAAATTGAGGCAATCTGGAGGGAAAAATCACTCCGCCTATTGTGTTCTTCAATTCTTGGCCCCAGTGAGGCTTGTGTTCAGTCTGAGGGGTTCAGACGGGATCGGTAATACAGGCTCCTACGTGATTCCCCCGCCTGCTATATGCCACAGACTCTCGCATAATGCTCAACTCTCAGACGTACAGATGTTTTCCAGCTCTACAGGACACCTTACCGTTTAAGTCTCTTCCCCATCCATTCTGAAAGCACACCCCCGGCCCCATCATCGCTATCTCTGCGGTTATATACATCTAATTCAAATATGGGGAAAAATAATTGGTCATCAAAAGAACTGAAGTAAGAGCACGTACTGTAAGAATAACCTAATTTTAAAACTGCAGACTTCAATTACACCGGTTTAGGTAAATCTCATTTCCAAAAAAATACCACTAAAAACTTTATAGAAAGTCATGAATTTTGTTCACTGCTTTAACTACTATGGAGGGAGGGGGTAATGAAAGAGGGCAATCTACATGCATTATTTGCTAATAAGAGATTAGCAAATAATCTCTTATTTGCTAAGCTTAATGTTATAAATAAATATCTCACCATAAGTAAACCCAGACTTTACGTTTTGGGAGGCAAATTTTGCAAATCCATGTCTTGGCAAAAACGAAACTAGCACTGAAAAACAGGGTTGGGCAGTAAGAACAAGGCCAGTTTTTCTCTTGGTACACAAGCCTCCAGTCCACATGGGGCAATAAAGACCTTTCAGAAGATCAACATTCGCTGAAACTCAACTAATTCTAAAGAGGAAGAGAGGAATGGTAAAGGAGGTCCTGGGAAAGTGTTATGGCAGATCATGGCAGAGTTTATGGGAGAAGTCGTATATGAACTAAGCTTAAAAAGGAAATCTGTAAGGTGGAAAGTGGGTGCTTCCAACAGAATGAATTTCACAAGGGCAGTTTTAATCACGGGAAAATAACAGAACACGTTTGGTGACAGGGAACGTTCAGATTTGCTAGCGCACCGAGTTCTTGAGAAGGGGGAAGAACCCCAAAGAGGTAAGAGGGGCCAGACTGCAGACAAACTTGAGCACCTTCTTACTCCACAGGTAGAGGAGAGCCAGCATCCTGGGCAAGGGAGCAACATAATCAGAACACGGCAAGTTGAATGTAAGACGGATTCATTCAAGGGAGCAGGAATAAACAGAACACTGAGAAGACCGGTCAGAACACACTGAAACACGCAGAACTGCAACACATCAAGAAAGGAAAAACAGTGTGATGTGGAGGAGGGTCTCTGGGGAGGGTGGAAAAGAGGGAGCCAGGGCTGGGTGCAATGGGGAGGAATCCTGGCCAGGAAAAAGGGAAAGGACTTGGTAAGGTTTTCACAGACGGTGGGCGGGGGAGACACGGCTGAACCAAAGCTGGCTTACGAGGGTCTGTGTCTGGTTGAGATTAACAGACCATGAACAGAAGCAGGGAGCATGGGCTTGGGAGAGGCCGGTTCCTTTTTTGGACGTACTGAGTTTGCCATGCTGATGGGCCATCCAGGCGGAGATGTTCAAAAGGCAGTTGGAAATGCAAGTCTGGAACTCCAAAAAGAGTCAGGGCTGGAGATGCAGACTTAGGCAGCCTCTTCACAGGGGCTGAAGCCGTGTGGCTACAGACATTGCCAAGGAAGAGAGTGTAGGGAGAGAAGAAAACAAAGCACAGATTCGTATGGCATAAACTCATCTGGAATAAAAGCTCATTAAACTGCTTTCCTGATCACAGCAAAAACAGTTAAATAACCAGGCAAAGGTTGATAACTGTAAATGATTTATGACTGATTTTTTTTTGACTAATTATTCATTGACTAATTGTACATGATAAACACATACTACAAAATGGGATTAATAGGGGCATTTAGGTTGTTTCTTTAAAATGTTTTAAGAGGTTTTTACTATTATTGGGTTGCCCGGGTGGCTGGCTCAATCGGTGAAGCATCCGACTTCGGCTCGGGTCATGATCTCGTGATTCACGAGTTCAAGCCCCACATCAGGCTCTGTGCTGACAGCTTAGAGCCTGGAGCCTGCTTCGGATTCTGTGTTTCCCCTCTCTCTCTGCCCCTCCTCCGCTGATGCTCCATGTCTCTCTCTCTCTCTCTCTCAAAAATAAACATTAAAAAAAATTT
Source organism: Acinonyx jubatus (assembly GCF_027475565.1). Classification (NCBI taxonomy): domain Eukaryota; kingdom Metazoa; phylum Chordata; class Mammalia; order Carnivora; family Felidae; genus Acinonyx; species Acinonyx jubatus. The sequence goes on from NC_069393.1 coordinate 2,379,121, forward strand.
TTAAAAAGTTTCTTGCTGTTATAAACAATATTGGGATCAACAACAGTTCTCGGAGCTTGTCATTGTAAACATCCTCAATACTTTCCTAAAATTAAACTCCTAAGAGTGAAATTATAAGCCTTTAAAAATTTGTTATTGCCAGAATGTTCTCCAGGATGGTTATATTAGCTTCCACCCCCACCCGCTCTGCTGGGAGTATACACATCCTCCTACTCATTTGCCAATCCTGGCTATTGAATTTTATTCTTTTAAAAACTGCTCAATTTGATAGGTAAACATGTATATTAATATTTTAATTACATCTCAATTTGTGAAAGCAAACATTTTCCATATTTTTATTGGCCATTAAATTCTTTTGTTCACTGCTCACTCATATCGTTTACTCGCTTTCCTACCAGGCGGTTATCCTTTCTCTACTGAACTTTAGGAGTTCATTAGCTACTACTAGCCTTCTGCCACATGACAGGACAATTTCAACATTTTTACTGTGCTCCTACAGAATATTTTAATACAAAGTAGTTATTATTTGTGCACGAAGGCAGAGTATGGCCGTATTAATTATTAACATAAACTGAAGTTTTAAAAAGTCCAAGAGACTTTCTGACTATATTCATAGGAATGTGAAAAATGCAGGGAACAAAAGCAAAGATAATAAATAGCATTGTTCCAAATTACTCCCCACGTGGCTCAGGAATGACGGACTGTTTAACACCACACACACTACTTTCCTTCCTGGGCCCTAATTCTATCCTAAGAGAAAAAAACTTCAATAACTTTTAAAAATCGGCTTGCTGAAGGGCAATGCTCCCAGTAGGCAGCATTACTGGATTACTCCAGCAATCTGGAGCTGTACAATGATGCTGCCTTACTAACTCTCCATTTCCCTTTTAGGAATTGTGAAGTTATACTTTATAAATTAGGAATCTATCTGGTGAAGCAGTTTCTATTTGAGCTGCCTAACCCTGCCATCAGAACAGAGACCTATAATTTGCTAACCTTGGCTACAATCTCACCAACTCTGCACAACTCTTCCCCCAGGCTCCTAAGCAGGGCTCTGTATTTATGCCACTCAACCACAACGCCCCTGTCCCCCAACCAACCGCAAACTTGAGGAGGAGGACAGAGCAACCTCTCTCCGCAAGAAGGCTGGGGATCCCAGGCAAGCCTCAGCTTGATCCCCACCCAGGGAGGGAGTTATGTGATTTCATTCGAGCCCATGCAAGGAGGGGTCAGTGGTAACATACATACTCAGACAGCTATGGTAAACTTGTTATGTTATTAATAGAACTCCCTGGCAGAGTATGCAATTTAGCATTAAAAGAAAAATAAAAACAGAACAAAACACTCAGCTGTTTAACATTACAAACACCTGCCTCAGCACTTCCCGAGGCCTCCTGAGCAGGCACTGCAGTCCGCATGGGGACACCAATGAAAAACTTCAATTCCAGAGTCTACAAGAGAGTTGTGATTTTAAAACATTATTTAAATGATTTCAGCACAGAGTGTAATGCGTGTTTATTTTAGTGGACTGGAGGGCATGGACTGAAGGTTCCTGATATTTGTCCTGGAGCAAGGGGTTAACCACTACTGGATATACACAATCATTGGTCAATGCTGAAAGCTTCTAATAAAAAACCTCTAGGGGCGCCTGGGTGACTGGGTTGGTTAATCATCTGACTCTTGATTTTGGCTCAGGTTGTGATCTTGCATTTCCTGAGATGGAGCCCCCTATGGGGCTCTGCACTGACTAGCTTGGAGTCAGCTTTGGATTTTTCTCTCTGCCCTTCCCCCGCTGATGCATGGGCTCCCTCTCTCTCAAAATAAATAAACTTAAAAAAAAAAAAAAATCTTACTCCAGTGAGATTAAGTCCAGTTTCCTCACCTCAAATCCAGAAGGTAGGCAATTATTAGTGCAGATATCAGAAATGACTACAGTACTAGAAAAAAGAGGTATAAATATACTTATATATTTATATATATTTACACTAAACAAAATTTAACAAAAAAAGAACCGAATACCCAAATAACTGAATCGATTCAAGATGAATCACAACAGGGAAACATCATGCAAAAGCATCCAGGCCAGTGTGATAAACACAACAGTCTTATACAAGGTACCCACGCAGCAAAGATCATGAATGCTCTCGTGGGAATGGGGACTCAGAAAAGACTTTGTGGAGAAAGTGACAAATGAGCAGAATTTGAAGGATAAAAGTACACGGTTTCTAGAGTCAGGGGAAATTCCCAGCAGAGGAGAGGAAACAGTATCTACAAAAAGAACTACCAGGGCATCCCAAGAGAAATGCACCTGGGTAAACACTTTGGGAGATGAACTGTGTGGTGCAGAGCAGATGATGGGGCAGAAAAGATGAGCAGGGGTCAGGAAAGTTCTTCCTGACTTGCTCAGGAGCTTTGTTTTGTAAGCCAGTGTGGCCAAATATGTTCAGTAAGAATCACTGGATGTACTTCTTAACATACGCTGCCCAACCCTCCACTTGAAATCATGAGTTAGCAGGCACAGAATGAGACCTGGGAACCTGGAATTTTAAACATGCACTCCACAGGATTCTGATTAGCAAGTGGCCAAGTTTTGAATAACAGAAGCAGAACAACCAAATCAAGGTCTTGACCTCAGGGTTGTGAGTTCAGGCCCCGTGTTAGGCCCTGCACTAGGCGTGAAGCCTGCTTAAAAAAAAATAAAATAGAGGCGCTTAGGTGCTTCAGTCAGTTAAGTGTCTAAACTCTTGATTTTGGTTCAGGTCATGATCTTGCAGTTTGTGGGTTTGAGCCTCGTGCTGGGCTCTGTGCTGACAGCACAGAGTCTGCTTGGGATTCCCTCTCTGCTCTTCCCCCACTCGTGTGCACTCTCTAAATAAATAAATAAACAAATAAATAATAAAACTAAAGATCAAATAAAAAATGTGAAACAGGATTTGGTGGTGGTGAGAGAGAAACAAGAACTCACTAAAAAAAACCAAACAACAACCAAGGCATGTGGCTGGCTCAGTCAGAGGGGCATGTGACTCTTGATCTCAGGGTTGTATGTTTGAGCCCCATGTTGGGAGAAGAATTTACTTAAAAAAAAACAAAAAACAAAACAAAAAACAAAAAACCCACAACTTAAAATATATCCACTATGTGTTCATTCAGCAAATATTTTCGAAGCACCTATTCCATGCCAGGCATTGCTCTAGATCCTGGGGACACAATAATGAACAGAACAAAGAAATGACCACCTTTGGGTAATACATGTCAGAAGATCAACACTGGGGAAGCACTGTAGGGACTGGGGAACACAATGCTGGGGTCTCATTATCAATAGGGTTGTCAGGTCAACCTCTCTGAGAAGCTGACATCTGACAAAATTTTAAGAGATGAGGAAGTGAGCGTCCCATGCACACTGTGTCCAGCATGTCTAAGGAAAAGGAGGGTCAGTGTGGCTGGAGAGGAGAGCAAAGCAGGGAATATGGAAGATGACATCAGAGAAACAGGGTTGGAAGCACAAATCACGTCGAGCTTTATAGAGGCCACTGTAAAGACTAAGCCACTGGAGGGTTCTGAGTAGCCTGGCCGCCATGTAGAGCAGGGACTGGCAAACTACAGCTAACTGCCTGTTCTTGTAAGTAAAGTTTTATTGGAACACTCATTCATTTACATTTTGAATGGCCGTTTTCATGTTACAACAGCAGATCTGGGAGGCTATGCCAGAGACTGTGTGGTCCAGAAAGCCTAATATGTTCACCATCTGGCCGGCCCTTTGTAGAAAATGTTTACTGACCCCTGATGTACAGAATGGATTGAAGGCTGGCAGAGTGAAAGGCCGAAGACTGGTTAAGAAGGCCACTGAACTAAATCAGGTGAGGTATAATGACTATCTGGGCCACGGTGGTTAACAAATGATTGGATGAGTCAAAAGGATTTCCAGAAAGACTGACATGTGGTATGAGAGGATGACTCTGGGTATGGGGGGATGTGGGAGATCAGGGGTTTCATTCCGAACATGTTCAGTTGGGGCATGCATAACGCACAGTTTTAGGAAGACAGTCCCTGGTCTTAAAGAACTTATATTCCAGTGGAACAGAAAGGAAAACTAATCATTTCAACACAACCAACGAAACGACCAGGCCAGGCACTGAGTATTAGTCCACTGAAGGGGAAGCTGGGGTCAGAGAAAGCTTCTTGAAAAATGGGTCTTGGAAGAAGAATACGAATTAGCCAGGCAAAAGAGATGTATGCATATACACAAAGAAAGTTACTAAATTACTATACAGACTGGTTTTCATTCAGTACCATATGCCTTTATTTTGGGCCCATGCACAGCTTATTTTTAAGAATGTTCAAATACGGGGGATGCCTGGCTGGCTCAGTCTGAGGAGCATGCAACTCTTGATCTCAAGGTTGTGAGTTCGAGCCCTACATGAGGTGTAGAGATTACTTAGATTTAAAACTATTTTAAGGGAAAAAAAGGTGGGGAGGACATCCAAGTAGGGGCACCTGGCTGGCTCAGTCAGTAGAGCATGCGACTCTTGATCTCAGGGTTGTGAGCTCAAGCCCCACGTTGGGCTTGGAGCCTACTTAAAAAAAAAAAAAAAAAAAAAGAATGTTCAAGTATACCTAGTGAACGGTTTAGAAAAAGAATCTAAATAAAACACAAGATTTCTACAACAAGTATTAAGAAGTTAAGTTCTGTAAGCCTTTATACCTAGAGACTTTCAGGCATATTGCCAGTAACTAGCAACCTCCAGGATTTCTCTCCAACCCTTGTTCCCACTGCCCACCAGACAAGCATCTATGCCACTCTGCTGCTTCTCCCCTGTTCTTCAGAGCCACCTGCTTCTCTGATCCACAGTTTTCTGCTGGCCCAGGCTGTCTTTATGTCACAATGTTTACTGAATCCTATTAATAACTGATCTACCCTGCTCATCCGATCAACATGACATGTCAATCGACTGTAGGCAAATTCTTATTCAATATTATGTGTAAACGTGCTGTTGGTAAAAGAGGAAGTTTTATTTTGGTTCCAGATGGGGCCCAGTGGCTCTAACAAAACTGACCTATGGGCCATAAGATAAAATCTGAGGACCATTGCTATAAGGATAGGAATTTGAAGAGGATGTTCCATGTTGAAAGAAGTCTTAAGCTGAAGTTTTAAAGGCTCTACTTGTGTGTGTAATCTGAGAGAATTTTCAGTAAATTAATTATGGAGAACCAACCAGATACATCTAAAAGAGTCTTGAAAAAAATCCTCACATATCTGGCTAATATGCTGTGCTGCACAAACTAATAGCTCACTTCTCTATGAATCCACATCTCAGCCTTTGTCAGCCTGGAAGGGGAGTCTGCTGCCATTAGCCTTTAACTAATCTACATTTTTATCAATGATTTTGAATCAAAGACATGTGTGATTTATCAGTGTGACTTTTGCGAACAGGAAAAGTGTAGGTAAGCACACTGGACAGGAAAACCGCCAGCAATCACTGCGGAATTACCACATGCCAGTCACTGCACCAGGAACTTTACACTTTTTTACTGGATCCTCAGAGTCCCTGTGAGGCAGGTATCATGCTCCTCATATGGAGTGAACTACACAATGCGGATAAGACCGGTTGGCAGAATAGACACCTTAAACAAAACAAAACAAAACAAAACAAACCAAACCTAGTAGGGCTGGTTGACCATAAATTTCAAGTGTTGCTAAGAAGCTCTGGCTACCTTAAGCCACATTAAATAGTTAACTAGATTCTGTATGACTCAGGCCCTACTCATTTCTGGGGATACATTACAGGAAGGATACTGATAAGCTAGAGTATTTTTTTTTAAGTTTATTTATTTATTTTGAGATGGGGGGGGGCGTGGGATGGACAGAGAGAGGGAGAGAGAATCCCAAGCAGGCTCCACGCTGTCAGCACAGAGCCCGATATGGGGCTCAAACATGTGAGTGACAAGTGAGATCACGACCTGAGCCGAAATGGAGAGTCAGATGCTTAACCGACTGAGCCACCCAGGTGCCCCTGGTGTAAGTATTTTTTAAAAAACAGCCAAAATGCTGAGGGCAACGTCCAGTAAGGAAAAGGCGCAGGAAGTGAAGAGGTTCAACCTAGAGAAGATGTTCTCAGTGGGCTGCAATCTCCAGAATACAGGGCCCGAGTCAGATAAAAATAGCACCACATTTTACATGGTGCTTTCCACTTTGCAAAATGTCTTTTACCTTCCCAAAAGGCCACATGAAATAAAGGAAGCACACTGAGATTAACAAGACCAGGCTATGAAGCCAGACTGCCCGTTACTCACACTCCAATTTTGCCCCTTCCCAGGTGGGTCACTCTGCACAAGTTATTTAACATTTCTGGGCCGGATTTCCCTTGTCTGTAAAATGAAAATAACAGTGGCGTATCTGCACGGCTGATACATTAGTACATAGAAAATTGCTTACAAACACTGCCCAGTGTGCAAGCAGCATTAACATTAGCTAAGACCATTAGCTATGGGGCACTGGAGAAGTCCCAAGCCCCCAGAGCTGTGTCCTCACTTGAAAAATCAGGATTATCACTATTTACTCATAGGGCTAGGAATGAAACAAGACAACGGGTATTTGGTAAATCTTAACTCCTTCCTTCTTTCATAAACATCTTTGTCATAATCTCTGAGAGAGCCTACTATGCGCCAGGCACTATGCTAAGCATAACCTTTATTATCTCATGTAATCCTTGCCACAACTTTATAAAAGGCCTGCTTCTAGTACCCTCGCTTTACAGACAAGGAAACAGGCTTGGAATGGCTAGTTTACATGAGGCCGCAGAGCTAAGTCATCACGAAGATTGGGAACCCAGGTTTGTTGTCGCCCAGTTTTGAGCCTCCATTATATATGGCTTTTCATACACGTTCCTTCATTTGTATATCTCGGCAACTAATAACATGCCTAGTAAAATGCCTTAAATGGATAAGATGTTCAGTAAGTGTTTCCTTCATCAAATAAACGAATGCTAGCTGTCTTCAACTCAGTACAGCTGTAAGGAAAGCAAAGCTGTAGAAAAGCTTCTGTCTCTGCTCCATGTGCCACTAAGTGGGGAGAGATCGTGGGTCACATAATCTGGGCCAGGTTTATTTCTAAGGTATGGAACCTGGACTGCACAATCTTCCAATCTCATCCGAAGACTATATGGTTCCATGTGGCAACACTTCTGATATAGCAGAAGTTTAAAACAAAAACTCTGGAATTTCAAAACTGGAAGAGACCACACAGGCCTGACCCAAACTCTTTAAACATGGGAGTCCCAAAGGACAAAAATCTGGGTTTCCCAATCGATTTCCAAACCTACATTGCTTCTTTTATAATGACACAGAGCAGACATTTCAAACAGGATTAAAAGAAATATTACTGGGATCACAAAGTCCAAAAAACATGGGTGCCAAAAGTAAACAGCACTTAATAACTTCTATTTTCTAAAAACTCACTTTATTAGTCACTACAAAACACCAAGTTTTACTGCTTAAAATAAGCGTTTCAAATAAGATAATATTATCTTTTAATTTTGTGAATACCCAATTCTAATAAATGAACAAGGTAACCTCAGAATAAATTTTTTATAATAACAGCCTTGCAGTAGCACTAGCTTTTTTATTTTTTAAAGCATTTATAGAAATCCTGGATAAGATTCCGAAACTATCGTCATAAAGGCTAAACACAACAACAAAAAGTTGTCACAGTCTCTGGAGACATGTTAAATGCAAAACTTCAACTCGAATTTTATATATTCAAGGATGGTATACAGTCTTTAAAAAGAGTACTGGGGCTAAATATATTAAAAAAAAAAAAAACCTTTGAGATGAAACTATAAAATATCACAAAATATTTCAAAGAGAAATAAGTAAGATTCTTTAAAAAAAAGCAATTTCTACTCTAACACTTAAGGTAAATGTTATTTAAGTCACACTATAAGTTATTTCTTAAGCATATTATATAGAACAAATGTCCTAGACCCATCTGATTCAGCATGCTTTCACCCACCATAAATCCTTAACTGTAATACACAAAAAGTGGACAATGGGAAACCTACAAAAAAATGTTACGGTGGCAGACAGAGGGTAAAGCAACATGCAGTAAAATGGTCTAGTAAGGTTCGGAGCTAGCAGCCTGGATTCAAATCTCAGCTCCACAACTACTACCTCCATGGGGGATTAACAACCACATACACCCCAAAGGGGTACTATGAGGACTGAAAACAGAATGCACATAAAGGACTGGCACTGCACCTGGTACTCAGTAAACATCTGATAAATGTGAGCTATTAGCAGCACTGCCGATATGCTCCTCAAACACTGACACAGGAGGATTTCATCCCTGCCCATGTGCTGACACCTGCTTTTGTTTTCCCAGTTCCCATTCCCCACCCCCACCCCCGGCTTCCTTGGGCAACCCCGATCCGCTGTCCTCAATCCTATGTTTGGGTGAGGTTCACTCTCTACCCTCCAGGGTGAGCACGAGGCTTAAGCCTGGTCAGAGATTGGTTCAGAAATGGGCACATGGCCCAAGCCATTTGTAGCCAGTGGGACTAAACCCCAGGATTTTATTTGGAAACTTCTGGTAAAGAGAAGCTCTCTTCCTATGTATATCTCTAGGTTGTAAAGCTAAAACTTTTGGGGCCAACTTGATGTCACGTGAAGAAAGCTTACTCAGGAGAGTAACAGAAGAGCTGAGAGAGCAAGTTTTGATGTGTATAATTTGCGCCCTTGGTTCCAACTATGCCAGAATGTTGATCACTGGATCTATAGTTATGGGGACCAATAAATTTCTTTTTTGGTTTGCTCAAGCCCATTTAAGGGATATTTCATTTTGTTTTTGATATCTGCATCTGAGATCTGACACATGTGGTCCCAATCACTTTCCAGAAGCTGGTGACCCAGGGTGTAGTCGAGCTTTCCGGCGAAGGGCACAGATTTGAAATCAGCGACATCTGGTTTCGAATCCTGGTTGTAGCACTCAAGAGCTGCGTGAACCATGGGTAATTTGTTTAAGCCTACGTCTTCATCTATGAAGCAGTTTGATACCTGCCTCAAAGGGCTGATAAGAAGGGTGCCTGGCTGGCTCAGTCAGAAGAGCATGCGACTCCTGATCTCAAGATCGTGCATTGGAGCTACACGTTGGGTGCAGGGATTACTTAAAAATGAGTAAATAAAGTGTCAAAAGAAAAAAAGGGCTGATGAGGGGACAAATATGACAATGCCTATAAACTGCTCAGCCTTCCACCTACAGGCAGTAAATACTCAATTAGTAGAAGCTATTATTATATCATTGATCCTCAAATCCATCTTCATATCTGACCTGAGTCCCAGGTCTTTATTTCTAATGGGTTAGCCCTCTGGCCTCAAATTTAACATTGTCAAATCTCATCCTATCTCCACACTGCCCATCACTCCCTCTGCCCCTCCCAAACAACCCTCACTGGGGATCAGTGCTTCACCGATTAATGTGTTCTATCTAAGTGGTCTCTGATTCCAGAATCCTAGGAGTTATTCCAGACTCATCCTTCTCCCCGGTTACCCAATCAATCACGGAGTCCCGCCAAGTCTCTGTAGCCCTGACAGGAAAGAATGCTCTTCTTCCCGGTGGATGAGGACAGGGCAGGACCCCTCAGACTCCAGGAGGTGCAACCTTCTCATTGACTTTTCAAGGAAGCCTCTAATCCTCTTACCCCTCCTGTTCCTCATCTTTTCCTTGTGGCCTCATGCCTTTCCATATCCAGGATAGATTTCTTGCTATCCCTCTTTATTTTTTCCTTAACCTCACCTTGCAAATGGGAAAATTTAAATGACTCCAATCTTTGCAGCTCTTACGCCCACTGCAGGCTGTCTCTGCCATTATTTCAGCCCCAACTTTTTAATTCACTAAATAGAGATGTTTCCTCTTTACCTGAGGTAATTAAGGCAACCAGGTAGAAACTTCCTCAGCTTCTTACTTCCACATTTCTTAAGGCATCCGAATCGAAATCTAAAAGCCCACCACCTCATTTGCCTTAATCAGAATGGCTGGCATGTACAAGATACATGTATGGTGACGGGATAAGTAAAAGAGGTGTTCTTTCTCCTAATAGGGCTCGTGCTGCCTCCCAAGCTGCTTCTGAAATTTTCACATGCATACACATCACCTGGGGATCTTATTAAAATCCATATTCTGATCCAAGAGGTCTGAAGCTGGGGCCTGAGATTCTGCATTTCTCCCAACAAAACAGTGCTGCTGGTTTGGAGCAACATTTAGAAAAGCACGGTGGGGTGCCTGGGTGGCTCAGTCAGCATCGGTTAGTTAAGCATCTGACTTCAGCTCAGGACATGATCTCATGGCTCATGAATTCGAGCCCTGCATTGGGCTCTATGCTGACAGCTCAGAGCCTGGAGCCTGCTTCGGATTCTGGGTCTCCCTCTCTCTCTACCCCTCCCCCAGTCACAGTCTGTCTGTCTCTCTCAAAAAATAAATAAACGTTAAAAAGCAAGGTCTAGGGGTGCCTGGGTGGCTCAGTCAGTTAAGCGTCTGACATTGGTTCAGGTCATGATCTTGCAGTCTGTGAGTTCGAGCCTTGCATCGGGCTCTGTGCTGACAGCTCAGAGCCTGGAGCCTGCTTCTGATGATTCTGTGTCTCCCTCTCTCTCTGCCCCTCCCCCCAACCCCTCTCTACAATCTCTCTCTCAAAAACAACATTAAAAAAATTTTTAAAAAAGAAAGAAAGAAAAAGCAATGTCTAGATCCATCGTATTTCATCTCCTCAGAGACCTTTTACTCCAAGTACTTGTTTACTCCCTGTATCTTCACATCTGCTTCTCTATCAACTACTCCTTTCCCCAGCATTTAACATATCTGTCTCCTGGACTTCAAAACAAACCTTCCTTTGCTCTTCCATTAGCTACCATCCAATGTTTTTAACTGTTTGGCTCCACAGCTAAGTTTCTATGAAGAACATAGAAACATTCAATGGTTCTCAAACTATCTTGGTTCACAGAGTAATTAATGTCTCAGTAATTTTTTCACGGCACGTCTAAGCCAAAAGAAATATCTATTCTCTTCGTTAAGTAGTATGGGCCAAACCACCTGGCAAGCATTTAAGTCCTAACAATTTTGCACCTTTGGGGCGCTGCACAACTTTCCCAACCTTGGAATCAGATTGGACAGACAGCTTCATTTCCTGTTTCACATTTATTTTTAGGTGGGACTTACTTTTTTATCAGAGCAAGCACCGAACATCCACCTTCCAAAGGTATGACATCAACAAAAGGAATATAGTGATTTCACACTGTAGCATCTAAGAGACATTGCTGTATTTCTCTTGAGACTTAAAAACATTCCATGGCACCCCGCAGTCTGCCCTGGGGTGCCTTGGTGTGCAATTAGTGGTCCTTGGGATAGCAGCATTCTCCTTGCTTGGGAGGGAACCTGGAGATTTACCCCAGGCTCACTGATTCAGACTACTTTAACAAGATCTCCAAGTGACTGAGACACCACTAAAGTGTGAGAAGGCTGATCTAGAGTGCTTGGCTACATCTTCCTTTTTTGTTTTTTGGGGGGTTTTTTGTTTGTTTTTTAAGAGAGAGAGAGAATGCCTATGGGGGGGGGCAGGGAGGGAATCTGAGCAGGGGTGCAAGCAGGGGAGGGGGAGAGGGAGAGAGAAAATCTTAAGGAGGCTCCATACTCAGTGGGGAACCAGAAGTGCAACTTGATTTCACCACCCTGGGGATCACGACCTGAGCCCAACTGAGCCAGTGTCAAGAGTTAGAAGCCCAACCAACTGAGTCACCCAGGTGCCCCTTGCCTCATCTCCTCTGATCACTCCTGCTCAGCTCACTGCTTTCTGACTTGTCTCAACTCCAGTGAAAGTGCCGTGGGCAAAGTCCCAGATTACACCCACCCCCTTTTTAATTTATTTATTTTGAGAGAGACACAGAGAGAACTTGAGCAGGGGAGGTGCTGAGAACGAGGGAAAATCCCAAGCAGGCTCCATGTGGTTAGTGCACAGAACCTGAGGGGGGGGCTCAAACCCACAAAACTGCGAGATCATGACCTGAGCCTTGTAAGTCGGATGCTTAACCGAGCTACCCAGGCGCCCCGGCCCTCCTCCTTTTTTAATAAAAGCAATACACATCTTTCAGTTCCAATCCTAATGAAGCTTCTCTGCTGTGTTTGATACTATTGAACGTCTTGCACCTCTATTCTTTCTTGTTTCTAAAATAGTCTTCTGGTTTTCTTTTTCTTCCAACAGTACCGCCCCCCCCACCAAAGGAGAGTTTTGTTTTCCCTAAGGCTTCTGTAATTAGCATTACTCTTGCTATGTAAAACTCTTCCCTCAGGGGACTGCACTCAATTTTGTGGTTTTAGCTACTGTCTATATGCCAACCACCACAGTCCAGAAGGCTCTCTGGAGTCTTAGGCCTCTAAAACCAATTTCTCCGAGCATAGGAGCATTTCCACAGGCACAGGAGGCTCCACAATGCCTAAACACTTCACTTGCCTATCTTCCCTGGCCTTCAAGTGGCTCTTCTTCAATACCCTTTCCTTTACCAAATGGCACCCTTGTTCAACCAATTTCCCTAGAAAATCTGAGAAATCATCCTTGACTCATCCTTCTCCCTGTTCCTTCTCCTACACAATCAATCCAACCAAACATCCTTGTTTTGTCTCCAATCTGTCTGAATCTCTCCATCTTCATTAGCTCTATCTTAAAAGGGGTCCTTGTCTTTTGCTCGGATTCCTATAACATCCCCCTAAACTCGTCTCCCTGCCTCCAGGATGGCCACATCCTGCTCCAAACCCTTCTCCATGCCCCACCCAAGTTAGCTTTCCAAAATTAAAATCTGGGTGTCACTGCTTTCCTCTAAATCCTTCGATGGCTCCAATGCTCAGCAGCACTTTTCAAACTTTTCCAACAAATTGCAGAAGTTTGAGATCCAGATCTAAGAAGCGCATTATAAACAAGACACTCCTTGCAAGACTCAGTTTCACCTTAAACAGTCATTTCAATTTTACATTCTAGTCCATGAATAGCTACTTGTTATTAAAAGAATCTTTTAGGGGTGCCTGGTTGGCTCAGTCGATTTACTGTCTGAGTCTTGATCTCAGCTCAGGTCTTGATCTCAGGGTCATGATTAAAGCCCCACGCTAGGCTCTGTGATGGGTGTGAGGCCTACTTAAAAAAAAAAAAAGAATCTTTTAAATTACTTACCAATTAAACTACTTAAATTTTTCCACGTGATAGAGTAAAAGTGACACTCAAGGAAGATACACTGGTTACCTGTAGTTTCAAATATCCTTTGGCACAACGCCACTATGCCTGACAGGCTGGCAAACTACAGTCTACAAGCCAAATCTGGCCCATCGCATGTTTTGCAAGTAAAATTTTACTGGAACACAGCCAAATTCTATCATTTATGTATTGCTTATAGCTCTTTTCAAATTACAACAGCAGAGTTGAGGGGTGCAAAAGAGATCATGTAGCCCACAAAGCCTAAAACTTTTACCATCTGGCCCTTTGGGAAAGCCTACTGACCCCTGCATTCGACCACGAGGACTGTTAAGGCTAGGCCCATTTTACATGTCTTTGTGTCCCACACTTAACTTAAGAAATTAGAATACTGCCAGGAAGATTTCCAAGGGCTCATAAGGGATGTGCCCACAAAGTTGATACGGAATGCCCCCAAGCCCTAAGGAAGAGATATTCCTTCATCATCCAGTGTAATCTGAAAGGATGAGATGAGGTAGGGAAAATAGAAGACTACTACACAGGTTAAAACAGGTTCTGAAGAAACAGGCCCATCAAACCTCAAGCTGCCTTCCCAAAGAACCTCCATCCATACAGCGCTGTATCACTAACCTGTGTCTGGTAGCATCTAAGAAAGAGTTAGAAACTATCATTCAGGGCAAATGCTGTAAGAGCCAGTGTTTCTGGAACTTTGGCAACCGCATCGTATTTTTCTTCTCCAAATGATGAGCAGCAAAACTATACTTAAAGCCAAAATATTTTAGTTAAGAGTAAGAAAGCAGGGCACCAGGAAGACTGTCCTACATTGCAATCAGTATGAAAAAAGAGAATCATTTGAAGAAATACTGTATGGAGTGGTAATTAGGGAGGCAGGGAAGAAAAGTAGAGTGCTTACTCTAGGACCTTAACCAACAAAAGAGCCATGAGATACCGGACTGAAGCACCGCACGTCCTAGGAACAGGAGATAGTTCCAGTGGATGAGGAATGCGTGATGCGGAGAAGAGGAAAATAAAGTGAAACGGAGGCCCCATAATAGCAGATCTTACATACTGTGCTGAGGAATTCAGACACCATTTTTCAAGCTAGTGAATGCCTGAAGTCATGTAAACAAGCACAGATAACAATCTGAGCTATACTCTGGCCTGTGGGTCAACTCTAGCCCATCACCTGTTTTCTAAAATAAAGTTTTACTGGAATATAGCCACATTCATTCATTTACATATTGTCTAAGGCTGCTTTCCCAACACGACAGCAGAGTGGAGTAGTTGCAACAAAGACTGTATGGACCACAAAGCCTAAAATATCTGCTATTTATTTAGCCTTTTGGGGAAAATCTGCTGATTTCCCACTTTGAGACGATGACTCTGATAAAGGAAAATGAATGTAAAAAACAGATTAGGAAGGACAAGGAATAATGGAGGTGGGATGACGACATTCATGGCTACTGAGAAAAAACTCACAAACAAGGTAATGAGTGTCTAAACTATAGTAGTGAGAACTACAAGCCAAATACAGGTTGAGTCTCAGTGTGGGTAAGAATGGAGCCTGCACAGCGAGGAGCCAGAGACAGACTGAACAGGAGCACAAATCAATTCAAGGCTAAGTAGTACCGTGACCAGGAGGACGTCAAGAACATGAATTTTATTTTATTTTTTTTAATGGGGTTTTATCTAAAAAAAATTTTTTTTAAGTTTATTTATTTTGAGAGAGACAGCACAAGAGGGAGAAGGGCAGAGAGAAAAGGAGGGAGAGAGAATCCCAAGCAGGCTCCACGCTGTCAGTGCAGAGCCCGATGTGGGGCTCGAACCCATGAAGCCACAAGATCATGACCTAAGCCAAAACCAAGAATCAGACGCTTAACTAACTGAGCCAGCCAGACGCCCCAGAACGTGAATTTTAAAACAGAACACAGGACAACGTTTCAGAGGGAAGATGAAAGTTTCTAAGGGATTAGTTGATCTCAGATTTGAAAACTTCAGGATATCAAAAGACATACAGAAAGCACACCTTTGCAGTGTATAAAGGAAATCCAACTAGAGAAACAGCATTAAGGAGCCTCAGTTCAGCGATGATACCTGAAGATACAAAACCGAGTGAGACTGAGTGGATGAGACATGCTAGAAATGACAGCAGGAGGAGCAGAGCCTATGGACTCAGCAGCTGCATGTGTCAGACCCTACACTGGGCACTGGGTTCTCTCATCCTCTCAACTGTCTTGCAATGCAGAGATCACCCCAGTTTTACAGATCAGAAACCTGAGCTTGGAAAGGATTCAGGTTAAATTCTGAGGTCACACAGCTAGTATGTGACAGGGGAAGAATTGAAACCCAGGTCTACTTGATACCAAAGGCAGTGGCCAATCTCCCTATTACAGGTGAAGAGAAAAATGTTGACACCAAATCAGAGGGAAATACCCACATTTAGTGAGAAGAAAGGAAGCCAGCAGAAGACTGCTTCAAGAGATTACAGAAAGCCAGGGCAGTGCAGCATGTCAGCCAAAGGGGGAGAAAAGGAAAAGGAAGAGGGTGCCTAACAGTCGGGGATTCTGATAGCTTATGACGTGTCAGGTACAATGCGCTACATACATCAGCTCATTTAATGCTCTCCATGATCATGGCATAAGTACTATTGTTTCCCATAAACAAATGTGAAAAATAGGCAGATAACTTGCTAGCATCACACAACTAGCCAATGGTAGAGCGAGGTTGTGAATCCAACCATTCTGATTCTGAATCCTACACTCCCCAACCAATACACCACACTAATACTGGGGTCAAGCGCTACAGGGTAGCTAAGGAGAGAAAAGGTGGGAAAGAGAAAAGGTGGGAGACAGAAAAGGACAGGTCCTCTTGTAAGAGGGGAATAACAACTTTCAAAAGATGAATTTCAGAACAGTGCCTGAAGGCACATGTCACGTTATGAGAGAGGTTAAGAATAAGTAAGTGACGAACAAGTAAAGGCAGATAGTATCATCTACTTGTAAAAGACATGGGGAGGGGGGCAGGGGGAGGTGAGAAAATAGCAGTTTATGGGATTAATGCAATCAAGAATATGTAAACCCATTATTTTAGTTAATGAAAAGATCTTTTTTCTTTGCAAATCGTTGGGTTAAGAAGTGTTCAGAATCGTTAATAAACATCCTTTGGGTATTTGATATATCGGACATTACATTTTTAAGATCCCTTACTGATTAACAGTATGTCCTATACTATTTTCCTCAGACCCAAATGTGAATCAATTTCTGTGAAGTTCTACGAAGTTGTCTGGCCTTCACTCTGGATTCAAAATCTCTGATTCAGGAGCTGTACAGCAGGCCCCTGACATTAACGTGATTCTGGTGCAAAACTTACACGCCAAAAGGACTACAACACCCTCTGCACACACTGCCTATTTGAAAACCTTATCTTGGGGCGCCTGGGTGGCTCACTGGATTGAGTGTCCCACTCTTGATTTTGGCTCAGGTCATTATCCCTGGGTCTTGGGATCGAGCCCCACATCAGGCTCCGTACTGAGTGTGGAGCCTGCTTGGCATTCTCTCTCTTTCTCTCCCTCTGTCCCTCTCCCCTGCTCATGTGCGTGCATGCTCTCTCAAATAAAACAAAAAACAAAAAAACAGTATCTTGATAAGTGTTTGAGGTTAACATGGATTTACTATCTGATACCTTTATACAGTTTGCATGAAAAAACCAGCTCAAAGAATTGCATAGTATATTTGTATACTCTCAAAAGAATGTTCCTTTAAGTGAATGGTTGGTGTTTTCATTGAGTATGAGCTTGTCTTTGTTGAAATTAAACAACATTCCAATGGTACATTTCTGAAATTACTTCAGTAAGGAAAGAGAAAGACTCATTTGATAAACACTTGGCTTATCCTCAACTTCCTAAAATTAAGAAATTTCTGTAATGCACAGAGCAAGATCAAGTAGGGGACCTGAAAACAAATGCAATACCCTCAAAACATGCATAAATAGCTCTGTAAGCACACTATCCTGATTTGTGCCCCGGCTCTCTAACTTCCTAGTTGTGCGATTTGAAACAAGTTTTTAAAAAAAAATCTTTCTGTGCCTTAGTTTCCTCTAGTGAGAAATGCGGGAAATAATAGTACCTCTACTTTCTATGGTTGTTAGAGAACTGAACAAGATAATCTGGGTGGAAAGAGTACTTACAAACATGCTTGGTACATAAGCATTCAGTAATGCTGGCCATATAAACATATAAAAACCTTCTCTAACCCAGCAATTCTACTTCTGGTAATTTTTCTTACAAAAACTGTGGGTATCTTCAAGGGTATCTAAGGCCATAGCAAAAAATCAGAACACAAACTTCCATTACAAGTAGCGAAATAGCTGATAGTACAATCTCTCCCTTGGCACAGTGTTTCTGAGATTTATCCAAGTTGTTGCCCAAGAGTACAGTTCGTTTCATTCTATGGCTGAACAGGATCCCACTGCATCATGCACTACATCTATTTATCCAGTCACCAGATGATGGCCCCTCGGGTTGCTTCCTGTTTTTGACTATGATGAATAATAATACTCAAGTCTTTGTGTGGACATGTTTTTATTTCTCTAGGTGGGTACTTAGCAAATACTTAGATACGTGGGGCCATAAGAAGAGTCTATATTTAGACTCTTTAGAAAAATGGCCGACCTGTTTTCCAAAGTGGCATTCCCTTTTGCATTCTCGCAAGTAATGAATCTATCAGTGTAGAAGGATTCCAGTTGTATTTGCTACATCCTTACCAAAATTTGGTACTCGCAGGATTTTAAGTTCTAGCCATTTTAGTGTATGTACAATTGTATCTCGTTGCACTTTTAATTTTCATATCCCTAACAACCAATGATATACTGAGAATCTTTTCACATATTTGGTCATTTATATATCTTCTCTTGTGAAATACCTGCTCAAATATTTTGCCTATTTTCTCCTAAGTTGTTTCACTTATTACTGAGTTATAAGAAATATTTAAACCTCTCACCCTCTCTCACTTGCCCACTCTGAGGGAAGCAGCTGCCACACTGTGAAACTGTCCATATTTCCTACTCTATAAAAGATCAAGGGAAGGAGAAAGTCCTCCAGCCAACAGCCAGTGAGAAACTAAGGCTTTCAGTCGAACAGTCTGCAATGAACTGGATCCTACCTACAACCAAGGAGAAAAAACAGAGAGACATTTACGGGAGAATGGAAAACACGACAGGATTTTTCTCTACCAGCTCTCTGTTGTTACCTAAGCGAGCAGACTCATCTATCTCCATGACTCCAATATCTTAATGAATCACCTTGACTGCTGTTTGCCTTAAAAAATTTTTTTTAATGTTTACTCATTTTTTGAGAGAGTGAGTGAGCATGAGTGGGGGAGGGGCAGAGAGAGAGGGAGACACAGAATCCAAAGCAGGCTCCAGGTTCTGAGCTGTCAGCAAAGCCCGACACAGGGCTTGAACCCATGAACCGCGAGATCATAACCTGAGCCAAAGTCAGAGGCTCAACTGACTGAGCCAACCAGGCAATCCCCATTTAAAGAAATTTTTCATAAAAGAACACAAAAACTAAGTAACAAAAACTTAAGAGAAAATTATGAAGAAGAACAAGTTAGCCATAATAGCAAAACCCAGAGAGAGAAAAAAGTAAATATTAAGACATTAACAGTGGTTATTTCTTTCCTGTTTTATGTCTGTATATGTAGATTACAATATACGCTTATATTTTTTAAAAAGCATATATTCCAGATTTATTAGATATTATGTTTTATAAACATTTTCTCTCAAAAGAGAGAAAATATCATCTTTTTTTTTTAAGTGGTATTTTTCTATAAGCAAAAGGCTTTCATGTTTAGTGTCCAATTTGTCAGTTTTTTTCTTTTATGGTTCATCTTTTTGTTTTGTCCTGAAAAATCTCCGCCTATCTCAAGGTCACAAAGATTTTGTTTTCAACAGATGTCAATTAGGTCAAGTTGGTTGATAGTAATGAAGTCTTCTCACCCTTATTGATTTTCCTCTACTTTATACATAACTGTTATAGCTATAACAATGACTAGAACTAAGCACTGAAATCTTCACCTTTAATTTTTAATTTGTCTATTGCTTTTTTCTATTCCATCAGTTTCTGCTTCATGTATTTTGAAGCGCTGTATTATTTTTCATCAGAAACACATAAAGCCGGGGCGCTTGGGTGGCTCAGTCATTTAAGCGTCCAACTTCAGCTCAGGTCCTGATCTCACGGTTCCTGAATTTGAACCCCATGTCAGGCTCTGCCATGACAGCACAGAGCCTGCTTCAGATCCTGTCTCCCCCTCTCTCTCTGCCCCTCCCCCGCTTGCACACGCTCTCTCAAAAAAATAAATGAACATTAAAAAAGTCTTAAAATTACCACATATTCAAGCTATATTAAATTATTAAATTATCCAAAGTATTTGTAAAATTCAAAGCAATTACTCTTCTATAATATCTGGATAGATATATTTCTATAAGAAAAATTCAGTTATGGACACGTGCCGTTTAACTTCACTCGCCCTTCCATTCCTTATTTTCAAATAAGTTTTATTTCCTTTGTAAACAACTAAAATAATCTTAACCAGAGTCAAAACATAGTAAAGCTGCTTCCTATAATATGCAAAGTTTCAATGGTTTCAATGGTTTCATGTTTCAACTGTCAAGAACGATCAATTTTAGAAAAAAAAAAAGTGTGGAATCTACAAGCAATTTCTTAATGTTTATTTATTTGTTTATTCAGAGAGAGGGAGATTGAGAGAGAGAGAATCCCAAACAGGCTCCACGCTCGGTGCACAGCCCAACAAGGGGCTCCAATCTCACGACGGTGGATCACAACCCGAGGTGCTGATCAAGAGTCAACTGACTGAGCCACCCAGGCATCCCCAAGCAATTTCTTAAATCAAGGGGAACACAGGATTCTTAAAATGCATCTTTCACTATGAGCACAAATATCATGAGTCAAATTCAACAGAGCAGACACCAAAGTAACTCTAGGAATTGATGACAGCCACAAGATGATATGATACATTAAGGGCAAAAAGAAGCTATAAAGCATGGCTGAAAAATAACTAGTTAACGCCAAACACTTTCCATCATTTTAGGGAATTAAGAATTAACTTCTAGGATTTTGTTTTAAAAGCTTTTTGTTGGGGTGCCTAGGTGGCTCAGTTGGTTGAGCGGCAGACTTCCGCTCAGGTCATGATCTCTCATCCTGCATGAGTTTGAGCCCGACGTCAGGTTCTGTGCTGACAGCTGATAACCTGGAGCCTGCTTCGGATTCTGTGTCCCGGTCTCTCTGCCCCTCCCCTGCTCATGTGCGGGCACTCTCTCCCTCTCTCAAGAGTAAATGAACATAAAAAAATAATGAAATAAAAGCTTATTAAGCCACAGACACTATGGCAAATAAAAGAAATACTAATACCAACAAATTACAAAACAACCGGATCTATGTGTACATCACCAATAAAAACTATAAAATAAGCATAAACTCACTTGTGTGAGATCTGATCCAATCATTTTATAGGCACTAGCTAATTTGTATGCATGACTAGCTTCTAAAATTAACACCTAAAAGATTCAATTTTTTAGATGCACCTTAAGTAATTAAATTAATAATAAATAAAATATTCACTACCATCTGACTTCATTCTGCTAAGAGGACATAGAGTAGCAGAGTGAAGAGAGTGGGGGGGAAAGAGGGCCAAGAGAGAGAGAAGTGCTTTGATCAAAGTGTCCCTGTCTGTTATTTCATTATCCATGATGTAACACAACTACCTGAAATTCAGTGCAAGATGCCCTTATCAACGGACCATTTCTTTTTTTAGTGGCAAGGCTATGTGCCAACTGCCTAATCAACATTAAATACATTTTAATTAAAAATAAGATTCTGCAAATGGTGTTGGGAAAACTGGTCAGCTACATGCAGAAGAATGAAACTGGACCACTTTCTTAAACCATGTATAAAAATAAATTCAAAATGGATTAAGAACCAAAATGGATTAAATGTGAGACCTGAAACCATAAAAATCCTAGAAGAGAACACAGGCAGTAATTTCTCTGATATTGGCCGTAGCAACATTTTCTTACATAAGTCTCCGGAGGCGAGGGGAAAAAAAAAAACAACAAAATAAACTCTTGGCACTACATCAAAATAAAAAGGTTCTGCACAGCAAAGGAAACAATCAACAAAACTAAAAGACAACCTACTGAAGAGGAGAAGGTATCTGCAAATGACGTATGTGATACAGGGTTAGTATCCCCAAAATATAATCCAACACCAAAAAACCCAAATAATCCAATTAAAAACTTGGCCAAAGATATTAACGGACATTTCTCCAAAGAAGACATACAGATGCATGAAAAGATGTTCAACATCACTAATCATCAGGGAATTAGAAATCAAAACTACAATGAGGCATCACTTCATATCTGTCAGAATGGCTAAAATCAAAAACACGAGAAACAAGTGTTGGTGAGAATGTAGAGAAAATGGAATCCTTGTGCACTGCTGCAAGGAACGCAAACTGGTGCAGCCACTTGAGGAAACAGTATGAAGGTTCCTCAAAAAATTAAAAATAGAATTACGCTAACATCCTGTAATTCCACTACTGGGTATTTTCCCATAGAATACAACAATACTAATTCGGAAAGATATATGCACCCCTATGTTTACTGCAGCATTATTTACAATAGCCAAAATATGGAAGCAGCCCAAGTATCCATTCAGCTGATACATGAATGGACAAAGATGTGGTGTGTGTGTGTGTGTATACGTGTATATATATATAATGGAATATTACTCAGCCATAAAAAGAATGAAATCTTGCCATTTGCAACGACATGGATGGAGCTAGAGAGTATAATATAATACTAAGCAATGTAAGTCAGTCAGAGAAAGACAAATACCATATGATTTCACTCCTATTTGGAATTGAAGAAACAAAACAAATGAACAAAGAAAAACAGAGACAAACCAAAAAACTGTAACTATAGAAAACAAGCTCATGGCCACCAGAGGGGAGGTGGGTGGCGGGGACTGATGAACTAGGTGAAGGGGTTAAGAATATACTTACCATGATGAGCTCTGAATAATGTATACGATTGTTGAATCACTATATCATACACCTTAAGCTGATGTAACAATGTATGTTAACTAACTGGGAATAAAATAAAACAAACAAAAAAGAACCCCAAAATAAAAATACGGTTCTGGTATCCCATTAAAGACAAGTCAAGAATTCAGAATCTACAACTGAACTTTAACTTGTGATGCTAATGTTAATCAACATGAGGCAGGAGTCAAGGCCAAGTCCTAACAATTTGAAAAGGTGCTGCAGAAAGCTAAAAATATAATCACTTTTTTAAGAGTTTCTTACGGTGGTTCCTGGCTGGCTCAGTTGGTAAGAGCGTGCGACTCTTGATCTCGGTCTTGTGGGTTCAAGCCCCTACACTGGGTGTGGAGATTACTTAATAAAATCTTAAAAAAAATAATAATAATTAAAAAATATTAAAAAAACTTCTTACAATAATCTATTATTCAACATATCTCCTTTAACTAGGTCAATATGATTCCCACTGCATCGATAAAGTAACTGGGAGAGGTGCTGAGTGATTTGCTCAGCACTGAGAGACAGAGGACAAGAACCCAGAGCAGGGTGGCCAGTCTATTCCCATTCCTGGCTCCTGTCAACAATCACCTCTTTTCCCTACTGTCCTCCCTTTCTCGAGACAATTCTAAGACAAAGAAACACCTGCAGGAACCTTTACAGTAAGTATACATTAGAGAAATACCTCACTGTTGTCATGCAACATCAAAACACAGTTCCTGGAAACCAGCAATATGAACAAATTGTTCTTACATATTTTAAAGATACTTTCTACCAAAACTATCAAGAGATGCTTTAGATCTTAACAATTCTAGGAACTATTTTTAATATAAATAAAACCAACCAATAAATCCTAGTTTCATTTTTGTTAGTAAGAGAGTACCCCTACTCCTGGGCCCCTGGTACACTGTTACTGAGGTTTTTATTTTTTAAAAATTCAAATTAATCTTACTGAAATGCTAGTTACAAGTAAGAAACCAAAATAAAAGCAAAAGACACATGAACACACGCAATGGGAGCAGGGAATGAGACAGTATAAAGGGAAGAAAAAAGAGAGAAACACAATGCAGTGTTAATCATTTCTGGTAAAGGTTCTCAGTCTTATGGAACTGTACATCTAGAATACTAAAGCAAGGCTTAACCCAGCACCTGCTTAGAGAAGTACTAAGGTTATGGTTTCCACCTTGGTACATGCCAGTTAACTTTGTTTTGTTTTATTATATTCAGATTGTATGAGGCAAACATCTTTCAGAAGTCCATACATATACACCACTAGTTTTAAATTATATCCCATTATCTGGGTCTCTACAACTTGAGTACTACCATGGGGGGAAAAATCCAAGGCACAGTTCTACAGACACAGGGGAGGAACAGCAACTGAATAAATAAAGAAACCTGGGGGCGCCTGAGTGGCTCAGCTGGTTAAGCGTCTGACTTCAGCTCAGGTCATGACCTCATGGTTCCTGAGTTCAAGCCCCGTGTCAGACTCTGTGCTGACAGCTGGGAGCCTGAAGCCTGCTTTGGATTCTGTGTCTCCCTTTCTCTCTGCCTCTCCCCTGCTTGCACTGTCTCTCTTTCTCTCTCAAAAATAAACATTAAAAAAAATTTTAAATAAAAAAGAAATTCACTCTACCATAAACATTTAATTTTTAAATGCTTAAAAATGTTTGTTTTACTCTTTTAGAACCCTTCTTGTAACAAGTGTTCTTAATGTTGGGTCTATGATGCGCGTTATCATAAGCAAAACTTTACATGCATGTTCATTAGGGTAAAAAACTGCACAGCTTCCATTAGATTCCCAAAGGGGTCCAGAAGCAATACAAAGTTATAAACCACTAACATGCATAATTACTTTGAAAAAAAAAAAAAAAACTCCTAAGCTATTGGGGAAGGATGCTATTTTATTATACATGATTTTTAGTCTAAGTTTTCTTTATTCAAAAAATACACAATACTCCAGGCTGTATGCACCAAAACTACAACCATTCTTTCACACATGAATTATCTGCAGTAAATATGAAATCTCAGGTTCCCTTCCTTACCAACCCCAAGACTGTACTCAGAGAAGGAAAACACATTTTAAGTACCAAAACTCAGCAAAATTAGGAAATGCAACTCTTTTTAAGCATACGAATGTCCGAATACGTTTCAAGGCCAAATTCAAATGACCATGACACTGACAGGTTTCCATCATCGGCACTACTGGTGCCCTCTTGGAACAGTTAAGTCGACGGTTTCCCCCAAACTGATAGAATGCTTGAATGTGGCTAAAGTCACAGGTTTTCTGATCATAAAGAAGTATGTCTCACCTTGTTTAACCCATGTCCTCTGGTGTTAAATATCACTCTTAAACCATCTTTAATGTTATCTGAAATTCTGAATATAGTTCTAAAACCAAACCAAAAGTAGGATAATTTTAGAAGTTTCAAAGTTCGCTCTTGAAAATTTTCACTTTGTATATTAATCACGTGGTATCAATGTCAACTTGAACTTCGTGTCAGCTTGCTAGCCATAAGCTTCTCTCTTCCAGGTCATGCAGAAGAATACACAAGGGGTCACTTTCAACATCATGTTTATTATGTTGCTTTGTTTTGAAGTGACGCATGTTCCCTGGGGATTCTCATGCCACTGGTGGGGGAGAGGGAGGGAAGATACGCACGCAGGCCCGTCCCCCTTGAGATTCACGGACGGGCAGGATTCTACAGCCATCTGTAACCCGATCAACTGACTTTGGGCCCAGGCAATGGCATGAAACTTCATTTTATCTTCACAGCACCCAGACTTAGGAGTTAAAAATAGTTTAGGCCATATTGGCCTGGGTTATTTTTATCTGGAAAAATAGGGACTAGAAGCAGCACAGTAAGCACAGAAAGGAAAGCTGACCACGATAGGACAGAAACCCTCATGGACTTTCTAAACCCCTTACTGTAGATTTAGAAATGAGACGGAAATAAGGGGGAGCAGGGTGAGGTGTGCTGTGGTGCAGGGCAGTCGGGAACGACTAAGTGTTCATATGTGAATAATAAAAACCATGAACAACAACAAAAGGTGCTTTGCATAAGTCAGAACGCTATATAAACAGCCCCTCTGCCCTTCTTTCTGGAGAAGATACGTCAGGAATAAATGGTGTACAAAGTGTTTGAGCAGAGAGATCGGTGGCGGCACGGTGTTCCAGGAGATATTTGGGAATGGGATTTAAGGCAGGTCTTAAAGAACGCAAATGATTTAAATTGCTGGAGCAGGGTGTGCAAGTCATAAACCAGTGAAAGAATTCACAGATGTGCTGGGCGGAGTGAGAAGGGCAACAGGAAGAAAACAGGCTGGCAGAAGTAGTGCATTTGTCAAAGAGGAGAAGCAAAGACCAACGGACAGATGGTGTGGTTGTAGGCCATCGGTGAGCATTATGTGCATAAGAATCAAACTGTCTCCTGTAAGTAAAACTCAGGAGACGGGGCGCCTGGGTGGCTCAGTCGAACCGAAGCGTCCAACTTCAGCTCGGGGCATGATCTCACAGTTCATGAGTTCAAGCCCCGCGTCGGGCTCTGTGCTCACAGCTCGGAGCCTGGAGCCTGCTTCGGATTCTGTGTCTCCCTCTCTCTCTGCCCCGCCCTCGCTTGTACTCTCTCTCTCTCTCTCAAAAATAAATAAAAATATTTAAAAAAAGGTTTTTTTTAATGAAACTCAGGAGATTCCTGAGTAAGCTTTTGACAAATGTTGAATTTCTAAAAGATGGATACAAGTAGTACGTGGAAAAGAGTGAATTAAGAAACAATAATACTGTGTAACAATCCAGGTGCAAAGTAATCAAAACCTCAATCAAAATAGGGCAGTGGAAATTTAAATATGATACTTACTGGATGCCTCACCTGATGAGCATTGTGCAGCACAGATAAGACAGGGGTCCCATCCTCAAGTGGCTCACGTTTAGGACAGGAGTCCCACCACTGTAGAAAGCACGCTATCATTGATAAGAAGTGTCACAGCAACAGCAACACGTAGGATAGAATTGTAACTCTGCTTAGCGACTGGGGCAAAACTCCACTCACAGAAACCCCCCTACCACCTTTCCACATAGAAAGAGCCAGGGAAATGGACAGAGGCAGAAAGCAAATGCAGGTTCAAGGAACCTGCCAGAAGCCTCCGGTGGCAGGAGTAGAAAATATATGATGAGAAATGATGTTTTTTTAAAAAAAATTTGTATGGCATATCAAGACTCTGGAGGAAACAAATATTTTCAAGCAGGACAACAACATGATCTGTGTTTTCGGAACGTAACACCAAGAGAGAATGGACGGGAAAGGAAACACACGAAAAGAGAAAAAAAAAATAGACTTTTGTAATAATCTAGACAGAAAAGAAGATGGGTCTCCGCAGGGCAGTGTAAAAGGAAACAGGGACAAGACACAGGTAGGAAATAATTTTTAAACAGGTAAAATTCCCATAGTCATAAAAAAAGGTATGTTCTTCTGAAACATCATGCTCTTTTCAGACCTGGAGACTTCCAATGGACTTCCTCCACTGAAATTGACTGAACTGCTGGCAGCATCAGTCTAAAGAACTGCTTCTTCCGGGAGACCTTCTCTGGCATGCAGGCTATTAGGGCCCCTCGAACAAGCTCCCACAGGATCTGGTACATCTGATCAACATCCACCACACATGGTATTGCTGGCTCAAGGTTGTCTCCCCTCGGACAATAAAACTCCACAATGGCAGAGAGAATGACCTTGACTTGCCTAGCACTGACCCTGGCATATACTGGGCACTCTGTAAATAGTTGTTGAAAACATAAATGCAGTTCAAAGACAGGACCAGTTTTAAACCTGCTCCCCCGCTCTCCCCACCACATAGCCCCACCAACCTTCATCCCCTCCAAGAGGAAACTTGGGAGGGCACTTCAGTCTTAACCATGCTGAGTTTGCAGTACTTCCAGAACATTCAGGTGAAGGTTTCCATTAGTCCTCTGCAGATGCCAGGGTAAGGCCAGATCAAGGACTCTGACAAATCCTACTAGCTGAAGTCATGGTTGTTCCTCTCCTCGTCCTCCTCCTTCCATTATTATTACAGTTACAACTAATATTAAATGAGCACTAACTGATCACCTGCTGAGCATTTCTCATGCATCATCTCATCTATCTTCAAACAAACATTATTGAATTAGGCGCTATTAACTCCTATTATACCAATGAGGAAGCTGATGCTTTAATTGTTAGAAAATGTGCCTAAAATCAGAGCACAATTAAGTAGCTAAACCAGGCTTTGAACACAGGCAAACTACCCTAAGAACCTGTGAGCTTCCCAAGCGCAAAGTGATAATCAGCCAGGGAGAAAAATGTGTTGACTAGAGCAAAGAGAGAAGACAAACCACAGACCATGAAGAACAGTAACATTTAAGGGGCACACGTGGCAAAGGAAGAGACAACTTAAGAAATGGCATTCACACCCTGTGTAATTCCTTCCCCTTGAGTGTGGAATCAATCTTGTGACTTGCTGCTAACAAAAGAATCCTGTACAGGTGATGGATGTCTCCGTGGTTAGGCTGCAAAAGCCTGCGACTTCAGTCTTGCTGGGGCATTCTGGGCTTGCACGCTTTGATGAAGCGAGTTCCTGTGTTGGAGAGACCCACATGGCAAGGAACTGAGGCCCTCAGTCCAAAAACCCATGAGAAAATGAATGCCCCCAACATCCAGAGAGCGAGCTTGAAAGCAGACACACCCCATTCAAGCCTTGGTAGGAGAGTGCAGACCCTTGCCGACATCTTGAGGAACAGTGAAGGCAAGGATGAAGCTAGGCTGTGCCCAGATTCCTGATTTACAGGAATTGTGAGATAATAAATCCGTACTGTTTTAAGTCACTACGTTTTGGCGTAGTTTGTTATGTAGCAATAGGCAAAAGAAAAGTATAGAAACAGAGATGTTTCAAGTTCTTCCTACCTGTGTCTTCTGACAGCGATGAGGAGAAAATTAAGAACTGAACTTCAAGAAAAAACTATAGTCAGCACTGCCTGGGTGGCTCAGTCGGTTAAGTGTCTGACTTCGGCTCAGGTCATGATCTCACGGTTCCTGAGTCTGAGCCCTGCGTCAGGTTCTGTGCTGACAGCTGGGAGCCTAGAGCCTGCTTCAGATTCTGTGTCTCCCTCTCTCTCTGCTCCTTCACTCACACTCTCTCTCTCTCTCTTTCTCAAAAATAAATAAACATTAAAAAAAAAAGTAACTTTTAAGACACCTATTTCAGAGGAATAGTGCGAAGAAGTCAGAGGAAGGCACAACAGAAGGTAAAAACTTTCTAGAGCTAGAATGAAGGATAATTATAAGACAAAACTATAGACTCTGAACTTCTAGTTACCATTTATAGATGAGAACTGAGTACCTATGCTGAGAAAAAATTCAGATGCATGGTCAATCTCTGATTACTCCAAAATCCTCATTAGACCTTTCCAATTAATTGGCTAGATCTGCTATTTCCCACCTAGGTTTTATTATTTAGTCCTAAACTGAAGTTGTTTGAATTAAATTGAGAGTACAGATTCCTGGATTCTATAAGCTCATGTTCGACTCTTCAGGTTTAAAAACCATTTCATACACAATAACCTAATGTTCAACCATACTTCTGGGCCCTCCCCTCACCCTGGAGTCAAAACCAAGGCTTCTTATCCTTCAAAGTCCTGGATACAATATTCTAATGGGAACTTATCAATAAGGCTATGAGAACTATTTCTCTGGCCTCTTTTCAGACCACTGAATATGGTCCCCAAGCAATCATAAATTTATCCCCTCCTTCCTTACTACAGGAAGCTATCACATCATCCTGTGTTATCTCTATATGTCAATGGGATTACTTTTGATATTTTATATTCCTTCTAGCTCTTCTCAATTTTCTATTATCGTTTGAGTTTCCACAGCATATTTACATGAAGGTGTTTTATTTCTGACTTTATCTGGACATTTAATCTACATCTTTGCTTGTCTCTCACATTGAACCACTCAATTTTCCCCAGTGTTTCCCTAGACTTTCCCAATCCGTGCAATTCTTTTTACATGATTTGTATCTGTAAGCCATCTTAAGTGAGCAGTTCATGCGAGAAGGCACAGCCAGGCTTGCGGACAGCACCAGAAATGCGGCAAGGTTTCCCGCAGCAATCCCTGCAGGCAGCCCCCGCAGTAGGGCTGACGGGAGCGCACACTGTGCAAGGAAGCCATAAAGCCTCTGGAGAAGAAACGATGGGCTGTAAGGTCAACAACGGTAGCAGCAAGCACAGCCAACTTGAAGGAATGTGCAAAAGAAGAGCGCAGAACTTTTTTCTGCAGCTCTGGCTGCAAAATAAGTGTCAACAAGCTGCTATAAATAGAAACTGAAAAAGTGGGGCAAGAGAAGAAAGGCAGAGAGTTAGGGCAAAACAAAATAATAATTATTTCCTCCCAATGCTCAAGCCAAAACCCTTGGAGTCACTCTGACGCCTTCCTTTCTTTCACACCTCACGTCAAATCCATCAGCGAATCTCACTGACTCTACTTTGAAAATATACCCAGAACCCAACCTGTTTTCACCATGTCTGCAGTTGCTACTCTGATTCAAGCCACCGTCTTCTAGAGCCTAGACGACTACAAGGATTTCCTCACTGGTGTTCTTGCTCCCCTCCAGTCTACTCCAACCCGGCAGCCACAGAGAGCTTTTAAAACAAACTCCCCAATGGCCTCCCCATCACCTAGGATAAAACCCACCGTTCCTGCCTACGAGGCAAAATCCTACCTGAACTGCTCTTCCTTCTTCTCCCACTGCTTCGCTGATTGCATCCTTACCACACCCCCTCCCTCGCTCTGCTTTAACCACAGTATTCCCAACACACCGAGCACTGTTGTATCTGCTCTGTAGTATCTTTACTTGCAATGTTCTTCTTGCATGTATCCACATAAGCCAGGTCCTCGTTTTGTTCAAGCGTCTCCTTAAATATCATCTTACTACTTTATGGATCCTAAGAGAGTACCGCCTGTTTACTTTTTGCCTTAATGTTGGCCTTGTTTACCTTCTGCCTTAATATTTGCCACCTAACATGTTGTATATTTACTTACACACTTGTTTATTGACAGTCTCTCCCCACCTTTCACCCACCTCAAGTAGAATTTAAGCCCCGTGAGAACGAGGGCTTTTTTGTTGTTGTTAAGGTAATCCTAACTCCTAGAACCGCAAAGTACTCACTTCATATTTGGTGAATGAACGAAGGACGGAAGAGATTATCAAAACAGGACTCAGAGGACAGGAATAAGGGGGAACCAAGAATACATACATTTCACTTTTGTAAAGAAATGGGATTTGGGACACTGAGTAAGGAAAATGAGGACTCCAAACACATGAAAAGGTTCTAGCAGTGTTAATGAGCATATAGAGACTACAGATACTATCTAAGCTCTTTGGAAACAGAAATGTGAGTTGGTTCTGGGAAAATGTGATAACAAAGTAGAAGACATTCCCATAAAGGTGGCAGAACAGTTCAGAGTTTGGACCAGGAAATACAAGTGCAAAAAAAAAAAAATAGTTTAAGGGAAGACTCATTTGTTTTTGTTTTGTTTTGTTTTTCAGAACGGAAGGCTTTCAGCTGGAATAAGAGTCCAAGAAAAGCTAGGAATATGGTTCAATAAATGACAGGAATGCCATCCCATAGTTACAGGGTTTCAAGTACAGAAACAAGGGCACAGTGGAAAAGGAGATAGCACACAAGCATGGTAGCAAAATGCAAACACAGTAGTAAACTGCATCTATGAAAACCCTCCAAGCATGGATTCAAATGAAAGGGACTGAAACATTTGGTTTCACTTTAAAGTCTAAAGCAAAAAAAATGAAAGAGGAGCAAAGCAAAACATTAAATAGGAGCACCCGGTGGCTCAGTCAGTTGCGCATCCAACTCTTGATTTCCGCTAAGGTCATGATCCCAGGGTTGTGGGATCAAGCCTACGTCAGGCTCTGTGCTGAAAACAAGGAGCCTGCTTGGGATTCTCTCTCCCTCCCTCCCTCTCTGCCCTTCACCTGCTCACATGCTCTCTCTCTCTCACACACACACAAAATAATAAACATTAAAAAAAAAAAAAAGATTCTCTCTCTGCCCCTCTCCCTTATGTTTTCTCTCAAAAAAAAAAAAAAAAAGACTAAGCTGATAACACTATCCAAAGGCATACCAGCAAGGCACAGGCTTCAGAAAACATTGGAGAAGATGAACAAACATAGATTTGCAGTCTGATAGTGAAAAAAGGAAGGGGGAGGAAAACAGAATGAAAGTGTAAATCAGAAATGCAGAGTATGGAAAGACAGTTCCTACTAAGGAAACATGAGAGGGTAGGCCTCCTTCAGGAAGATGGCTTGAATGTTGGAGGAGAGAAAAGAAGGTGAATAAAGAACATCTGGGGAAATTAGGGAGGAATTAACCAAAGGAGGAAAATTTTAAATAGGTCAGATAAGCCAAAGTGTACAATGAGAGGAATAAGAGGGAGAAGAAAAGGGAAGTTATAAATGTTCAAGCAATTCTCAAAAATGGTATAAAATACACCAAAATTAGTTAAGTAGGAGTATGTCCATTTTTCCAAGAGATGCAGCAAAAAGTTGCAGGTGTAAGAAAGAAGTGAATTAAACGTCAGTCTGATTTGTCAGTAAGGAGCTCTATGACCTTGAACAAGTCACTTAACCTCTCTGGGACTTATTTCCTCTGTTTAAAAAAGAAACGAATGTGTTGGTGGGGGGTAGTGGTAGTGGTCATGTCAAACATGGGTGATCATTCTCGGTCTCTTCCCCTCTGGGTTTTAAGTGGGGAAAACACAGGAAAAGCATAGAACTCTTCCAGAAAGAATCAGAAAAACTGAAAACTTTTATGATGAGAAAAGTAATAGTTAACAAAGGTTTCACAACCTTGCTTTAAATTTTAAAAAGTGCCTTTATATGTATAATTATGTGTACTCCTCACAGCAAGCCCGCAAGGCAGAAAAGGCAGGTATGGATTTAACGCCACTGTGCAAATGGAGTCATTCACCGAAGCTCAGAAATATTAAGCAAGTGGCTCAAGGACACAGAAACAGTGGCTGATCCAGGAGCCCAGCCAGACTGAACAGCAGCACAAAGTCCAGCCTCCTTCCATGTTCAGATGCTGTCCTCTTGTGTGACTAAGGTCTCATGGGATATTTTTGCAGCTTACTAGGTAATAGATGAGTGAAGAATTATCAACGTGCAAACAAAAAGCCCCTTTTGATTTAAAGTTGTTTTTTTGTTCAATTTCTAATTTTGAGAGAGAGAGCGCATGCGCGAGTGGGGGAGAGAGGGAGCGGGAGGGAGAGAGACAGAGAGAGGGAGGGAGGGAGGGAGGGAGGGAAAGAGAGACAGAGACAGAGAATCCTAAGCAGGCTCCATGCTGTCAGTGCAGAGCCCAACACGGGGCTCGATCCCATGAACCATGAGATCACAACCTGAGCCGAAATCAAGAGTCAGACGCTTGACTGATTGAGCCATCCAGGTGCCCCCAAACTGCTTTTGATTTAAAATAAAATTCCTTAGGGCGCAGGGGTGGCTTAGTTGGTTAAGCGTCCAACTTCGGCTCAGGTCATGATCTCACGGTTCCTGAGTTCAAGCCCCGCATTGGGCTCTGTGCTGATGGCTTAGAACCTGGAGCCTGCTTTGGTTTCTGTGTCTCCCTTTCTCTCTGCCTCTCTCTCTCTCTCTCTCAAAAATGAATAAACATTAAAAAAGATTTTTAATGAAATTCCTTTACAGTTAAAGGAGTTACGTTATATGTGAACTACATGCAAACTAACTCATTATACATTTTCCTACAAAGTTGACCTTGATTCCCTAACAACCTATGAAGACCACTCTTTCAGTCCAAACGAATCTCTTTTAACTGTAAAGCACTACAGTGAAACTGTTATTACTGCAGCTGCCATGTTTTCAACCTTTTTGCATACAGAATAACGGACTTTGATCTTTAAGACTGATTTAGCTATTAAAACATTGAACAGGCTGCTCCCTTTTATACATGGTGGATGTCAAGAGTACAGAGGAAAGTGGCAGAAGTGGATTGATAAGGAAGTTTGGTTTGGTTTGTAACATCTAGGACTGTCACATGTCTACAGCAGTGATGATAATCCTCATCCTATTCTTTGCTCTAAAAGCCATAATCAGCCACGGCAGACCAACTACGACTTTAACAAAAAAATCTTAGATATATATGGCCTTCTTCGTAGCCTCAACCTATTTTATCACTCCCTTAAGGTTCGGCATTTCCCCGTGATCCCCGCTGGTCTGCGCTTCTTATCTCCACCCAAGTCAAGGCCCTTATGATTTCTTAAGTCCACAAATCAGCAGACCATGATTTCTCCCTCCTGAACACCACTACCAGCTAAAGAAAGGGTATGAGAAAGGAAAAAGGATCAAAGGTCAGTCTAAGGGCAAAAGAGGGGAAAATCCCAATAAAAGGATCAGAGAAAGTGGAAACTTGACGCGGGTTACATCAGTGTCCTTGTGTATTACTTCATCCTTCCCTTGCAATTCCTCTTTTAAAGCAGTTGGACAAACAGTGAGCCAGAGAAGCATGCCTGAAGTAGAAACTTGGGGGAAATCAGAGTCTAACGCTCAATGAGCCACAACCAATTATACCTCATCTGATTATCAGGCCCTCAGACACACAAAGACCACACAGTAGATAATAAAAATAAAAAAGGACATCGGAATCTTGGTCAGAAAACTTCAGTTTAAGTCCTGGTATGCTGCATGATTTCCAACAAGTGCACGATTCCCTGAGACTCACTTTTCTAACCTACACACAGGAATAACATGTCAACAATCTATTTTACAGAGTTGCTGTGAAGAGCTAAGTGAGAAATACACTACACGTTTGACGCAAGTAACTTTTTAAATCACTCTAGTGTTGTAAAGGACAATAGAATTCTTCATTGAAGACCCTCTCTCTAATCCCACTGTGTACCCATATTCTGCCCCTCTTACAAGTTATCCCGAAATGACCAACACTGAAATGGCTAGTTTTAAAATGGCTTTGCAGACACTGAAATAAACATTTGAAATAAGCATTGTGTAGTCACCTAATAAAAAGTTTATAGAGCCCAACCATAAAGTACAGTTATTCATATACAAGACTACCACTGTCAATAAAATCTACCAAATTTTAGTTCCGGTATGCTAGGTAATCTACATCTTATCTATATCCTACCTATATGCACAGTAGTAGAAAAGCCTGGGGCTTGATATCTGAAGGACCTAAATTTGAATCCCAGTGAGGTTATCATTAAGCGGTAGGCCTTAGGCGAGTCAGACCTGAAACCTTCTCAAATGGAAATTAGGAATACTACTACCTACTTCATAGGATGAAGATTATCGTGATCATGTCTCTCCTGGGCTTAATCTGGTACCTAGTCCACTGTGCTAGCTCAATGCACGGTGGCTAATAATCTGATTGCCTTCCCATTCCCTCATAGCAAGATATTTGTTTTTGGTGTTTTTTTAAGCAATACTAAAATTACATGATTAAACACGCTTACAAAAACTCTCTCAACCAAATACAATGAAGGGGATTCCCAACAATAACTCACAGATTTTCAAACTGTGCCCTGAAAATTAATGTAAGGAAAGATCAATCCAAAGAGTTTAACAGTCTGACCGTCCTTCAGCAAGTCCTTTATCATATGACAGTATGTGCAGTCAAGTGATTTAAAACCTCAACTACTGCTCCCTTCAGCCACTGGGACACCTGAGGAAGGAGCTCCCCATGACAAGCAACTTCTCTAACAGCTGGGCTGACTAACAGCTCTAACACCTGTCCCTTCCCTGAGGACAGGTGAAAACAGGGAGAATAGGAGAGGACTTAGCTTAACTTGGAAAGCTAAATTAACTAAGGAAAGCAGATCAAGGAAGATTTAGGACATTAACTTCTTCAGGACTTCACCTTAAGCTTATGCCTCAACTAACTACTCTGGTCAGTCCGCACAGAGCTATATTAATATCCCTTCAAGCTAGTTCCTGTCCTGCTCTAGAGGCCGTGACTATATTCAGATCTGATCTATGACAAAGTTT
Organism: Acinonyx jubatus; assembly: GCF_027475565.1. Taxonomy (NCBI): domain Eukaryota; kingdom Metazoa; phylum Chordata; class Mammalia; order Carnivora; family Felidae; genus Acinonyx; species Acinonyx jubatus. The sequence goes on from NC_069393.1 coordinate 2,414,516, forward strand.
TTTGTTTTTTTTAAATATAAATGAAATTCTCATTGAAGACCAAGACTGAGGTCTAATCAGACCCCTTTTTCTCTTCCAGCTTAACATTAAGAAACTGCTCAGTTTTTCAAACTACATGACCTTCAGACATGTGCCTTCATCCACTAATAAAGCGGCAATATATAAATCAGACTTGGCGTTGTATTTTCCCCCACAAGATTTTCATGTTTAGAACTTTCCTCATTGCCTTATGCTCAGCCTTTCAGGCAGCCTGAGAGTCACCCACAACGACAGCTAAAAAAGATGCCCTGACAACACACAAAAGAACCAGAGGCAAGAGTCAGCATGCGTGCACAAACACACACATGTGATGATCTCCTAAGACAAGCTCTCAAAACTCAAAAAATCAGACAGAGATTGATGGTGGAGGAGGGTGGAGCAGGGTGGCCTGAGGAGGAGCTGGATACAAAGAAAAGATTAAGACCTGGGAAGTAAAATGAAAAAGAACTGGGAGAGAGTATTAAGGAGAGAAGAGTCTCCCATTTACCATCTAGAGGAGAGAAGAAGGATTAGAGTAGGTACGAACTAAAGAATCTGTTGGGGAAAAACAAGAGAAAACAGAGATTCCACCAAATTGAGACTTCAGAACCAGCCCTCCCTCCTGCTCCAATTCCGTGTTGTTGTTGTTTTTTTCTTCCAGGAAGCTACAACACAGCTTTTTCAACAGGATTACACTAACAAAGCAAATAAAGGAAACCTCTGCTAAAAATGTAACCTACCTACACTGAAAGGTCTAAAGACGGAAATACTTCTTTCCCCGTTTTTTGTAGTGGGTTTCAAAACAGAAGGGACAGGAAGGGGGGAAAGAGCAATAGTGAAAGGGCAGCCAAGCTCCCGAATATGAGGAGTCTTTGGACTACATGCCTATTTTAAGTTTATCTTTTCGTGGGCAAGTTGGCAGATTCTTAAACTAAACACAGCATTCCACTCTGTAAACCACAATCTGACCCCTGGCTCCAACACCACAGAGAATTGAGGGGCATATGCAGACACAAGGCATATCCAGAACCAGCTCTTGCTTTGGGTCCTACCCTAATATCCCCAAACCGGGAGGCTAAAACTCCAGTCAGGTTTGAATGGACTAACAGTGCAAGGGAAAAGGAGGGGGAAGAAAAAAAGCCAAGTGAAAGGGAGGGCCTAAGTTTAGCCACAAAACCATGCACTTAGAGAGGCTTGTCAACGGGCAGTTAAGTGGAAAACAGTGGACACAGAGAAAGCAGCTACCTAGATAAGCACCTACTGCACGGATTATATCCCTTTTTCTTATGGGGGTGCTACACAAGAAGGAAATTACTTTTATACAGAGAAGCCATGCTCCTCTGCCCTGAGCGGCTCCCGTCGCCCGGCAGGGGGGCTGCCCGCCCAGTGAGATGTCCAGCGCCACCCTCTAGCAGTCACTTACTTTCGTCCGGCCATTGATTTTGTAGTTGCCCAGCTTCCCGTTACAGTGGCGGATCAGGTCGTCCATGCTGCTCATGAGCCGCCCGATGGTTTCGCAGCCGGGCTCCTTGCCCTCGATCCAGGTGATCTTATCGCCTCGGATGTCCTTGGACGAGTCACTCTTCTGGCTGACCAGCTGCCCGTCCGTGAACTTGCCGGTGTCGTGCAGGGCGCGCACCTCGTCGCCGATCTGCTGCCCGGTCTCCTTGCCCAGGAAGTCGTCCACCACACAGATGCCGTGCTTGTTCATGCACGGCACGATGTACTCCAGCGCCAGCTTCAGCGCCGGCAGGGGCTTCGTCTGCCCGTTGGGCCGCAGGCCGCCGCCGTGGCTCAGCCCCTCGCCCGGCGTGTTGCTCGGCGGGTACAGGTTCGCCTTCTCCTGGTACTGCGACGCGCGAGCCAGCGCCTCCTCCTTCGCGGGCTCCACCTCGGCCGCCGCCGCCGCCGCCTGGCCCTGGCCGCCCGCAGCCGCGCGAAGCGGGGTAGCGGCCGCCGCGGGGTCGGCCGCGGGCTTGGCCTTTGCCTTGGCCGCGTCCCCGGCGGCCCGCGCGCCCGCATTCTCGACGGCGGCGGCGCTGTCCCGGCGCGGCACTGCCTTCCTGGCCTCCCTGGCCCCGGCCCCGCCGGCCCTGGGCGGCGGCGCGGAGGCGGGCGGCGCGGAGCCGGGGTGCCGGTGCTGGCCCGCTCCGGGGCCCGGGGCGCCCTCGCCGCCCTGGCACACTAGCTTGTGCTTCTTCCAGTCCTGGCGCTGGTGCTCCTTGCTGCAGTAGAAGGAGCTGCGGCAGCGGCTGCAGCGCAGCAGGTTCTCCATCTTCCCGCACAGCTCGCAGTACTGCCGGTCTCGCTCGCTCGGGCTCGGCCCGCCGGGCCCGCCGCTGTCATTAGCCATGGCGGCGGCGTTGGCGACCGCGGCCGAGCAGGACGGGTGGCGGCCGGAGGGCCTCGCCCGGGGCCGGGGAACGGGCGGAGCGGCAGAGGCCGTCACTGCGCCACGCACCCGCCACTCCTCGCCTGAGGGAGGCCGGCGCCCCGCGCTCTCGGCCCGGCCGCTGCCTCGTCCTCGGGTCCTGCCGCGCAGCGCCGGCGGCCGCCTCAGCGCCTCATCGCTGCCGCGAGCTGAGGGACCGCGGCCTGCGCGGCGGACGGCGACCTCCGCTCGGGCACTCGGGCCCGGACGCGCGAGATCGGCCGCCCCGGCCGCCGCCGCCGCCTCACCGTCCGGGGCTGCCCGGCCCGGCCTGTGGAAGAGCGCAGGGCTTGCGGGCGCCACTCGCTCTGCGCGCTCTGCACGTACACCACGGCCCCGCCGCGACCCGGGCGGGCGGCGCGCGAGGGCGGAGGGGGCCGAGGGGAGGGCCGAGGGGAGGGCCGAGGGGGCGGCGGCCGAGCACACACGCTCGGGCGCGGGCGGCGCCGGGGCCGCCTCCGCTCCCCCGCACGCGGCTCGGCGGGGCTGGGCCTCGGAGTCGGTCCCGGCGCCCTGCCCCCGCCCCTCTGCGGGCTCCGCCCGGGGCGGGCTCGGGACGCGGAGGCCGGCGCGGGGACGCCGAGGGGCAGGCCCGGGAGGGCGGAAGGGCGGGGCCGCTCGGCCGCCGCCGGGCCCTACGCCGCGGACGGTGCCTACACCTGCTGGGGGTTGCGGCGCCGAGCGGGGGATCAGAAGATGGCTGCTATTTGTTTAGGGCCCACCCGGTGTGCGCTAGGCGCGCTCCAGCCTACGCTGCAAGGTGGCTCTCGCCTGGTTTTTTGCCTAGGAGGAAACGGAAATTCAGAGAAGTAAAGTAACTCGCCCAAGGTCACGCAGGACTGGACGGAATCCAGGAATTAGACTCTGTCAGATTCCAAGGCTGCTTTTCCCATCACACCAACACAGCCCCCATTTCGAGGCCTGAAATGGTTAAAAGTACTAATTATTGCTGCGGTGTTCATCCAAGCCCCTATGCCCCGTTCGAGCTACATTTAAAGGTGCTGAAGTTTTGTTCAAATTTTTTAAAAACCATTTCTAAGCCCTGTGAAATCTTGGCGAGTGTCAAACCTTGTGAAGAAATTTTTGGCTACCAGGTTCAATGAGTTAATGCGCATTCCGGTATCCACATTCAGGCACTTAAATTCAAACGGATGAAACTACTGAGAATTGGACTTTGGTGGTCAATGAACACTGCTACGTTAACGTCTTAAAAGATAAAAAATCTCGTATTGACAGTCGCTGGTACGCAGATGAATACAGTTCTTTGTTTTATATAAAGTGAAAACCTTATCAGAAATAAGCCAAAGATTTCTTTCCCCACGCCATTTAAGAATAAAAAGAGCTGCGATTTTGATTGTCAGGATTTTTATTGAACACCTGCTAATGTAGAAATTCTGTGCTAGGCTTTCATATCGTCTGAATAGATTGCAAGTAACGTCGTCAGTCCTTGAGGTGATGGTCTTTCAGACAACATAAAAGTTGAAAGGTGTAGGTCAAAGGCAGAAGAATATAAGGAATAATTATAAACCACTCTGTAGAATATTTTTTAAGAAATTAGCCTGAATCCAAAACATCAAAGCTCTTCACCAACTATACAGAACTTAAAAGTGTAATTAAGTTCCTCTGTATAAATGAACAGTTTCCTGGGAATCCAGCCTGGTGAAAGAGGACAGTAATTCCAATTAGTTTGGACTTTGGGAGACCAAGGTAAATGTTATACTTACAGCTTCAAATTCTAAACCAAACTAAAAACCCAACTGTCTGTAAAGAATCTAGATCTGAGTCAGTCTCACTTGTGTATCCCAGAGCTTTATTAAATAGAGTAAAATATTGTTTCAGATACTACTAACTAGGCTTTTCAACAAATGTGTTAGGAGCGTGCTACATGCCATAAGTCCTTGGCATACAAATGAACTAGTTACACTAGTTATCCTCAGGAGGTATATATGTAGTCCAGTGCAGGGAGTAGACTTGTAAATGAAAAAGGACAACCTAGAATTTGGACCAAGTGTCCACAAAGAGTGGGATGGATAGGATGGAAAGGGAACAAAGAAAAAGGAATTGCTGGGTCCGCCCTTTGCACTAATCCAGAGTCCAAGCAAATTAGTTTAGAAATTCTTTAAAATGTAAAGAAACAATTTAATGGCTTAAGAAAGCAAACTTTTCAAACATTTTTGATATACATAAATTATATAAAGTATAATTTCAATACAAGTAAAACCAAATACTTCTTAGGCCTCCTTTTGCTATGGTAATTATAAGTGATTCTTTTTTTCTTGCAATTTTTTAAATGCTTATTATTTATTTTTGAGAGAGACCAGTGTGAGCAGGGGAGGGGCAGAGAGAGAGGGAGACACAGAATCTGAAGTGTGCTCCAGGCTCTGAGCTGTCAGCACAGAGCCTGATGTGGGGCTTGAACCCACGAACCATGAGATCATGGCCTGAACCGAAGTCAGACGCTCAGCTGACTGAGCCACCCAGGTACCCTAATTATAAATGATTCTTAACAATTCTCAAGGGCAGGAACTTTACTGGAGAACACTCATTCCACAAACACTTGATTCTTCTAAACTTAGTTATTTGTAGGTACTAAAAGTAGTCCCACAATTTTGTTAAGAATTACTATTTGTAATTTGTTAGAATTACTATTTGTTAAGAATTACTATTTGCTCTTCTGGCAATGGTTACATAAGAATTACCTACATAGTGCAAACAAGTGTATTTACATCTCCATATGCTCTTTTCATTATGTTTTCATTGATACCTAGTTAAAAGAATAGACGTCCATGTCAAAACCTTCATTAGCTTTCATTTTCCAATTAAGTGTACTAAATCACAAATTGAACATGTACACCTTGAAAATACCTAATCAGTCAAATATGACACTTCCAAAATCTTCATAGGCAGAAGTCAAATATGAAGTATTGTTTCAAGTATTTCCAAAGATCCACAAGTTCTGAATTTTCATTCATTCAGGCTCAATAGTCTGTGAATGAATTCCAAGTTAGGGAGGGTTTCACCAAACCGTCTGCTGGCAACGCAACAGCCAATGACAAGTTCACCGACAAGATTCTGGAACTCTACCAGCATTGTAGCAGTCGCCGCGTATTCAGATGTTATACAGAAGAATTACATTGTCATGTGGGAATTTATCTTATAAACACGTACGGTGCTTAATACTATGTCAGTCTCTGTTCTAATCATTTTGCAAATATTCATTTAATCCTCATAAAAACACTGTCGGGTGGGTACTATTGTTATGCCCATTTACAGAGGGTGAAACAAGAGTAAGGCAATGAGTGTCCCTCCCAATTCTCAGGATTATATGATTAGTAGCATTAGGTGTGTTACCGAATACTCTGGGGAGAACAAAGGCTTGTGCCTCCCAAAGCCAGGAATTATTACAAGTTGTTTCCTGCCCCGAACCTAATCAAGATCTCGAAACCAGAGGATGAATTAAGTAAAAGTTCTGTCATCTCCATATCACACTGGATTGGGTCAAAGGTAACTGACCACCTATCTGGCTTCCCTTTGCTCTTCTGGCAATGTTTACATAAACTGTAAAGCAGTATCCACTACAAGCTGACAAGAGACTTACTGAAAGATCAAGGTGAAGCTGAGAGTAAATACACAGGACAGAGCTAAGTGAGGAAATGAATTTAGAAATGGCTGTGTTGACTGACTCGAGGCAAGCCCAAGGAACAACTTAACCTTCAAGGGACTACCCCCATTTCTCCTTTAAAAACATGTTTAAAATTCACAAGAGAGTATCTTCGCCGCTCAGGAAATAAAAATCAAATATCGGATTGTTAACTAGCGACCTCTTGTTTCCCCATCGGTGACAATCTTGTTTTAAAATGTTACAGAGAGCAGAAAAATCACAAGTTATCACATAGGCATCCCACCAAGATAAACAGGAAGACGATCTTTGAGTTCTGGGAAAGCAACTTAAAAATCTGAGCTGTTTTCTAACTATAGTTTTGGGATGTGCACAAGTAGGTGTCGTTGGGAAATAGCACCTGCTCTTCTCTGTACTGGGGGTTCTGCCAGATGCACACATAAGCTGTGTGCTTCCCCACGTACGTGGGGCCAGCTTTACCGTCTACTAAGGTTTCCTCCGAAAATAAGATATTTAAAAAGGTTTTTTTATATACTCAGGAAAATTTATCTATCACCTGACTTTATCAGTTTATGACTGTAAACTTATTCACCAATCCAGTTAAAAATTGATCATCTCATCTCAAGAAACATAAAACTTTAAACCATTTCTCACTATAGTGAATTTTTGTGTTACTAACAAACGTGGGATACTGTGTTGTGTGTTAATATCATTACACAATGAGGGCTTTTGTTCCCCCCCAACAAACATTACTTAATGTTGAACTGACTTTGAGTGTATTCCCAATAAGTAGCTTATACCAAGCTAGGCAGGAGACAGCTAAATAATTTTTTCTGTAGAATTTTTTTGTGTGCAAAAAATGTAAACCTACACAAAAATATTGGTCATCGTATAATCAACCTCGACCCTGATTAGCTCAACAATTATCCACATTTTTACAACCTAGTTCCACCCCCCATTTTGCCTTTTTAAAAATTTGTTTTTATTGCGATATAATTGATGTAGAATATTGTATTAGTTTTAGGTATACAACATAATAATTTAACACATGTACATATTGTGAAATGATTACCACAATGTGTCGGGTTAACATCAATCACCTCACATAGTTAATTTTTTTTCTTGTGATGTGAACATTTAAGCTCTACTCTCTTAGTAACTTTCACATATACAACACAGTATTGTTAACTATAATCACCACATGGTCCATTAGATCCCCAAGACTTATTTATCTTTTAACTGGAAGTTTGTACCTTCTGACCACCTTCACCCATTTTGCCCACCCCACCAACCCCCACCTCTGGAAACCACCAATCTGTTCTCTGTGTCTATGAGCTTAGTGTTGTTGTTGTTGTTGTTGTTGTTGTTGTTGTTGTTGTTTTCATTTAGATCCCATATGTAAGTGATATAATACAGTATTTATCTTTCTGTCTGACTTATTTCACTTAGCATAATACCCTCAAGGTCCATCCATGTTGTCACAAATGGCAGGTTTCCTTCTTTTTTGTGACTGAATAATATTCATATATATGAATATTATATACCTTCTCACAACTTCTCTATCCATTCATCCAGCGACAGACACTTATGCTTCCATATCATGGCCTTTGTAAATAATGCTGCAGCGAACATGGAATGAATGTATCTTTTTGAGTTAGTGTTTTTATTTTCTTTGGATAAATATCCGGGAGTCAAATTGCTGTATCATGCGGTAATTCTATTTTTAATTATTTGAGGAAACTCCATACTGTTTTCTATAGTGGTTATACCAATTGACATTTCTACCAACAGTGTATGAGGATTCCCTTTTCTCCACATCCCTGCCAACACCTGTTCCTTCTTGTCTTTTCTAAATTAGCCATTCTAACAAGAGTGAGGTGGTATCTCATTGTGGTTTTGATTTGCATTTCCCTGAATTAGTGATGTTGAACACCTTTGGATGTACCTGTTGGCCATCTGTATGCCGCCTTTGGGGCAATGCCTATTCAGAGCTCCTGCCAATTTTTAAATCAGATTCTTTCTTGCTCTTATGTTGTATAAGTTCTTTATAATTTTGGATATTAATCCCTCATCAGATATGTGATTTTAAAATATTTTCTGCCACCCAGTAGGTTGCCTTTTCATTTTGTTGATGATTTCCTTTACCTGCAGAAGATTTTTATTTTGACATAGTTCCACTTAGTTTTGTTTTTGTCACCTTTGCTTCTTGTGTCAAATATAAAGTCATCCATGAAGACCAATGTCAAGTTGCTGACTGCCTATGTTTTCTTCTAAGTATTTTATGGTTTCAGGTCTTATATTTAAATCTTTAATCCATTTTAAGTTAATTTTTGTGTGTAGTGTAACAGTTTTTTCTTTTGCATGTGGCTGTCCAATTTTCCCAACACTATTTGTTGAAGAGGCTGTCGTTTACCCACTGGATATTCTTGGCTTCTTTATTGTAAATTAATTGGCTCTGTATGTGCGGGTTTATTTCTGTGCTCTTGATTCTGTTCTATTGATTTTTTGTAATGTTTATTTATCTTTGAGAGAGAGGGAGAGACAGAGCGCAAGTGGGGGAGGAGCAGAGAGAGAAGGAGACATAGAATCTGAAGCAGGCTCCAGGCTCTGAGCTGTCAGCACAGAACCCAACGTGGGGCTCCATCTCATGAACTATGAGATCATGATCTGAGCCAAAATCGGATGCTTTAACCAACAGAGCCACCTAGTCACCCCTATTGATCCTTTTTTTTTTTTAAGGCTAATACCATACTATTTTGATTACTATAGCTTTGTGATATACTACTTTGAAATCAGGGAGCAGAAATTTCTACTTCATGATTCAGTCTTGGTAAGTGGAATGTTGCTAGAAATTTATTCATTTCTTCTAGATTATCCAATTTGTTGGCATATAACTCATAGTAGTCTCTAAATTTGTCCTTTTTTTCTTTTGGCTGAAGTATCATAAAGTGAATCCCAACTTCAATATGCAGGTCTAATGAGGAGGGTTTTTTTTTTCTTTATTTAAATTCTAGTTAGTTAACAGTGTGATTTTGGTTTCAGGAGTAGGATTCAGTGATTCATCACTTATATACAACACTCAGTGCTCATCACAAGTGCCCTCCTTAATACCCGTCACCCATCTAGCCCATGTCTGATAAGGACTTTAAATAAGACCATATTCGCAATGCCATTATCACACTTACAAAATTAAGAAAAACTCGATACTATCTGTCACCCAGCAAGTATTTAAATTTTTCTGATTGTCTCAAAGATTCTCTTTACAGTTGCTTTATTCTATTCAAGATCTAAACAAGGTTAATGCATTGCACTTGGTTAAGTCCCTTTTACTCAGTTTTACTAGCACCTTACCCTTTTGTTCATACCATTGATTTACTGGAGAAGTGATATATTCCATATTCTGGATTTAGCCGATTCTTTCCTTATTATAGTCCTTCCTTAAGATAGTCCTCTTATTTTTGTAGATAGGTAGTTAGAGCTAAAATTTTTGTTAAATTCCGTTCCATATTTTAGATGAGAATATTCCATAGTACTTGCTATATGCTTCCTAACGCATCACATCTTGAGGCATATAATGTCATAGTATCGTTTTTTTATGGTGAAATATTGATCATAGGTTCAAGTGGTATCAGCTTGATTCCTGTATTCAAAAGTTATTCATCAACCCTTCACTTAATTGTTTTTGCATCAATTGATGATTGTGATTCAATATTTTATTAGAGGTTGTACAATAATGAGTTTGTTATTCTGTCGTTCCTTGTGAATTTACCAGGTACCCTAGGGAACTTTGTATCATCAGCTGTTGTTACCTTGAAATACAATTTGTAGATGACGGATAGGATCAATGCTTGGTTCTTTTTATTTATCTATTTTTAAAATAGTGAATTGGTGCCCTTGCATCTTCGGTTGTGACAATAAGACCTTTTAAAAAATTGTGATGAATGGATTTTCATATATTTGAATTATTTTACTCTTTTTGATGCTTAAATATTTTGGCCAATAGAAATTATTCAAGTTGGTTCCTGTGTATTTTAGATGTGATCACATTAATCCTTGAACATTTTCTTGCCTTCTGGCATAAGATGGCCCAGACTCATCTTGTACATTTCTTGCTCCTGACCTCGAATCAGTCATTTCTCCAAAAAGCACTGGTTCCTTTTGGTAGGAAATGGTAGGTAGAAACCACCAGCAGTAGTACTCATTGCCACTGAGTTATTATTGTTCTAGATCTTTCCAATGGATACAGCTAAGAATTATCTAATTATTTCAAGGGAAAAAAGTGTTGAATTCATACCAATATTCCAGTTCAAATGTAACATAGGGTTTTATCTTAATGTATTTGAGTTTATATTTGTGTTTCATTTTCTTATATGAAACCTTTTTTTCCTAATGACATTTATGAAACCATTTATCTATTTTATACTACTTAACAATTTATTGCATTCCTTTTGTCTGTTGTAATAAGTGTGTTTTAAAGTCATCTGATCTGGGGTGCCTGAGTGGCTCAGTTGGTTGGATGTCCAACTCTTGGTTTCGGCTCAGGTCATGACCTCATGGTTCCTGAGTTCCAGCCCCACATCGGGCTCTGCACAGACAGTTCAAAGCCTGCTTGGGATTCTCTGTCTTCCCCTACCCTGTGCTCACTCACTCTCTCTCTCTCTCTCTCTCAAAATATATAAATAAACTTAAAAAATGTTTTTAAGCCACCAGGTCTAATTGTTTTCTCTGTATGGCTGTGCCATCAACTTGAGATGTAGTTAGTTTAGTTTCAATTCTGTTTTCAATTTTTAGGGGCTTGATTTGTTTCCTTTTTAGAAGAATTGCCTTTTAATTATATAGTGTATGGCATATAGCTAGACATTGTTCTAAATTCTTTTCCTGCATCATCTAATTTATCCCTCAGGGTAAACCTGTGCTGTGGGTATTGCCAACTCTGCTTTACATTTAGGGAGAGTGAGGTACTAAAAAGTTCCATAGTTCCCAAGATCACAAGGGGCAAGATAAGGATTTCAACTGAAAGATCTGGGGGTGCTTGGGTGGTTGAGTGGGTTAAGCAACCAAGTCTTGATTTTGGCTCAGGTCATGATCTCACCGTTCTTGTGTTCGAGCCCCACGTCCAGTGCTGCACTAACAACGGAGAGCCTGCTTAGGATTCTCTCTCTCCTGCTCTCTCTGCCCCTCCCTCTTTCTCTCTTTCAAAATAAATAAATAAACTTAAAAAAAAAACTAAAGGATCTGATTTATAATCCCATGGAAAACTATAAGTTCCATGAGAGAGAAAAATGCAAATCAATATGGGGAAATCAGAGAAGAGAAAATTGCATTTTTCAAAAAAGTTTACTTATTTATTTTGAGAGAAAGAAAGTACAAGTGGAGGAGATGCAGAAAGAGAGGGGATAGAGTGAGAATCCCAAGCAAGCTCAGCACTACCACCATGGAGCCCGATAAGGGACTGGAACAGTAAACCGTACATGACCTGAGCCAAAGTCGGACACTTAACCCACTGAGCCACCCATTGTTTTAATCACAGCCATCCTGACAGGTGCTAAGTGATACCTCATTGTGGTTTTGGTTTGCAGTTCCCTGATGTTTAAGGATGTTGAGCATCTTTTCACATACCTGTGGGTCATTTATATATCCTCTTTGGAGACATTTTTATTCAAGCCCTTTGTCCATTTTTAAATTGGATTATTTGGGTTTTTTTTTGCTATTGAGTTGTAGGAGTTCTTTGTATATTATGGATGGGTATTAACACCTTATCAGATACCTAGTTTGCAAATATTTTCTTCCACCCATAGGTTGCCTTTTCACTCTGTTGATTGTTTCTTTTGCTGTGGAGGAGCTTTTTAGTTTAATGCAGTCCCCCCTACCCCTGTCTATTTTTGCATTTGATGCCTGTGCTTAACATGTGATATCTAGGAAATCACTACCTAGATCAATGCCAAGGATCTTTTTCCTTACGTTTTTTTCTAGGAGCTTTTATTTAAAATTTTTTTAATGTTTATTCATTTTTGAGAGAGACAGAGATAGAATGTGAGTGGGTTAGGGGCAGAGAGAGAGGGAGACACAGAATCCAAAGCAGGCTCCAGGCTCTGAGCTGTCAGCACAGAGCCCAACGCGGGACTCGAACTCACTAGCTGTGAGATCATGACCTGAGCTGAAGTCGGATGCTCAACCGACTGAGCCACCCAGGCACCCCGTCTAGGAGCTTTATGATTTCAGGTCTTACATTGATCCATTTGAGTTAATTTTTGTGAGTGGTATTAAGATAGGGGTCCAGTTTCATTCTTTAGCATTTGGCTGTCTGGTTTTCCCAAAATCATTTATTGAAGAGACTGTCCTTTCTCCATTGTGTGTTGTTGGCCCCCTGTCAAAAATCAATTGGCCATACATGTAAGGATTTATTTCTGGATTCTCTATTCTGTTCCACTGATCAGTGTGTCTTACGTTATGCCAGTAGCATGCTGTTTTGATTGCTATAGCTCTGTAATATAGTTTGAAATCAGGTATTGTGCTGCCCCCAGTTTTATTTTTCTTTCTTAGGATTGCTTCGGCTATTTGGAGTCTTTTGTGGTTACATACACATTTTAGGGTTGTTTGTTCTATTTCTATGAAAAAAAAATGCCACTGGAATTTTGATTGAATCTGTAGATTGCTTTGGGTAGTGTGGACATTTTCACCATATGAATTCTTCCAATTCAAGAACATGGGACACCTTTCCATTTATTTGTGTTTTCTTCAATATCTCTCATCAAGATGTTACAATTTTAAGTGTACAGGTCTTTCACTTCTTTGGTTAAATGTATTCCCAAGTATTGTTTCTCATGCTATTTTAAATGGAATTGTTTTCTTAATTTTTTACTTCATAAAGTTTTGTTATTACCGTATAGAAATGCAGCTGAGGGGTGCCTGGGTGGCTCAGTCGGTAAAGCGTCCAACTTCAGCTCAGGTCATAATCTCGTTGTCTGTGGGTTTGAGCCCCACATCGGGCTCTGTGCTGACAGCTCAGAGCCTGGAGCTTGCTTCCAATTCTGTGTATCCCTCTCTCTCTCTCTCTCTCTGCCCCTCTCCCACTGGTACTCTGTCTGTCTGTCTCTCTCTCTAAAATAAATAAACATTAAAAAACATTTTTTTAATAAAAAATAATTTAAAAAAAGAAATGCAGATGATTTCTGTATGTTGGTTTTGTATTCGGCAACTTTACTGAATTCATGTGTTAGTTCTAACAGTTTTTTTGTATTTCTTTTTTTTTTTTTTAAGTAAACTCTAAGCCCAACATCAGGCTCAAACTCATGACATAGAGATCAAGAGTCTCATGCTCCACTGACTGAGCCAGCCAGAAGCCCCAGTTCTAACAGTTTATAGTGAGGTATTTAGGGTTTCTCTATATAAGAGCACATCAGCTGTGAACAGAGATAACTAATTCTTCCTTGCTGATGTTGATGGCTTTTATTTCTTTTTCTTGCCTAATTGCTCTGGCTTGGACTTCCAATACAATGTTGAGTAAAAGTGTCAAAAGTGGGCATCCCTGTCTTGTTCTTCATCTTAGAGAAAGATTTTAACTTTCACCATTGAGTATGATGTTAGCTGTGGGCCTGTTATATACGGCCTTTATTATGCCGAGGGACATTTCTTCTATACCCAATATGTTGAGTGTTTTTATCATGAAAAAATGTTGTACTTTGTCAAACGCTTTTTCCGCGTTTGTTGACAGGATCATGTGATTTTTGTCATTTGTTTTGTTAATGGTGTCTCAATCACATTGATTGATTTGCAGATGTAGAGACATGCTTGCATCCCAGGAATAAATCCTACATTCTCATGGTGAATGATCCTTTCAATGTGCTGTTGAATTTGGTTTGCTAATATTTGGTTGAGAATTTTCACGTTTACATCTGTCAGGTCTGTAATTTTCTTTTCTTGCAGGGTCTTTATTTGGCTTTGGTATCAGGGTGATGCTATCCTCAGAAAATGAGTTTGGGAGTGTTCCTCTTCAGGTTTTTTGGACGAGTTTGGTAGAGTTTGCCAGGAAAACTATCTGGTCCTAGGCTTTTTTGTGTTGGGAGGTGTTTTGATCGCGGATTCAATTCTGTCCCCTGTTTGTCTGTTTAGATTTTCTATTTCTTATGATTCATCCTTGGTAGACTGTTTCTAGGAATTTATCCATTTTTTTTCTCATTTACCCAGTTTGTTGGCATATAATTGTTTGTTGTAGTCTCTCATAATCCTTTGTATTTTTGTGGTATCAGTTGTAATTTCTCCTGTATTTCTTTTTATAAAAAAATCTATAAATATAATAATAATAAATTTATAAATTTCTCTGTAAGCATATTTACATATGTTTTTTAAATTTTGTCTTATAAAAGGTAGCATACTTTATGTACTGATTTGCATTTTACTTATTGTACTTAACATATTCTGGAAACCACTACACATTTCTTCCCCAGGGATCTTCCTTAATTTTTACTATAACTGTACGGGTTTCCAACATGTGAATATACTGTAGTGTATTCAACCACCCTCCTGTGTTCAAATCTTTAGGTAGTCCCCTTATATTGGTATTTTATTTTCTCTCTTTTTTTCCTGATTGATCTAGCTGATGTTTTTAAGCATTTGTTGATCTTACAAAAACAATTTTGGTTTCATTGATTTTTAAATTAAGTTAAATTTATTTTTATTTTTTGAGAAAGAGAGAGCATGCACAAGTGGGGGAGGGCCATAGAGAGAGGAAGGAAGAGAATCTCAAGCAGGCTCCACAGCCAGCATGGAGCCTGTCACGGGGGTGGATCTCATGACTGTGAGATCATGACCTGAGCTGAAATCAAGAATCGGATGTTTAACGAACGTACTGAGCCACCCAGGCACCTCTCATTGATTTTCTTTACTGTTTATTTTCTATTCACTGATTTTTGCTGTTCTCTGAATAATTTCCTTTTACAATTCACTCTAGATTTAACTGTCCTTTTCTGGTTTTGTTAAGGTAGAAACTTGGGAACGTGTTTAAAGTTTCTTCTTTTCCAATATGAACATTTAAAGGTATAATAAATTCCTCAGTGTGCCTGGGTAGCTTAGTCGGTTAAGTATCCAACTTTGGCTCAGGTCATGATCTCACAGTCTGTGAGTTTGAGCCCCACCTCGGGCTTTCAGTTGTCAGCATGGAGCCTGCTTGGGATTCTTTCTCCCCTTCTTTCTCTGGTGAATGGTGCCTGTGTGCTTGAAAAGAAAGTATCTTCTACTGTTGCTGAGTGTTCTGTAGAAGTCAGTTGGGTCAGTTGGTTAATAGGGTTCAAGTTTTCTCTATTCTTACTTATTTTCTGTATGTTATCAGTTGGTGAGAAAGGAGTGTTGAAATCTCCAGCTATACTTATGGGTTTTTCTTGTTCTGTCTGTTCTGAGAGTTTTTGCTTTTGTATTTCAATGCTCTGTTATTAGATACACAATTGAAATTGTTATTTCTTAGTGCATTGATCCTTTTTTCTTTAGGAAATACCTCTCTTTATTCATGTTAATTTTACCTATCCCAATGTTTACTTTGATATTAATAGTCACTTTAACCAACTTATTGATGTTTGCCTAAAACAAACAAAATTGATGTTTGCCTAAAATTGATATCATTTTCATCCTTTTACTTATGTCCCTGTGTTTTAAGTGTGTCTCTTGGGGATAATATATAGTTGGATTTTGCTTTTATATCCAGTCTGATAATCTCTATCCTTTAATTGAGATATATAATCTAGGGTTTAGCAAACATTTTCTGGAGAGCCAGATAGTAAAGTGGTCTCTGCTCTGCTGTTGTGGTGTCAAACCGTCTATAGGAAATATGTAAAAATATTCACATGTTCCATTTATTTACAAAAACAGGAGGCTCTCTCTGCTTACGAAGCTCATTCTGCTTCTCTTCCTCATCCTTCTCTTTCTCCTCTACCTCCTCTTTTCTTCTATTCCTCTCCCTTTTCCTTTGCCGCCTCACTTCCTCTTTGCTCTTCTTTGATAGAGTGATGTTTTCTTGGTGTAATTTTCCTTAAGCCCAATAAACTTCCATAAATATTTCTTTAGTACAATCTGGCTGGCAAAAAAAAAAAAATGTGTG
This sequence comes from Acinonyx jubatus, assembly GCF_027475565.1. Classification (NCBI taxonomy): domain Eukaryota; kingdom Metazoa; phylum Chordata; class Mammalia; order Carnivora; family Felidae; genus Acinonyx; species Acinonyx jubatus. Next base: position 2,430,674 of record NC_069393.1, read on the forward strand.
AGAGAGAAATTCTCTCAGTGTTTGTCTGAGAAGTCTTTATTTTGAAAAATATATTTTAATGTTTATTTTATTGGATTTTGGGGGGGAAGGGGCAGAGGGAGGGGGAGAGAGAATCACAAGCAGGCTCCATGCTCAACACAGAGCCCTATGTGGGTTTCTATCTTACAACTGTGAGATCATGACCTGAGTTGAAATCCATATTTGGGGGCGCCTAGGTGGCTCAGTCAGTTGAGCATCCGACTTCAGCTCAGGTCATGATCTCACAGCTAGTGAGTTCGAGCCCCGTGTTGGGCTCTGTGCTGACAGCTCAGAGCCTGGAGCCTGTTTCGGATTCTGTGTCTCCCTCTCTCTCTGACCCTCCCCCATTCATGCTGTCTCCCCCTGTCTCAAAAAATAAAATAAATGTTAAAAAAAAAAAAAAAAGAAATCCATATTTGGACACTTAATCGGCTGAGCCACCCAGGCTCCCCTTGAAAACTATTTTTGCTGGATATAGAATTGTAGGTTGAGAGTTTTTCTTCTGGCAAAATAAAGGTGTCATTTCACTGTGTTCTGACTCCACTGTCTCTGAAAATAGTCTTTGATGTTTCTTGCCTTTGGTCTACTACAAATGTGTTTTGTTTTAAATGTTTTTTAAGTTTCTCTTTTTCCACTAGTTTTTGGCAATTTGATGAAAACATGATGGTGTTGTTTTATTTTAAGCCTGATTAAGTCTCATTGAGCTTCTTGAATATATTGGTTTATAGTTATCATCAAATTAGAGAATATTTGGCTATTCTTTAAATATTTTTCTGCCCCCATTGTTTGGAGATTCAAAATATACATATATTAGATAACTTAATATTGTCCCACAGATCCCTGAAGTGAAGTTCTTTTCTCCCCCTAGCCTTTTTCCCCCCTCTCTGCTTCCATTTGAAAACATTTCTATTGCTATATCTTTAGTAGATGATTTTTTTTTTAAATTTTTTAACGTTTTATTTATTTTTGAGACAGGGAGAGACAGAGCATGAACAGGGGAGGGTCAGAGAGAGGGAGACACAGAATCCAGGAAAGCCAGGAAATCCACAGAGCCTGGAAACAGGCTCCAGGCTCCGAGCCATCAGCCCAGAGCCTGACGCGGGGCTCGAACCCACGGACCGCGAGATCGTGACCTGGTTGAAGTCGGACGCTTAACCGACTGCGCCACCCAGGCGCCCCGTGGAGCCTTCTTAAAAACAAACAAACAAACAAGCAAACATTAGAATATATTTAAATTCACTTCTGGACACTTTAAAAAATTTTTGAACACTAGTTTTATTCTATTATTTCATTTTGCTCCTTCAGAAATTCCAATTATGTGTATGTTGATTTGTGTGTGTGTCTGTTTTCCATCCCCACAGCATACTCTTGATCGCTTTTTAAATATCTTTACCTCAGTTTCATTCTCTTATTTTAGTCACTTTCTTCAATGTTTCTGTTTTTGTCTTTGTGATGAGAACCCTTAGGTTTACTCTTAACAAATTTCCTTTATACCATACAAGCAGAGTTAGCTATAGTCATCCTGCTGTACATCAGCCCCAGGACTGATTTGTTTTATAACTGGAAGTTTGTACCTTTTGACCACCTTCCTAGTTCCCCTTCCTCTGCCCTCCACCTCTGGCAGCCACAAGTTTGATCTCTTTTTTATGAGTTTGGTTGTTGTGTGTGTGTGTGTGTGTGTGTGTGTGTGTGTTTTAGATTGCACATGTAAGTAAGATTATACAGTATTTGTCTTTCTCTATCTGACTTATTTCATTTAGCATAATGCCTTCAAGGTCCATCCATGGTATTGCAAATGGTAGAATTTTCTCGATTTTTTTATGGTGGATAATCCATTCTTCCATCAATGGATTCTTTTAAATTTTTATTTGAATTCCTTCTTTCTTGGGCATGTTGTAGTTTATCCTTCATTTTTTAGACACGTATGCCTTTTTTTCCCATTACTTTCCTGAGTTTAATCAATTCTTGTTGCCTTTCATTCTGGGTTCATTTGTTTGTTTTTACCTCTTCTTAGTGTTGGAATTTATGATTCTAAGTGCTTTTAAAAAAATTGTCTTTACATGCTTGTTTGAGACTATATAATTCAGTGTAGAGTTTTGTGTTAACAGTATACTACTTTGTGGTTGGTTTTGGGGGGAGGGGAGAATTTTCATCAGCTAAAAGTATTTTTTTTGTTTGTATTTGTGCTTTTATAGTTGCTTTGTATAGAGTTGGTTTAATATTTTGCTATTCCTGGAAGATGGAGTTCAGCCAAGATGAAAGTACAGGTTTTTGGGGTTTTGGGTTTTTTTTTCATGAATTTGTGGTAGTGTGGAGGGCAAAAGTGCTTGTACAACCTATTTTTCAAGATCCTTAATTTAACTTTCTCTCTTCCTTTCATTGTGGTATCTCCAAGGCTTTTGCAGTCATCCAGACAAGAGATTGTGGTGGCCTGGACAATGGTGGCAGCAGTCGGATTGGTGAGAAGTGGTCTCATTATTTTGAAGGTAGGACTGACAGGATTTACTAACAGATCAGCTGCAGAGTAGGAGAGGGAGGGAGATGAATCCAAGTCAAATGACATCATCATTTTTATTTTTTATTTTTTACCAAGCAATAGTAGAATAGAGTAGCCATTCACTGAGATGGAGAGAAGTGATGGAGATGCTGTTGGAAAGGGAAGCTATCAAGAAATGAGTTTTAGGGGTGCCTGGCTGACTCAGTCAGTCGAGCATGTGACTCTTGATCTCAGGGTCATGAGTTTGAGCCCCTCATTGGGAGAAGGGATTACTTTAAAAAAAAGGAAAGAAGGAACTCAGTTTTGGACTTGTAAAATTTGAAATGGATGTTACTGGTCTAAATGGAGATTCAACCAGACAGTTGGATAGACAGGTATAGAATTTGAGGGAGAGGCCCAGGCTGGAGATATAAAGTTGGGAGTCACCTGCATATAGATGATATATAAAATCATGAGACTCAACAAAGGTCACCAAGTGAATGGGTATAGATAGGAAAGAGAAGAGGACCAAGGGCTGTGGTAGAGGAACTAACATTTGTAGATTACAGAGAAATGAGGAGGAATATGAGAAAAGAAAAAAAAAAAGACTAAGGAAGAGCAGGCAGAAAAATGGGAAGAGGACCAGGAGAGAGCAGTGTCCTGAAAGCTAAGAAATGTAAGTGATTCAAAGAGGAGAAAGTAACTGACTATGACAAATGCTGCTAATAGGGTGAGTAAGATGAGCCCTGGGAAGTGACCAGTGGCTCTGAAAAAGTGGAGACTATGGGTGACTCGAGATGAGCAGTTTAAGAGTGGATTGGGTGCACACTTGATTGTAGTAGGTTTGGGAGAGAACAGAAGGAGAGAATTGCTGATAATGAGGACAGGACCTTTATTCTAGAAAGGACGAATAGGACCGTAATTGAAAGGGGTAGTGGAATGGAGCAAGGGATTTTTTTTTTTTAAGATAGGGGGGAAGTATTTTCTGATAGGAATAGTCTAAGGAATCCTTATAAAAAGAATGTCTAATAGTGACCTTTGAATTTCCTTGAAATTGTAGGATGACAGTAGAGGCAGGGGAGAGCGTTTAAGTGCAAGTCAGCTCCTGAGGGTAGCTGCATGTGTACCGCAAAGAAGCTGGGGTTGTGGTTGTGGCTGGTGATTAAGATTTCCCTCACAATTAATCATGGCCCCTTTGCTAAAGAGCCTTACACACTGTGTAACGCTTAATCTTTTGTTATTGCCTTATTGCAGTTTATAAGACAAAGTGAGGACGTTTGCGTTTCAATTACATTGGAGGTCATTATACATTGCTATACTGCATGCCTGTGCATGTATATATCCTATATGTATTGTGCATATGGCAGTGTACAAAGCAGACAACTATCTGTACACATACATCTCTGTGTGTCTATATGTACATAGACACACATTATATATATGTATATATAGAGACATATGTGTATATATCCCAGTATAGCAATGTATAATAATCTTTAATTATAATGTGTGTATGCATATGTATGAAATATATAACAATGGGATTCCCATAACCATACATACACACACACACACACACACACACACACACACACACATGCAATGGATCCTATATTGCTGTGGTGGGTGCTAAATAATATACATTGCTATATGTCTGATACAAATAGTTGAGAATTCAAAATTTCTTTCCAGTTCTTTTTTTTTCCTTTCCAGTTCTAGTAGTTTTTGAGCTTATCACACCACATAAAACATATAGGTTACTTATTTAATAGCCTGTATTAAAGTGATAAATGGGGGCACCTGGGTGGCTCAGTCAGTTGAATGTCTGACTCTTGATTTTGGCTCAGATCATGATTCCGGGGTCATGAGATCAAGCCCCATGTCGGGCTCCGAGCTGAGTGTGGAGCCTGCTTAAGATTCTCTTTCTCTCAAGAGGGACCCTTTTGCACTGCTGGTAGGAATGCAAACTGGTGCAGTCACTCTGGAAAACAGTATGGAGGTTCCTCCAAAAATCAAAAATAAAACTACCCTATGACCCAGCAATTGCACTACTAGGCATTTATCCAAAAGATACAGGAATACTGATTCAAAGGGACACATGCACCCCAAAGTTTATGGCAGCACTATTGACAATAGCCAAAGTATGGAAAAAGCCCAAATGTCCATCGACTGATGAATGGATAAAGAAGATGTGGTGTGTATATATATACAATGGAGTATTACTCAGTGATCAAAAAGAATGAAATCTTGCCATTTGCAACAAAGTGGATGGAACTAGAAATAAGTCAGTCAGAGGAAGACATATATCATATGATTTCACCCATATGTGGAATTTAAGATACAAAACAGATGAACATAAGGGAAGGGAAGCAAAAATAACAAAAACAGAGAGGGAGACGAACCATAAGAGTCTCTTAAATACAGAGAAAAACTAAGGGTTGCTGGTGGGATGTTGGGTGGAGGGATGGGCTAAAGGGGTGAGGGGCATTAAGGAGGACTCTTGCTGGGATGAGCACTGGGTGTTATATGTAAGTGATGAATCACTAAATTCTATTCCTGAAAAAATAAAAATAAAAAATTTCATTTATCCAATAAAAAATAAATATCAAGAGTTGAAATTTAAAATGAGAAGGACGTGGCTTTATTGAAAAACCAATATTGCATGCACACACGTGCACACACACACACACACACACACACGCACACACAGGAGCTGAATGTTCATAGCCTAGAAGTCCTCTTATTTAAATACTGGTACAGAAAATCAAACATTGTTTCAGTGAACAGTGAGTCAGTAGATTCATAGAAGTGTCAAACTAAGATTATGTACTCCAAATGTATATTTTTGTTACAACTGAATGACTCTAAAAAACTTCCAGTGAAGCTTATCACATCAACAATGACATTCTGAAACATCAGAGTCTTCCAGATTGTCAGTGGAAATAATTGATAAACAGTTACATTAAGTAGCAAAATATCAATCAATATAATATTTTTCAAAAAAGTATCGTTTTATGTTATTTCATTATTAACCCAATCTGTTTTTGAAATTGCAATAATGTCAGACTTCTATTTTTTTATTACTAGAATAATGGAGTTGCATTATATCCACAGAGGTTAGAGAGAAATTATTCCCTTAGTTTGTAACTTGACTGAACAGTTAACAGATTTTTTCTAAAATAAATAAGGACATTTCTAAAACAGCAAAAACCTATTTACACTCCAACTATCATTTATTCTTTTCTCAATTATTCTTAGTATTTCTCAGAAACACTATAATGAAAATAATGATACATATAGTCTGCTATAGGTTTCTTTTTTTCTGCTATCCATTTAACATGGCTTTACATATGTGAAAAAAAGGATAATAAAATCATAAAGTCATCTAGGGGCACCTGGGTAGTTTAGTCGGTTAAGCATCAGACTTCGATGCCAGGTCACGATCTGGCAGTTTGTGGGTTCAAGCCCTGCATCAGGTTCTGTGCTGACAGCTCAGAGCCTGCTTCTGATTCTGTGTCTCCCTCTCTCTCTGCCCCTCCCCGACTCATGCTCTGTCTCTCTCAAAAATAAACATTTACAAAATAATAAATAAAATCATAAAGTCATCTAAAAAAAAGATTCTCTGTGTCCCTCTGCCCCTTTCACCCACCCCCCCCTAAAATAAAATAAAATAAAATAAAATAAAATAAAATAAAATAAAAGTTATTTGTGATGCAAAGCATACAATTAAAGCAATCTTCAACTACTCAGGTCTACTTACAACTCCTTTGAAGCCAGCAGGGCAGGCATTATTTATCAGCATTTTTAGGGACAGATGATGATAAGGCAGTCTGTAACTTAGGGGTGGGGTACAAACTGGTTGGCCAAAGAAGGCCAAAGGAGATACCAAGAGCTAGAGTATGAAGCTAAAAGGTTGAAATGCTGAAGAGCCCATAACAGAAAAACAGAGGGCACAGCACCTTCTGTCAGTGTTTTAGACAGGAAGCTTCTGGCTAGGCTTTTACATACTGTCTGACATGACATTTGGGTATTTGGCTCCAGATAGAGGAGACAGTGGAGAAGACAATATCAGTACTTCCAGCAGGCATGTCAAACTCCAAAAGGTTAAGAAGGCTCATTTTTGGGGTGCCTGGCTAGCTCAGTCACAGAGTGTAACAGCTCTTAATCTCAGGGTTGTGGGTTCAAGCCCTGTGCTGGGTATAGAGATTACTTAAAATCTTGAGGTGCCTGGCTGGCTCAGTTGGTAGAGCATGCCATTCTTGATCTTGGGGTTGTGAGTTTGAGCCCCACATTGGGTATAGAGATTACTTTTAAAAAATCTTTAAAAAATAAAATCTTTTTTAAAAAGGCTCATCCCCCCCCCCCCCCCCCAACAGTCTCCTCTTTCAAGTCTTTGCTAATCATGCAGTTGTCTGAGAAGGACATGTTAGAGCCACCATTGGCTTCTTCTGGTTTATCTCTACATCTGTTTCAGTGTCAAGTAAGCCCTACCAATCATATTAATGAAAGGGCTCTCAAGTCAGTCTTCCTGTGTCTCCATCACCACTTCTTTACCCGGTACAGTGTAGGGGCTGCACAGACAGAAATTGGGAAGACATTTGTAGTCAGCTCTGGTTAATCCACAAGGGGAGCATGCATGTAACCATGGCTCATGAACCAGAATGTACGAGAGTAGCAACAGCTGGTAACAGGGGTCAGGACAGTCAGAAAGATCTAATTCTGTCAGGAGAGTGTCTTGAAGAACAGTCAGGCCCTAGTCAGGCTACCAAGAATTGGGTCTACATCCAGTTCTTTCCAGGGACTTTTTCCACCCACTCATTGCCACTCTAGGTTGGGCCTCTCACATGTGGATCACTGGAGCATTCCCCTTCAGCGTTTCAAAGATGCTGCTTGGGCTGGAACACAACTGACCTTCCCCAGTTCTCCCTAAATTATTGTCACTATCTCCTGACTGTCTCTCTCCTTCCAATACCTATCTCCCACACCATCAATCCACCTTCCGAAACAACTGGTTCAGAATTATCTTTCTCAACATGGAAATTACATACTGCTCCTGTGTAAAAACAAGGAAACAAACTTAGATGCTGTCCATTCCGCAACATAAGTCAGACTCCTTAAAGCTGGACCATATTGGACACTCCCCGCATTTGCTGCACGCTGATTCTCCAACCTCAGCTCCTGTCACCGCTCCTATTATCCTCATGGGAGTTCTCCTACAAATAAGTGCAGTTTCTTCATGCCCGTGTCTGGTTACATGCTTTCTTCTGCCTGGGATTCCCTTCACTTTTTTCCCTGCCTGGAAGGGAAGGAGAAGGAGACAGAGAGAGAGAGCGCGAGAGCGAGAGAGAGAATAGATTTATTAAGTATATAGGAATTTTGCTAGAGTAAAAAATAGCTCCATGGAAATAAAAATTTTCAGCCTTACTAAGAAGCCTAACATAGAATTCTGCGAAGTATGTCATGAGGACTTGGAGAAATTCACAGAGAGAGAAAATCAATCAACTCGAAGGAACTTAAATATAACCTGATTATCTGCCTCTATAGCATAAAGAGAAAGTAATCCCATGAAATCATTGCTTATAATAAAGACATCCTATGTTGAAAAATGGACTATATGATAATTCAAGAAGTATACTTTCTCAACATTTCTCCTAATTAAAGTCATGTACATACCATTAAGCCAAAGTTAACTTTGGTCTAGGAGGAATGTCTACCCAATAATGTGGGAAATAACTTGGACAAGAACTTCAGTTCTTTAAAGAAATTCATACTGGATGTGGTGAAGACAATTTGAAACTTCAGAATATTGAAAAGTCAAGATCTGGGGTTTGATTAAAATTCTGGAGGGCAAACAAATTTTTTTAAAAAGATGGAATATTATGAGTAAATATTTAAAGAAACCAATAAACAAAAATACAGATATCTATGATGGAGGGACTGGGATTAAAGATATAATCCATGAGCTTGAAGAAGATGGCCAAAACATGTTGAAATATATGCTTGTCATCTTCAAACCAAGAAAGAATATTGTGTAAAGAAATGGGATAAAATATTGAAAAGACAGAAATCCATATAGATGTTACAAGGAATCACACAAACTTTTCAAAAATATAAAAATATCCCTAATGAAGACATTAAAGGGAATGTGAAGTTTAAAGTCCTCTTTCCTATGGAAGAAGAAAATGCAAGATTGAAAAGGAGCACATAGGAGGAAGTAGCAGCCTGAAATGCAGAACTTACTGAGAGGACAAACTTAATGAATTCAGAAGTCTCAGACACAGAAGAACTCTTGTTCACAAGCAAAATGAAACCGAACATTTTAATCATTGCATTGTGCACTTGAAACAGCCAGGTCTTCATCCTGAATGAGGCAGCAAACATGATATAATGAAAGAGAAAATGAAAGATGGAAATTCATTGACAACTGGTAAATCATTGGAATGCGGTGCTAAAAGATCAGAAAAAAAAAGATGATGTATGTCCTGCGTGCGGAAATTATACGAATATTAGTTGAAAATGATAGATTCAAATCACAATTGAAATCATAACCCAAAAGGAGTAATAGGAAAAAAAAAAAAGGAGTAATAGGGTGTGAGCAGGGAGAACAACAACAAAGAGTTGTGACTTGACTTTTGATCTCTGCAGTTAACCAAAGCACAACTGGAAAATAAGTACAAAGCCCTCTAGCTGAAAATAGAATCTCTTAAGGAACTCCCTGAGCAGATATACATTCTTTAAAAGAAACGGACTCAGGAAGACTATAAGGACTAAATAGAAACGGCCAATGTAGAGGAGACAAAAATTTACAGGCAGAAGAATTCAAGACATGGAGGGTGATTTCAGAAAACAAAGAGTCCATGAATAGCAATTTGCTATCATTAAGAGAGAGCCCATGACAACTGACTCCCTGTTGGTGCTATGGAAGGAGCCCTTTCTGGAGAGAAGAAAAAAGTAATTGGCCTAAGATAGGAAGAAAACCAAAAAAATCACTGAGCTTCTAAAAGCAATGATCAGGAAGACCTGATCCTCTAATCCCTTCATAGAGAAGTCTTCTGAGTCGATTCTTTTGACTCACTCCTGTGTCAGCCTACACCATCCTCATCAAAGCCTGTTTCACGGACTCTCATCCACTCTTAGTTAAACAGAGTATAAGAAGTGATTTGGAGACTGTGAATGGGACTCCACCTACTCTGAGATCTTAAGAAAGATCTATTTAAACATCTACCTCTGATTCATGGTCTGTTTAGCTTCATCAATGAAGTTGGTGACCAAGATGTCCACCGTCCTCCCACCTCTTAGTGGTAGGGAATCCCATCTGCCCCTCCCCACCTGCACCTTAATCAAAGGGATGAGACTGAAAGAGACTGGGAAAATCTTTATGATCCTGAGATCCTGAGGCAGGGAAAGGACATCCACCACCTGCTCCTATGATGACAAATGAGTAATCTGCCTCAGAGGTCAGCAAACTTTTTCTGTAAAGAGCCATAGAGAATATACTATAGGCTCCGAGAGCCCTGTGGTCTCTATTGCAAGTACTCAACTTTACTATTGTAGGCAACAATGTGAGTGGGTGTGACTGTGTTCCAATGAAACTTTATTTACAAAAACATATGGTGGTCTGGATTTGGCCCTCAAGTAATAGTTTGCCAAGCTCTGATCTTTCTGACAAAAACTTTGCCTCATAAACTTCATTTAGGAAGACTGATCACGATATCCCCTTTAGCCCACCCTCCAGGAATGTTAGAGAATCCTATCCTCTACTGATCCTGGAGATAACTGTGACCATATGGCCTACTTGTAATTGAAGAGAGGTGGCTAGTAATGGCTTAGAACTTGAGAACTAAGTCACCATCTCATAAAATGGGGCCTAAGGAAGATTTATGTCTTTTCCAACAACAACAACAACAATAAAAGATGTACATGCTCTTCCAGATACTTCATCTCACCCAATTAATTGGTGGAAAGTCTTTTATCCTTGAATGTGGTGATTCTTTGTGATGACCTCAGAAATAAGCCTCCAAAGTTAAGTCATAAAAGACCAACAACTCCAATCTGGCTCTTTCTGTTTAGGAAGTGTACCCTTAAATTTCAGTGCCACAAGTAAGGAACCCCAAGCCACACAAAGAGGCCACATGTAAGTGTTCCAACTAATAGCCCAGGTGCTGGCCAGATGACAGCCAACATCAACCACCAGAAATGTGAATGAGGAAGTCTTTGAGATGCTATCAGCCCCTGTCTGACTATACGAGAGATCTTAAGCAAGAACCCCTGAGGTCATTCAACATGTCCCCAACCATTAGAAATGATAATACAATAATTGTTTTTTTAGGCCATTAAGAATATATGTTAACTAACTTGGATTTAAATTAAAAAATAAAATATTAATAAATTAAAAAAAAAGAGTGGGGTGTTCATTATGCAGGATATGTAACTGGGGCAGATTTTGCTAACTGAAAATGGGGTGCTGCTATAACAAAACATGTAGTGGCTTTGGGAGCAGGCAGTGGGATGAAGATAGTAGGGCCTCGAAGATACCGGTCGCTGAATCCTGATGGCCCTCCAGGTGAAGGATTAAAGGAAAGTGAAGAAAATATTGTTGGAAGCTGGATGAAAAGAGACTTTTGTTATGTAGTGGTGGAAAGTTTAGCAGTGTTGCTACCTGTAGTAACGTGGAAATTAGATGGAGTACCTAATGAACTGATAGATCCAGCTAAGCAGATTTCTGGTCAGATGTCAAAAGCGTTACCTAGTTTCTTTAAGCTGCTTATCACAAGGTATGGACAGAGATAAGCAAAAGAAGGAATTGTGAGGGGTGCCTGGATGCCTCAGCTGGTTGAGTGTCTGACTCTTGATTTTGGCTCAGGTTATGATCCCAGGGTTGTGGGATCGGGCTCTGTGCGTGGAGTCTGCTTAAGATTCTCTCTCTCTCTCTCTCTCTCTCTCTTTCTCTCTCTCTCTCCCCCTCTGCCCCTCTCCCCAACTTGTGCTCTCTCTCTCTCTCTAAAAAAAAAAAAAAGTCTATTAAAAAAAAAGAATTGTGAAATATTAAGGATTGAGCAAAATTAAAAATAAAACTACCATATGATTTAGCAACCCCACTTCTGGGTATATATCCTAAAGAACTGAAAATAGGATCTTGAAGAGATATTTGTACCCCCCATGTCCACTGTAGCACGATTCACGGTAGCCAAAAGGTGGAAGCAGTCTAAATGCCCATTGATGGACGAATGGATATAGAAAATACGGTATTTATACACAACGGAAAATTATTGCCTTAAAAAGAAAGGAAATTTTGTCATGTGCTACAAAATGGAGGAATTTTGTTTGTCATGTGCTACAAAATGGAGGAACTTTGAGAACATTACACTAAGTGAAAAAGGTCAGTCATGAAAGGACAGATACTGCATGATTCCATTTATATGAGCTAAAGTAGTCAAACTCATTGGAACAGAAAATAGGATGGTCGTTGCCAGGAGCCGGGGGGAGAGGGAAGTAGGGAGTCGCTCTTTAATGAGTGTACAGAGGTTTAGTCACGCAACATGAGCTGGGGGTTCTTGGGATGTGTTGCACAACAACGTGCATGGGGTTCACAGTATTGTACTGTATACTCAGAAATTTGGGGGAGAGTGAATTTTATGATGCTTTACCACAGTAAGAAAATATTAAGGATCCGGGACTTTATGGGTTAAAACATTACAACGTTTCTTATTTTCAGACTCTCCAAGTGAAAAACATGTTGAAGAAATGAGTTTCAAGGCAGAGATCAAGTCAAGTGCACTGTCATGTTTTCATGGTATAGACATGAAACCAAGAGTGTGACTATAAAACTTTTTGTAAAGGTCTCAGAAAGATTTGGGGTGCCTGGTTGCAGAGCATGTGACTCTTGGTCTCTGGGTCATGAGTTTGAACCCCATATTGGGTGTGGCACCTACTTTTTTTTTAACCATTTCTTCCTTTTATTCAATAACATCTATAGCTGCTAATAGCTGCTGACAGAATAGTTAGCCCTTTTCTCTTTCTGTAACATATTAATACCTTAAATAATTACTACTTATTATAAACAAAAATTAAGACCAAAAATAGACAAATTAAATGTAAATGTAATAACCACCCTAATATCTCAGGTTAGAGCCTTCCAGAAATTTCCTATGTAAATATATTCATATTGTTATATTTTCAAATAGTAAACATTCTTTACATGTTGTTTTTCCAATTACTTTGATAGTCAAAAACTTAAAACAAACTTTTTATCTCAATAATTGTAAATTTGCATCAACATTTAGGTACTATGTAATATTTCTTTTCGGAGCATTCCATTATACTTTGAAATCAATCCTAACAGTTGAAACTTTGTGATTTCTTTTTTTTTTTTTTTTTCATTTAAATTGAAGTTAGTTAACATATAGTGTAGTGTTGGTTTCAGGAGTAGATTTCAGTGATTCATCACATTCATATAACACCCAGTGCTCATCCCAACAAGTGCCCTCCTTAATGCCCATCACCCATTTAGCCCATCTCCCCACTCACCTCCCCTCCAGCAATGCCCCCATTCTCTGTATTTAAGAGTCTCTTACGGGGGCGCCTGGGTGGCTCAGTCGGTTAAGCGCCCGACTTCGGCTCAGGTCATGATCTCACAGTCCGTGAGTTCGAGCCCCGCGTCGGGCTCTGTGCTGACAGCCTGGAGCCTGTTTCAGATTCTGTGTCTCCCTGTTTCTCTGACCCTCCCCTCTTCATGCTCTCTCTCTCTCTCTGTCTCAAAAGTAAATAAATGTTAAAAAACAGATTTTTTTTAATTTTTTTTTTCAACGTTTTTTATTTATTTTTGGGACAGAGAGAGACAGAGCATGAACGGGGGAGGGGCAGAGAGAGAGGGAGACACAGAATCGGAAACAGGCTCCAGGCTGTGAGCCATCAGCCCAGAGCCCGACGCGGGGCTCGAACTCACGGACCGCGAGATCGTGACCTGGCTGAAGTCGGATGCTTAACCGACTGCGCCACCCAGGCGCCCCCCAAATTTTTTTTTTAAAGTAAAAAAGATTTAAAAAAAAAAAGAGTCTCTTCCGGTTTGCCTCCCTCTCTGTTTTTATCTTATTTTATTTTCCCTCCCTTCCCCTATGTTCATTTGTTTTGTTTCTTAAATTCCACATATGAGTGAAATCATGATATTTGTCTTTCTCTGGCTGACTTACTTTGCTTAGCATTATACACTCTGGTTCCATCCACATTGCTGCAAATGGCAAAATTTCATTCTTTTTGATCGCCAAGTAACATTCCATTGTATATATACCACATCTTCATCTGTTGATGGACATTTAGGCTCTTTCCATAATTTGGCTGTTGTTGATAGTGCTGCTATAAACATTGGGGTGAGTGCAAGTGCCCTTTGAATCAGCATTTTTGTCCTTTGGATAAATACCTACTAGTGCAATTGCTGGGTCATAGGGTAGTTCTATTTTTAATTTTTGAGGAACCTCCATACTGTTTTCCAGAGTGGCTGCACCAGTTTGCATTCCCACCAGCAGTGCAAAAGGTTCCTCTTTCTCTGCATCCTCGCCAACATCTGTTGTTGCCTGAGTTGATAATTTTACCTATTCTGACAGGCGTGAAGTGGTATCTCATTGTGGTTTTGATTTGCATTTTCCTAATGATGAGTGATGTTGAGCTTCTTTTCATGTGTCTACTGGCCATCTGTATGTCTTCTTTGGGAAAATGTCTATTCATGTGTTCTGCCCATTTCTTCACAGGATTATTTATTTTTTGGGTGTTGAGTCTGACAAATTCTTTATAGATTTTGGATATTAACACTGTATCCAATATGTCATTTACAAATATCTTCTCCCATTACATTGGGTGACTTTTAGTTTTGTTGATTGTTTTCTTTGCTGTACAGAAGCTTTTTATCTTGATGAAGTCCCAATAGTTTATTTTTGCTTTTATTTCCATTGACTCTGGAGACATGTCTAGTAAGGAGTTACTGTGGCCGAGGTCAAAGAGGTTGTTTCTTGTTTCCTCCTCTAGGATTTTGATGGTTTCCTGCCTTACATTTAGGTCTTTCATCCATTTTGAATTTATTTTTGTGTTTCGCGTAAGAAAGTGGTCCAGGTTCATTCTTCTGCATGTCGCTGTCCAAGTTTTCCCAGCACCATTTGCTGAAGAGACTGTCCTTTTTCCATTGCCTATTCTTTCCTGCTTTGTTGAAGATTAGTTGGTCATACGTTTTTGGGACGATTTCTGGGTTCTCTATTCTGTTTCATTGATCTATATGTCTGTTTTTGTGCCAGTACCATACTGTCTTGATGATTACAACTTTGTAATACAGCTTAAAGTCCTGAATTGTGATGCCTCCAGATTTGGTTTTCATTTTCAACATTACTTTGGCTATTTGGGGTCTTTTCTGGTTCCAGACAAATTTTAGAACTGTTTGTTCTAGCTCTATGAAGAATGCTAGTATTATTTTGATAGGGATTGCATTTAATGTGTAGATTGCTTTGGGTAATATAGACATTTTAACAATATTTGTTCTTCTAACCCATGAGCATGGAATGTTTTTCCATTTTTTTGTGTCTTCTCCAATTTCTTTCATAAATATTCTATAGTTTTCAGCATACAGATCTTTTACCTCTTGGTTAGGTTTATTCCTAGGTATCTTATGATTTTTTTTGGTGCAATTGTAAATGGGATTGATATCTTGATTTCTCTTTTTGATGCTTCATTATTGGTATGTAGAAATGAAACTGATTTCTGTATGTTGATTTTATATCCTGTGACTTTGCTGAATCCATGTATCATTTCTAGCAGTTTCTTCGTGGAGATGTTGTCTGCAAAGAGTGAAAGTTTGGCTTTTTCCTTGCCAATTTGTATGCCTTTTATTACTTTTTGTTGTCTGCTGAGGCTAGGACTTCCAGGAGTATGTTGAACAGTGGACATCCCTGTCATGTTCCTGGCCTTAGGGGGCAAAGGTCTCAGTTTTTCCCCAATGAAGATGATATTAGCTGTGGGTATTTCATACATAGGCTTTATGATATTGAGGTATGTTCCTTCTATCCCTATTTTCTTGAGGGTTTTAATCAAGAAATAATGCTGTATTTTTTCAAATGCTTTTTCTGTATCTATTGAAAGGATCATGTGGTTCTTAGGGCCTACTTTAAAAATCATCATCATCATTGGAGCACCTGGGTGACTCAGCCAGTTAAGCATCTGACTCTTGGTTTTGGCTCGGATCATGATTTCACCTCTAAGTTCAAGCCCTGCATTGGACTCCATACTAACAGTGGGGAGCCTGCTTGGGATTCTCTCTCTCTCTCTCTCTCTCTCTCTCTCTCTCTCTCTCTCTCCTCTCTCTCTCTCTCTCTCCACCCCTCCCCTCATCATGCTCTCTCTCTCTTAAAATAAATAAATAAACTTAAAAAATTTAAAAAATAAAAATCATCATCATCATAATCTTCATCATCATCATCTCAGAAAGATTTAAGTGGTGCATCAAAGACCTTTCAAACAGACAAAAGTCTCTCTAAAATCTTAAACACATGCCTTGGGGATTCTCTGTACTAAACAATAAGGCTTCTAAGAATCTTAAAGTTGTAGTTCCACAGCAATCTTACAAGGAGCCAAGGTAAAAAGAATTTATCTTTGTGATATTTGTGGGTGTGGTTTTTGTTGAATGTAATAAACTCCAATAAGATTCTTAAGAAGTCCACTAAGTTTTTAAGAGAATTGCATTGATGGAAATATCACCAGCTTCGTTTAAGAGGGACAGAGACATTACAAAATAAAAGAAGGCCTTTGGATCTCTGAACTACCATGAGCAGGAAGCAATGTGTAAAACAAAAACTCCAAACCAGGAAAAAACCCACTCAGCTGAAAACACTAGTTCGTTCGTTCTTTCTTTCTTTCTTTCTCTTTCTTTCTTTCTTTCTTTCTTTCTTTCTTTCTTTCTTTCTTTTTCTTTCTTTTCCTTCCTTCCTTCCTTCCTTCCTTCCTTCCTTCCTTCCTTCCTTTCCTTTTTAAAGTAAGTTCAATGCACAATGTGAGGCTTGAACTCATGACCCTGAGATCAAGAGTCCCATGTTCTACTGACTGACTCAAGAAAGGATGACTCACATAGAACTTGCAGAAATAGTACAGAGAATTCCCATGTATCCTTCACCTAGCTCTCCCCAGTAGTAACATATTACATAAAAAGAAGCACAATTATGAAAACCAAGAAATTGATATTGGTACAATACTATTAACTAAACAACAGATCTTATTTAGATTTCACCAGTTTTTATATTTTGTATGGCATATCTTTTCAATATTTCTATGACTTTATACTTGAAACATATTTCTTGTAAACACATAAAGTCTTGCTTTTTGTCTATTGGTTAATCAATGCCTTTGAATAAAGCATTTATTCCATTTACATTTAATCTAATTATTGATATGGTTGGGCTTAAGTATCCTATCTTGTTATTTGGGTTTTATTTTCCCATTTGTTCTTTGGTTTTCCATTCTTCTTGTATTGTATTCTTTTGTGTAACTAGTATTATTTTGTATTTTATTTTTATTTTATTTTATTTTTTTAAGGTTTATTTATTTTTAAGAGAGAGAGAGAGACAGAGCGCAAGTTGGGGAGGGGCAGAGAGAGATGGAGACACAGAATCTGAAACGGGCTGCAAGATCTAAGCTGTCAACACAGAGCCTTATGTCGGGCTCGAACTCAAAACTGGTGAGATCATGACCTGAGTTGAAGTGGGATACTTAACCAACTGAGCCACCCAGGTGCCCCACTAGTATTATTATTATTTTTTTTTAATGTTTATTTTTGAGACAGAGAGAGACAAAGCATGAAGGGGGAGGGTCAGAGAGAGAGGGAGACACAGAATCTGAAACAGGCTCCAGGCTCTGAGCTGTCAGCACAGAGCCTGATGCGGGGCTTGAACTCACAGACCGTGAGGTCATGACCTGAGCTGAAATCGGATGCTTAGCCGACTGAGCCACCCAGGCGCCCCTCACTAGTATTATTTTTTAGCATTTTATTTTACCTTACCTATTCACTTTTTAGTGTTATATCTCATTTTGTGTAATTTTTAGAGGTTGCTCTAGAGATTGTAATAAGTATTTTCCAGTTACCACAGTCCATCTTCAAATAATATTAACTGTATTTATAGTATAAGAGCCTTATGATTGTTCACTTTCATTTACCCACTTCCACCTGTGTTCTTATTAACTTATGTTTTCCTTCTACATATATCATAAACCCTACAATTATAATTAATTTGTTTTAAAACATCAATAATTTTTAAAAGGAAAATTAAAATATATTTAAGAGATTGAAACAAATTTTGAATTTGTTTATTTTGAGAAAGAGAGTGGGGGAGGGGCAGAAAGAGAATCCCAAGCAGACTTTGCACTGCCAATGCAAAACCTGATGCAAGGCTTAAACCCAGAAACCATGCGATCATGATCTGAGCCCAAATCAAGGGTCAGATGCTTAACCAACTGAGACACCTAGGCGTGCTGAAACAAAATTAAAAAAAAATTTTTTTTAATGTTTATTTATTTTTGAGAGACAGAGAGAGACAGAGCATGAATGGGGGAGGAGCAGAGAGAGAGGGAGATGCAGAATCTGAAGCGGGCTCCAAGCTCTGAGCTGTCAGCAGAGAACCCAACGTGAGGCTTGAACCCACGAACCGTGAGATCATGACCAGAGCCAAAGTTGGACGCTTAACTGACTGAGCCACCCAGGCACCCCCCAAAACAAAAATTTTTTAAACCACATCTACCTTTTCTGTTCACTATTCTTTCCTGCCAGATGAGTTTCATCTGGCATCATTTTCCTTCATCCTGGAAAATCTCATAATACAGGTCTGCTGGAGATAAATTGTCTCCATTGTGGTCTATTTGAAAATGCCTTTATTTCTCCCTGGTTTTTGAAGGATATTTTCACTGAACATAGAATTCTAGATTAAGTTTCTTCTTTTAGTATTTTATTGTCTATTTTCATCTATTCACAACTGTTTCTATGAAAAGTTAGCCATTGTTTCCTATATTTAGTGTGCCATTTTTTTCTCTGCTTTTTATATTTGCTCTTTATCTTTGTTTTTCAACTCTTTGATTATGATGTACCTAGATTTTTTTTCCTGTGGGGTTTATTCAACTCTTAGATTTGTTAGTTGATGCCTTTCACCAAGTTTTAGAATATTTTCAGTCTTATCTCGTTGTATATTGCTTTTGCATGCTTTCTCTCTCCTGTCCTTCTGAGGCCTCAATTACCCATATGTTAAAGCATTTGATGGGCACCTGGGTGGCTCAGTCGTTTAAGTGTCGAACTCTTGATGTCGGCTCAGGTCTTGATCTCACTGTTGAGTTTAAGCCCCACCTTGGCTCCTCCATGCCCAGTGTGGAGCCTATTAAATAAATAAATAAATAAATAAATAAATAAAAAGATGAAAGCATTTGATATTGTTCCACATATATTGAGCAGGGGTTTTGAGGGGTTTTGTCACTGTGTTTTCCTCAGCTTGGCCACTTTCTATTGTCCTGTGTTCAAGTTCATTGATCCTTTTTTCTGCTATGTCTGGTTTACTGCTAATCCTATCTAATGAAATTTTCTTTTCTGATACCATACCTTCTACTTCTCACTTTTCCATAAGGTTATCTTTGTATGTTTCTGCTAAATTTCTCTACTTTTGTATGCATAGGTTTGCCTTTTCTCCTAGATCCTTAAGCATTTTAACAAAGTTATTTTAAAGTTCTTTTCTGTTCATTCCAACTTCAGGTCCATCTCTGTATCTGTTTCTATTGACTTCTTTCTTTGCTTTCCATGGTTCACATTTTCTTGCTTCTTCATGCATCTTTAATTTCTGATTGCACACTGGGTGATATGTATAAAGAAATCACAAAGAGGGGCACCTGGCTGGCTCAGTCAGTAGAGCATGTGTCTTGATCTCGGGGTTGTGAATTCAAGCTCCATGTTGGATGTATAGGTTACTTTAAAAATAAAATATTTTTTTTAATCATAAAGAACAAAGCAAACAATATTTTCTTCTAGAAAAGTGCATGCCCCTTTTGTGTCAGGCCACTAGATTTGGCGGTTGAGTCAATTTGTTCAGTAGTTAGCCTGGGTCTGAGCTTTGTTGCATCCTTAGTTGGATTTAGTTCACCATTGTTTCTAAATGTTTTGATGGTAGAATCAGGACTTTCCATTCTGCAGGGCATAAGATCTGAGCAATGGCAAGTTTCCAGAGATCTCTTTGTACTTTATAGCTTGGCTATTAGTTCTTTAAACCATGGGTGATCTCTTTCTGCTTTACAGCTTGGTTGCCAACTTTTGGGGTTATTGAAGAGTTCTTTGTTCCCTAGTACTTTGTTCTCCAGCTTTCTATACCTTGGGAAATCTCTGTCTGTCCTTCTGTAATGATACCAGCCTTTGGATGACAGTTGCTTTCCACTCTGTAGAAACCTATATTTCTTAAGCAGTTTCTCTCAGTTCTTTTCTCCTCCCCTCAGCATTTGTAACTGAAAGTCATAGGTGTCTATTACCACACATATTTACAATCTTTTTTTCTTGTAATGGGAACTTCCAAGATCCACTCTCTTAGCAACTTTCAAATATGCCATATGGTGTTGTTAACTGTAGTCACCATGCTATAATTACCTTCCCATGATTTATTTATTTTATAACTGGACAGGTCTACCTTTTTACCACCACCAATTTTCTGCTGTTGAGTTGTGTGAATTCCTTACATATTTTAGATATTAACTCCTAATCAGATACATGATTTGCAAATATTTTCTTCCATTCCATAGATTGCCTTCTCATTTTGTTGATGGGTTCCTTTGCCATGCAGAACCTTTTTACTTTGACGTTGCCCCACTCAGTTATGTTTTACTTTTGTTGACTTTGTTTTTGGTGTCAAATCCAAAACATCGTTGCTAAGACTAATGTCAATGAGTTTACTGCCTATGTTTTCTTCTAGGAATTCTATAGTTTCAGGTCTCACATTCAAGTCTTTACTCCATTTTCAGTTGATTTTTGTGTTTGGTGTAAGATATTGGTCCAGTTTCATTCTTTCTCCTGTGGCTGTCCAGGTCCCCAACACCATCTATTGAAGAGAATATCCTTTTCTCATTGTATATTCAAGTCTCCTTTTTTTGTGATTCAATTGATCATATATGTGTGGGTTTATTTCTGGACTCCTGATACTGTTCCATTGATCCATGTGACTGTTTTTATGCCAATACCATACTATTTTGATTACTATGGCTTTGTAATATAATTTGAAACCAGGAAGTATGATGTCTCCACTTTGTTTTTTTCTCAAGATGTTTTGGCTGTTCAGGATCTTTTGTGGTCCCATACAAATTTAGAATTTTTTTCTGTTTCTGTGAAACAAATGCCACTGGCTTTTTTGTTTGTTTGTTTTTGAGCAATTGCATTGAATCTGTAGACTGTTTTGGGTAGTATGGACATTTTAACAATATTAATCCTTCCAATCCATGAGCATCCTTCCATTTATTTGTGTCTTCTTCAATTTCTTTCATCAGTGTCTTGTAGTTCTCAGTGTATAGGTCTTTCACCTCCTTGTTTAGATTTAATCCAAGGCATTTTATTCTTTTGGATGTAATTGTAAATGGTATTTTGGGGAGGGGGAAGAAGAAGCATGAGTGGTAGAGGGAGAGAGAGAGAATCTCAAGTAGATCCACACCCAGTGTGGATCCAATTCAGGGCTTGATCCTACAACCCAAAGATCTTGACCTGAGCCAAAATCAATATTTGGACGATTAACTGACTGAGCCACCCAGGCACCCCTTCATTTGTATTTTAAAATTTAAATTTTTTAAGGTAATCTCTACACCTTCACTCGAATGTACAATTTTGAGATCAAGAGTCGCATGCTTTACCAACTGAGCCACGCAGGCACCCCCCTTTAATTTGTCTTTCAGAGAGTTCATTATTAGTATAGAAATAACAGATTTTTGTATATTGTATATTGATCTTGTACATACAATATTTGTACATTGTACATTGATATTGTATCCTGCAAGTTTACTGAATTCATTTATTATTTCCAACCATTTGTGTGTGTTGGGGGGGGGTAGCCTTTAGGGTTTTCTATATATAAAATCATGTCATCTGCAAATACAGATAGTTTTACTTCTTCCTTTCTGATTTTGATGCTTTTATTTCTTTGTTTTGCCTAATTGCTCTGGCTGGGACTTCCAATACTATGTTGAATAAAAGTGGCAAGAGTGGGCATCTTTGTCTTGTTCTTAATTTTAGAAAAAAATGCTTTCAGCTTTTTCCACTCTTGAGCATGATGTTAGCTGTGGGCTTGTTGTATATGACCTTTATTATGTTGAGGTACATTCCTTGTACACCCACTTTGTTGAGAGTTTTTAGTCATAAATCTTTGGGGCACCTGGGTGGCTCAGTCAGTTGAGTGTCCGACTCTTGATTTCAGCTCAGGTCATGATCTAGGGTTGTGGGATTGAGCCCCACATCAGGCTCTGCGCTGAGCATGGAGCCTGCTTAAGAGTCTCTCTCTCTCTCCCTTTGCCTCTCTCTCCCCTCATGTGTGCTATCTCTCTTTCTCTCAAAAAAAAAAAAAAATTAAGAGGCACCTGGATGGTTCAGTTGGTTAAGCATCCAAGTCTTGGTTTCAGCTCAGATCATAATCTCACAGTTCATGAGTTTGAGTCCCAGGTCAGGCTCTGTGTTGACAGTGTGGAGCCTGCTTGGGATCCTCTGCCTCTCTCTCTGCCCCTCCCCTGCTCATGCTTTCTCTCTCTCTCTCTCTCTCTCTCTCAAAATCAATAAATAAACTAAAATAAATAAATAAATCTTTGGTAGAATTCACCAGTGAGGTCATGTGGTTCTGGACTTTTTGGTGGGGAGGTTTTTAATTACTGAATCAATCTCCTTACTGTTCTCTCTGTTCAGATGTTCTATTTTTTTTGTGATTTCAGTTTGGGTAGGTTTTATCTTTCTAGGAATTTTTCCATTTCTTCTAGGTTGTCCAATTTGTTGGCATGTAATTGTTCTAGTTGTTTCTTAGTTCTTTGTATTTCTGTGGTATCAGTTGTAACATCTCCCAGTTCATTTCTGTTTTATTTGTTTGAGTCCTCTTTTTTTCTTGGTGAATCTAGCTAAAGTCTTGTTGGTTTTGTTATCTTTTCAGAAAACCAGCTCTTAGTTTCACTGATATTTTCTTTTTTCTTTTTTAGTCTCTATTTCATCTATTTCCATTCAAATCTTTGCTATTTGCTGCCTTCAACTAACTTTAGGCTTAGTTTGTTCTTTTTTGTAGTTTCTTGATGTATCAGCTGAGATTGTTGTTTATTTGAAATCTTTCTTGTTTCTTAATGTAGGTGTTTATTGCTATGAACTCCCCTTTTAGAACTGCTTTATCTGTATCCCATAAGTTTTGGTATGTTGTTTCCAATTTCATTTGTCTTAAGATTTTTTTTTAAAAAGTAATTTCCACACCCAATGTGGGGCCCAAACTTACAACCCTGACATCAAGAGTAGCATGCTCCAGGGGCACCTGGGTGGCTCAGTTGGTTAAGTGTCTGACTTCAGCTCAGGTCATGATCTCACAGCTGGTGGGCTCGAGCCCCCCCATCGGGCTCTGTACTGACAGCTCAGAGCCTGGAGCCTGTTTCAGATTCTGTGTCTCCTCTTCTCTCTCTGCCCCTCCCCTGCTCACACTCTGTCTCTCTCTGTCTCAAAAATAAATAAACATTAAAAAAAAAAGTCACACGCTCCATTGACTGAGCCAGCCAGGTACCCCTTAAGGTATTTTTTGATTTCACCTTTGATTCATTGGTTCTTCAGTAGCATGTTGTTTCATCCCCACACACTTGTAATTTTCCAATTTTCTTCTTGTGATTGATTTCTGGTTTTTTAACATTGTAGTCAGAAAAAAATGCTTGATATTTCAATCTTCTTAAATTTACTAAGACTTGTTTTATAATCTAACATATTGACCTGTCCTGGAAAATGTTCCATGTGCTCTTGAGAAGAATGTGTTCTCTTGTTGCTTTTGTTAATGTTAAGCTAGAATTTCTGATTGTTATCGTGACTGCCATGTTCATGTGATCATCAGGTCAGTGGTGTTAGAAATAGCAGCCTGCCCCATAGTCATACTGTAAGTTTGGCATGTGGCTGTTACAGAGATGGTAAATAGTGGTAGGCTTACGCTGGCAGAGGCAAGGAATCTTTTAAAGTTTTTTCTCTGAGAATCTATCTACTTTGATAAGAGCACTATTAGTTTATATTTTGTCAATTATGTACAGAATAGTTTGTAAAAATCTGGAGGAAGTGACATAACAGTTCTAATTTTTGAAATGGTGTGTTAGTAACTCTTTATTGATGGGGGACCTGGACAGCTGCCCTGCTGGTCTGTATCTTAATCAAATTTTGGTTTTACTTCAGGAAGTTCCCTCAAATAAATACTTTCCTTCTTCTTCTTCTTTTTTTTTAAAGTTCATCTATTTTGAGAAAGAGAGAGAGAACAAGTGGGCAAGGGGTAGAGAGAGAGGGAGAGAGAGAATCCCAAGCAGTCACCACACCATCAGCACAGAGCCCTATGTGGGGCTCCATCTCACGGACCATGAGATCACGACCTTTGCCGAAACCAAGAGTTGGATGCTCAACCAACTGAGTCACCCAGGTGCCCCTAAATTCTTTCCTTCTTTATTAGTCCTAGTGATCTCGTTTAAGTCCATAATACTCTGATCTGGGTTATGATAATACTCCTCTCGTTAGCCCCTGTCACTTCCCATCCATCATGCATATCATCACAATAATCTTTCTAAAAGTATCAGTTTATAAATCAATCTTTCCCACCAGACTGTGAGTTGGATTTTATTCATCCAGTGTTTCCCTAGGACCTAACACTGATCTGACCGTAAGACAGATGTTTAAACATGTTTGAATAAAGAATGGACAAATTAGTGAACCAATATTTAATAGTTGATATTTAATTTTGAAATGTTCATAGACATCCACCCAACCCTTTTCCTCCACCATGCAAACTATGTTTTCTTTGTGTAGGATTAAAACACAGTCTTGGCTTTCCCTAACTCTCAATAGTCCAAAATTGGAAACTATAGCCTAGACCTGGGAGGACATGGCCAACTAACAAGCATGGATGGCATGGGGAGAAAGTCGAAATAAGGAAAAGTGCCTCTGGGTTTACTCAGACCATCCCAGTGAAAATCTACTTGCAAGAAAGTGAGAATTAATTGCACTAAGAATTAATTTTACTGAATTCTATAGTTCCTTATCTTGCCTTTGTTTGTCTTTAGTTTTTAAAAAATAACTGATAGCCCTTATTTGGACTACTAAAAAGAACTGATCTAGAATAATACCATTGGGACTGTCAGAATTCATAGTTGTTGTTTTTTTTTAATGTTTATTTATTTCTGAGAGAGAGAGAGCAGGGTAGGGGCAGAAAGAGGGAGAGAGACACAGAATCTGAAGCAGGCTCCAGGCTCTGAGCAGTCAGCACAGAGCCCGATGCGGGGCTCGAACTCACAAACTGTGAGATCATGACCTAAGCTGAAGTCGGACGCTTAACGGACTGAACCACCCAGGTGCCCCCAGAATTCATAGTTTTATCTCTTAACTCTCTAGAGTGGTATTTATCCCAGAGACTCTGCAATATGCACTGATTAGCAGGTAGAATGTTTTCTGCGGTCCGAGTCTCCCACCCCTAACTAAGAGCTCTATCTAATTTTACAATTTTATATTTTACAATATTGTTTATAGATTTATACTAGCTTAACTTCAAAGTTAATATAATCATTAATAGGGATAATAGCATGTAATACATTATTGAGATTTTCTTCTCTTATATTTTGGCCTTCATGCCCCTTTCCTTAGCTGAAGATGGCAATCTGCAGGAAATCAGGGACTGTCAGTTAGGACAGTGTCAGAGGAATGTAAAAAGAAAGTAAAGAGTTACTATTTAGCTTGTGACATTTAAGATGAGATTTCACACAAAGGCAATAACGTTACAAAAGAGGTTTGTTAAAATAGAGAGTTTTTCAAATTCCTTCATTTCCCCCTTAGCATATCTGTTTTTTTTTTTTACACCCAACGTGGGGTTTGCACCCACAACCCCAAGATCAAGAGTTGCATGCACTTGATAAGATAATAAGATAAGATAATAAGACAGCCAGGCGCCCCACCCCCACCCCCCAGTATATCTAGATCCAGTCCTGAGGGAAAGACACCACAGAATTTTAGGAAGAGGAAAATGGAAGTGGGGGAAAGCTTGCCTTTGGTCTTGGAGCCTTGTGGGGAAAAGGAGAGAGACAGAAGTGGGGGTGCTGGTGACTCCTGATCTCTGTCCCTTTTTGCCAACAAACCTGGTCAACGCCATATCACATTAACGTTGGCGGAGGAGTTTGGTGAGGCAGATGAAGGGCAGCCCTTTAGCTTCCCTTAGCTCTCCTTCATTCCTGGATCATTTGAGAAGGATTTCGGAGTCCCTACAAGCCCCCAGTAGAGCTTACGGCAGGTAGCTGCACTGGGGGTTATGGGAGCCTAATATGTGAAAAACAGTCATAGCTGAGCGCTGGATTCCCTGGGCCAAAACATAAAGGAAGACAAAGTAAAAATGCAGAAGGATCTTCATTATCAGTGAGGCCCAATTACACAGAGAGCTCCACTTGCATCACAAAACTAAAAGCCCCAACTATAAATTACACCGACTGCAGACCTCGCCCCAGGGTTCTGGGAAGACCAAATGTAACCAGGAGGATGCTGTTATCACTGCAGAGGCCAGAGAAAAGAGCACATTTCCAAGGAAGCTTTTCCCTCCTGGCCGCAAGGCCACAGCAAGCCACACCTTTTCCTTTCTTCGAGAGAATCAAGGGAAGGGCAGAGAGGAAATCTGAGACTGGTGATTTTTATCTTAAACACACGAAAATTTATGAAAAAGCCCTCTTCAAAGTACTGCATCAGGCAACGATTACCATTTAAATAAAATTTAAATTTTATTTCATACTACTCAAACAACGCTAACTTGTCAAGACCAAATCAGTTAGTTATAAAGAAAAATAAACATTTTTTCTGCTCATGCAAGTTACAGTGTGAATGAAATTTACAGAACCCCCCCCCCCCGCCCCGGAAACATATAATAATATTTTCTTTTTTTTTTTTCAAGAACACCGTAACAAATGGTTATTGTAGAATTGTACTTGTATTACATTTCTTGCTAAAATCAACTCTTTGTATTACAAATATATAAACCATTTAAATATGGGATTTAAAATACTGTACCTGTGTATTGAGCTATACATCGAAATAACATTATTTTCTCCAAACGTGTTCTTTATTTCCCAAATTTAATCCTAGCTTTTATTATTTATTTAAATCCAAGTTAGTTAACATGCAGTGCAGTATTGGTTTCAGGAGTAGAAGCCAGTGATTCATCTCTTACATGTGACACCCAGTGCTCATCCCAACAAGTGCCCTTCATAATGCCCATCCCCCATCTAGCCCAGCCCCCCACCCACCTCCCCTCCAGTAACTCTCAAATTGTTCTCTGTATTTGAGAGTTTCTTATGGTTTGCCTCCCTGTCTGTCTTTAACTTATTTAGTAATATTTTCAAAGTTTCACAGTATGTTGTCTTCTAAGCAACTAAGTAAACTCTGAAAACTCATTTTTAACCTAACTTATAGAGTACAGGGTTCACCAGACATGAGGCAACATATAATACTGGAACAAGTTGTGGTAGGTGCTAAAACCCTAAGCTTTAAGGACTTCAAACTGGCCATTGTGAGAACAAGGATGGATTTTCACCCTCCAGAATGTATTGTTCACTTTGAGAAAAGAACAGATATCAGCTATTTCCATAGACACTATAAATAATCTTCCTTGAAATGACAAAACAAGACAGAGATATATCATAATATTCTTTAATTAGGGAGGTTTAAATCAGTTCATTAAATTTTTAATGGGTTTATAGACATTCATTGGGTAGGGGCAAGATTAAATAGGACCAGAATTTCTATTTCACATCAAGTCAATAATTACTTAAGAATTTATTACATGTAAGGCATCTTTCCAGGTGTTATAGAGGATCCAATAATAAGAACTCAGTTTCTATTTTAAAATAAAACAATAAAATAGATGCTATAGGCAGCAGATAGTTATTGTTAAAAGAAGGTGATACATGAAAAAAGATAATGAAAGTTCAGAGAGGGGAATGTGTCTCTAGCACTGAGTATAGCTCTTTGTACTCAGTGAAGACTGAATATGTATTGTCGAATGAATGAATGGGCCTCATCTATGAGGTTAACACAAGACCCTACAGATAAGGTTTAATTTGAACAGGATTTTGAAATGCAGAAAGGATTTGGATCTGAAAAATGAATGGGGAGGGCATTTGTAGGGGAAGAGGTATATTTCAAAGGAGTAGAAGAGGCACAGGATATGTTTAATAAGCAGCGATAAAATCAGTTTGGATGGAGTGGGATTTTATATACCACAGTCATAGGCAACACCAGAGAGCTTCAAAGTGGAATTGACCTGGACTAATCTGACTTCTATGGCTGGTCTGAGGAGTTTGGACTCTATGTTACCAATACAGGAGTACCACTGAGATAATTGGGTGGGTGATGTGATCAAAGGGGTATTTCAGGATGATGAAACTAATAGCACGTGCAGTATGGGTTGAAGTAGGAAGAGACCAAAGAAAAGAAGACCAAGGATACAGCTTTTGCTATAGTAGGTTCACAGCTTTTTATGGACCCTACGCTCTTTGAGGAGAGAAACTCCACCTCTGTCTTTTTAACTCACTACATGCCTAAACACCATTGTTACTAAATTATGTTCATTTTTGCCTGATCTTGGTTAGTGTTGGGGGCAATGGAAAGAAAGGGATCCCTTAATTTTTTTAATTAAACAACCAACAGTTAGGGGCAACTATATTCTTGGCACTATATTTAAGAGATATTATAGAAGATGGTCAACAAGACTTAAGAAGATTGAAGATGAGGAGAAAGGACGTTCATGTTCTTATATATGTGGACATCAAATGAGGTAGATCTGGTGGAAAGATTGTCATTTATCACTTCTTTGAATTGTCATAACCCTTGGTTTTCTAAACCATCCACCCTGCAAGAATGAGTAAGGGAGTAGGTAACAACTTCATTGGTAACGAAAATTATGCTTGATTCAGACTCCATAGTCATCAGGGTGATCAGTCTAGACACTAATTTGGCCCAAGGAACTTGTAAGTTCTAATTGGCTCCATTTGGGTTTTCTTGGTGTTTCACTCCCAGAAATGCTAGATCTGTTGCCATGTTCCATTTCAGACTTACCTTAATCTGGCCACTGTGGTCACCTGTGACTGCTTCCACAACTTCCATCGAGCTCTCTCTCTGCACCTGGATTGTAATGACCGTATTAGCCTCTGAGAAAGCATTACACATTCTTAAATTCCTCATCATTTCTTTGGGGCGTTTTAGGAAGGTGTCTGAGTGGCATGGTAAAGTCAAGTCCCCCCATATCCCTTGCCTCTGTAATCAATCTGTGCCCTAGGTATGTACATTCCATTCTTCTCAGAATAAAATGTCATCTCTCCATATGCTACATTGTTGGCTTCTTGCATTTTGAAGTCTTATACTTGATGCAAATTGGATGTGATGTTCCAGGCAAGTATATACATGAGGTTCCCCCCTTCTTGGACTCATGCTTAATAAACTACTTTAATACAATATTCCTGGAGACAGATGATAGTTTTGTTGTTTTACATCTGAGGAACAACTATAACAAGTATAATAAGAATAAATTATTTGCTTTATATGATTAAATTATTAAAGTTCATCAATTATAAGCTTGACTATGTAACACTGTCTCCCCCATCCCCCATAATTCTGAGCGTAGTCCCTGGCAACAGTAGTGTGCTGATAAATGCTTAACAACCAGCTCTTGGTGAGAATCTGGGTGCAATCCGTAGCATTTCCCAGTTTTTGTGGTATAAATACTTCCAACATGGCTGACTTCAAGCTACCAAAGCGATGTCACTGAACTTGGAATTGGAGAGAGGTGTGGACAGTCAGCTCCTACAAGCTCCAGCG
This sequence comes from Acinonyx jubatus, assembly GCF_027475565.1. Lineage (NCBI taxonomy): Eukaryota > Metazoa > Chordata > Mammalia > Carnivora > Felidae > Acinonyx > Acinonyx jubatus. The sequence continues at coordinate 2,460,247 of NC_069393.1, forward strand.
TACCTCTGCCAGCCTCTAGTGGGAATTTAGAATTTCCTTTTCCCTCCTTGAGCATTTGCCATCACAAATAGCCGGTCACAACACATTTCTTGTAGCATATCTGCTTTGGGCATCTTGTTTTTGATTCTAAAAGCCAACCTTGGGGAGGCATGTGCATTGCTAGTTGCTGGTTAATTCTTTTCCAGAGATAAACAGCATTAATTTAGGTACAGGCAGTGCAACTTTGCCCAGTTTTTCAAATAACTAGTAAGACAGTAGGTGGGAGAATATAAGACTGTCTTTAACAACTTTTAAATTCAAGCAAAAGAGGGGACGGATGTTCCCATCAGGTGGCCACAGGGGGGGCCTGTATGAGAGCCACCTCTCTGAACTAGGGGTTCAGAGGCTTGGGGTCTAGTCTCAGTTCTGCTGCAAACTAACTGTGGGACCTTATGTACTAAAGCCTGCTGGATGTTAGTTTCTTCACGTGAAAAATGAGAGAGTTGGGCTAGATCTATAAAGTCCCTTACAACTCTGTAATTCACATTACACAAAATAATATAGAATATAATAATGAGGTGAGGTTAAAAATTATACACATAGAAATTGTATGAAAATTATAATAATATACCCAAGATAATTGAAAACAGGCACACAAAGAGATATTTGTGCACCTGTGTTCATAGCAGCATTATTCATAATAGCCAAAAGGTGGAGGCAACACAGGTGTCCACAGACAGATGAATGGATACATAAAATGTGTTATACACATACAAGGAGGATTACTCAGCTTTAAAAAGGAAGGAAATTCTGGGGGCAGCTGGGTAGCTCTGTCGGTTAAGCAGTCTGACTCTTGGTTTCAGCTCAGGTCATGATCTCACAGGTCATGGGTTTGAGCCCTGAGTTGGGCTCTGTGCTGGCAACGCAGAGCCTGCTTGGGATTCTCTCCATCTTTCTCTGCCCCTCCCCCACTAATGCTGGGTGCACCTTTGTGTGTGTGTGTGTGTGTGTGTGTGTGTGTGTGTGTGTCTCCCTCTCTCTCTGCCCCTCCTGCTCTCGTTCGCTAAATAAATAAACATTTTTTTAAAAAGGAAGGAAATTCTGTTATATGCTACACATAGATGAACCTTAAAAACATCACGTTAAGTGAAGTAAACCAGTCACAAAAGGACAAAAACTGTATGATCTCACTTACACGGGGCACCTAGAGGAGTCAAACTCATAGACACAGAAAGTGGAAACTAGAGGTTGCTAGTGGTTAGAGGGAGGGGAAAAGAGGGAGTTGTTGTTTAATGGGTATGACAGACTCTGGAGATTGGTTGCAAAGTAATGAACTGTAAACTTAAAAATGGTTAAAATGGTGAATTTTGTGATGCATATTTTGCCACAATTTAAAAATTATATAACCCAAAAAATCATGAGGACATTTTGCAAAAATTTTGTAGTGATCTTGGGGCTTTGCCAAATCTGGTTCCTGAAATAGCTCTTGGAAGGTGATAATGGAATCATGAGTATAAATTAACATCCTGGGGATTTCCAGTGAAGTTGTTAGGAGACACTGTTTATATGTGATGGATGACTAAACATTAACTTTCTGAATTTTAAACATTGTAGACATGTTGATGCGAGGATTAACTAAAATTTTAAATATCCATTTTCTCTGATTACACTAAAGAATGTACTCAAAGACAAGCCAAAGTAAAAGAAAGAAATCCAGTTGTAAATGATGGAACCAGTGGCTGCCCCCATCAGCTGCGATCTGTCTTTTTCTGAATGCTCCTTTAACCCTCCCTGGAGCTCACAAATTTCTAGCCCAAGCATAGGACTTTGCCAGGCAGCCTGGCTTCCTGGAGGAGAGGCAGTGGGAGAGGAAGTTCTGAACATCTGGCTTTGTTTCCCCAGTGGTGCATTCCTGAGTCACCTCTGCTGTAACAAAATGCTGAATTTAAAAAAAAAATTTTTCTTGACGTTTATTTATTATTGAGAGACAGAGAGAGACAGAGCATGAGCATGGGAGGGGCAGAGAGAGGAGGAGACCCAGAATCTGAAGCAGGCTCCAGGCTCTGAGCTGTCAGCACAGAGCCAGCGCCAGGCTCGAACTCACGAACCACGGGATCATGACCTGAGCCGAAGTTGGACACTCAGACTGAGCCACCCAGGTGCCCCAAATTGCTGAATTTTTAAGGAATATAACATTGTCCTGCATTTTATTCTTCACTGTCTTGCAAACTGAGGCATATAGGTAAGGGGAAGTGGGAAATGTGGGTGACAATTCCCAACAGTTTGCTATTAACTTTCTTTTCCACCCAGAAAAGCAGTGGTTACACAACCATTTAAGGCGATGTAAGGTCAAGGCCCTTCCTTTGAATATAGACCCACTGATGGGCGGTTCCTGTCACCTTTCTTGCACAAACTACATACTTTTTATTTCCAGTTTTAGTTCTTGAAACTACAGCAAGAGACAAACACTGTGAAGCATTTTGAACAGAATTTATCCAGATTTTCATTTTTTCCAAATCTCTTATAGTTATCCTACTTATACTTAGTTCTACAGAATTAAATTTTTTTATTAAAATATTTTTAGGGGCACCTGGCTGACTCAGCCTGTAGAGCATGCAACTCTTGATCTCGGGGTTGTGAGTTCGAGCCCCATGTTGGGCATAAAGATTACTTAAAAAATAAAATCTTAATTTTTTTTGGCATTTGTCATTGTTGAAGATATCTAAAACTTTCAAAGAAATGGGTCTTACTTTAAATGAGTATTAATCAGTTTTTCTAATGTGCACTTGAATGTTAGAATTATGGAACTGACATAATAAGTTTGGGAATAAATTCAGCTAAGTGATTTACAAGTCTTGGTATATTTACAAAACTCACAATATTTCCAAGAATATTTCTGCTCTGGTGGGAGGAGAAATTTGTAGCTATACCAAAGTTGCCTGCTAGCCCAGCAGCAAGCAGCCAGCCCATACATCTCTTCTGTACCTGCACTCATTGCCTAGATGACCTCTTTCCTCTCGTGGCTTTAAATGCCATCTACATACATGGATGTCTTCCAGAAATGTATCTTTAGCCTTGGTCTCTCCCTTGAACTTCAGTCTCCTGTAGCCAATGCTCCACTCTACATCTCTACTTAGAGACCCATTTAGTAGGCATTTCTTCTTGAATGTGTTCAAAGTGAAACTCTTCATTCCACGTCCCTCAGACTTGCCCCTTTCCCCTTCTTTCCCATCCTATAAATGGTTATTCCATTCTTCTAGTTACTTAGGCTAATAACCTGGCCGTCACACCATACCCTCAACCTGCAAGTATATTCTGTCAATTTTACTTTGGAATTGTATCTCAAAGCTAACACTTCTCTCCACTGCTGAGAGATTAGTGCAAAGCATCTTTACCTCTTGCTGAGACCATTGCAATAGCATCCTAATTGGTCTTCCTGCTTCTGCCCTCACCCCCTGATGTGTATTCTCCCTAGAGCAGCCAGAAAGATCCATTCTAAAATGTTGTTAGATCTTGCTGCTCCTTTACTTGAAAGCTTTCCATGAACTCCTTGTCATTACAAAAAAAAAATCTAAACAACTTATTGTGGTCTCTAAGGCTCACTGTGGTTTACCTCCCAACTCCCTTGTCTAGACTCATTTCCTAATGCTTTACTCTCCTTAGTATCACTGAGCCACACAGACTTCTTGCTGGCCCTTGAATGCACTAAGCATATCCTCCCAACTCCAAACTGCACCCCACCCCCTTGGTCCCAGGACATTTTTACTTTAGGATCTTTCCAGAATGGTCTTCCCTAGATATCCCCATGGCTTCCTCCTTCATCTCCTTTAGGTCTTTGCTCAAACATCACCCTCTCATCAGCCTGTGGATTTGTCTGAGATGATAATGATAATGATATTAATATCCACATATGCTGATTCATTAGGTCCCTACTTCTAGAGGCTGAGTCCCCAGGTATGTCCGAGTGTGTTCAGAAGCAAGCCTAATTGTTCCTCTCCACTCCAGTTGCCTCTTGGAGGTTTAATTTCAGCAATGCCCTTGAGAATACTGCTCAGCCCTGCCACAAGTCTACTCTACTCTCAAGGTACCCGAGCCACACTCCCCCGTACCCTGTCTTGGCTTCGTGTTTCCACCTAGGAGCCTAAGCACAAAAAATACTTGCTACCTCCATCATTCCAAAAGGAAAAACCCATCTCTGGAGCACCTTTCAAAAACATCAGGCATGGAGGCTGGGGAGTGTGGATGAACACTGCCCACAAATTATTTTCAATGTAAGAGAGCCACAGAATGATTGAATTTGGGGCTGGAAAAGAATGTAAGGACCATCTAAAAATAGACTAAAACCATCATTGTGAATATTTTCAGTGAAGTTGTATCAGATTGTCAATGAACTTACTCTAAAATATCAACTCACTTGCATGCACAATAAATGCCAATGTCTCCCTGTTGTATCTGGGACAGATGGAAAATCCTCAGCTAATCAGTAAAGCCATCCGTCAAGTGACTCTCTCTCTGTGTGCCTGTACCAACCACTATCTCCTTCTCTCATCTTCTCTTTCTTTGCTCATCTTTCAGGTGTTTCTTCTGCATTCCACAGCCTTGGGTGAAGTTTAAGCTCTTTCATTTTTGAAGAATGCCTTGTGCATTGGCTTATTTTACTTAGCTAGCATGTTTTTAAGAGTGTAGACCATGCGTATTTCTTCTGTTGGCTCCCCTAACAGTTCTATGTTCACAGTAGATTGTTAATATATATATATTTTTAAAGTATGCTTCATGCCCAGCATGGAGCCCAACACAGGGCTTGAACTCACAACCCCAAGATCAAGACCTGAGCAGAGATCGAGTCGGCTACTTAACCGACTGAGCCACCCAGGCACCCCTAAATAAATTTTTTACATGAATAAATTATCAAAAAGTTCACATCATATTTCACCATTAAACCCACCTATGAAGTGTGTTCCTTTGCAATAAATCATTCATTAGTTCATTTCATTCCTTCATCAGCAAATGTTTGCTGTTGTGGGAGATGGAATAAGGGAGTGAAAAGAAAACTTAAGAATACTCTCTTGGCTTCTGTGTGAGCAACTGGGTGGACTCTTGCACCATGTATTGAGAGGGAATGACTAGGAGAGGGAGAAGCTTGAGGATGTTTAGGAATCCAGATTCCTTAGAGATAATTCAAGCATCCCAAGACACTAAGTTGCCAGGTCTTCCTTTGGACCTTCATACATGTATGGTGCTCAGAGGACAGGTTCAATGCAGACAATTTTGAGAAACAGCAGGAGATAGATGACTTCCAAAAAAATTCATGTGAGGGACGCAGTCTTTAGACTGTTGGTGTTAGGGAACAAAGATAAAAGAGGGATTTATAAGAGGGAAGGAAAAGAAAATGATTTTTTTTTAATGTACACAGTCTGAATACAGTAAAACTTGTTTGCACATTTTTTTTTTTTTTTTGGTAAAATGATTATGTGGCAGCTAGAAAAGAGTTGGTCTGAGCATTCTGTTGTAGAGCATCCTACGGAGTATCAGAGAAAACAATTTCAGTTGTTTATGGATTCTCTAGAATCCCCTGAGAGCTTTGCTATGGAGCAGAGCTGGCTTGCTGTCCCAGTAACATCACAAATATCCTTCCATTTGCCCATCACATCCATACCATTTCCCTCTCAGGACTTCTCAGTGGAACTCAAAGCCGTGGAAGGGATGTAATCATCTAGCGAGGGAGTACATACAGAGAGGAACAGAAGCCCATGGTGGAGTCTAAATTTACCAGAAATGTTAGAGATTAAGTAGAGGAGGAAGACCAGCAAAGATAAAAAATAATTGTCACTAAAGTAGAAGGAAAAGCAAAATACTGTCATAGCTTGGAAATTGAGAGTGGAGAGTTTTTCCGGAAGAGTGATCAACTGTGACTAAAGTTGCTAAGATGTCTGGGATTTAATTAATTCTCTTGTGCAGTGTATTTACTAGAACTGAGAGTTTCAACCCAAGGCCACAATACACAGAAGGAAGAAATAGGTTTATTTTCAAAAGTGTTTGGATTAATTGGATGCGGAGTTCATTGCGGTTAACATTCATGAACTGGTATGCATTATATATTATATACTATATATATCATATATTCCTTTATTTTTTAAATTGTGGCAAAATAACATTACCACCTTAACCATTTTTAAGTATACAATTCAGTGGTATTAGGTACATTCCCATTGTTGTGCAACCATTACCACCATCCATCTCCAGAACTCTTTATATTTGGCCAAATTGGAACTCTGGCCCATTAACCAATAACTCTCTCATTCCCTCTCCCCTACTTCCAGCTTCACTCTAGGTACCTTTTTACAAGTGGAGCCATACAATATTTGTCATTTTGTGACTGGCATATTTCACTTCGCATGATGCCCTCAAGGTTCATCTCTGTTGCAGCACGTCTGACTTTCTTTTTTAAGGCTGAATAATTTTCCATTTTATGTGTACAACATGTATTTTTGAATTTTTTTAACGTTTATTTATTTTTGAAACAGAGAGAGACAGAGCCTGAACGGAGGAGAGTCAGAGAGAGAGGGAGACACAGAATCTGAAACAGGCTCCAGGCTCTGAGCTGTCAGCCCAGAGCCCGACGCGGGGCTCGAACTCACGGACCGCGAGATCGTGACCTGAGCCGAAGTCGGATGCCCAACCGACTGAGCCACCCAGGCGCCCCAAAACATGTATTTTTTAATCCATTCATCAGTCAACAGAATTGGGGTTCCTTCCACCTTTTGTGAGTAAGGGTGTCATGGACATGAACGTACAAATATTTCTTTGAGACTTTGCTTTTATTTCTTTTGGGTGTATGCCCAGGAGTGGATTGCTGGATCATATATTCTACTTTTTTATTTTTTTGAACAACTGACATACTGTTTTCTACAGTGGCTGCCCAATTTTACATTTCTACCAACAGTACACAAAGTTTTAAATTTCCCCACATCCTTGCCAATACTTATTGTTTTCCATTTTTTTATACAAATTTTTTAATGTTTATTTATTTTTGAGAGAGAGACAGAGCATGAGTGGGGGAGGGGCAGAGAGAGAGGGAGACACAGAATCCAAAGCAGGCTCCAGGCTCTGAGCTGTCAGCACAGAGCCCTATGTGGAGCTCGAATCCACGAACTGTGACATCATGACCTGAGCCAAAGTCAGACGCTTAACCAACTGAGCCACCCAGGTTGGTGGCTCATTTTTTTGATAGTAGCCATCCTAATGTCTATGAAGTATATCTCATTGTGGTTTTGATTTGCATATCCCCAATGATTAGTGATACTAAGCATCTTTTAATGTACTTATTGGTCATTTTTATATCTTATTTGGAGAAATGTCTATTCAAATCTTTTGCCTACTTTTTAATTGGCTGGTTGTTTTTTTATTGGTGAGTTATAGAAGTTTGTATATATTTTTGATATTAACCCCTTATTAGCTATAGGATTTGCAAATATTTCCTCCTATGTCACAGGTTGCCTTTTCACTCTGTTGGTTATGTCATTTGATACACAGAAGTTTTTTGGTTTTTTTTAACCTGTATGAGGTGGAACTCTCCATTCCCCCCTAACCAGTTTTATTGAGAAATAATGCAGAAGTTTTTAAATTTTGATATAGAGAAGTCATATATTCTTATAATTGATTAATTCCATCTCACTTCAATGTGGCTTATGAATTATGAATCAAACAACCAAAAAAAAAAAAAGAATATTGGTTTCTTTTCCATGTTTTACTCAGAACAAATTTGACAATAACTGAACATATTGTTGACCACCCCGTGATTCTTTTCCTACCAGGAAATATTATGGTGTTTCTATGGAAAATAAATCATTCAACCTTTTCAGTACATTTTAGGAGAAAAGAACTTCAGAATAAAGTTTACCTTATTTTCCTTTGTTTTCTAAGCAGGTTGATTTCATACTTAGAAAAGTGGTCAGGTAGCAAAAAAATCTAACATTCTGAATGTATTTTCAAAACTGTCTTTTTAAAAAAATTTTTTTTCTAAGTTTATTTATTTATTTTGAGAGAGAGAGAGAGAGCAATCAGAGGAGAGGGAGAGAAGGAGAGAGAGAGAGGATCTTAAGCAGGCTCTGCACAGTGCAGAGCCTGACACAGGGCTCGAACTCACAAACCTTGAGATCATAACCTGAGCTGAAACCAAGAGTTGGACACTTAACTGACTGAGCCACCCAGATACCCCTAGTTTCAAAACTTTCTGAAGGTGGTAATGAGGACTGTGAATCACATGCTACCTTATCATATAAGAGATGGATTCACTTTGATAGCTGAAAGAGATATCAAAGTGTCAATACTGTCCACATTGTTTTGATAAGAAAAGCTATTAGCAACATCTCTCCCCCAAACCTGCAACCCCCTATGAGAATTTACTGGCTTGCGGATGACTACAATGTCAGGTTTTCCATTAAAACTAGTCCTACACAGGACTGCTGGGGAAGATGGCAGAGTAGGAGGATTGTAAATTCACCTCGTCTCCCAGAGACACCTAGATTAACATCCACATAAGTGTAAATAACCAAGAAAATTACCCAACGACTGGCAGAACAGACTCTCCAAAGCTAAACATTGATAAGAGGCTACACTGAAAATAGAAGGAGGCGTGGAGATATGGATAGAAACAAAACTGACCTACAAGACTGTCTGTGGGAGGGAGAGACACTACAAACAGGGAGACCCCACACGGGGCACCCGAGGCACAGGAGACCCGCACTGGGAAGATAAATCCCCATAACACTTGGCTTTGAAAAGCAGAGGAGCTTAGCATCATGAGTTTTTGCGGATCAATGGGGTTTAACACCTGGAAATTTAAAAATCAGTGGCTTGGCTTTAGGATAGGTGGAGGGTGATGGAAACGGAGTCTCTGCCCTTAAAGAGACAGCACAACAAACAGCCCCGCTGAGATACAGCATAGAAGCAGCAGTTAGAAAAATGCCTGGGGTATACAGGAAGGAGATTTATCTACTAATCTCAGAACATGTGCTGGAGGGTTAGAGATTTTTAAGAGATTTCTTCAAGAACAAAGAGCTGGGGAGCGCCATTTCCCTCCACTTCCCCTGAGGCTAGATACAGACAAGCATCAACACTCTCCACTTAGATTGCTAACACCGTGCACGCAGCCCCCTCCAACCTTCCCTTAGCAGGAATCCACTCCAGGCTGGCACTGTGCAAGCAGCCCTGACAGGGGCAAGCACCATCCCAAAGTCACTCCTGCCCTGAGGAAGGAAGTTCCACTGTGGCCCAAGCAGTGGGCTGGGGCAGACATCTGGTCTGACTGCAGGCCTTGTGCACCAACAAAGCTTCTCAGGGGACAACACAGGGATAGCACCCTGCATTTTGGTACTACCACAGCTCCAGCAAAACCTAGTCTGACTCAACTCAAGCCCAAGGCAGCCCCAGACTGGCCTACTAACAACACAAGGACAAAACCCTGCCCACAACAGGCAAAGAGAGCCTCTGCAAACAACTGGACTGAAGGCACATGCAGCTCAGGCACTATGGTGGGACATGCAACACACATAGGAGATACCCTTGAAGTGCCAGGTTCTGTTGAACAGGGGACACTGCATTACATGGTACCACAGGACCTCTATTCATAAAGCTTTTCTGTCTTTCTGTCTTTCTTTCTTTCTTTTTTTCGGGCCACTACTTTCGAGATCAGGAGATGTAGCTGACTTTCCTAACACATAGGAACAGACAGAGAGTTAGACAAAATGAGGAGACAGAGGAATATGTCACAAATGAAAGAACAGGATAAAATCATAGCAAGAGAGCTAAATGAAATGGAGATAACTAATGTCTGATAGAGAATTTAAAGTAATGATCATATACAAAACAGATGAACATAAGGGAAGGGAAGCAAAAATAATATAAAAACAGGGAGGGGGGACAAAAACATAAGAGACTCTTAAATATGGAGAACAAATAGAGGGTTACTGGAGGAGTTGTGGGAGAGGTAAGGGTAAGGGGCATGAAGGAATCTACTCCTGAAATCATTGTTGCACTATATGCTAAGTTGGATGTAAATTAAAAAAATAAATTCAATTAAAAAAAATAAAGTAATGATCATAAAGTTACTTACTGGACTTGAGGAAAGAGTGGAAGATCTCAGTAAGTCCCTCAACAAAGAGAGAAAACCTAACAAAGAACCAATCAGAGATGAGGAACTCAATAACTGATATTAACAATACACTAGAGGGAATAAATAGTAAACTAGATAAAGCAGAAGAATGGATCAGTGACGATAGAAAGCAGTGGCTAATAGAAAGCAATGACGTGGAACAGGAGAAAGAAAAAAGATTAATAAAAAATGAGAATAGATTAAGGGAACTCAGTGACACCATCACGCATAACAACATTCACATTATAGAGATCCCAGAAGAAGGGAGAGAAAACGGGGCAGAAAACTTACTTAAATAAATAATAGCTGAAAATTTTCCTAATCTGAGGAAAGAAACAGAAATTGAGATCTACACCAAGTAGGTCCACACCAAGATACATCGTAATTAAAATGGCAGAAAGTAGTGATAAAGAGGGAATTTTAAAAGCAGCAAGAGAAAATAAAGGAGTTACATATAAGGGAAACCCCATAAGGTTATCAGCTAATCTTTCAGCAGAATCTTTGCAGGCCAGAAGGGAATGTCATGATATATTCAAAGTGCTGTAAGAACAAAACCCTGCAGGCAAGAATATTCTATCCAGGAAGGCTATCATTCAGAATAGAAGGAGAGATAAAGAGTTTCCCACACAAACAAAAGTTACAGGAATTCATCACTGCTAAACCAGACTTACAAGAACTGTGAAAGGGGATTCTTTGAGTGGAAAGGAAAGAACATAAGCAGGAGTACAAAAAGTAGGAAGCACAAAAGCAGTAAAATTAAGTGTATCTATACAAATCAGTCAACGGAGTCACAAAATAAATGGATGTAAAGTATGACAATATACCTAAAACATGATGGGGTTGCAGAGAAAAGTAAAAATCTAGTGTTTTTAGGATGGGTTCAAACTTAAGCAAACATCAGTTTAATATAGACTGTTATATGCATAAGATATTATAGATACACCTAATGGTAACTGCAAATCAAAACACTGGTAATAGATATGCAAAACATAAAGAAAAGGAATCCAAGACATCACTAAAGAAAACCAGAAAACCACAAGACAGTAAGAGAAGAAACGAACAGAGAAGAACTACAAAAAGAGCCATAAAACAAGTAATTAAAATGGCAATATGCACATTCCTATCAATACTTTGAATGTAAACTGATAAAAGCTGCAATCAAAAGACATAGGGTGACAGAATGGATTAAAAAGCAAGACCCATCTTGCTGCCTACAAGAGACTCATTTCAAACCTAAAGACAAATGCAGATTGAAAATGAAGGGATAGAAAAACAAATGGAAATGTAAAAGAAGCTGGGGTAGCAATATTTATGTTAGAGAAAATAGACTTTAAAACAAAGACTGTAACAAGAGACAAAGAAGAACACTACATAATCATAAAGGGAACAATCCAACAAGAAGATACAACAATTTTAAATATTTATGCACCCAACATGAAAGCACCCAAATACATAAGCAATTAATAACAAACATAAGTAATCAATACTAATACAATAATAGTAGGGGATTTTAACACCCCAGTTACAAAAAAGGATAGATCATCCAAACAGAAAATCAACAAAGAAACAGTGGCTTTGAGTGACACATTGGATCATATGGATCATATGGATCATATGGATCAGTTTCAAATCAGAAACTTCCATCCTAAAACAGCAGGATACACATTCTTTTAAAGTGAACATGGAACAGTCTCCAAAATAGATCACATAGCAGGTCACATAATAAGTCTCAACAAATTAAAAAAGACTGAAATCATACCACACATCTTTTCTGATCACAATGCTATGAAACTAGAAATCGACCACAAGAAAAAAATCTGAAAAGGCCACAAATACATGGAGGTTAAATAACATGCTACTAAACAATGAATGAGTCAACCAAGAAATCAAAGAGAAAATAAAAACTACATGGAGACAATTGAAAATGAAAACAATGGTCTAAAATCTTTGGGATGCAGCAAAAGTGGTCCTAAGAGGTAAGTTTATAGCAATACAGACCTACCCCAAACAAGAAAAATCTCAAATAAGCAACCTAACCTTACACCTAAAGGATCTAGAAAATTAAGGTCAAAACCCTAAACCAGTAAAAAGAAGGAATTAAAGAGTAGAAATAAACAAAACAAAATAGAAACTAAATATATATATATAGAGAGAGAGAGATTAAAGGAACCATAAGCTGCTTCTTTGAAAAGATCAACAAAATTGATAAACCTTAGGCAAAACTCATAAAAAAGGGGAGAGAGGGAGAGACAGAAAGAGAGTGAGAGAGAGAGGAGATACATTAAAATCAGAAATGAAAGAGGGGAAATAACAACAAACACCACAGAAATACAAACAATTGTAAGAGAATATTATGAAAAATTATATGCCAACAAATTGGACAACCTAGAAGAAATGGATACATTCCTAGAAATATATAAACTACCAAAACTGAAGAAGGAAGTAACAGATAATTTGAACAGACCTATTATCAGCAAAGAAATGGAATCAGTAATTTAAAAAACTCCCAACAAACAAAACTCTAGGACCAGATGTTTTCACAGGTGAATTCTACCAAACATTTAAAGAAGGGTTAATACCTATTCTTCTCAATATTCCAAAAAATAGAAAAGGAAGGAAAATTTCCTAATTCATTTTATGAGGCCAGCATTACCCTGTATACCAAAAACAGATAAAGACAGTACAAAAAAGGAAAACTACAGGTCAATATCTCTAATGAAATAGATGCAAAAAATCTCAACAAAATATCATCAAACCAGATCCAACAATACATTAAAAATATCATTCAGCAAGATCAAGTGGGATTTATTCCTGGGATTCAAGGGTGATTCAATATTTGCAAATCGATACATAATACATCACATAAGTGAGAGAAATTATAAAAACCACATGATCTTTTCCTTTCAATAAATGCAGAAAAAGCATCTGACAAAGTACAACATCCGTTCATGATAAAAACTCTCAATGAAGTAGGTTTAGAGGGAACATACCTCAACATAATAAAGGCCTAACGTGAAAAACCCACAGCTAACATCATACCCAAAGATCAGGCACAAGACAAGAATGTCCACTCACACTACTTTTATTCAACATAGTACTGGAAGTATTGGCCACAGTAATCAGATAAGAAAAAGAAATAAAAGACACTCAAATTATTAAGGAAGAAATAAAACGTTCATTGTTTGCAGATCACCTGATACTCTATATGGATAACCTTAAAGACTCCACCAAAAAGCTACTGGAACTCATAAATGAATTCAGTAAGGACACAAGATTCAAAATCAATGTACAGAAATCTCTTGCATTTTTATACACCAATAATGAAGCAGCAGAAAGAGAAATTAAGAAAACAATCAATGTATAGAAATCTCTTGCATTTCTATACATCAATAATGAAGCAGCAGAAAGAGAAATTAAGAAAGCAATCCCATTTACAATTGCACCAAAAATACTAATATACCCAGGAATAAACTTAACCAAGGAGGTGAAAGACCTGTACTTTGAAAACTATTAAAGCATTGATGAAAGAAATTGAAGACAAACAACCAAATGGGAAGATATTCCCTGCTTATTAATTGGGAGAACAAATATTGTTAAAATGTCTGTATTATGCAAAGAAATCTAGAGATTTAATGCAATCCCAATGGAAATACCAACAGCATTTTTCACAGAACTAGGACAAATGATCCTAAAATTTATATGCAACCACAAAAGACCCCAAATTGACAAAGCATGTTCTTTTTCTTGAAAAAAAAAGCAGTGTTACAATTCTAGACCTCAGGTTATATTACAAAGCTGTAGTAATCAAAACAGTACGGTAGTGGCACAAAAATAGACACATATCTCAATGGAATTGAATAGAAAGCCCAGAAATAAACCTATGATTATATGGTCAATTAATCTTTGACAAGGGAGACAAGAATATGTAATGGGGGGGCGCCTGGGTGGCTCAGTCGGTTGAGCATCCGACTTCGGCTCAGGTCATGATCTCACAGCTCAAGCTGTGAGTTCGAGCCCTGCGTCAGGCTCTGTGCTGACAGCTTGGAGCCTGGAGCCTGCTTCAGATTCTGTGTCTCCCTCTCTCTCTGCCCCTAACCCACTCGCATTCTGTCTCTGTCTCTCTCAAAAATAAATAAACATTAAAAAAATAAAAAAAAAGAGTATGTAATGGGAAAAAGTTTCTTCAACAAATGATGTTGGGAAAAATGGACAGCTACATGCAAACAAATGAAACCAGACCACTTTCTTACACCATACATAAAAATAAATTCAAAATACATTAAAGACCAAGGGTGAGGCCTGAAACCCTAAAGCTCCTGAAAGAGAGCAAAGGTGGTAATTTTTCTGACATTGGCTGCAGCAACATTTTTCTGAGAAAAGGGAAACAAAGGCAAAGATAAACAATTGGGACTACATCAAAATAAAATCTTCTGGGGCGCCTGGGTGGCTCAGTCAGTTGAGCGTCCGACTTCAGCTCAGGTCACGATCTCACGGTCCATGAGTTTGAGCCCCGCATCAGGCTCTGGGCTGATGGCTCAGAGCCTGGAGCCTGCTTCCGATTCTGTGTTTCCCTCTCTCTCTGCCCCTCCCCCATTCATGCTCTGTCTCTCTCTGTCTCAAAAATAAATAAATGTTAAAATAAAATAAAATAAAATAAAATCTTCTGCACAACAAAAGAGACAATCAACAAAACAAAATGACAATCTACTGAATGTGAGAAAATATTTGCAAATGATACATCTAATAAGGAGTTAGTATACAAAACATATAAAGAACTCATACAACTCAACACCAAAGCCAACAAATAATCTAATTAAAAAATGGACAGAAGTCACAAACACACATTTCTCCAGAGAAGACATCAGGATGGCCAACAGACAGATGAAAAGATGCTCAACATCGTTAATCATCAGGAAAATGCAAATCAAAACCACAATGAGATACCACCTCACACCTGTCAGAACGGCTAAAATCAAAAACACAAGAAACAAGTGTTGGCACGGATGTGCAAAAAAAGGAATCCTCGTGCACTGTTGGTCCGAATGCAAACTGAAGCAGCTACTGTGGAAAACAGATGGAGCTTCCTCAAAAAATTAAAAATAAAATGTTGTATTATCCAGTAATTCTGGATTTACCCAAAGAATATGAAAACACTAATTCAAAAAGCTGTGTGCACCCCTATGTTTATTGTAGCATTATCTCCAATAGCCAAATTATGGAAACAGCTCAAGTGTCCACCTATAGATGAATGGATAAGGAAGTGGTATATGCATAAAATGCACTATTACTCAGCCATAAAAAAGAATGAAATCTTTCCATTTGCAGTGACATGGATGGGTCTAGAGAGTATAACGCTAAGCAAAGTTAAGTCAGTCAGAGAAAGACAATACAGTATGATTTCACTCATGTGGAATTTAAGAAAGGAAACAAACAGGGACAACAAAGAGACAAAACAAAAAACCCAGACTTCTTAACTATAGAGAACAAACTGGTGGTCACCAGAGGGGAGGTGGGTGGGGGGATGGGTGAAATAGGTGAAAGGCATTAACATCACTCTTATCACGATGAGCACCGAATAATGTACAGAATTGCTGAATCACTATACCATACAGCTAAAACTAGTATAACTTTGTACGTTAACTATACTGGAATTAAGAAAAAAAAATTTTTTTTTGAAAAGCAGTACAACACAAAATAAAGTTAGAACTAATTTTAAAATCCTGTCAAATTTTATCATACAGGTAAAACCAAGAATAGAGACATACTGATATTCTAATTATAAAACTAGTGAAGGGCGCCTGGGTGACTCAGATCGGTTCAGGTCATGATCTCACGGTTTATGGGTTTGAGCCCCTCGACGGGCTTTGCACTGGCAGCACGGAGCCTACTCTGGTTTCTTGGTCTTCCTCTCTCTGCCCTTCCCTCGCTCATGCTCTCTCTCTCTCAAAAATAAATAAACATTAAAAAAAAACCACTAAAGGGCGCCTGGGTGGCTTAGATGGTTAAGCCTCCTGCTCTTGATTTCGGCTCAGGTCATGATCTAATGGTTTGTGAGTCTAAGCCCCACATTGGGCTCTGCACTGACAGCGTGGAGCCTGCTTGGGATTCTGTGTCTCCCTCTCTCTTTGCTCCTCCCCTGCTCTCTCTCTCTCTTTCTCTCTCTCAAAAGTAAATAAATAAACATTTAAGGGATACCTAGGTGGCTTAGTTGGTTAAGCGTCTGACTTCTTTCTGCTCAGGTCATGATCTTCCGGTCCTTTGGTTCAAGGCCCTGAGCCCAGCTCTGTGCTGACAGCTCAGAGCCTGGAGCCTGTTTCAGATTCTGTGTCTCCCTCTCTCTTTCTGCCCCTCCCCCACTCACGCTCTGTCTCTCTCTCTCTCAAAAAAAAAAAAAAAATTAAAGAAACACTAAAGATTTAAAACATAAATAAAACTAGTGAGAAGTGTCACAGCAGAATTCAAACTGTATAAATATCATGTAGCTATTATTATGCTAGACTGGTAATTTCATGGACAAGCTATGAGAGCTGCAATATCTGTTACAGGGTCAGAGAAGTTTCCAGAATATGAACTCTATAAATAAAGTGGAAACAGATCTTTTCCAAAGGAAAATTCCACTGGGATCGTGACTTACACACATTGTGCTGCCCCTTGCCAAAACTGATTTGATCCTTCATCAAGGCGGCTAGTTTAAAATGGTTAAATATTTGTATCAAATAGATTCAATTACTCCAACAATTGAGCTGTTCAAACAAGAACAAGTAATAAGTGTCCTTTCTTTCTCTATTTTTTAAACGTTTATTTTTTGAGAGAGAGCCCATGTGCGAGGAGGGGAGGGGCAGAGAGAGGGAGACAGAATCCCAAGCGGGCTCTGTGCTTACTACACCAAGCCTGACCAGGGGCTCCATCTCACGAACCGTGAGATCATGATGTGAGCTAAAATCAAGTCAGACGCTTAACCGACTCAGCTACCCAGGTGCCCCAAGCGTTCTTTATTTTTTTAACTACGTTCCAAAATTAGTACCTACATTCCATGTCTGCTGATAGTCGGATGGAACTAAATGTGGTGGAGGTGGGAAAGAGACAGGCTACAAACTGGACGTATCTCCATGCCGTAAAATACGCTTTTGCTACTGCTCAACAAGCCCCCAGCCTGGAAAAGCATGTAGCCTATGTTTGGGAGGCTGTATCGTAGAGTAGAAAGATTTTAAACCCTGAGATAGCCAAATTCAAATCCCGGCTTGACCAATGACTTGGTATGTGAACTCAGGCAAGTTACTGAACCTTTCTAAACTTAGTTTCCTCATATGTAAAATGAGGATTCATTGTTTACTTAACTACTATGGGCGAGGGTTTACTGTGAACGGGAAGATCTTGGGGGAAGTCACTTTTCCTCAGGCAAACTAAAGTGTCTAGAGTCCCACTTCCAGGATGGATACCTGGTCAACCTGCACCTCCTGGGACAGTATATTTAAATTAAATGTGAAACCCATTGCTGTACAATCTTGTTTAAGTGATAAACATAAAAACCTTTTACTGCGGGTTTTTAATGTTGGAGAGAGTATAGCATATTAATTTAGAGAATGGACTTCTGAGTCCATCTGACACAGCTTCAAGTACCAATACTATGTGTTAAAGTAAAGTGAGTTTCCTTTACCTTACTTGAGGTCAAACTCAATTTTCCATGGTTCAATACAGTAAAAGGACCAGCATCTTTGCTAGGCCCTGGGTACATATTGGTACATAAGATACATATGGTCCCTAGTCTCCAGTGGAATAATAATAACACCTATCTCATAGGGCTCGGTATAAAAATAAAAATAATGGTAATAATTTTTACCAGTAATTCAGTGCTCTCTGTGTGCCAATTTTGATCATTTTATGAAAATAATTTATTTAACCTCCCAATAACTTTATGAGATGGGTATTCTAATTATATTCCATTTTATTTCAAGTTTTTAAATTTTAAAAAAATTCTAGTTAGTTAATCTATATGTTAAACGTGGCTTCAGGTATAGAATTTAGTGATTCATCACTTACATATAACACCCAGTGCTCATCACAAGTGCCCTCCATAATATCCATTACCCATTTGACCCATCCTCTGCCCTCCTCCCTCCATCGACCCTCAGTCTGTCCTCTATGGTTAAGAGTTTCTTATGGTTTGCTCCCCTCTCTCTCTAATTTTAAAGTTTTCCCTTCCCCTATGTTCATTTGTTTTGTTTCTTAAATTCCACATATAAAAGTGAAATCATATGGTATTTGTCTTTCTCTGAATGACTTATTTTGCTTAGCATAACACACTCTAGCTCATACATGTCCTTGCAAATGGCAAGATTTCATTGTTTTGCTTTTTGATAGCTGAGTAATATTCAAACCCCCCTCCCCCCATCTTCTTTATCCATTCATCAGTTGATGGATATTTGGGTTCCTTCCATAGTTTGGCTATTGTTGATAATGCTGTTATAAACATTGGGGTGCCTGTGCCCCTCCAAAATCAGTAATTTTGTATCCTTTGGGTAACTAGGGCAACTGCTGGGTCATAGGGTAGTTCTATTTTTAATTTTTGAGGAACCTCCATTCTGTTTTCCAGAGTGGCTGCACCGGTTTGCATTCCCACCAATAGTGTAAGAGGGTTCCCTTTTCTCCACATCCTCGCCAACACCTGTTGTTTCCTGTGTTGTTAATTTTAGCCATTCAGACAGGTGTGAGGTGGTATCACATTGTGGTTTTGACTTGTATTTCCCTGATTAAGAGTGATGTTGAGCATCTTTTCATGTGTCTGTTAGCCATCTGTATGTCTTCTTTGTAAAATGCCTATTCATGTTTTCTGC
Organism: Acinonyx jubatus; assembly: GCF_027475565.1. Classification (NCBI taxonomy): domain Eukaryota; kingdom Metazoa; phylum Chordata; class Mammalia; order Carnivora; family Felidae; genus Acinonyx; species Acinonyx jubatus. The sequence goes on from NC_069393.1 coordinate 2,479,213, forward strand.
CCATTTCTTAATTGAATTATTTATTTTTTGGGTGTTGAGTTGGATAAGTTTTTTACAGACTTTGGATACTGACCTTTTATCAGATATGTCATTTGCAAATATCTTCACCCATTCCATAGGTTGTCTTTTAGGGTTTTTTGTTGTTGTTGTTGTTGTCTTTTAGTTTTGTTGATTGTTTCCTTCACTATGCGCAAGTTTTTAAGGAAGCTTCCAATGATGAAGTCCCAATAGTTCATTTTTGCTTTTGTTTCCCTTGTCTCTGGAGACATGTCTAGTAAGAAGTTGCTGTGGCTGAGGTCAAAGAGGTTACTTCCTGTTTCCTCCTCTAGGGTTTTGATGGTTTCTTGTCTCATATTTAGATCTTTCATCTATTTTGAATTTATTTTGGTGTAAAAATAAATGGTGTAAAAAAGTGGTCCAGTTTCATTCTTCTGCATGTTACTGTCCAGTTTTCCCAACACCATTTGTTGAAGAGATTTTTTTCCATTGGATATTCTTTCTTGCTTTGTTGAATATTAGTTGACCATGTAGTTGTGGGTCCGATTTTGGGTTTCCTTCCTTCTTCCTTCCTTCCTTCCTTCCTTCCTTCCTTCCTTCCTTCCTTCCTTCCTTTCTCTCTCTCTCTTTCTTTTATCAGCTTCATGCCCAGCATGGAGCCCAATGCAGGGCTTAAATTCACAACCCTGAAATCAAGACCTAAGCTGAGATCAAGAGTCGGATGCTTAACCAACTGAGCCAGCCAGCCTCCCCCTCCCCAACCCCATTTCTGGGTTTTCTATTCTGTCCTATTGATCTATATGTTGATTTTTGTGCCAGTACTATACTGTCTTCATCACTAAGCTTTGTAATATAATATGAAGTCCAAAACTGTGATTCAGTTTTGCTTTTCTTTTTAAATATTGCTTTGGCTATTTGGGGTCTTTTCTGGTTCCATACAAATTTTAGGATTGCTTGTTCTAGCTCTGTGAAAAATGCATTGGTATTTTGATGGGGATTACATTAAATGTGTAGATTGCTTAGAGTAATACAGACATTTTAACAATATTTGTTCTTCTAATTGATGAGCATGGAATGTGTTTCCATTTCTTTATGCCATCTTCAATTTCTCTCATCAGTGTTTTATAGTTTTCAGAGTACAGAACTTTTACCGATTTGGTTAGGTTTATTCCTAGGTATCTTATGGTTTTTGGTGTGATTGTAAATGGGATTGATTCCTTTATTTCTCTTTCTACTGTTCATTATTGGTATATAAAAAGATGCAACATATTTCTGCACATTTATTTTGTATCCTGCAACTTTACAGAATTCATGTATCAGTTCTAGCAATTTTTTTTGTGGAACGTTTTGGGTTTTCTATATAGAGTATAATGTCATCTGCAAATAGTCAAAGATTGACTTCTTCTTCGCAAATTTGGATGCCTTTTTTTCTCTGTTTTGTCTGATTGTTGAGGCTAGGGCTTCCAGTACTATGTTAAATAATAGTGGTGAAAGTAGACATCGCTGTCATGTTCCTTATTGTAGAGGAAAAGCTCTCAGTTTTTCCCTATTGAGGATGATATTAGCTGTGGTTTTTTCATATGGCCCTTATTTATGCTGAGATATGTTTCCTTTAACCCTACTTTGTTGAGGGTTTTTATCATGAATGAATGTACTTTGTCAAATGCTTTTTCTGCATCTGTTGAAAGGATTATATGGTTCTTATCCTTTCCTTTATTAATGTGGTGTATAACATTGATTGATTTATGAATATTGAACCATCCTTGCAGACCAGGAATAAATTCCACTTGATCATGGTGAATGACTCTTTTAATGTACTGTAGGTTTCGATTTGCTAGTATTTTATTGAGAATTTTTGCATCCATGTTCATCAGGAATATTGGCCTGTAGGTCTCTTTTTTAGTGGAGTCTTTGGTCTAGGTATCAGGGTAATGCTGACCTCATACAATAAATTTGGAAGTTTTCCTTCCATTTCTATTTTTTGGAATAGTTTGAGAAAACTAGGTATTAACTCTTGTTTAATCTGTGAAGCCATCTGGCCCTGAACTTTTGTTTTTTGGGAGATTGTTGATTACCAATTCAATTTCTTTGCTGGTTATCAGTCTGTTCAAATGTTCTACTTCTTCCTGTTTCAGTTTTGGTCTTTTATATGTTTCTAGGAATTTATCCATTTCTTCTAGGTTCTCCAATTTGTTGGCATATAATTTTTCATAATATTCTCTTATAATTGTATTTCTGTGGTATTGGTTGTTATTCCTCCTCTCTCACTTGTGATTTTATTTATTTGGGTCCTTTCTTATTTCTTCTTGGTAAATCTGGCTAGGGTCAATTTTATAAATTTTTTCAAAGAACCAGCTTGTGGTTTCATTGATTTGTTCTATTTTTTTTTTGTTTTAATTTTTATATCATTTATTTCTGCTCTAATCTTTATTATGTTCCTTCTGCTGACTTTGGGTTTTGTTTGTTGTTCTTTTTCTAGCTTCTTTAGGTGTAAATTTAGATTGTTTATTTGAGATTTTTCTTGCTTCTTGAGGTAGGCCTGCATTGCTATATACCTCTCTTTTATGACTGCTTTTGCTGAATCTCAAAGGTTTTGAACTGTTGTGTTTTGATTTTCATTTGTTTCCATGTATTTTAAAATTTCTTCTATGATTTCCTGGTTAACCCATTTATTGTTTAGTTGCATGTTCTTTAACCTCCAGGTATTTGTGGTCTTTCCAATATTTTTCAAATTTCATAGCATTGTGGTCTGAAAATATGCATGGCAAGATCTCATTCTTTTTGTACTTTTTGAGGGCTGATTTGTGACTCAAAATGTGATCTATTCTGGAGAATGTCCCATATGCACTTGAAAAGAATGTGTATTCTGCTGTTTTAGGATGAAATGTTCTGAATATATCTATTAAATCCATCTGATCCAGTGTGTAATTCAAAGCCATTGTTTCCTTGTCGATTTTCTGCTTAGATGATCCATCCAGTGCTGTAAGTGCAGTATTAAAGTCCCCTACCGATATTCTATTATTTCCTATTAGTTCCTTTATTTTTGTTATTGTTTTATATATTTGGGTTCTTTCATGTTGGGGGCATAAATATTTATAATTGTTATATCTTCTTGTTGGATAGTCTCCTTTAGTATGATATAATGCCTTTCTTCATCTCTCATTACAGTCTTTGGTTTAAAATCTAATTTGTCTGATATAAGTATTGCTACTCTAGCTTCTGTTGATGTCCATTTGCATGATAAATATTTCTCCATTCCCTCACATTCAATCTGCAGGTGTCTTTACATTTAAAATTAGTCTGCAGGTGTCTTTACATTTAAAATTAGTTTAAAATTAGTCTCTTGTAATGGGTGATAGGCATTGAGGGTACTTGTTGGGATGAGCACTGGGTGTTGTACGTAAGCGATGAATCATGGGAATCTATCCCCAAGACCAAGAGCACACTGTATACACTGATGTTAGCTAACTTGACAATAAATTATATTCTAAAAAAAATAAAATAAATCTAGGCTCTTATAGGTAGCATACAGATGGGTCTTGTTTTTTTAACCCATTCTGACATAATTTTTCTTTTGATTGGAGCATTTAGTTCATTTACATTCAGAATAATTATTCATAGATATGTAGTTAGTGCCATTTTATTACCTGTTTTGTCATTGTTTCTGGAGATTTTCTCTCTTCCTTTCTTGCCTTTGTCACTTTTGGTCTTTTCTTCCCACTTAAAGAGTCCCCTTTAATATTTCTTGCAGGGCTGGTATATAGTGGTCACAAACTCCTTTAGTTTTTGTCTGGGCTACTCTTTATCTCTCCTTCTATTCTGAATGACACAGCCTTGCTGGATAGAGTATTACTGGCTGCAGATTTTCCCCATTCAGCACATTGAATATATATCATGCCATTCCCTTCTAGCCTGCCAAGTTTCTGTGGAGAGACCTGCAGCTAGCTTTATGGGTCTTCCCTTGTAAGTCAGGGACTTCTTTTGTCTTGCTGCTTTTAAGATTTTTTCTTTATCACTATATTTTTCAAATTTAATTACAATATGTCTTGGTGTTGGCCTGCTTTTGTTGATTTTGATGGGAGTTCTCTGTGCCTCCTGGATCTGAATATCTGTTTCCTTCACCAGATTAGGGAAGTTTTCAGCTATTATTTACTTAAATAATTTTTTTTTTTTTTGGCCCACTTTTCCCTCCCTTCTTCTGGGACTCCTATAATACGAATGGTATTATGTCTCATGGAGTCACTGATTTCCCTAAGTCTATATGCTTAGACACACTTCTTAGATACAAGAAGTCTTGTATACTTCTTCTTTCTCTCTTTTGTTCAGTTTCATTATTTTCTATTACTTTGTCTTCTAGGTCACTGATTTGTTCCTCTGCTTCTTCCAGCCTGCTGTTATTGCATCAAGCCTGTTTCCAATCTCAGTTATTGTATTTTGCATTTCTGACTGATTCTGACTTTTATCCCTGTGTCTTCCATTCAGGGCCTCCCTGAAGTCTTCCATTCTTTTCTCAAGCCCAATGAGTATCCTTATGATTTTACTTTAAAGTCTCCATCAGGCATAATATGTATATCTATTTTGATTATGATACTTAATCTAAAGTTCTTATTCAAATTCAACAAATTATCTCAGTCATATCCTTTATAGCAAAGGGGAAAAAACAGGTTTTCCTGGTTCAGGATCATGTGTTTCAGTTCGCTGCCATGTCTTTTCTTTTTTTTTTTTTTTTAATAGGCTTTATTTTTTTTAGAGCAGTTTTAGGTTTAGTGGGAGGTGCACAGTTCCCATAGATCTTGTCTTTCCTCCTCTTGTCCAGATTCCCCTATTATTAGCATCTTGTGTTGATGTGGTACTTTTGCTACAATTGATGACTCAATGTTGCTGACATGTTATTATTAATTAAAATCCATAGTTTCCATTAAGGTTTACTCTTTGTGTTGTACATTCTATGGGTTTTGACAAATGTACAATGATAGGTACCTTCAACTACAGTATCATATAGGAGAGTTCCACTCCCAAAAAATCCTCTGTTCTCCACTATTCATCATTTTCTCCCACACAGCACATAGCCTTTGCAGACTGGTTTATACCTAGCAATATGCATTAAACGTTCACCCACTTCTTTTGTGCTTTCTTTTATCATGTCTTTTTTGTCTCCCTTAATCTGAATCAGTTCCTCAGCCTTCCTTTGTCTTCTCTTACCCAGGTATTTTTGAAGACTAGAAGCCAGTGATTTCATAAAATGTCACTATCTCCCTATCTTCACTCTCTTTGTTTAAGATAATGCCCTATGTTTATTGTATTATTTATTTTTAGGAACTTAAAATGTTTTTTAAATTGTGCTAATATTTTTATTACATTTTCTTACAGTTGTTAGTCTTCTAGTTGATAAAGTTGCATTGGTTTCAAGTGATTTACTTAATCCAATTTTCCTGTAAATCTATTATTTTTAGTGTGCAATTTTGCCAAAGGCAAATTTTTCTGTAAAAAGAATCAAAGAAAAATAGAGAACTAGAACTGGAAGACAGGCAGAAAAGTAATAATATCCTGTTAGCATAGTCCCTGAAGAAGAAACAAAATAATGGAAAAGAGCTAGTACTTAATTCCATTAATTCAAGAAAACTTGCTGGAAATGCAAACAGGACTGGCTCTATACACTGAAAGGGCTCACTGGGCTCTTGAGAAAATGAACCCAGAATCATCAACTCTAAGACGTATCCTAATAAAGTCATTAGATTCAAAGATAAAGTAAAATTCTCACTGTCTCTAGGTAAAACTGTAATATGAAAAGGCAAAGGAATCAGACTAGCATCAGACTTTTCAAAACCAAATACAAAGTATGATAACAATTGAGGAGAAATTTCAAAGCATTTAGTCAAAGAAAGTGTGAATCAAGGATTTTATATTCAGCCAAGTTACCCAAATATCAAAGCTATAGAAAATGAGTTTCAACACACAAAAAAAAGTATGGAATTCTACATCAATAAGCCCTTATTGAGAAATTTACTAGAGAATGAACTTCATCCAACCAAGTGATGACCAGAATAACCATGGCAAAAGGGCTGAGGGTAAGCATTTAATAATCTATAAATATACATGCAAGACAAAAACAAAGTAGGGTATGAGGGTGGACCACTAACATGCAAGTATTATATATTATGACACAGTAGAAATAATGCATTTTAAAAATGGGGAAGATAGGAGAAGGGAAAAAGGAAAATAGAAAAAGTTCATTGTTAGATAGGTATTAGGTGGGTATTAAAAGATACTGAGAAATTTGGGGTGCCTGGCTGGCTCAGTAGATGGAGCATGTAAGTCTTAACCTTGGGGTTGTGAGTTTGAGCCCCACATTGGGTGTAGAGATTCCTTAAAAATAAAATCAAAAAGTAAATAAATAAGGGGTGCCTGGGTGGCTCAGTTGGTTAAGCGTCTGACTTTGGCTCAGGTCATGATCTCTTAGTTCCTGAGTTCGAGCCCCCCGTTGGGTTCTGTGATGATAGCTCAGAGCCTGGAGCCTGCTTCAGATTCTGTGTCTCCCTCTCTCTCTGCCCCTCCCCCTCTCATGCTCTGTCTCTCTCTGTCTCTGGAAAGTAAATAAACATTAAGAAAAGTTTCTTAAATAAATAAATAAAAGATAGTAAAAAAATTAAAAGGTTAATTAACAAAACAGGGGACTGAGAGCATTAAAAAAGGTATAAGTACAAGAGTAACCACTAAAACAAAAATATAAACCTTTCTAAAAATTATAAATAAAAGAGCAAAGAATGCACAGCTCATAAATTAAGAAACAGAAAATAAAACAAAACATAATAAAATGTTTTGATAGAATTAATATCAAATATTTCAGCCATAATAATAAATGTGAATGGGCTTAATTTATTTATTAATACAAAGAGATTTTCAATTTGGCTCACAAAACTAAACTCAACTATATGCTGTATACAGAGATAATACCTAAAACAAAGAGATTCAGAGAGGTTAAATGTAAAGGGATGAACAAAAGTGTATCAGGCAAATGGAAATGAAAAGAAAACAGAGGTAGCAATCCTGATATCAGACAAAGTAGACCTGAAAATATAAAAACAAAACCTCATATTAACTCTTAGCTAAAAGGGGAATTCAAGCTCAAAGTATATCATTTTTTTATTTTTATTTTTTAAAGATTTTATTTACTTATTTCGAGAGAGAGAGAGCACATGTGAGTGAGCTGGGGAGGGGCAGAGAAACAGGGAGAGAGAGAATTCCAAGTAGGCTCTGCACTGTCAGCACAGAGCCGGACTCAGGGCTCCATCCCACTGAACTACAAGATCATGAGCTGAGCAGAAATCAAGAGTCAGACGTATAATTGACTGAGCCACCCAGGTGCCCCTGTAAGCATATCATTTTAGACAAACAATAGACAGTGAAAACACTACATATCAGAATCTATGAAATGCATTTAAAGCAATGATTAGAGAAAATTAATAGCACTGAATACTTTTTCAATAAAAATGAAAGACCAAAAATAACAAGTTAATTTGTAGTTTAAACACCTAGAAAAAGAAAGTATAAAGCAAAAGAAGGCACAAGGAAGAAAATATTAAAAGATAAAAGCAGCAATTAATGAAGTAGAGAATAAAAAAACAGTACCTCTAATTAATATATCAAGATCTTGTTGGCTTTTTTTTTTTTAACATTTATTTATTTTGAGCGGGGGAGGGACAGAGAGAGAGGGAGAGAGAGAATCCCAAACAGGCTCTGTCTTGTCAGCTCAGAGCTTGAGGCAGGGCTCTAACCTTTGAACCGTGAGATCATGACCTGAGCTGAAATCAAGAGTCCGATGCTTAACCAGAATGAGCCACCCAGGCGCCTTCCCGTTCGCTTTTCTTGTGGAAAAATTAACGAAACAGACAAATCACTAGCTAGGTTGGTCAAGAAAAAAGAATGTACAAATATATAGAATGAGAAATGATGAGGCAAAAGCCTTTCGAACAAATATTTTTAGAAGTCTTAAGATACTACTTTCCTGACCTCTATGTAAATAGATTGCAAAATCTAGATGAAATGCACAATTTCTTGAGGAAATATATCTTACCTAAGCTGACCCCTTTAGAGTTAGAAGACTTAATCAGATTCCACAGAAGAAAATGGAGACAATTATTAAGAAACCATCCAACAAAAATGCACAAAGCCCAGATGGTTCCAGAGATGAATTCTACCAATTCTACTATTCTTCCCATTATAGTACTTCTCATGCTGTATTGTGATTGACTATTTGTTTGTCTTAATCCTCCTGTACAATGTAAGTTCCAGAGGGTCCATCCAAATCATGTCCAACTTACTCACCACATTATTCTAATAGCTTTGTTTATATAAACTTTGCAAAATGGTCCTTACGATCTATATAATAAATATTTCCCTACAATCAAGAGGTCAATTATTCATTCGTTTATTCATTATGCTACAGGAAGTCCTCACTCTGTACAAAGACTCTTCAGGTACAGACTCTAAAGCTTGTAGTTGTGTTGCCTCCTGTCTCCCAATGATTCAACCCACATGATCCATTAAAAAAATGGATAATTGAAAGAGGAATTGGCCAACAAAGATAAAAGTGGAACAAAGGAAGCAAAGTGACAACCAGGAGTGCAATGCAGATCACATGTAAATGGGATTAATAAGAAATAGCTCATCATGGGAATGTTAGCACTACTGCCATTTGAGGAACTCTAAATATGCAGCTGTAGCTAATCAGTGAAGGCAATCTTAACAACATAAATGAAGAAAGGGATTGTGACTGAAAAAGATGAAGATGCCCAGAGGAACTGAGGCTGGCAAAAAAAATTCATGTTAAAGGAACTCTCAGCGGTATTTCCCCACACTGAATGTTCAAAGAATAAAATTAGAAAGTTGATCCAAACTTTGACAATGTGCCAAGGCATAGAGAAGATACCCCCATTCCAGGTGAAAAGTTGCACAGTGAGAAGGCAAGCACTGTCCAACCCGAGAAATAAAACATTTTATTTTTCCATGTTTCTCATTTTTATTTATTTTTTTATTTAAAGGGGCGCCTGGGTGGTGCAGTCGGTTAAGGGTCCGACTTCAGCCAGGTCACGATCTCGCGGTCCGTAGTTCGAGCCCCACGTCAGGCTCTGGGCTGATGGCTCAGAGCCTGGAGCCTGTTTCCGATTCTGTGTCTCCCTCTCTGCCCCTCCCCCGTTCATGCTCTGTCTCTCTTTGTCCCAAAAATAAATAAACGTTGAAAAAAAAATTAAAAATATTTGTTGTAAGTTTATCAATTTTGAGAGAGAGCGATCACAGGAGGGGCAGAGAGAGAGGGAGAGAGAGAATACCAAGCAGGCTTCACACTGTCATAGTGTGGAGCCCAATGTGGGGCTCGAACTCATGAACCATGAGATCATGACCTGAGCCGAAATCAAGAGTTAGTTGCTTAACTGACTGAGCCACCTAGGCACCCCCATGTTTCTAATTTTTAAAGTATGGTAAATTAAATATTAGTTTTACTGCCTTTTCACTCTATCATGCACTTGTAACTGACATTAGAGCATTTTTAATGTTTTGACAAAAAACTTGATGGTCACAGAACAATTGTAACTTTTTCTATTGCTTATTAAGAATGCTTTGCCAGGGCTAACATGTAACTAAATATGGAAGCATCCAGGTTTTTGCTTGTTTTTGGTAATTATCTGCAATGTATTCATATTTTCAACCATCTACTTGCATATCATAAATCTAACTTAGGATTTTGAGTTTTATAGCATTTGATTGAAGAGAAGGTATGAATCACATTAAGAAACCATCTTCGTAAATATTCCTGGATGAATTTAAGATAAGATTTCTGTGTTTCCAACATTGACCCATCGATGCTTCCTGAAAAATAGTTGTTATTTACGAGTAAGGACTCAAGAATCAGATTGCCTGAATTCAAATCTCAACTTAGTTTCTTGCTGTTCTGCCACCTTGGGCAAGTTACTTAACTTCTCCCAGCCTCACTCTCCTCATCAGAAAACTTAGGGAAAATAAGAGTACCAACCTCATGGATTGTTATAACTTATACATATTAAATGAGATAGCAGGACACTTGGAACATAGTAAATTCTCCATAAACTAGAATTGATATTGGAGTGGTCATGAATTTCACATCCTCCTGGAGATTAATTTTCACATGTATGTTGTCCTGATTTGTAGAAGCAAGATCCATTGAATTCTGCTATAATTTGAAAATGAGACTGTTGGGCCTTTGTACAAAATCATAAATGATTTCTTTTTTTGTTTTTGTTTTATTTTCAAAGAAAATAAATGATTGTTAGAAAAAAAAAAGATGTTTTGCCTGTTTACTATAGCTAAGATATGGAAGCAACCCAAGTGTCCATTGATAGGTGAGCACATACATATACACATACATGTATGTGTATTTTTTGTGGCTGAGTAGTATTCCATTAAATGTAATTATACATATATACTATAGATTTTCCATATATCTAATGGAATATTATTCACTATAAAAAAGAATGAGATATTGGGGCACCTGGGTGGCTCAGTCGGTTGGGCATCCAGCTCTTGATTTCAGCTTGGGTCATGATCTCATAGTCATGGGATTGAGCCCTGCATCAGGCTCCACACCCAGTTTGGGATTCTCTCTCTCCCTCTCTCTCTGCCCCTCCCCTGCTCCTGCTCTCTCCCAAAGAAAAGGAAGAAAGAAAGAAAAAAAGAAATAGAAAGAAAGAAAGAAAGAAAGAAAGAAAGAAGGAAGGAAAAATAGACAAAGAAAGAAATCTTCCTATTTGCAACACAGATGAACCTAAAATGTCATGCTAAGTGAAATAAGTCAGACAGAGAAACACAAATACCATATGATTTCACTCATATGTGGAATCTCAAAAACATACGAACAAACAAAAACAAAGACTTTTAAGTAAAGGGAACTGGTGGTTGCCAGAGGGAAGGTGGGTTGGAGGGGGTGAGAAAAATTGATAAAAGGGGTGGGTTGAAGGGGGTGAGCAAAACTGATAAAAAGGATTAGGAGGGACAAACTTCCAGCTATAAAATAGGTCATGAAGATGAAAAGTACAGCCTAAAAAATATAGTCATAATACTGTAATAACATGGTATGGTGACAGATGGTGACTATGCTTCTCATGGCGAGCACTGAGTAATATATAGAGTTGTTGAATCATGATCTTATACAGCTGAAACTAATATAACATTATGTGTCAGTTATACTTCAATTACAATTTTTTCAAAAAGATATTAAAAAAAGAATGCTTTGCTCAGTTTCATCACATTTTATGGCCCCACACTACTGTGAAAAGCAAGGACTGCCTATAATGTATTGCCTGGCATTAATATATATGCTTGGTACTATTCTAGGCCCTGGGTCCCAGTGGTGAATAAAACAAACAAAGCCTCTGCTCTCATTTAACTTATTCCAGTGGGTGTAACATAATAAAAAAATGTGCACCATATATACAAATATGTAAGGATTCAAAGAACATAATTAATGGGGAGATAAGGAAATCATTTGGACTCATTTGTACTGAACCAAGGGGGTAACACAGCACACAGACTTAGAATACTCCCATGATGACTTTATAGCAATTATGTATTGAATTATGTATTGAATGCATATATAAAATATGAATGATGAAAGCACAGAATATGACAAGAAGGGAGCCATCAAAGAAAGGCCAACTGAAGTCCCATAATGGTGATGTGACTGGTGAAATCATTATATTATGTGCTGTAGTTTGTCCTCAGAAATGCAGGCACAGGCACTTGATTTTGTTAATACATCAAGAATGGCTCAGTCCTCACTTTCTGGCACCATACACAAAAATAAATTCAAAATGGATTAAAGACCTAAATGTGAGGCCTGAAAACATAAAAATCCTAGAAGAGGCAGTAATTTCTTTGACATCAACTGTAACAACATTTTTCTAGATGAGTCTTCTAGGCAAGGGAAACAAAGGCAAATATAAACTATTGGGACTACATCAAAACAAAAAGCTTCTGCACAGCAAAGGAAACAATCAACAAAACTGAAAGACCACCTGCTGAATGGGAGAAGATATTTGCAACTGGTATATCTGATAAGGGGTTAGTATCCAACATATATATATATGTATATAATTTATACAACTCAACACCCAAAAAACAAAAAATCCATTTAAAAAATGGGCTGAAGACAGGACCAGATATTACTTCAAAGAAGACAAACAGATGGCCAACAGACATGTGAAAAGCAGCTCCACATTATTAGTCATCAGGGAAATGCAAATCAAAACCACAATGAGATATCACCCACACCTGTCAGAATGGCTAAAATTAAAAACACAAGAAACAACAAATGTTGGCAAGAATGTGGAGAAAGTGGAATCCTTGTGCACTCTTGGTAGGAATGCAAACTGGTACAGCCACTATGGAAAACAGTGTGGAGGCTCCTCAAAAAATAAAAAATGGAATTGCCATATGATCCAATAATTCCACTACTGGTATTTACCCAAAGAATACAAAAACACTAATTCAGAAAGATATGTACACCTCTATGTTTATTGCAGTACTATTATAATAGCCAAGTTATGGAAGCAACCCAAGTGTCCACTGATAGATAAATGGATAAGGAAGAAATGGTATGTGAACACACACACACACACACACACACACACACACACACACACATATACACACACTGGAATATTACTTGGCCTTAAAAAAGAATGAAATCTTGCCATTTGCAGCAACATAGATGGATCTAGAGACTATAATGCTAAGCAAAACAAGTTAGAGAAAGATAAATGCCACATGATTTCACTCATACGTGGAATTTAAGAAACAAAACAAAGAAAAAAAGAGGGAACCCAGAAAAACAGACTCCCAGACAGAGAACAAATGGGTGGTCACTGGAGCGGAGGTGGGTGGGGGAAGGGATGAAACAGGTGAAGGGGATTAAGGACACACTTATCTTGATGAGCACTGAGGAATGTATAGAATTGCTGAATGACTATATTGTGCACCTGAAACTAGAATAACACTGTTTTCATTATACTGGAATTCAAAAAAAAAAAAATTATAAAACTTAAAAAAAAAGAATGGTTCAGTTTTACAAAGATCTTGAGAGATAAAAGTATAAACCCAGATACCAATATATTAACTTGTGGAAAGTATGATTGGCAAAGTGATCAGACCTTGTGCCCTATAGACAGTGAATTTTTAAATTTTGATTTCTGGTTAGAAGGTTGCTTAAGAAGTATAAGAAGCATAATCTACTAGCCCATGTACCTGGCATCTATTTTCCACTAGACCCTATCATATCCTTCCTAACAGAGTGCCAATTTTGTTCATTTGCAGCTTGTGTGATCACAGGGAATCTGACTCCATCCTCAAACTGGGAGAAAGGTTCTATCTGGTCTAAGCCTGTAACATTAATTTTATCCTCTGGTCAAATAATTGACTGAGGGATGAAGTAAGCTAGTCAGTAAATGACATTTCCATATTTTTAAAAATTTATTCATTAAGAGAGAGAGGGAGAGAGGGAGAGAGGCGGGGAGAGAGAGAGAAAGCAGGGGAGGGGCAGAGAGAGAGAGAGAGAGAGAGAGAGAGAGAGAGAGAATCCCAAGCAGGCTCCACACTGCCAGCATGGAACCCGATGCAGGGCTTGAACCCATGAACCATGAGATCATGACCTGAGTCAAGACCAAGAATCGGATGCTTAACCAACTGAGCCACCCAGGTAACCCTGACATTTCCTTATTAATAAGTGATGCAATAGTGGGCACCTGACCTCTACCAGCCTAATCAGACTGATGAGAAAGTTCTCTCTCCACTCCCCCTCTTCTCTTCTCTCTCCTTCTCCCCACTCCATCCCCCTCCTCTTATAGTAACAGTGGAAGATAGCCTGAGGACAAAGAAAATTCACAAGAAGCAGAACAGTAAAAATAAACAGAGCTAGAGCCTTTCTTATGAGGCAGCTGGAGCCTGTCCTACACTTAGACTTCCTGTTTGGTGAAATAATACCTTTCCTTCACACATTTAGGACAGTTTGAGAGTTCTGTTACTTGCAGCCAAGAGCATCTTCCAGAGAGAGCATACAGTCAGTACAGAAGATGTTTGTGGTTCTTCAATTTACTCTAGACAGTGCTGGATGTGCCCCTGCCTCACGCCTCATTCTCTGATGCTCACATCTCCTTCTGACTCATGCCTTCTCCATTTAGATATATTAATACCAATTTTTCCAGAGCAGATTTTGTTCTATTAACTCAGCAATAATTAACTTTCTCTTTAGGCCTGAGGCCTAGAAGATGTTCTATAGTTAAGATGACTTCATACAATTAGCACAATACACGTGTCTATAACTTAGCTCTCACTGACCCCTGTAATAGGACAAATCACATATCAGTTGACATGAGCACATTCCAGAGTAAACGTCACTTCGTGTTCAACCACTTGGTTCAAATTAAGGTCTTTATACAGTCCATTCAAATCTCTACTCTTGGGCCTGGGTGGTTCAGTCGGTTGAGCGGCTGACTGCAGCTCAGCTCATGATCTTACAATTTGTGAGTTCGAGCCCCACATCAGGTTTACTGCTTTTCGTGCAGAGCCAGCTTCCGATTCTCTGTCCCCCCTTCTCTGCCCCGCCCCTGCTTGTGCAGTCTCTCTCTCAAAAATAAACAAACAAACATTAAAAAAAATCTCTACTCTTTATACCAGGCTTTAGTATGTCAGATTCTCTTATTTCGAAGCAAGATACAACTATATTGTGAATCAATAAAAAACTTCACTGATTTTGACCTGGAGTTTTTTCAGTTCCAAAAAATAGTAAGTGGCTTTTCCTCAGATAATCTCCCAAACACAAATGTAATGTCACCCATGGGACTGCTATGAATAGATGCTACTAGAGTTCCAACTACAGATTCCAACACCAGCACATTGTAACATTCTTTGGGATTAGCTGTCCCTTGTGTTCACTTGGCTTCTACAAAGAAGTTGAACCATCATGAAATGCAGGACAGTTTTGTATATGGCTGTACTGACCTAACGTCATCGTAAAGCAAGAGAGGCCAGGAACAGTACTTGCGTGTTGACTAAAGATATGAGGTGAGAACTTTATGGCAAGACCTAACACAAAAGCAACGAACAACAAATTGTCACATGGTGACAATAAGAAAGGCATTACAGATGAATTACTGAATTCAAATAGCTTCATTTTATCCAGGATCCTACAAAATTAAGCACAAGAAGAGCACAAAATTATTGTGAGCTAATAATACTATTTATTGAGAACACACTATGTATCAGGTGACATCACAGAAGGCTTAGATAGGTTATCTCTTTCTGACCTCACCACAACTCTGTGAAGTATTGTTCTACCTATTTTCCAATCTTTTTAAAAAAATGTTTTTTTTTTTACTTCTTTATAACTTTGTTTATTTTGAGAGAGAGAGAGAGAGAGTGCAAGCAGGGGAGTGGCAGAGAGAGAGAATCCCAAGTAGGCTCTGCACTGTCAGCACAGAGCCCAGCCCGATGCAGGGCTTGATCTGAATCATGATCTGAGCAGAAATCAAGAGTTGGATGCTTAACCGACTGAGCCACCCAGGAGCCCCTAAATATTTATTTATTCTTGAGAGAGAGACAGAGACAGAGACAGAGAGAGGGAGACAGAGGATCCAAAGCAGGCTCCGTACTGACAGCAGAGACCCCGACGCGGGGCTCGAACCCACATACTGCAAAATCATGACCTGAGCCAAAGTTGGATGCTTAACCAACTGAGCCCCCTATTTTCCAAATCTTAATGAAAATGTCTTACCCAAGTCCCAAAGCAAGTAAGTGCTAGAAATGAGAGGCACTGACAGGTCTGTCTGGCTCCAAGCTCTGTGGTATCTCCACATTTCCAAGCAGCATTTACAGGCATTTTGTTTTCTCATAACTGTACGGAACCATCTATGTAAGTATTTACATGGAGTTATGAAAGGACATTAAAAAACTATGACATATATAGATTTATGGTTACCTGCAGCCCCAGCTTTTTAACTTCTCTACAACAAATCCCAAGGCCTAGACTTTGTCTAGATTAATTTCATTACGGAAACACAATTGACAAATTTGAATTCAAATGCTCTATTATAGAGGACTTTATAAATCATTGCCATCAATTAATTTCTGTAAGGTTGGGAACACATTTTAAAATTTGATTTACCATAACATGGAGCACCCAGTTGGCTCAGTTGGTTGAGTGTCCAACTTCAGCTCAGGTCATGGCCTCACAGTTGTGAGTTTAAGCCCTGCATTGGGCTCTGTGTGGACAGTGTGGAGCCTGCTTGGGATTCTCTCTCTCCCTCTCTCTGCCCTTCCCTCGCTTGTGCTCTCCCTCTCAAACACAAACATTAAAAAAATAAATAAAAATAAAATAAAATTTAATATACCATTACAATTCGTCTCAAAAAGGATGTGCCATTTATAATTCCACCAATAATAATGTATGAATATGTTTGTTTTCCCCTTACTTTTAGCTATCCTGGATGTTATCACACTTTAAAATTTTTGCCAATCTGGTAAGTGTAAATAGTATTTTCTTTTAATTTGCATTTATATTTACATTTATTTATTTTTGAGAGACAGAATGAGACAGAGCATGAGTGGAGGAGGGGCAGAGAGAGGAGACACAGAATCTGAAGCAGGCTCCAGACTCTGAGCAAGCATTCAGCACAGAGCCCAATGCGGGGCTCGAACCCACAAACCGGGAGATCATGACCTGAGCTGAAGTCGGACACTTAACCGACTGAACCACCCAGGTGCCCCTAATTTGCATTTCTATAATTAAGGGTGAAGTTGAGCACATTGTCACTGATTTATTGTCCATTTATATCTGTTTTGCAGAGATCTGTCTGGTTGTCTTTTGCTCATTTTCCTAAGTATTGAACATTTTCTTGTTAATTATATGAACTCTTTTTTCTAAAGTTTATTTATTTACTTTGAGAGAGAGAGAGAGAGGGAGAGAGAGAACATGAGCAAGCAGGGGAGGGACAGGAAGAGAAAGAGAATCCAGTCAGCACAGAACCCAATGCAGGGCTTGATGTGGGGCTTGAACTCATGAACCCTGAGATTATGACCTGAGCTGAAACCAAGAGTCAGACACTTAACTGATTGAACCACCTAGGGGCCTCTACATGAATTGTTTTTATAGTAAAGTAATGGACCCTTTTTAATGTTTTCCCGTTTGTCATGTTTTAAAAACAAATGTTCTAAAAAAAAAAAACTGTTCTAAATTGTCATTTGTCTTACATTGTATATTTTTGTCAAAAAGAAATGTTTCAGCACTATAAAATATATTAATTGTAATGAATAATCCCATCTTTCCCTCAACAATTTGAAATGTCATATGTGATATTTCATTATTTATTAGATGCACATCTTTTTGACATTTTAAAACCTTTTAAATCAGAATATGTTTTAGAATCGGTAACCTTTCATTACTGCTGCCGGTCAGGTGAAAGAGTTGTCATTGTTTGTGTATGCATGAATTGTTCATGGTTGTTAATAGTTCCATCACATCAACTGACTTATCCTTTAATTTTTTTAAGTTTATTGATTTGAGAGAGAGACAGAGCATGAGCGAGGGAGGGGCAGAGAGAGAGAGAGACAGGGAATCCCAAGCAAGCTCCACTCTATCAGCGCAGAGCCCGACAAGGGGCTCGATCTCCCACGCTGTGAGATCATGACCTGAGCCAAAATCAAGAGTTGGGCACTTAACCGACTGAGCCAGCCAGGCGCCCCTCATCTGACTTATTCTATAATTAAGGAAAGAGAATTCAGTGGTGCTCCGGTCAGCCTAACCAAGTCGACACATTAAAAAAGCCACCACAAGATTGTACATTGTTTTTCACACATTAATACAGTGAGCTACATGTATAGAATTAATATTGTGCCGTTTTTATGTTCCTAGAATAAGTGCTACCTGATTTTTATGTATTATTTGACTGGGTCCTGTTGAACATAATTTTCTTTACAATTTTTGCAGTGATATTTATTAGCGAGATTGGGCTATAAGATTTTTTTCTTTTTGGTGTTATCTTTATAAAGTTCTGATGTAATAATATTGTGCTAATTTTATAAAATACTGGAAGTATTCTTTCTTATGCAAAAATTTAAAAACCTGGTCTAAAATAATTTATTTCATATATCTCTAAAATTTGAAATAAAAAGTGCTGAAACTCAGATCATGAATAAAAGTGATGGAATGTTACAGCATTTACTGCATTTCCAAACAAGTGAGTGTGATAAATCAGGACCTATATAATACTTCCATTAAATTTTTTTAAATAAAGTGATTATTTTATTCTTTTTTAAATTTTTATTAAAAAAATTTTTTAATGTTTACTTTTGAGAGGGAGAGACAGAACGTGAGTGCGGGAGGAGCAGAGAGAGGGGGAGACAGTGAATCTGAAGCAGGCTCCAGGCTCTGAGCTGTCAGCACAGAGACTGACGCAGGGCTTGAACTCACAAGCCATGAGATTACAACCTGAGTTGAAGTCAGATGCTTAACTGACTGAGCCACCCAGGCGCTCCTTTATTATTTATTTTATGTTTATTTTATTTTTGAGGGGGTGGAGGGGCAGGGAGAGAGGGAGACACAGAATCCGAAGCTGGCTCCAGGCTCTGAGCTGCCTAGCACAGTGCCTGATGTGGGGCTTAAACTCACAAACCGTGAGACCATGACCTGAGCCAAAGTCAGATGCTTAACCTACTGAGCCACCCAGGTGCCCTTATATATAATACTTCATTTTATATTCAGCTGGCATTATGGTTATTTCAAAGATCTGGGACAATTTAAACTCTGATAAAAAGAAGTAGAAATTCTCCAATTTCTAATTTTGAGAGTTATATGGAAGATATGCAACATTTATTTATATGTATGAAGCTAATATGCATATACGTAACAAATGTTCTATATATTGTGAAATCCACATTTGAAAAACAAAGAACATCTGTGTTTTATCTTTTCCTGGCAATCAGCTCACGATATTAATAAATAAGTGAATGTTGTAACTGTAGTGGCTCCTTAATGCTTGAGTATCTCTTATGTATCACTTTCTATACATCATCTCACTTAATTACCTACCGTCATATACAGATGAGGAAACTGAGGCTCAGAGAGATGAAGTTACAAGCCTGAAAGCGTGAAGCTTTAGCCTGGTGAGAGAGCCGATACTCAAACCAACGTTCACCTAGTACTTAAAATTATGTTCTTTTTCTCCACTGTGCTGCTTCTCCATAGGAGACCTACTGCAATCCAAGAACATACTTAGCCCGCCAGTTCTTATCTCGAATATCTATAAACGAGTAGGGAATTTCTATGTGTGAACTGTCAAGGGCCACAAATTTTCTTGTTCTACAGGTACCTACTCATCACTGAGAACTGAGATAATCCATTAGGAAATACCAAGTGTGAGAAACTATATTTTTAGTGGACTTGAAAGCAACATGCATATGGCAGAAAGTTCTACTTGCATGGGCTCGTTCATGCACTTGAAAGGGTGCTGTAAAAAAATGGAATGTACATGGTTCATTTCTGTCTCACATGCCAGATAAGAGAGCATTTCTGGTTTCTTTCTCAGAGTTCTGAACAGCCTCACCAAAACCAGAGGCAGATTTGAGATTAAGATTGGATACTCTCCAGGTGACATTAATCTGTCCATCACTGAGTTCTGAGTCAAAGCAACAGCATGACCCGCACTCGTAAACTTGTGTAAACCTCGACGTGCTCTGAGGCAGGTACAGCTTGGCTTCCTGCAGTGGTGGGTGAAACCTTAGGCACCAAACATGTGTCATATTCATAGGAAAATTGCAGGGGAAGTTTCTGCTTGGCTCATGTCATAATAGATTTGCTTCTTTTGCCCAAACAAGTTGATTTATTTAGGGATTTACTAATTTACTCTTGCTAAACATGTTGATCAAACTTGATCTGAGCCAGGCAGAAGTAGGCCAAGCAGTTTACCAGTAATACGGACAAAAATAAAACTTGTTTGAAGTCAGGTAGCTTGACTAATCACATAAGGAACTTGTTTTACACTTGTACACACCCTTCACCAGAATTTTCAGCTACTCAGACTTAAGAAAGAAAGGCAGATGCATTCTATTGTAGATGGCTTAATTCATTTGAAAACATCTCATGGCAAGAGTTGGATATCGATCCAAATCAAGTCAACATATGTTTATTAAGTGGCCATGGTATGCAAGGTCCTGTGCTTGAAGAAGAAGAAGGGGAGGAGGAGGAGGAGGAGAGGTGAAGGAAGGCGAAGGAGGAGAGAAAGAAAAAAAGCAAAAAAAGGAGGGCAAAAAAGTATCTCCTTTGGCGTTGGGAGTGGGGAGTGTTTGATCTTTCCTTGAAGCTCCATTTCAAAGAGCCCAAGTCAGTGGTGTCCTAAGAGTGAGTAAAGTCAGACTGAGCTTCCGAATGACTGCATCTTTCAAAGTACCGTTCATCCAAGAAACTCACAATGTTTGACCATCAAGTTTTAGCTTTGAAGAGGAAAAGGCCTAGACGTTTTCTGGGAAGAGGAGGCTCCTGGCTCCTGATAAGAAGGCCATCAGGATAGGCTTCTGGCTCCGTCTCCCCAAAGCAGACCTGAGAGTAAAGCAAGACTGAGGACCCAACCTAAAAATTGCGGACAAACGCTGGTAGAGATGGGAGGATTCCTAAACTGGCGAGAGTGAGGGCATGGCGAGCGGGAGCCTCAGCCTGGGGGAGGAGGATGGCCTGGCCCCAGAGAGCCAGGCCAGAACTTTTCTATTCTCCGCTAGCTTCTCCCCTACACTGCCTTGGGAGAATCACATGGAAGTGATAGCCGGGCCAGCTGGTGTCTCGGTTACCAACAGGGCGGCCCAGAAGCCTGCTGGGGTTAGGTGAGGCACTGATGAAGACGGGTGCCGACCCACCAGGCTCTCCTAAGCACCCACACCCGCACCCACTCCTACCCTAGACACCGGGACTGGTACGACACATTCCAAGAAAGTTGTTCCTTACCAGTACAGCAGCATGTTGCCGTGACTAAAGAGCAAATCCCTGACCCAACCATGAGTTTCCAAGTGTGGTGGCAGGAAACAGGGCTGTAGACTGTCGCTTTGTGGTACCTGGGGGTTCTCTGTCCTGAGGCTCATTTCCTCTATTATCTTAAAGTCACCGAGGGGAAGACAGACTGGGCCTGGGCATTGGCTCTTCGCTAACACGTAGAGTTAGCCAGAAACATGACAAAATTGAATAGTGTACATCACATGAATTCAGAGAGCAGAATTATTCGTACAGATGGATCATGAATTTCAAATAAGCAACAAATATTCTCACAGAAGTTATTAGTAATATGAAGCTGGTACAGGAGATTAAAAAAAAAGAACGAGTGGAAATCAGTTATGAAAAATATAATACAGCACACAATAATGATAATAATGATAGTAACGGCTAGAAAGTATATATTATTGGGGCGCCTGGGTGGCTCGGTCGGTTAAGCATCCGACTCCGGCTCAGGTCATGATCTCCCGGTCCGTGAGTTCGAGCCCCGCGTCGGGCTCTGTGCTGACGGCTCAGAGCCTGGAGCCTGTTTCAGATTCTGTGTCTCCCTCTCTCTGACCCTCCCCCGTTCATGCTCTGTCTCTCTCTGTCTCAAAAATAAATAAACGTTAAAAAAATTTTTTTTTAAATAAAAAAAAAAAAGTATATATTATTTACTTTGTACCAGGCAGTACTCTGCACGCATTTCTTACAGTTACAGATTCAACAACAACTCTATGAGGTGGGTACTACTGTTATTTCTACTTTACAGGTGGAGAAACTGAGGCAAAAAGAGGTTAAAAGAATTGTTCAGGTTGGGACTAGGATTCAAACACAGGTCTTCTGGCTCCAGAAAACAAACAGCAAATCGATACGGCCAAAGCAAGAATTAGTGAACAAGATCAAATTGAAGGGAGGAGAACAGGATAAACGTAAGTGAAATGAAGGACAGAAGTACCAATATCTGGCTAAAAGAGTCTGAGGAAAAAAAACAAAGGGAAGGGAGGATATATTTGGAGTCAACGGTGGTAAGACTTCTAGATTTAAAGTGCTCAGAGAGTGCCAAAGAGGACGGATAAGGAAAAACCCACACTTAAACCCACTATAATGGCATTTAAGACTAGCAAAGACAGTAATATTAGAAAGCTGACACAAAGAGCCAATCCTTCTCAAAGAGGCAAGACTTAGAATCCATGTTACAGACCACAGAATTAAAGTTGTTTGACCAAGTAAGAGAGCCTGATCAGGTGCAGATCAAAGTCTTTCACTTCTGGGAGTTACATTTTCTGGATGTGGAAAAGTTTCCTTCTTGCTCCGACAAAATTTAAAAGTGGAGAATGAGGGGCCCCTGGGTGGCTCCGTCGGTTAAGCATCTGACTTCGGCTCAGGTCATGATCTCACGGTTCGTGAGTTTGAGCCCCATGTCAGGCTCTGTGCTGACAGCTCGGAGCCTGGAGCCTGCTTCAGGTGCTGTTGTCTCCTTCTCTCTGCCCCTCCCCCCATTCGCACTCTGTCTCTCTCTCTCTCAATAAAATAAAGACATACAAAAATGTTTTTGAAAGAATGGAGAATGAGGGGTGCCTGGGTGTCTCAGTGGGTTGAGCGTCCGACTCTTGATTTCAGCCTGTGGGATTGAGCTCCGCATTGCGCTCTGTGCTCAGCGTGGAGCTCGCTTGGGATTCTCTTTCTCCCTCTCACTGAGCCCCTCCGCAACTCTGCACATGCTCTCTCTCTCAAAAACAAGCATTAAAAAGAAAAGAGTGGAGAATGAGAGGGATGCGTGGCTCAAATGATAGAAAGGCCGCTGTGCTGGGTGGTGCCCCCCATCTGTGCTGTTTTCCTCTGCGCAGACAATCTTCCAGGGAGGAGCGCACTCCACTAGCCACTGCTGAGATCCCACATGAAAATTCTAGGAGACATGTGAGACGAGGAAAAATAAAATTAAAGTTAGGCTGAAGTTAATCCAAGGCTAGTGGAAAACTGTTTTAGGACTAAGAAAAGAACAGAACGTGAAGAGAGAGCTATACAAGGCAAAGCTGGGACAGTTTGAGAACCCAGATGACTGCAAGAGATGGAAACACACTGAATGTATTTAAATCCACAAGTTCATAGTTACACTCTCCTCTCCCCCAAATAAGTTCCTCATAGGTCACTGTTAGAGGATGCCAGTAAAGCAATTCATCATTTAGAAAACTAATAAATAAAGGGAAAGAATCAGGCATTTATTCTGCCTTTTCTATACTCACTACTGAGTAACTTAATAGATTAGAGGAAGCTGTTTTTCTGAGAAGTATAATAAAGAGGAAATAATCGAATTGAATATTATTCATTTGCCGTAAATTAATGGAACTTACCAATGCTCACCATACCTGCTGACATTACACAAAAAGAAACAAACATGATGTGCTCCCTCACGGAAGAACATAGCAGCATGTTTGAAGCAGCTTTGCCAAAAACTTTAACCTGAATCTGAGAAACTACCAACACTGCATATGAAGAAAGAGGAACATGTTAAGCCACACCATGGAAGTGCCATCGGCAAAATACAGACTATAGAAAACTCAGTCGCATCTGTAATCCAGTTTTCCAACAAATAAAGAATCCTACAGTGTATTTTGTGGTTAAAAAATAATGAAGATGCACAGATAAAGAAAACCTCTTAGATCTCTTCAAATATGACCAGTAGAGACATTTCTGCTTGACTAGTTTTATTGATTGTATGTAATTTGAAGATGATTTCCAGTAACAAGAAATAAGCAGTAGATTCAAAAACCAGCTCTTAACATTAAAAAAAATGTGTTTTCCTTGCCTCCTTTTCTAAAAGCCTATTATTTGCACTGACCAGTGGCTTACGTAGGGACTGGTAAATAAATAATCATTTTTCTTCTATTTTTCTACCATCTGTTCCAAAAGAACAAAACAAAAAGACTCTAGAAATATTTATTAATAAAAATAATAAAGAGCCACAATTTGATTGACAACTAGCCTGAAACCAATGCAAGTCAGAATACAATGCGATGCCATTTTAAATAGCTGAAAGAAAATAACTACTGGCTTATAATTCTATGCCCAGGGAAAGAGCAAGTAAAGAGCAAATACATATATATATATATATATACATATATATATATATATATATATATATGTATATATATATACATATATATATGTATATATATATACATATATATATATGTTTTAGACCAACAAAAATTCATAGAATTGGCCCTTGAACAGATCTGCACTCAACACCAAAAAATAAATAATCTGATTAAAAGATGGGCAGAGGACCTGAATAGACACTTCTCCAAAGAAGACATATAGGTGGCCAAGAAACACATGAAAAGATGCTCAACAGCATCCATCATCAGGGAAATGTAAATGAAAACCACAATATCATTTACAAATGTCAAAATGGCTAGAATCAAAAAGACAAAATACAGCAAGTGTTGGCAAAGATGTAGACCCACACTAAAGGAAATTCTAAATGGTTTCATTCAGGCAAGAGAAAATAGAATCCCAGATGTAAGACTGGAAATGCAAGAAGAAACATGGTAAAAATGTGAGCTAAACCAGTCAACACATTACCTAAACTAATAATAATAATAATAATGATGGCTTGTAGAATTTAAAATATATAAAATACTTTATTTAATTTTTATTTATTTATTTTGAGAAAGAAAGTGCTCTGGATTGCCAGCCCTGGGCCTGGCATGGGGCTGGAACCATGAGACCATGACCTGAGCCAAAATCAAGAGTCAGTCACCCAACCAACTAAGCCACCCAGGCACGCCTAAAACATTTTAAAACATGACAACAATAGCATATAAATTAAAACAAGGGAGGTGGTACTTGCGCTGTTCAAGAGGAGGGTAAAAGAAATAAATAACAATGGGTTTTTTAAAATAAGTCTTGGGTATATGCTGCAATCTTTAAGGAACCACTAACAAATAGTAAAACATATAAGTACAAGACTAAGAAATGGAAGAGGGGGAAAGGGATTTAAAAAAATGAAGTAAATCCAAAAGAAAGCAAGTAAGGAGTAAAGGAGTGACACAGAGCAGGTGAAACAAATCAAAAGCAAATGGGGGTAGGTTTAAAGTGAATATGTCAGAGATGCACAGCTGGCTCAGTGGGTAGAGCATGCGACTCTTGATCTTGGGGTCATGAACTTGAACCCCACGTTGGGCACAAAGATTATTCTTAAAAAAATGAAATTCAAAGTGAATATGTCTGTAATTACACTAAATGTAATTCTATTAATTGGTCTAATTAAAATACAAGGACAGGGCACCTGGCTGGCTCAGCTGGAAGAGCATGTGACTCTTGATTTCTGGGTCATGAGTTCAAGCCCCACTTTTGGCTGTAGAGATTACTTTAAATAAATAAAATTTTAAAAATAAAACAAAATACAAGGATAGGTGCATTAAATAAAAGAAGAAAACCCAGCTATATGCTGTTTAGAAGTAACATATCTAACATATTAGGGTACAGAAGAGCTAAAAGATGAAAAACGATTATGCAAACCTGATCTGAAGAAAGCTGGTCACTGCCATATTAATATATAAAAAGTTGATGTTAAAGCAAATACTGCTACTGAATGAAAGAAGTTCACTTCCTAATGAAAAATAGTTCAATTTAACAGGAATATAATCTGCATATAAATATATATACTTTGTATGGAGCTAACTTGAATATATATGTGTATACACATATAGATATACATATATAGATACACATACACATATATACATATGCTTACTGCTCACTGGGTGACCAGGCTGTGCCTCAATAACCAATCCAAGGAATGCAAGAGGAGACATCACTAAATATCCTTAAAAAAGATAATCATGAAGAATTTTGTGCTACATGGTTGGAAATTTGGATAAATGGGCAAGCTCCTGGCAAAATACAAGTTACAAAAACAGACACAAGATGAAGCACAGATATAAACAGTCTTATAATTATTAAAGAAATTCATAATATAAAAACTCTCACATACACATATACAAACACACAACTCATGGACTAATTATTTCAGTGATAAATTCCAACAACATTAAAGGAATAAATAATGCCAATATTACAAAACTTCTTCCAGAGAAATGGAATAAAAGAACCACTTCCCCATTTTGTTTTAGGAGGACAACATCATTTTGATACCAAAATCTGATCAGGAAGATTAAGGGACAGTAAGGACAATCGGTCTCAGAAAGACTGATGCAAAAATCCTAAACAAAACAATAGCAATGCTAATTCAGCTTGTCTAAAAGGATAATGGATCTCAACAAATTTGTGTTTATTTATTGTGCTTATTCCTGTAGTGAAAGCTTGGTTCAACATTTGCTATACTGAATACCAAGATTTACTACAAAATTATGGTAAGTTTGACAGTGTAGTATATGGACACATAATTTAGGACAAAGGTGACACTACAGAGCAGTGGGTAAAGAATGGATTTGTAATAAATTATGCATAATTGGACATCTAAGTTGGAAGAAAATGAAGTTTGGCTCTTAAACTGCACACAATAATCAATTCCAAGTGGATTGGAGCTTTGGGTGTGAAAGGCAAAATAACAAAGCTTCTAGGAATTGATATAGGAAAGTAGCTTCATTACTTTGGCATAGGGAAACACTTCTTGAAAGAGAAGCAAAAAACCCTAGCCATAAAGGTAATAGATTGTTCAATTTAACTGGAATAAAAATAAAGACTTCTATCCTTCAAAAGACACCATTGAAAGAGTAAAAATGTAATTCAAAGATTGAAGAAGGTATTTTCAATACATATAAATGGCAAAGAACTTGTGTGCAGAATATACCCCCAAAAATCTACAGAGCAATTTTTAAAAACATCAAAAATACGATGGCAAGAGACTTCAAGAGGCCCTTCACATGAGAAAATATCCAAATGACCACTGAACATAGGAACACATATTTCATCGGTAGTCCTCAGAAAAATGTAGATTAAAATCACAAGGAGGTGGAATATGTATGAAATTTAAAATGAATCTCGGGGCGCCTGGGTGGCGCAGTCGGTTAAGCGTCCGACGTCAGCCAGGTCACGATCTCGCGGTCCGTGAGTTCGAGCCCCGCGTCGGGCTCTGGGCTGATGGCTCAGAGCCTGGAGCCTGTTTCTGATTCTGTGTCTCCCTCTCTCTCTGCCCCTCACCCGTTCATGCTCTGTCTCTCTCTGTCCCAAAAAATAAATAAATGTTGAAAAAAATTAAAAAAAAATAAAAAATAAAATGAATCTCAACAAATTTTAGAATTGGTCTCATGAAGACCACCTTTTCTAATCAGAATGCGATTAAATATATAAAATAATAATAAAAGATAGGCAAAACAAAAAATAGCACATGTTTGGAAATTTAAAGCCACATTTAAAATAACAGGTCAAAGAAGAAATTATATTGGAAAGTTGAAAATGCTTGAACAGAAAGAAATGAAAAAAATACAGTACCTGAAAATCTGGTGGAACACAACTAAAATGGTGCTAAGTAAGATATTTGTGTCATTGACTTCAAACATTACAAGAGAAGTGAGGTTGAATTTTTGGGAGCTAAGCAGGTGGGTTCTTTAAACAAAAAAAGTCACTTGCTAAAAGAGGTTTGATCTTGTTTCAAAATCTTCAGGCTCTATACTGTGATTTTCCTGTTGTGACTTGCAACACACTTCTTAGAGCATCCAAATTAGTGCAGGTTCTTTGAGAAGCACTGGATCTGCTGAGGCACAAGGACCAGGGCTGTTTGTACTGTAGTCTGAAGTGGCTAGACACAAATCAAATCTGGCAGCTTTCTCAGTCACTTGGCAAATGTATTGGAGCAGGAAAATAGGATATTAAAAATGCTGCCTCCAGAATTCAAACACCCAGCAAGTATTGTATCACCTTGTCTGGGGTTGTGGACAAAAGATGAAATATCTTTTCTGTGATATGGGTGAAAATATCTCGACAGTGTCTAACCCACTAAAGGCATAACTTCTGGAATGTGGCAGGATCTTATATTTTCACAGATCCCCACCCCCCCCCCCAAGAGATGCTGTAAATATATGGCATACATAGCATCTGGGGTCTGCTATTTTCAGCTCTCTGGATCCTACTGGCATGCTATCATCCATGTAGCAAATTAGGGTGTTGCCCTAAAGTATAACAAGCCAGTCCATCATGTGTGGCAAAGAACAAGAGTTAACTATCCTGAGCCAGGAGAGTAAATGTGTACTGCTGTCCCTATCAAATGCAAGCGAATGCTCCTACTATTTCTTAAATTATTTACATCTATTAAAAACAACCACATTACCCTTCACAATTCACATTTTCTATGTTTCCTTTAAAATGGTTTGTGTAGGGTGCCTGGCTGGCTCAGTTGGTAGAATATGCCACTCTTGATCTTGGGGTCATGAGTCTGAGCCCCACGTCGGGTGTAGAAATTATTTAGAAAATAAAAAATAAAGTGGCTTGTTGCACTACCTCCTTGTTCCCGTAGAACAACTCTGAGCGCTCATGGTTCCAGGTGGCCACAAGTAATAACATTTTGCCATTATGTACTATGAGCTGCTACCTTCCCATTCTGGAGTATAAAATGATTCTCTTTTGCTTCTTATTCTTATAACCAACACTATGTTCTCGACAAATCCTTCAATCCACTCTGGTTATGATTTCTGAGTCAAAGATGTTATGTGGCAAGCAACAGAAACGAATTTAAGCAATATTAAAGAATTTATGGGGTGCCTGGGTGGCTCAGTCGGTTGTGTCTGACGTGAGCTCAGGTCATGATCTCACAGCTCGTGAGTTCAAGCCCCGCGTCGGGCTCTGTGTTGACAGCTCAGAGCCTGGAGCCTGCTTCTGCTTCTGTATCTCCCTCTCTCTCTCTGCCCTTAACCCACTCACATTCTGTCTCTGTCTCTCTCAAAAATAAATAAAAACATCAAAAAAAAATGGAATTTGCATGAGATTCTGGAGAGCAGCCAGCATCAAAATAAAAGATGAACAATGGGGTGCCTGGCTGGCTCAGTCAGTAGAGCATGTGATCCTTGATCTGGCAGTCGAGAGTTCGAGCCCCATGTTGGGCGTAGAGTTTAAATAAAATAAATAAAGGATGAACAATGAATCCTTGGGGAGGATAGGAACCAGTGTGGTTTCAGGGAAGTCATGGACCTGCAAATGACTCATCGAAAACCACCTTTCCTCCCAGGGCGTGTCTGTTTCAGAGTTAAATTCTAGGAGACAGAATAGATTGATTTAGGATTAATATAGCACAAGAAGAACAAGTGATTAAAGGAAGTGATAGTAGGCAGGGCAAAACAATATATTACATAACACAATAATACCATACCCTCAAATATGAGCCCATTTTTGGAAATGAAAAAATTAGGAAATGGAGGATTGGGAACATACCAGGATCCACTAAACAAACATATTCACTGTTATTAGTTTTCTAAGTAATATTTTCCTTGATAGATTAGGAAAAATACCATAGGTATTTGGAACGATTCAAATGCGTATCACTCATAAAAATTGCCAATAAACATGCAAGCAGACACAAACAACTTTACATTTTGGTGGTATTCGTGCTTTCATTAAAACTTTTAAAGTTGAAAGTTTTTCCTCATAACAAACATAGACATGCGGGTTACACTGCAGAAATATATGCAACATAAAGCAAAGTGTTTCCTAGAATTCTGACTAGCATCTGAGTATGGATATTCAAGTGAAGCTTCTATTTGCTAGTAATTTAGTGGGCAGTTTGGTGCTAGGGTCTATAGGATCTTGAACCATTCTGATTATTACTCCTATCATACTATTATAATAATGACTATAATATTTTGTTTTTTAGGTGTATCTTCCGGCTATTGCCTAGGATGCTACTAACCTCATTGAAACATGGAGCCCACTTCATTGGTACCGACCTTCATCCCCTGACTACTGAAAACAGTCGCTACAGCACTTTGAAAATTTGGATCCCTCTCTAACCATTGTACTTTTCAACGTCGTAATGGGGAAAATGTATTTAGAGTTCTCCTATTAAAGGATGAGTGAGTAGATGGATTTGATAAATCCAATCTAGCATTCTTATCTCCCTTTCTCTATTTGATAAAAAGGAATTATTGCAACTTCATTCCATTTAGTGTTGGTCACCACCGAGGCCAGGTTTCAGATAACTGAGTAAGCAAACTATTAAAATCACTCTCATCTGCCTGAGCAACTATCAGCAAATTTGGTTCTATCTGAAATTCTTCCTCATTCCCTAGCCTGACACTCTCACAATGCTTTCCATGGCTGTTCTTTTGGGTTCTGGCATGAACAGAAGTCTTTTGTTGTGTGAGCTTTCTCCTGTAGGGGGCCTTCTCCCATTTAGGGTTTCACTTTGCAACTGACTCCAGGTGCCTGCTGGGATGTGGCCTCACCAGACACAGAAGCAAATGAAAAGCGATGGAAATGAGGCATGAGGCAATTTGGCTACCTCTTACCTGGCAACCATTCGAGGCGAGGTCATTCATTATAAGATCTCTAGGCAGAGCGGGAACATCTTCATCAGATGCGTGGAGTGAGACATTCTACTTCTGCCTGCGAGGAATGCTCAGTGGAATGTGAAGTGGTCTACATCATTCAAATTCTCCTCTATTTCAATTCTTGGGATCTTCCACTCTATTCCACTTGGTGTCCTAATTTTGCATGAGGTCTGGTGATGCTGTCAAATGCAACTTAACCTTGCAATTTTGCAACCCACAGGATGGAAATTTGAGTTTGATTTTCTGTGACATCGGTATTGAGGTGAGTAACCTAAAAGGTCCTTTGTACAGTTCAAGGCAGCTCTTAATTCTCTATGCTGAGCCAAGAACTTTGATCTTAAGTCTGTTATTAGCTTTCTTTAAAGTTCTTCAGCACACGAAGACACTTGTCGCCCAGCCTTCCTTCAGCAGGCACTTCATTACAGTGGCCTAGGTAATAATGGAAGCAACTCTTGACTCTGCGTGCCGTAGTCCATCCAAGAGACACTCTCACTAATCCCCAGGCCCTCAGAACCAACTACGCTCAATAACCATTTCCTTGAGGATCTGTGCCCTGTAACTATTCCCCACAACAATTCCTGTATCAATCAGAGTTCTTTGTAACTATATAATCCATTCCAACTAGTTATCAGAAAAGGAATTTGGTAAGGGATTTTGGACTGATCTCCAAATTGAAGGAGTAGTTTAAATACGAGGAAGATACCTTTTTTAAATCAAAATATGTATTTTTTTCAGGAATAGAATTTAGTGATTCATCACTTACATATAACACCCAGTGCTCATCCCAACCAGTGTCCTCCTTAATGCCTTAATGCCCATCACCCCTGTAGCCATTCCCCCCACCCAACACCCCACCAGCAACCCTCAGTTTGTTCTCTGTATTTAAGAGACTCTTAGGCTTGTCTCTCTCTGTTTTTATATTATTTTTGTTCCCTTTCCCTTATGTTCATCTATTTTGTATCTTAAATTCCACATGTGTGAAATCATATGATATTTGTTGTTCTCTGACTTATTTTGCTTAGCATAATACACTCTAGTTCCATCCATGTTTTGCAAATAGCAAGACTTCATTCTTTTTCATTGCCAAGTAATATTCCATTATATATAATATATATTATTATTATATATTATATTATTAATATAACACACACACACACACACACACACCACATCTTCTTTATCCATTCATCAGTTGATGGACATTTGGGTTCTTTCCATACTTTGGCTATTGTCAATGGTGCTGCTATAAACATTGGGGTGCACGTCCCCTTAAAATCAGCATTTTTGTATCCTTTGGATAAATAGTAGTGCAATTGCTGGGCCACAGGGTAGTTCTATTTTTAATTTTTTGAGGAACCTGCATACTGTTTTCAAGAGTGGCTGTACCAGTTTGCATTCCCAAGAGGAATATACTTTTAACTCAAGCACAACCCTTGAAGTCTATTCATATGATTTTGTACTTAGAGATTATCCTGAAAATGCAACTGTTAGTTCCTCCCCACTTCCTCAAACACTGGAAAACATGTCTAAGAAATAAACTCTGATCTGGGGCGCCTGGGTGGCTCAGTCGGTTAAGTGTCCGACTTTGGCTCAGGTCATGTTCTCACGGTTAGTGAGTTCAGGCCCCACATTGGGCTCTGTGCTGACAGCTCGGAGCCTGGAGCCTGCTTCAGAGTCTGTGTCTCTTCTCTCTGCCCCTTTCCTACTGGTGCTCTCTCTCTCTCTCTCAAAAAGTAAATACACACTAAAAAAAAAAATTAAATAAGTAAATAAACTCTGTATTCACTGATAATTTCCTGAAAGGGTAGCATACTCCCACCTGACTTAGATTACATTCACATTTGTATATATGTATACACACACACACACACACACACTTAGACACACACACACGTATGCATATATGTGTATACACACACATATTTGAGTATAGTTGACTTACAATGGTACGTTAGTTTCAAGTGTACAACATAGTGATTCAACAAGTTTATACATTATGTTGTGCTCACCATAAGTGTAGCTACCATCTGTCACCATACAAGACTATTACAATATCACTGACTATATTCCTTATGCCGTGCCTTTTATTCCCATGATTTATTCATTCCATAAGTGGAAGTCTGTATCACCCACTCCCCTTCACCCATTTTGGTTACCTTAACATTAAAACATTTTTTTCAGGGCGCTTGGGTGGTTAAGCATCCAACTCTTGATTTTGGCTCAGGTCATGATCTCAGCTGAAGTCATAATCTGAAGGTTGTGGGATAGAGATCAGGACTCTATGCTAAGAACAGAGCCTGCTCGGGATAGTCTCTCTC
This sequence comes from Acinonyx jubatus, assembly GCF_027475565.1. Lineage (NCBI taxonomy): Eukaryota > Metazoa > Chordata > Mammalia > Carnivora > Felidae > Acinonyx > Acinonyx jubatus. Next base: position 2,512,074 of record NC_069393.1, read on the forward strand.
TCTCCCCCTCTCCCCTGCTCTCTCTCTCTCTCTCTAAAATAAAATAAAAAAATTGCCTATGATAGCCATCAGTGAGATTCTTAATTTTCTGTGTCTATTAGTTATCTACATGCAGATACATTTTTTTGGAGACTTCTGTGCTATCCAGAGTTTGTGATTTCTATTCTTAGGCATTCAGAGAGGTTCAGTTTTTCAGGAAATTCTTATTTTGAATGTAATCTTTGTGCCGCCTGATGGAATTGGAAGACAAATATTCCAAGGGATATTTTGGGCCACTGTTCCCTGAGTTCAAGATCCTCTTAGTTCATTTCTATCCTAGTTTATGGTCCATACCATCACCATACAAACAATAAATGTAACAATTATTATTACACCATAGGTTGATACAATAGCATGGGTAAAGAAGAGGAAAGAAAGAAATTTTATGTAAGATACACCAGCAAGGAAACGGAGGTAGAGCCTACGTTCGTTTCTATAGCTGGTCTTGAGGCTATAACTTGCATTATCCTCCCCTACGATGTATTCCACACTTTGCATATCTTTGGTTAACACTGTGGCTGGTTGAAGGTTTTTGCTTAATGGGGCAACCTACGTCTTTCTTTCTGTGGGGCGTAAATCCTTAAATCCTTAGCGGTGCTACTTGTAAAGGACTACAATAATCTGCTGGCAATTTTGATCACTGCACACAGTATGCAACAAAGGACCCCTGGGGATCACTGTTCTAGCTGGACTTCTCCCAGCATCTACTGTGAAGCAGCAATCCTATTTCCTTCTGATGGTCAAGGGTGATTAGATTTGCTCCTACCCAGTACCTCCTACCCTCTACCTGTTTAGTGCTAGATTGCTCAATCTTTGTGCTATTGACATTTTGGATAATTCTTCGAAGAGCCCCAAAGGGACAGGTGAGAGTCTCTGTCCAGTTTTCCCCAGTGAATGTTCTTTTCTTGTTACTATCACTTTTTTATTAAGTTTATTTATTTTGAGAGAGAGAGAGAGCATGAACCAGCAGGGGAGGGGCAGAGAGAGAGGAAAAGAGAGAGAAAACCTCCAGCAGGCTCTGCACCAGCAGCACAGAGCCTGACTTGGGGCTTGAACTCACAAACTGGGAGTCGGTTTTGGCTCAAGTCATAATCGACTCAGCCACCCAGGTACCCCATCATTACTATCAATTCTTGACTAGTAAAACCTATGCTTGGAATATTGAACATCCTCCAAATAGCAGCCACATCAGAAATGTTGAAAGGCAATTTAAAACTAGAGTGTGAAGGGGTAATTTATGCAAGGAGGGAATGCGGGGCAGAACAAAGGAATAAAAGTTCACTCCATCCATTTTGGAGTAAGCAATAAACTTGTGATAGCAACTTTGAATTATACAGAGAGAAGAGGAAAAAAAATCCCCATATCCAGACATTCAAAGACAAACACTGTTAATAGTTTTCCAAATGACATTTTCTCCCTTGTTATAAATATAATGCACACTTAAAAACAATTTGGGAAATGAAAATAAAACTTCCCATAATTGCATCATTTAGAAAAAAACACTTTTAACACTGAGACATATTTGCTTTCATCTTTACAACAAAATTTAAAACCTGTATTTTCTTTTATAAAAGTAATATGTGGGGGTGCCTGGGTGGCTCAGTCGGTTGAGCTTCCCACTCTTGATTTCAGCTCAGATTACGATACCGGGAATCACATATACATGTGTCCTAAATTACATTTTTAAAAATTTATGAAATAAAATCTCACTCTAAATACTGGTTTGCAACTTGCCTTTTTCTTCTGATGATGTATCTTGGGTATCTTTTATTTTTTTTTAATTTTTTTTTAACGTTTATTTATTTTTGAGACAGAGAGAGAGCATGAACAGGGGAGGGTCAGAGAGAGGGAGACACAGAATCGGAAACAGGCTCCAGGCTCTGAGCTGTCAGCACAGAGCCCGACGCAGGGCTGGAACTCACGGACCGCGAGATCATGACCTGAGCTGAAGTCGGCCCCCCAACCGACTGAGCCACCCAGGCGCCCCCCTTGGGTATCTTTTAACATAAATGCATTAATCTATCTTATTCTTTTAAAAGTCAACATAGTATTTCATTCTATGAGTACATCCAAATTTAACTAAATATGGCAGACATTACAATAATTTAAGTAATTTCCAATTAAAACATTTTTTTTAATGTTTATTTATTTTTGAGAGAGAGAGACAGACAGACAGAGCATGAGTGGGGGAGGGGCATAGAGAGGAAGACACAGAATCTGAAAAAGGCTCCAGGCTCTGAGCTGTCAGCACAGAGCCTGATGTGGGGCTCGAACTCATGAACCGTGAGATCATGACCTGAGCTGAAGTTGGACGCTTAACCAACTGACCCACCCAGGCGCCCCAGTAATTTCCAATTTTTAAGTTTTTAAAAAAAAAATTTTTTTTTAACGTTTATTTATTTTTGAGACAGAGACAGAGCATGAACGGGGGAGGGTCAGACAGAGAGGGAGACACAGAATCTGAAACAGGCTCCAGGCTCTGAGCAGTCAGCACAGAGCCTGATGTGGGGCTCGAACTCACGGACCGCGAGATTGTTACTTGAGCCGAAGTCAGACGCTTAACCGACTGAGCCACCCAGGCGCCCCAATTTTTAAGTTTTATAACAATGATCACAAGCATATAGTGTGTGTATATACATACATTTGCACAAATCCGGTATATAAATCATTCTTTCATTCATTCAACAAGTATGCATTTAATGTGCATTATGTGTCCGATGCTATACTAAACAATGCGGATGTTGCAAAGCACAAAACAGATATAAATCCCTATCCACATGGATGTTACATTTTTAGTGAAAGAGATCAGACAATAAATAAAATAACTAATAAAATGTATTATATATTTGTATATATATACATATAAATGTATGCATACATACATACATATAAATGTATATAGAAGGGATAGAGGAAGGGATATAGGGACATAAAGGGGACATTTCACATGGATTACTAGGAATCTATGCCTGTAGATAGATTCTATTGCTGCCATAATAAATGATCACAAACTCGTGGCTTCAAGCAACACAAATTTATTATCTCACAGTTCTAGAGGTCAGAAGTCAGAAATGGGTCAAAATTTTATTGGGTTAAAATCTAGAGTTGGTAATGCTGTATTCTTTCCTACAGCTCTAGGGAAGAATCTGCTTCCTTGTGATTTCCAGCTTCTTGAAGCTTTTTGCATTCCTTGGCTCATGGCCTCCAGCGAGTAACCTCATCATTGTACTTCTTTCATGGTCTTATCTCCTTTTCTGACTCTTCTGCTTCCCCCATTTACTTATAAGTATGCTTGTGATTACACTGGGCCCACTCAGATAATCCAGGATAACTTTCCTATCTCAAGATCCTTCATTTAATTACATTTGCAAAGTCACTTTTGCCATTAAGGTAACATATTTACAAGTTTTGGTGATTAGGATGTGGACATCTTTGGAAGGCCATTATTTGGTCTACCACAGAAGGCATCCTCTATTTTCAGTGAGGATATGTAGGAGGAAAAGAACAAGTCTTGGAGAAATCCGTGGAAAGAGCAATCTATGCCAAAAGAACAGTAGGTGCTAAGCTTTGAGGCAGGACTATGCCTACCCTGTTTGAAACAGAAGGCCAAAGAGGATGGAGTAGAGTTAGCGAACAGTGGATGAGAACAAGGTAATGAGGTGGTGGTTGGTGCCAATTATGTAGGGTCTTGTAATAACTTTGACTTTTACTCTGAGGGACGTGAGTATCCTTGCAGTTTTAAGTAGAGGAGTAACACCATTTATGTATATTTTAACAGAATCACTAAGTGCTGTGTGGAAAAATGACTGAAAGTTGGCAAAATTGAAAACGGACACCAGTGTGTATCAGTTATCTATTGCTGCGTAACAAATTACCCTCAAACTTAAAGACTTTAACATGACTTATTATTTTTCATGATTCTTGTGGGTTAGTTGGATGGTTCTTTTGCTCCATGGTGGTGATTGCTGGTGTTCTCATTCTGTTGCATTGAGAAGGGAGTTCAGCTGGGACTAGAATGTCCAAGATGGCTTCACTCACACGTCTGGCACCTCAGCTGGTTTGGTTTTAAGGAAGGGGGGCTGCTCAGGCCTCTCTCATAGAATAGTCAGACATCTTACGTGGCTTAAGGTTCCAAGAGAGCTAAAAGGGAAGCTGTTGGGTCTCTTAAGGTCTAGGCTTAGGTACTGACCCAGTACCACTTCCCCCACATTGTATTAGTCAAAACAAATCAAAAGGCCAACTCAGTTTTAGGGGGTGAGAAAACTGACTCCACCTCTTGATGAGGAGGATTGACATGTACATTCAGTTAGGAGAGTACTACAGTATTTGAGGTAAGAGATAATGGTAGCTTGGGGAAGGGGATAATAGAATTGGTTCTACTATTGTATAATAGAATAGGAGATTGGTTGTAAGCTGAATATATGTTGAAGGTAGAGCCAATAGGATTTGGTAAGGAATAGTGGCTTAGTCTGCTTGGGCTGCTGTCACGAAATACCATCAACTGGGCTGCTTAAACAATGGATAAACAAGTGTTTATTTTCTCACACTCGGAGGCTGGAAGTCTGAGATCAGGGTTCCAGGATGGTCAGGTTCTGGTGAGATCTCTCTTCCTGGCTTGCGGATGGCCACCTTCTTGCTGTGTCCTCAAATGGCCTTTCCTTGGTGTATGCTCACGGAGAGAGATCTCCCCCACCCTGTCTTGTTGTAAGGCCATCAGTCCTATCAGATTAGGACCCCACCCCATGACCTTATTTAACCTTAATTACCTCCTTTTAAAAGCCCTATCTCCAAAGATAGTCACATTGAGGGTTAGGGCTTCCACATAGCAATTTTGGGGAATGCAATTCAGTCCATAGCAAACATGATGTAGAATGTGAAAGAAAGAGGAGTCAAGGATGACTATAGTTTTTTAGTCTGGTTGATTGGAAAAAGAGATTCACATTAACTGAAATAGGGAATAATGCTGAAGAGCTGGGTTTTGGGGGATTGATATGTTCAGATATGTGAATAAGGTACTGGGATATGGGTTTGAGCTGGATATGAATTTTCTGCAGTAGGGACATAAAGTGGGGTTATTAGGTTATAGATGGCATTTAAAATCATCAGAATGAGAGCAATACGAAAACAAGTGTATCAGAGAGGAAGTCTTTTGAACAATTGATTGTTCGGTTTGGGGAGATGAGAAGGAACGACAAAGGACTGAGAACTGGCTAATTAAACTGGCTAACCAGATTTATCAATGTGGAAGTCATTAGTGATATTGGCAACAGCAATTTCTGAGCAGTGACAGCCTGATTACGGACAGACCCAGGAAGAATGGGATTACAGGTATTGTAGAGGTTTTACTGCAAAGAGGAGACAAATGGCGGGTAAGTTGGAGATAGAAGTGGAGTCAGCAGACTCTTTTAAGATGGATGATAGGGCAGCAAGTTTGTATGGTGATGGGAATGACACAGTAGAGGACAGGAGAAAGAAGAATAATATAGGAGAGAAAGGGAAGAATTACTAGCACACAGGGAAGGAAAAATACTCCAGCTCTTTGCAAGGCATGGCCCCTTCTCAGTGAGGTACTTCCCAACTACCCTCTGTCAATTGCAACTCTCACCCTCACCGCTGGCAACCCTATCCTTCATCTCTTTTTCTTGCCTTCACTTTATTTTTCTTTATAGCAACGATCACTTTCTAATACTATATGCTTAATGTGTCCTCATCTGTCTCATCTCATTAGAAAATAAACTTCATGTGCCTCAGAATCAGCGATCCTTAGAACAGTACCTGTGCATGGTTCTGTTCATGCAAAGATTTGTTGAAGGAGTTGAAAATGGTTGTGTCCTCTATGGCACAAATCACATTGCCAGGCACAAATTAGGCATGGAAATGTCGGTTGAACATTATCAAATCTGTAAGGTTAAAGTACTTGGCATCTTCTTCACTATAGATTTAAAAAAAAATTTTTTTTAATGTTTATTTATTTTTGAGAGAGACAGAGACAGAATGCGAGTGGGTTGGGGCAGAGAGAGAGGGAGACACAGAATCGGAAGCAGGCTCCAGGCTCTGAGCTGTCAGCACACAGCCCGACGCGGGGCTTGAACTCACGAGCTGTGAGATCATGACCTGAGCCGAAGTCAGACGCTCAACTGACTGAGCCACCCAGGCGCCCCAATTATAGATTTTTAAAAATAAATTGAAGCTGTACTGTTTAAGGCTCTTCCTCAGTAACACTGAAGTATGTCTATATATCTACCAGGATACAGTTACAGGATTTGAAATGAATGTTTCCTATCATTCTTTCAAAAAATAAATTTTCATAGCTTTATTGATATAATTCATTTATCTACAATTCCATTGATTTAAAGCGACAAATACAAGTTTTCAATATATCCATAGATATGTGCAACCATCGTCACAATTTTAGAACATCTTTGTCACCTCAAAAAGAAACCCCGTACACTTTAGCGATCCTTCTCCTATCGCCGTCTCCCAAGCCTCTCAACCCCAATCTGCTTTGTATAGATTTGCATATTTTAAACATTTCAAAGAAATGCAATCCTATACTACGTGCTCTTCTTGGAATGGGATTATTTCACTTAGCATGTTTTTAAGGTTCACTCATAGCACGGATAGTATTTCATTCTTTTTCGTTGCTAAGTATTACTCTATTACAAAGATGTTCCATACTTTGTTCATCTATCCATTTGTTGCTGGCCATTGGCTGGTTTCCACCTTTTCATTGCTGTGAATAGTGCTGCTATGAACATCCGTGTCCAAGGCATACATTTGGCAGTGGAATTATTAGGTCATGTGATAATTCTGTGCTTAACTTTTTGAGACTATCAGTCTTCTTACAACTGCTGCACCATTTTACATTCCTACCAGCAATGATGAGAGTTCCAATTTCTTTGTATCTCCACTAACACTTGTGTTTATTTATTTTTATTATAGCCATCCTTGTGGTTGTGAAGTGCTATCTCATTGTGGTTTTGCCCATCCCTTTCTATTCCAATACCAGCTTCCCTCTCCAGTAAAGAACTAGAAGGAAAATCCCTTCCTCCTATCATGTCCTAGCATTGCTTGAAAAATAAATCTGTGAATTGGTATGTATACACTTCACAATACCCCTTCAAACCCTATAGGTATCTTTTAAATATTATGGTTATTGCTTTAAAACTGGTCCCTGAAGGTTCTAGCAATTTCCCATGATCCCCCCCGCCTCCACTGGAATTTACTTAATAACTACATAACCAGGCAAAAGCTAAAATAGAAAATATCCTGAGAGCCTGTATTTTTCCTCTTAGTTGATTATGTGATTTTTTTTTTTTAATACCTCAAACCAATTTTGATATCAGATGTTTTTCCTTACAAAGGTGACAAATGTGAGGATTTATAAACACTGGTGTGCTCCAAAGGCCTAGAGCTTTACGGAGTCAAATGTGGGCAAATGGAATGCAACGATAAGAGCGGGAAGGAAAACCGTTCCGAAAACCACACCAACATTTCTTGCTGAAAATGTTTTACCTTCTGCTTCCCAACTTGGGGTGGTAGTTCTCCTTTAAAAGCGAACAAAACTATGTTTTGCCAAATACCCAAACTATGTGCATGCATCTGAAGCAACAGAGCAAGGAGACAAGGTGGAGTTACCTTCTGCAGGTTACCCAAGGTTGAGAAGTATTTCCTCCCCAAAGGGCAGCTACAGATGGGACACCTGGAGCAATGCCTATGCAAATAAGTGCTGGCAAAGAGTCCCTGAAGTACTTTGAGAAGTCATCACGGGTTATGAAACTTTGTGTTCTAATCGTTATGGGAAGCAGTGAAAAGCAGTTTGAGTAACACAGCTGTCAACAGCTGAACAGGAGTGGTGGCTGGACAAACAGAATGAATATGGCTGATCTATGTTTTTTGGACAGTTGAGGTCTTCAGAGGGGCCAGTCCAGCAGAATTAGGAAAAAATACCCTTTCTCAGACTGTGGTATAATAAATACTGACTTTAAAAGTGTTTGTAAATTATGGGCTTCTCTGGATCTAGAGGGAGACATATTAAAATGATTATATTTCTATCAGAGGGGTTCCCCCCCACCCCCCTGCCCCCATGGTCAAGTCATCTCTAATCAGGGAAGGAGGATACTGGTGGATGTTAGCAGGGGCAGACCTCCCACAAACTCAGAATTATTCGTCCCAAATCTACAAAGCAAGAGTCTTCAGAGCCTATTTAATCCACAAGGAATTTGGTTAATCAATTCACGTATTCAGACAGCAGTAGGTATGCAGAAAGGTATGGATGGATGGTCGTTACTTTCTAGCTTCGGAGTTGGGAGAGGCCCTAAAGCTTACCCAGGGCAGAAAACCTTCCTATGACACACTCCGGCCTGCGGCTCGAAAATACCGCCATGTTCTATCCAAATTGTTTCATTTACTGTTTCTTTGCTCCTAAATTAACAAGGAGGAAAGACCGTGTGTACAACACGTGCCCACAAGCGTCACCAAATATACTTGTGTTTTCCCCACTAGGCCTAGGCCATCCAATTTACCAAGTCTTACCCTGAGTTTTATCTAGAAGAGGCTGCATTGCCACTTAGTTACCCATCTTGATGACACGAACCTCATTCTTCAAAAAAACACAGAGACTTACAAGCGCTACGGGTTCTGGGTGGTGGTACCTCGTAGTAGTAAGTCTAGTAAGATATGGCAGTACCTGTCCCAAATAAAAAGCTCTCAACTTAGTGGTGCACACCTATTATTATTATTACCAACCTCTCTCTCTCTGTCTCTCCCTTTTTGGAGGGCGACGTTGGGAGAAGGGTATCCACGCTAATATTTAATTGAGCACTTACTATGCGAAAAGATACTCTTCTAAGAGCCTTAGCATGAACTCACTTTGTCCTCAAATAACCCTAGGACGCAGGTACCATTCTATCCCTATTTTACAGATAAAGAAGCTGAGGAACAGAAGTTAACTACCCTCAGGGTCGCACAGCCACTCAGTGGCGGAGCCAGCAGGCCGTCTAGCTATAGAGACACAAGGAAAAAGGAGTAAAGCGAGACCGGGCGGAGAAGGGGGCAGAAACGGCGAGACAGGCGGGGAGCAAGGGGGAGGAGCGCAGAAGTCGGGTTTTGCCCTCGTCAGACAGAACGCTTACTGATTTTCATATCTCCATCATTTGACCTCCAGGTGTCACGCCCAGGAATGGAAAGTGTAAACTCCCAACTCCCCAAGGTTCGGCCTCGAGGCTGAAAAGACCTTCCCATTGGTGATCGAGGGCTCGCTCTTCCTCATAACCTGGTCCGGACGGCCACAGGGCCAGCAGCTGCGGGCAAACTACAATCCCCACTACTCATCGCGCGGAAGGCTGGGTCCACACGGAGGAAACGCGGGGGTGTTCCAAGGCACCCTGGAGGAAAAAAAAAAAAATCACGTACATATTCCGCCTCTTTCCACTTTCACACACGCCTCGCTTCCGTAGTCTGTTTTATTAACAGACCATGCAGTGAAGTGGGTGAAGGCGTTCTGTCTTCAGGCACAGCAGAGGGCAGGCACAACAACAGAGCGCGGGCGCGAGGTCCCCGGGCCGTGCGCGGGGCGGGGCCAGGGACGGGGGAGGGGGCCGTCGTGCAGGCCGGAAGTGTGCGAGGGCGGAGGGAGAGGCGTGAGTGGTTGCAGCCGCGCGCTTCCGGCCAGTGCGTAGACGTCGGCCGGCTGCAAAGGGCTCCTCGGCAGGTCTCCGGCCGGCACCTTGCGCACTCGTCTCGCTCCAAGGCCCTCAGTCTCAGCTCATCTCACCGTAGGCCGTGACGACATGAGCAGCAAAGAAGGTGGCGTCCTCGGCGGCACTGGGCGTTATTTATTCAAAGGGGGAGGATCTCCATCCTTTTTGTCGGATTTTCCACCTCTCTTCACCCTTGAGGGATGCCCTCTCCCCTTGCAGGCTCGGGGAGGCGGCGGCCCCGGTGATTTCCCGGCCACATTGGTCCTGTTGACACCTCTCTTTTTCTTAAAGACCTGTTATTTTTAATCTTAGTTCGGTAATTGCTCCACCTTGTGCCAGATCAGGGAAGCCATTGGTGGAAGCCTGAGTGAGGTGAGCTGAAGGTTTGGGGAGAAAAAGCAAGGCTGGTTTTCTGCGAGTCCGCTGGGAAAGCCTCTAAGGCGAAAGCCCCGTGGACGCTGGTTTAAGAGGAAGGAAGGAGTTAGCTGACTTTACGTTGTAAGTCTTGTTGGTGGAAGAGCCCTGTCCAACTTTTTTCTCCTTCTCTACATAAGGATCAGGAGGGTTCAGGAAAAGGAAGCATGACAATTTCCCACATAACCAGAGAAGAGAAGGGAAGGATGTTAATTCATCTTCACCTGTGATGTTGGCCTTCAAATGTAAGTTCTCTGTAATGTAAGTTGACGAAGGGAAGAGAACTAAAGAGGTTGTAACAAGGATAATTTAGACATGTTGTGCACGCAAAAAAAAACCACCCAAAAACCAAAAAACCAGCCCATCAGAATTTAAGATGTGGGTGTGTGAATCTTTTACTTTTCCTGGAGGTTGGCTATGGTGCTAGGTCTGCCATTAAAGTCGAGATTACTGAAGTCTTGACTTTTTTTTTTCATTACAGGTCTACAGGTAAACAATTAACATCAGACATGCCATATAACTAAAAATTATTGTGTACTTGATATATAAATAAACGTCAGATGTGTATATATATGTGTGTATATATGTATATGTGTATATATATGTATGTATGTGTGTGTGTGTATATATATATATATATATATATATGTATATGTATGTAGTTAATAACTTTTAAGCATGTGATGGTTTTGTTTCCTCAGCCAGACTTTTGAAGACAGGGACCACACTTTTGTTTTGACTCTTAACATTTTGCACAGAGTGGGAACTCTGTTAGTAAATCATATATATACGTGTTATGTATATACTATTCGTATATATAATGTTTATGTGTATGTATGTACTTTTTCACAGTTGTCCTTTTAACTGGGTCAAGTTGCTCTTTATTTCAAAACAAACCCTAAAACAAAATTCTCCTTCCCTGTATCCTCCAGCCACCCTCCTATACCTTACAGTTTTTGTGGTTCAGGAACCTGAGAGGGCTTGAGCTGTCCTTTCCAACTTGCAGTCATCTGAAGGCTAGATTGGGGCTGCAGGATCCACAGCAATTGGCAAGTTAGGCCTTCTGCCAACAGCCAGCTCCCACTTCCTCACATGGTCTCCTCCATGGGACTATTTGAGGGTCCTGATGTTACGGCATCTAGCTTCCCCCAGTCAGAGCAAGGAGGAAGCCATAGTGTCCTTATGCCCTGATCTCAGACATGATACATAGTCACTTTTGCTACCCTCTCTTAGAAATGAAGCAGCTTAAAAACTTCATATTTAAGGGGAAGGGAATTAGTTTCCACCTACTGAAGGTGGAATAATTTGTGGGCATATTTTATTTTATTCATTCATTCGTTCTCAAGTTAGTTAATGTACAGTATAGTCTTAGGTTTAGGAGTAGAACCCAATAATTCATCTCTTATATATGACACCCAGTGCTCATCCCAAAAAGTGCCCTTTGTTATTAATGCCCATCACCCATTTAACCCACTGTCCCCCCATCAACCCTCAGTTCTCTATATTTAAGAGTCTTTTACGGTTTGCCTTCCTTTCTCTTTTTATCTTATTTTTCCTTTCCTTCCCCTATGTTCATCTGTTAAGTTTCTCAAATTCTGCATATGAGTGAAATCATATGATATGTCTTTCTGTGACTAATTTCATTTATTATAATGCCCTCCAATTCCATCCACATTGTTGCACACGGCACAATTTCATTACTTTTCATCGCTGAATAGTATTCCATTCAGAGAGAGAGAGTGTGTGTGTGTGTGTGTGTGTGTGTGTGTGTGTGTATACATACACCACATCTTTATTATTATTATTATTATTTTTTTATTCTCAAAAAATACACTGTCTTGGCTTCAGGACTAGAACCCAGTGATTGATGACTTATATATAACGCCCAGTTCTCATCCCAACAAGTGCCCTCCTTAATGTGCAAGCATGTTTTAAAACCACCACAGCACTTACAGTGATCTTCAGAGGTATAAGACTACTTGTGATTGATTAGAGAGTGTATTGATAGGACTGTATACACAGTGGAAAACCTGCAATGGGCCACCTATTCCCCAGCCTGATACTCTGTGGCACATCTGACACAGCTGCTTGTTTCCAAGCACATGTTGCTTTTGTATGTTTCTGTGCCTTTTCACATGTAATTCTTTAAGCTCGGGGTTGCTTCTCATTTGGTACCCCCATTGTCCATCTGGTGAACTGTGGTTTTTCCTCAAGACCCCGCTCAAGTAGCTTCTTCCTTTGAAGCCTTTGTGATTTTTCTCTCAAGCAAATTTATTGACAGATATTGCATTTATTAATTGTCCGTTCATCCATTCAGTCATGAAATACTGATCATCTATCATGTTCTAGTATGTGTTAGGAGTGAACAAGAAGAATGTGGACCCTGCTTTCCCAAACCTTTACATAGATTTATTGTGTATTTTATTTACTTATTTACAATTTTGTCTTATACTGGACTAAGCTCGAGGATAGGGTTTGTCTTATATAACTTTGTATTCATGGTATTTAATTCACAGTAGTCATTAATGTTCATAATAAATAAAAACTTTTGATTGTCTTGAAATAGACAAAATCCGAACTTAATTATTATCTCAATAATAAAAGGGCAGGTGTCTTTGGTCCTTGTCAGCCTGTTATTTGGTTAATAGTTTATTCAAGTTTTGGGTTTTTTTAATTCATGCAAAATACATCTGGGTGCTCCCTATAGGGCAGGCAGTTTGCTGGGTCTTTGGGGTAACAATGCTTCTGAAATAAAGCGGTTATTAATTAAGAGTTAAGTGGTTTATGGGTATTTTAGTGACTAGGGCTTGGAAATTCAGAAAGTTGATGTCATTAAAAGTTATAAACTTTTATTTTTTAATGAAATCAATTTTTTTGAGGGGGAGATAATATTGCATATGATTAAAACAAGGTGATTAAAAATGTTATGTAACTTAGGTAATTGGAAGGAATTTTTTAAAGTCCTGTGTGATAGTTCTGTGATAACAATCTCATGTTTACTAGATGGGGTATTTTTTTACAGTATATACATCTTATTGTGAGGCTGTGAGTGGCAAAACCCAGTTAAAGCATACCTGTGTTCAAAGAACACAGTCTGTAATTTCCAAATGCTTTAAAAGTAAATGAGATGATTTGCTCTTTATTTTTATATTTTATATCTTATATATAGAGTAAATAGTAGTTAAATAAGAGTAAATAAATAGTTTAAGAGTAAATAGATAAGAGTTAAATAGAGTAAATAATAGTTGCTCTGTTGTGCCTAATAACAATAATAGTTGCTCTATTGTGCCTATCAACAATGTTTGATAGGCTCAAAGTATAGAATATGCATGCTTATGGCTGTAATAATGTGTTCTTAGCATTTCAGCAGGAACTTGATGCAAGACATGACAAATACGAGAGACTTGTGAAACTTAGTCGGGATATAACTGTGGAAAGTAAAAGGACAATTTTTCTCCTCCATAGAATTACAAGGTGAGTAAATATCTCTAAAATTTGTTCCAGTGGCATACACTTTGATACGTGTTATATATGTACTTTGTAATGCTTTATACTTCAGTGGACAGTACCTAGCTGTTAGAAGATTCTGTGATTTATTCTATGAATACTGGGATTGGAGGATGTTAGCAGCAAGAAGATTTTAAGAATAAATATTTTAATCAGAATAGGGAGGAAAGTTTTTTTTTTAAGTATTAGTTTTGAGAGTCAGTGAGTGTGAGTGGGGGAGGAGCAGAGAGAGAGAATCTTTTTTTTTTTTTTTTTTTGGTTTTCTGATTTTTAAGGAAATAGGTATTTCTTTTTTCTTTTTGTTAAATTTACATCCAAGTTAGTTAGCATATAGTGCAACAGTATGCTAAAAGAATTTCAGGGGTAGATTCCTTAATGCCCCTTACCTGTTTAGCCCATCCCCCCCCCCAACAACCTCTCCAGTAACCCTTTGTTTGTTCTCCATATTTAAGATTCTCTTATGTTTTGTCCCCCTCCCTGTTTTTATATTTTTTTTGTTTGAGAGAGAATCCTAAGTAGGCTCTACACTGTCAGTACAGAGCCCAATGTGGGGCTCAAACCCACAAACCATGAGATCATGACCTGACCCAAAGTTGGACACTTAACTGACTGAGCCACCCAGGCTCCCCAAAAGGGAAAGTTCTTATTTTCAGAGCAACTCGGAATTTTGTGTTGTTAAGAGCACTCAGTGATACAGGTATTGTTTGTGAAAATATTAAATTTCTAGTGATTTACCAGAGCTTATTACGTTAAAGCTTTACTTAGGTGATATGTGCAAAATTTCAATATTAGATAAATGTGGAAATCTGCTTTATTTATGTTCCCATTCGTTTTCCAACTCATTGCAATCTGCTTTTCTGCCTCACAACTATTGAGATTGCCCTTGTTACCCTCATATTGCTAAATCTAGTACATACTCTTAGTTTACCTTTTTGCAGCATATGATACTACTGACTAATTTTTTGAAAGTTCCTTTTCCTACAGCTCTGAGACATCTTTTCTTTGAAATTCCTTTCTGTAGGATTTTGTTATTTTATTTTTCTACGTAGGCTCTGTATATATCCTAGATTCCTTGGTTGTATGTATGTAAAAGAAAACAGCTTAAACTAGCCTAAGCAGAGGAGGAAAATAAATTTTAAAGATTCAGGAATTTCTTATGAATGCAGCTGAGTATCTTCGTCTTTCACCTTTGCTTCTTTGTTTGCATCCTTTTTCATTTAATCAGCTTTCTTTGCTTCTCTGTTTTACGTGAGGTTAGAAAGTGCCCACCCTGGAGCACCTGGGTGGCTCAGTCAGTGTAGCATCCATGCTTTCAGGCCCCGTGTGGGGCTCTGCGCTGACATCAGGCTCTATGCTGACAGCTCAGAGCCTGGAGCCTGCTTTGGATTCTGTGTCTCCCTGTCTCTCTCTCTCTCCCAGCTTGTGCTCTTTCTCTCAAAAATAAAATAAGACATTAAAAAAAATAAAATAAATAAAAAAAAAAAAGAAAGTGCCTTTCCCACCAACGCCCAGGGAGAGATTGTTACAAATTACAAATGCCGCTAGAAGGATTTGCACTATGTATCTTATAAAGCATTTAGGGAAATCCAAATATAATTTACCATTTTTTATTATTAAAAATATTACTGAAGTGTTCTATTCACTCATTTGCAACTTTTAAGATAACTCTCTAATAGTTTAGTTTTTATTCTATTAAGTGGAAGTGAATTTGCCATACATAGATTTCTTGGAATTAGGCACTGTTAACCTTTTCTTCATCTTAACCTGACTAAAATTTTTGCTTGTTTTTTTTAATGAGTTCTCAGTTTATATCATGAAAGGAAATTAAACTGTTTTTGAACTTGAGCTTATGGAAAGAAGCTACACTGTTTTGATTAATTATGAACAGTTTTTCAATACATATTGCAATTTAAAAACAATTGACATCAATATTCATCGGTTTAAAGAAATAATAGAACTGTGGCAGAGCATCTTAATATTTTAGAAAAAGCCATGTTATTTTGTAAAGTCATCTTATAAGGATTTCTCTACCAAAAATAATAAATTCTTATTATAGTAAACTTAGAAAATAGTAATCTTCAGAATAAATTGTAGAAAAATAAAGATACCAAATGAAAGAAGTCAGTCATAATACCAAAGATAGCTACTGTTAGTGAGCAGATTTCATATTTTATGCACTTTTTTTTAAAGTTCTGTGCCTAATGTGGGGCTTGAACTCATGACCCTGAGATCAAGAGTTGTATGCTCTACTGACTGAGCCAGACAGACACCCCTGATTTTACTTTTTTTTTTTATTTTACATATTTTGATTTGATTTGATTTTTTAATTTTTTTTCTTAAATTTAAATTTTAGTTAACAAATGGAATATTGGTTTCAGGAGTAGAATTCAATGATTTATCACTTACATAAGCAGCCAGTGCTCATCACAAGTGCCCTCCTTAGTACCCACCACCCATTTAGTCCCATCTCCCACCCACCTCCTTCCATCAACCCATAGTTTGTTCTCTATCATTAAGTCTCTTGTTTATGTCCCTCTCTTCTCTCCCCCTCCCCCCACTTCCCACATGTTCATCTGTTTTGTTTCTTAAATTGATTTTACATATTTTTTTTTAATGTTTATTTAATTTTGAGAGAGAGACGGAGCATGAGCAGGGGAGGGGCAGAGAGAGGGGGAGACACAGAATCCAAAGCAGGCTGTAGGCTCTGAGCTGTCAGCACAGAGCCCAACACGGGGCTCGAATCCAGGAACCATGAGATCATGACCTGAGCTGAAGTCAGACACAACTAGCTGAGGCACCGAGGCGCCCCTGATTTTACGTATTTTTAATAAATATAATAAATAAAATAAAATTATGGTTTTGAGTTAGAAGCATCCAGATACAATATTAATTCAGTCCTATGTTGATACTTATTATTTTTATAAATTTTTTAAATGTTTATTTATTTTTGAGAGAGAAAGGGAGAGAGGGAGGGAGGAGCAGAGAGAGGGAGACACAGAATCCGAAGCAGGCTCTAGGCTCCGAGCTGTCGGCACAGAGCCCGGCACAGAGCTCGACGCAGGCCTGGAACTCACAAGCTGTAAGATCATGACCTGAGCCGAAGTCGGATGCTTAACCGACTGCGCCATCCAGGTGCCCCTGTTTATTGATATTTAGATGATTTCAGTTTTTCACTAACAAAGCATCTGGCTGGTATATTGATTATAGTGCTCCTGATATGGAAGAGATTTTGACAGAATCAGAAGTGAAATTGGATGGTGTTAGACAAAAGATCTTGCAAGTAGCCCAGGAGCTCTCAGGAGAAGACATGCATCAATTTCATAGAGCCATTACCACAGGTAAGTCCAGGTTCATGTCAATGGTAACTTTTTTTTTTTTTTTTAAACCAGTGTGTTACATGATTTCTGTGTGGGTTGCGTTAATTTTAATTGACACTTGGTGAAATATTATTAGCTTTTAAAAATTGGGACTTCTGCATAATAATGTAAAGGTAATCCAAAAACATTAAATTGGCTTTATTTTTCTGAGTAGAATAGTCATCGATAGCTCTTAATAAAGTAATTGAAAAAAGACCTAACAGAGTGAACTTTAGCCTTGAGGGCATAGGGTGTATTCAGACAAGGCACGTCGCATTTCCCACTATGGGGATATCTTACTGGTGGCTCTAAGTTTCAGTTTCAGGGAATGTATCACCTAGCCAGTATGGACTCAAACATGTCGCAGGGCGACTCCATAGTGGAATTTTAAGATAGTACTGGGTTTTATATAAACACGAATCACTTCAAATATATACAGATGAATCGCATAAATAGCGAAGTGCTTGGTTCTTTTCTCTTCAACCTTTTTTTTAATGTGAGTTCACTGACAGAGGTACTGTATAATTAAGACAAATTCAAAGGTGATTTATAGAAGTATGTGAAATTATATGTTCTTTCTATCAAATAGCAGATTCCACTGAACTCCAGGCATTTCATCATGAGAAATGAGTTTATGTGGTATCTGCTCAGTGTATGTCCAGTTTTAGGGTGAACATTTATAATTTCACTTGTTTTCAGAAATGTCAATCTGTAGTATGTTCAGATGTCTTTTGTTGTTGTTGCCCAATGATTACATGTACAGTTGACCCTTGAACAATGCTGGGATTAGGGGCGCTGACCCCTTGCACTGCCAGAAATCTACGTAAAACTTTTGACACTCCCCAAACTTAACTACCAATAGCCAACCATTGACTGGAAGCTGTACCAATAATGTAAACGGTTTATTAACATGCATTTTGTATATTATGTGTATTTATTGTGTTCTTACAATAAAGTAGGAGAAAAGAAAATGTTATTAAGAAAAACACAAGGAAAATACATTTATAGTTCTGTACTAATTTATTGAGAAATCCACGTATGTATGGACTATTGCAGTTGAAACCCTTGTTGTTCAAGGGTCACCTGTTTGTGTGTGTGTGTGTGTGTGTGTATTTTCTATTGAGGTATAACTGACATATAACATTATATTAGTTTTAGGTGTACATTGTATATATTATGAAATGACCACCAAAATAAGTTTAGTTAACATCCATCACTGTACATACAGAATTATTTTTCCTTATGATGAACTTTCAGGATCTATTAGCACATTTTAAGTAGGCAATACAATATTATTAGCTATAGTTGCCATGCTGTGTGTGCATTGCATCCCTAGGACTTTAGACGTTTGTACCTTTTGAGTCCCTTCACCCATTTTGCCCATCTCCCGCCTCTGGCAACCACTTGAAATGTCTTTTGATATTAGTGAAAGAAAGTACCTGCTCACCTCAGTTAAAGCTGGGATGTATTACTAGAAACTGAAGTGATAACTCAAACAGTTAATGAAGACTCATTATAGTACATTTCTGTCATTGTTATTTACTACCAGGGATTTGTTTTTTTAAGTAATAGTGCATATAATGGAAAAGGTTTAATGAACTCAGTCTGTACTGTCATGTGGCACGACCTTGACCGTGACAGATTCGGCACGGCTGGGAGAGAAGATCTGAGTATCGGTGAGATGGGTGAAGCAAAAGCTGAGACAGTCCTCGTGAAGAAAACGTGATAATATCTTCATGATCTTGTAGCAGAAAAGATGTTTTAAAAATGACACAATCATTGCAGTGCCTGGGTGGCTCAGTCACTGGTTAAGCATCCTACTCTTGGTTTTGGCCCAGGTTATGATCTCACAGTTCGTGAGTTTGAGCCCTGTACCGGGCTCTGTGCTGACAGTGTAGAGCCTGCTTGGGGCTCTCTCTCTCTCTCTCTCTCTCTCTCTCTCTCTCTCTCTCTCTCTCTTTCTGCCCCTCCCTCACTTGCCCATGAGTGCATGCATGCTCTCTCTCTTTCTCAAAATAAATAAACTTAAAAAAAAATTGGGCACCATGGTGGCTTAGCCCATTGGGTATCTGGTCTTGGTCTTGGCTCAGGTCATGGTCTCACAGTTTGCGGATCGAGCCAGGTCGAGCCCGTGTCAAGCCCTGTGTCGGGCTCTACACTGACCGTGCAGAGCCACCTTGGGATTCTCTCCCTCCTTCTCTGTCTCTGCCCCTCCCATGCTCATGCTCTCTCTCTCTATCAAAATAAATTTTAAAAGATGACACAAGCATTAACTGCTGACGGAAAAATGGATCAATTGAATTTCATCAAAATTAAGACATCATTTATCAGACCTCCTTTTCTTAAGTTGAAAAGGCAAGCTGAAGTCTGAGAGAAGACATTTACATTTATGTGTTGGGTAAAAGACACATACAGAATTCCTACAAATCAACGAAAAGACAAGCAATTTTAAAAATGGACAGGGACTCCTGGCTGGCTAGTTGGTGGAGCTTGTGATTCTTAATCTCTGGGTCATGAGTTTGAGTCCCATGTTAGGTGTAGAGATTCCATTTTAAAAAAATGGACAAAAAACTTGAACAGGGGCCTTATAAAAGTGAATATTCATATGGCTAAGAAGCCTATGAAAAGGTGCTGAGCATTATTGCCTAGAGTGATGCAAAGTAAAGTCAAATGAGATACTATTCACTCACCGGCGTGATTAATTATAAAGACTGATGATGCCACTTTTTTTTTTTAAGTTTATTTTTATTTAGTTTGAAAGAAATAGCAGGCGGGGAGGGGCAGAGAGAACAGGAGATAGAATCCCAAGCAGACTCTGCACTGTCAGTGCAAAGCCAGATATAGGGCTCAAACTTAAGAATTGTGAGATCATGACCTATGCCAAAGTCAAGAGTCAGATGCTTAACTGACTGAGCCCCCTGGGCACCCCTGATGATACCACTTTATTATTATTATTATTAGAGAGAGAGAGAGAGCATGAGTGGGGGAGAGAGGCAAAGGGGGAGAGAGAGAGAGAGAGAGAGAGAGAGAAAGAAAGAAAGAAAGAATATCCCAAGCAGGCTTGATCCCATCACCCTGGGATCATGACCTAGGCTGAAATCAAGAGTCAGGTGTTCAACCGACTGAAGCACCCAGATGCACTAAGACTGACAATATACTTTAAAAAACTTTGGCAGTATCTAGCTAAAAACATGCTCCTACTGTATGATTCCTTTTGGATATGTACCCTTAATAAAAGTGAGGCCTGTGTCACCAAAAGACAAAGGCAAGAAAGCTTGTAACAGCTGTAGTCATAATATTCTAAAACTGAAAAATGACCCAGACAGGAGAGTCGATAAGTACACGATGGTATATTTGTACAGTGTAATACTACATAGCAATAAAAAATGAGAAACATGCATCCCAGCAAGTATGAATCTCACATACATTCTGTTGGGCAAAATAAGCAAACACAAAGGAGTATCTATACTGTATAATTCCACTTATGTAAAGTTTAAAAAGGCAACATTAATCTAGGGAGTTAGAAGGCAGGATAGTGGTTATCTAGAGGTAGAGGTTGGGGGCAGGCGTTTCTGACTGGAGGCATGAGGGAACCTTCTGGAGTGATAGAAATGTTTTGTTTCTAGCTGGGTGGTGTTACATAGTTGTACACGTATGTAAAAATTCATTAAGTTAAACATTTGAGATTTATATTTAAGATTTATGCAGCTTATATATAAATTATAACTCTTTTTTTTTTTTTTACAAAGTCACTGTTGACGTTTTCTTAGTTCTTTTTCCAGAGCCGATCTTTGTATTGGGAAATCACATCAATAATCTCTTCACGGCAGGGGCACCTGGCTGGCTTAGTCAAGGGTGTGTGACTCTTGATGTCAGGGTTGTGAGTTCGAGCCCCACTTTGGGTGTAGAGATTACTTAAATAAATAAAACTTAAAAAAAAAAACCCTTCATGGCAGTCTTGTGGTGAAAATATGTGCCATGTTTAGTGAAAACAGCCATACCATTCATATTAATGACGTCCTTTGTCAGAATCCCTTTGGTGAGGTTTCTCTTGGGCACCCTGACATTTCTAGTTGTTAGGCTGGGCAGATAACGTTTGCGGCAACGTTTGCCTTGTTCTCTTTGATCTCCTGAAATTTTTATCTGCCTCTTCTAGTGGAAGTGGATTGGGGAGGAGGTAAGCTTAAACATCCAGCACGTTGACCTTTGTCAGTTCTCAGGTTGACTGGAATCCCAAAGTGGCATTTCCAGGCCACAGATGTTGTAGGTCTTTTCGTGGCTAGAGATCAGGAGGAGTGGTATTTATCATTTGTTGATACGTGAGTAGTATACTGCCGTGAGGAGTGCCAGTGACTTAGTGCTCTTGTGCCCTCCCCTAGAGCTGGAGTAGTAGCTTTGACCACACTAGAGAGATCCATGGCAGGCAGATTTCAGTCACGGTGGTCCTGCTATGTGTAAATAGGCACGCGTGTGTAATCTCAAGGACTGTACTAGGTGGTGGAGTTGGTACTGGGGAGCAAGTTGGATCTCTCTCAGTTTCTAGAAAGTCCTTGATCTGAAGAAGCAGTATGGTCTAATGTCTTAACTGCATCAGAGTAACCAAATCCCATTCTACACCTTCTAAACATTCGATTAACTTGGGTAACTAGAGGCAAGACTTGGAATAACTTCCATAAGCTTGATCATTTTTCTGTCACATTGTGCAGTAAGCCTATCTCATAAAAATTCATGGCAACATAATACATATACTAAAAGCTGACTACAGTTGTCTTCACTTTGACTTCAATCCGTGCTTAAAACTTTTACACTTCGGTAAAAACTTGCATATTTTCCTCACAGTGTTGGTGTGTTGTCATGTGATGATGTATTTAGATCTGAATTTCAAGTTAGTTCAAGGTTAAGCCCTACGAACCCAGGCAACTTAAAGTTCTGGCGGGACATTGTAGATCTGCTTGATTTGGCCCAGTAATGTGTTTGGTATGTTCTTCATTCATCACTGAGTAAAGTGTAAGGAAAGACTTGAAACCAGAGCGAGGACCATATGGATAGTGATATGAAAAGAAACTAGAAAGTTGCACTTGGCTCATAGAACAAAACAGAGAAATGCAGAAAAAAAGGCCAGAGGAGTATTAGTTGTGTTTCTTAGGAAAGAAACACTGCACTCTTGGAAAGAGCTTAGGTAGGGCATTAATAAAATGGGAGCGATCTTTAGATTTTCCCACTTCAGTGTATCATTGAGGATTATTTTAAGCACCATATTTCATTTTAGGTCCCTGTCTCTTCTTTGTCAGTGTATTTAAAAAATTTTTTTAATGTTTTTTTTGAGAGAGGGCGAGTGGTGGAAGTGCAGAGTGAGGGGGAAAAGAGGATCTGAAACCGGCTCAGGGCCGATGGCAGAGAACCCTATGCGGGGCTTGAACTCAAAAACTGTGAGATCGTGACCTGAGCTGAAGTCAGACACCCAACTGACCCAGGGGCCCCTTTGTCATTTTTTTGGAAGATTAGCTACATATGGATTAAAATTTTAAGGGTTCCCTACATCTCACTTTTCTGTAGTAAGTCCTTAAAATGAGGTTCTTTAAGTGGAAACAAAGTTTTTTTTTTTTTCTTTTCTCTAAAAGTTAAGGAATAAAGCAGTTCAATAAAGAGGTATCTGGGACTTAAATTTTTGCTGACAGATATTTTATTTGATACCATAAGGTTATTTACAACTAGAGAAGCATTAACAATATGATGCTTCTGAATAGCTTGCTGCTTGTAATTGTTAAATGCTTGTTTTGGTGTTACTCCAAATAGTTGTTCTTTTGACTCGAAGATAAAACAATTCTGGCATTGAACTAAAGGAGTTCTGTGCTTTTCCTCATTAAGAATAGTGCTAATGGCACGCAGAGCATTTCCCTAAGGGATACTTGTGTGAGCTCAAATGTCGAGTATCCTCCTAATAATTGAACAACAACAAAAAGTTAGGTCTGTTTTCTACACATTTCTTATCAGAGTAGATTACAGATTGTCCCAAGGGATGGTTAAACAAATGAACAAATAATTAGTTGCTTGAAATAAGTCACTTAAAAAAATGTTGGGCTCTGTCATGTTTTTGTTTTGTGTTTTTCTCCTGTGGAGGAATTAACAGTTGGGGGAAAATGTTCCCCATCTTAAAGAAAAAAATTGTTTATACCACTCTGATAATAATGAAATTATTTAATTTTGAGACATTTTGGTGCACATAACTAAGTTCAGACCCTAACTAATATTTTAATTCTCTTATTCAGGAATGTGAATGATGTGTTAAGTGGATGTTTTGTGTCAGAGATTTTTTTTTAAGCCATTGTTCTTTGTGACCTTTGCAGTATTCCTAAATTACAGATATTATATTTTCTGCTAAGTAAGTGGGGAGTCTCCCAGTGTTTAAACAACTTGCCCAAGATAAGTTACTATAAGATATGGTTGGTTTCTTACCATATGGATTTAATTTACCTGTTGACTTTAATTTTTTTATGTTTATTTTTGAGAGAGAGAGAGACAGAGACAGAGTGAGAGTGGGGGAGGGGCAGAGAGGGAGGCACAGAATCCGAAGCAGGATCCAGGCTCTGAGCTGTCAGCACAGAGCCCGATGTGGGGCTCGAACTTGTGAACCGTGAGATCATGACCTGAGCCTCAGTTGGATGCTTAACCAACTGAGCCACCCAGGTGCCACTGTTATTTCTTAAAATAAGTCCAGAGGTGGGGAGAATTTCAGGAAGGACATCTCTTCACGCTTCTATATACTTTCTGATTTTGTGCAGTGCAGCTAGGTGGCAAGCTGCAAAATTATGTTATTTGAGGGGTGGGGAGACTGGGGAGTTGCTTTAAGTCCAGAGATGCAGCTGTGAGGATTTGTGTTGTGCAGCTGAGTTGTGGCCCCCATCTGTGAACCTCCAAAGAAATGTGCTAAGGGGACAAGCAGATAGCATTTGGGAGGTTTGTCAGGAACCAGTGATATAAACAAGTGTTTCATGCAAAGCATATGTGCTCAGATTGTGTAATAGTCTTTGAGGTTGGTTCAGCAGAGCTTTGCTTTGTTTGAGACATACCCCATGATGGTGAGGGTAGCAACTGTCTCTGCACATAGGGGAGAGGTCTGGGGGAAGGGAATCTGTCCTGGGCACACCCTTCCCCCCAGTCCCCCCAAAAAGTGACGTCCAAACTTTTCTTCTCTTCCACTCCCTTTATATATATCCCAGGGGTTAGAGAGAGGATGATGAGAGAGGAACAGAGATTTGATGAGTGTGGAGAGAGTTGGAAGCTGAGATGGAGGCAGGCTCCCCACACAGTCAGGCTCCCCGGTCACCAAATGACTGTCATTTTAATGGAGACAGTCACGGGAAGAGTTTGATGATGTTCCCGATATCAAATCATGCCTGTGACAGTGGCTTCATTTAGATAAAGAAAGACATGCAACAAAAGATCTTTCCATCAGCATCTAAAAATCAAGAAATAATTTGAGAGTTATCAGAATGATTTGATAAATAACTTATGCTGTATCTTATAGCACTTGATAAGCAGTTTTATAATAAACAGAGTTTAGCGTAGTACGATAGTACAAGAATGTATTTGAAATTTGCGGTTTATATTGCCTTACGTAACAATTATGTTCCTGTTAAAAGAGTTGGAATATTACTGCAAGGGACAAGGGAGTTGACGATGCTGACAGGAGACGTTTTAGGGATTGCTATCACGAGTAAGTGAGATAGGAAGAGAATGTGATCCTCTGGTATTAGCAGAGTCATCTTGGAAGGATTTAGAAGATCCCCAGATTACTATTAACTTTTCTACTCATTCATGTTTGCTTTTTGAACAGATAAAATCAACTGACGGAGGTGAAGTAGAAAGAGAGCTTTTGCTGTCAGACAGGCTTGGGCTTATGTGTTTTCTCTGATGTTCCTTAGATCCGTAACCTTGGAGCACAGTATGCAACTTGTTTAAATTTCAGCTTTCTCACCTGTTATGGGAGAACAATAGTAGCTGCCTCACGTGTTGTTTTGAAAACTAAATGAAATATGTGTATGGGAGGCATTTCTTACTTTGTTTGGCACATCACTGTTAATGTGTTTGTGTTCCCTTCTGGAATTTAGCAGAATTAATCTGTAATAGTGTGCTAAATTAAATTTATTTTCATTTTGGATTAAAAACTCAGTAATACTTATTTTCTGAACACATACTCTTCAGTGCTGAAGAAAAAGCCCTGTTCAAATAGACAGTATCCAATTAGGCAAAATCCAAATTAGTGAACTGGTGTTTAAGTTTTACTGTTGATAGTATAATTGGATATACTCTACAAAGCTAAGGCTTATGGATATATTTTCGGTGTATAATTTATATATTTGAGAGTAGATTTTTTTTTTTAGCAGAGTGGCAAGTGAATCAAACCTACATCTGATTTTAAAACATTTCAGGGATCTGAAAAAGCTAACTTTTGAAAAAAAA
Source organism: Acinonyx jubatus (assembly GCF_027475565.1). NCBI lineage: Eukaryota > Metazoa > Chordata > Mammalia > Carnivora > Felidae > Acinonyx > Acinonyx jubatus. Next base: position 2,537,554 of record NC_069393.1, read on the forward strand.
ATCTGATGGTATTCTTAAAAGTAGCTGGGTGGTTCAGTCAGTTAAGCATCTGACTTTGGCTTGGGTCATGATGTTGTGGTTCGTGGGTTCTGTGCTGACAGAGCCTGGAGCCTGCTTTGGATTCTGTGTCTCCCTCTCTCTGCCCCTCCCCCGCTCACGCTCTTTCTCGCTCTCAAAAAATGAATAAACAGTAAAAAAAATAGTTATAAATGTAATTTTTAAAAATTGAGATACAATTTATACACCATAAAATTAACCCCTTTAAATTGTGTAATTCATTGGTTTTTTTTTTTTTTTATTTTGGTGTTTTGTTTTTTTTTAGGGTTTATTTATTTTTGAAGGAGAGAGATACAGAGTGTGAGCAGGGAGGGGCAGAGAGAGAGGGAGACACAGAATCGGAAGCAGGCTCCAGGCTCCAAGCTGTCAGCACAGAGCCCAACGCGGGGCTCGAACCCACAAACCGTGAGATCATGACCTGAGCTGATGTCGGACACTTAACCAACTGAGCCACCCAGGCGCCCCTGTAATTCGTTGCTTTTTACTGTGATTATAAGGTTGTGTAGCTTTCACCACTGATTCCAGAATGTTTTCATCACCCTGTAAGGACACCCCCTACCCATTAGCAGCCACTCCCCATCTTCCTTCCCCCACGCCAAGCCTAGGCAGTCACTATTTGACTTTACATCTCCATGGCTTTGCCTATTCTGGATATTTCATATAAATAGAATAATACAGAATGTGGCCTTTTGTGTCTGGCTTTTGTCACTTATGATAATGTTTTCAAGGCTCTCGTATATGTCCTAGCACATGTCAGAACTTTATTCCTTTTTAAGGCTGAATAATATTCTCTTGCGCATATATACCACATTCTGTTTATCCATCAGTCGATGGACATTTGGGTTGTTTCTGCTCCTTGGTTATTGTGAACGATACTGCTATAAACATGTGTCCACAAGCCTTTGTAAACCTGTGCTTTCAGGTTCTTGGGTGTATATATATACCTAGGAGTGGAATTGCTGGGTCATATGGCAGGCAATTTTTTTAAAACCCTGAAAGCCTAGGGGTGCCTGGGTGGCTCAGTCGGTTAAGCGTCTGACATCAGCTCGGGTCATGATCTCGCGGTCTGTGAGTTCGAGCCCCGTGTTGGGCTCTGATCTGCCAGCTCAGAGCCTGGAGCCTGCTTCGGATTCTGTGTCTCCCTCTCTATCTGCCCCTCCTCCACTTACACTTTCTCTCTTTCTCTCCCTCTCTCTCTCCCTCTCTCTCTCAAAAATAAATAAACATTAAAAAAAAAAAATTTAAAACACCGAAAGCCTGGAAAAAAAGGCTAGTTTAGAATGAAACCTCTGCCTGGTCTGTTTGCCTTTCTTTATATATGTTTTTTTTTTTTTTTTTTCAATTTTTTTTAATCTTTATTTTTGAGAGAGAGAGACAGTGTGAGCAGGGGAGGGGGCAGAGAGAGAGAGAGGGAGACAAAGAATCCGAAGCAGGTTCCAGGCTCTGAGCTGTCAGCACGGAGCCCGACACGGGGCTCGAACCCATGGACCACAAGATCATGACCTGGGCCGAAGTCGGGCGCTTAACTGACTGAGCCACCCAGGCGCCCCCTTTATATATGGTTTTTGATGGAGATTTGGACTGGGTGTATACTGCTTAAATATTATAAGAATAAGTGAAAATAATCAGAAGCGTTTAATTGGGTTTCCTTGTATATGTTCTAATAGGAGAACATGGAGAAAAATAACAAATTACATAAAAACAACCTACAGACTTCTCTGTTACTGGCAGCTGATTCTGCAAATAATTCTAATTGGATTTCATCCAAGGCAAAAGCAGAAGGGGAAGGCATTGTTTGATGGAATATGGCAGTAGGTTGAAATTTTTCACCTTGGGGATTATTCACTGAAAATAGCGGATGTCCTTTTTATCAAGTTGAAACATAACTTGTTTAAACATCCTTTTACCTAGATGTGACCAAAAATGCTTTTCAGTGTTTGGGGCCAGATGTCCTTGAACTCTCTGTGTGGTATATCATGAAACCTAATAACCATGGAGCAAAAATGGCCACCTCATCCTGAAGTAACTTTAAACAAACACATCCCAGGGACAACTTAGATGGTGACTTTAGATACACTTGAAAATGTAATGTTTGACAGCCATGCACATTAATATAGACTGACACCACAGATAGATTTTGAGGGCTGTTGTTCTGTATCTCTTTCTGCCCCCTTGAAAAATAAATCCGATACCTTGAAGACCTCGAATTCTGAACTTTATCAGTTTGAACTTTATCTTATAAGAATATTTCTTTCTTAGTGGACTTAAATCCAAAGTACTATATATTAAGTAAAATTGGAGAATTCTGAACATTTGAATAGCAGATTTTAAAATAGTTTTGCCAGAGCACTTAAAGTTTCCTAAAACCAGTAAGAGTAGGGAGAGATTATTTTGAAGAATTTACTAAACATTTGAGTCTCTTTCTCAAGGTGCTTTGGGGTGGGGAGAGGAGAAAGTTGTGAAGACATCATTCCTTCCCTCAAAACTCTGGGGTGCAAAAAAACAGGCATTCATAACTTGGAGCTGGCTGACTAAGTTTTATGTAGTGGGTATGAAGAAATGCCTTGACTGGGTGTATCAGAACATGTCAACTTTTTTTTACAGGTAGAAGAAGATTTGAGAGAAGGCAACACAGGCACAGAATAGCACAGAATCATGAAAGTATATGGTGTGAGAGCCTAGAGAATAAAGTTAAGGCCTGGAGAAGAGCTGAACTGGGGATTTAGTGGGGGAAAAGTTTGAGAAAAAGTGAAAATGTTTTGTATGGACTTGAACGTAAGGCGGCAGGTAAAGCGGGAAGGGCACGAGCTTCTGGGTTGTAGGAATGTTTTTTTACTATGTGACCTGGGTGAATTTCTGAATTTCTTCTGGGCCTCGGTTCATCTATAAAGGAAGGATAGTGATACAGTCATGTAAGGTTATAATGAACATTAAAAAGATGGATGTAAAGTACCAGATACATTATCTTCTGTATAACTGACACTCAAGACTTAGTAAGCTGCTACTAATATTTTATTTATATTTTTAAAAAGTTTTGTTGGAGGCTTCAGGGACTGGGAGATGTTTGTATACTTCTGTTCATAGCAGCATTATTCACAATACCCAAAAGGTGGAGGCAACCTAAGTACCCATTGATGGATGAATGGATAAACAAAATTTCACATGTCCATACAATGCAGTATTATTCAGCCCTAAAAAGGAAGAGAATTCTGACACAGGCTAGAGCGTGGATGAACCCTGAGGACCTTGTGCTAAGTGAGATAAGCCGGCCACAAAAGGATAAGTTCCATACCATTCCACTTCCACGAGGTAAGTAGAATAGTCAGATTCAGAGACGGAGAAAAGAATGCTGGTTGTTAGGGGCTTGAGGGAAAGGAGAAGGAGGAGTTATCTAACAGGTATAGAGTTTTAGTTTTGTAAGATAAAATAGTTGGTGGTGACGGTTGCACCACAGTGTGAATGAATGCCACGAAACTACACACTTAAAAATAGTTAAAATGGTTAGTTTTACGTCGTCTGCTCTATTTGGTGAGTTTAATACTACTGTATATGCATTCATTTGTAAGAATGCAAACATTTTAGCAACAACTTACTGCTGATTTTTACGTCATTTGGCAGTGCTTTGTTGCAGAAGCAAATGACGTTTCTGTGTTGTTGCCGTATAATCTAGTTTCACTAAATGGATTTTTTTTGACATATCATTAGGAAGATTAGTTCCTACCATTCTGAATTTGAAAAGTACCATAGAGATCATTGTATCTAGTACTTCTATTTTACAAATGAGGGACAGGCCTGGGAGTTGGTTGGACTTAGTTGATTTTATTAACTACAAATCATTTTAAGAATGTATTCGTTGGAACCGTTTTCCATGCTTTGAGTGGGCTCATGTGGATAAAACAACTGTACAACTGATGAATTTTGCCAAATATATTTTTCCAGTCACAGAGGAGTGTGGTTTTACCACTATAGATAGCATCTTGGTTAAAGAAAGTCCATTAAGAATCAGGAATAGTTTTTTTTTTTTAATCTCTTTCTGTTTCTTATTTATTATTGAGAGAGAGAGAGAGAGAGAGAGACAGAGCACAAGCAGGGGAGGGTTAGAGAGAGAGGGAGATGGAGAATCTGAAGCAGATTCCAGGCTCTGAGCTGTCAGCATAGAGCCCGATGCGGGGCTCGAACTCACAAACTGTGAGATCATGACCCAAGCCGAAGTTGGATGCTTAACTGACTGAGCCACCCAGGTGCCCCAGGAATAGTTTTTAAAATACTGGTTTGCTGTTTCACTGCTTGTCCCCCCCTCCCATTGTTGAGCGATAAAACTTAAAATTATTTCTCTTTGACGATTCAAGGCATTTCATCTGTATGGTCCCTGTACTAAATTTAGCTCCATTTCTACCCTTTCCATTTCATGTCCCACCACTCCTTAAAGGACTTCTAAACAAAGGGACATCTACTCTGGGATGCTATCCTTAAGCATCATGAAGAAGGTCCTAGAATTTCAGTTTTGAACAGGATCAAGTTCTTCCACATGATTTGACATGATTTGCCCTTGCTGATCTTTGTAAGCAAATTAGTGCAATATAGTGGTATTTGTTCTAGAATCACTAGAATGATTTAAGCCACCTTGTTTAGAGAGCTGAGGTGGTCAAAATCCTTTTGATGTTGTTTTAACTTTTTAAATATTTTTGTTTTTGAGAGAGAGGGAGAGTGTGAGCTGGGGGTGGGGGGGTGTGGGGGAAGAGAGAGAGAGAGAGAGAATATCTTAAGTAGCTCCATGTTGAACGGGGCTTAATCCCACACAGCTGGGATCATGACCTGAGCCCAAATCAGGAATTGGATGCTCAACCAACTGAGCCACCTAAGTGCCCCCAGATGTTGTTTTATTTACTTATTTTATTTATTTTAATTTTTTTAATATTTATTTTTGAGGGAGAGAGAGACAGAGCATGAGCTGGGGGAGGGGGCAGAGAGGGAGGGAGACACAGAATCTGAAGCACGCTCCAAGCTCTGAGCTGTCAGCACAGAGCCTGATGCGGGGCTGGAACTCATGAACTTGGTCCCAAGTGAGACCATGACTTGGGCCAAAGTCAGACGCTTAACTGACTAAGCCACCCAGGTGCCACCCCTCCAGATGTTGTTTTAAGTAGCAGGTTTCCTGTTTCCCACTGTTTGTAATCACTGCATGTGTATTACATTTTAATTTTTTATTTCTCTATGATTTTATGGGTTTTTCCCCCAAAATGGGCACTTCCTTGTTAATTGAATGTTCTTATAAAACATAATCAAAAATTATTAAATAGTTTTTCAGAAATGGATCTACCTCATTTAATCATGTTTTTTGGTGTCTGTTTGTGCAAGACGGGCTAAGCACTAGGGATAGAACTGTGCTCAAGGTAGTTGTGGTATTGCCCTCCTAGCAGGGGATAGATACTGCTACGTATTAGATAAGGAATTTTACATTATTGAAATACAACTTTGATTAGTCCTAGAAGGGAAAGGCACACGGTACTAGGAGAACATCTAATAGAGGTTTGGCTTAGAATGGGGGTTGTCTGAGGCAGTTTCTTCAGAAGTTGATACTTCCTGGAACCCTACAGAATTAGTAACAGTTTATTAGGTGAAAGAGTGAGAAGACCGTGTTATGATGCTGAGGGAAGAGCATATAAAATCCCTTGAGGCAAGGGAGGGCACAGTATAGGTGAGGAACTGAAAACCGTAGGCACAGAAAGTGAAGGAGGTTACAAAAGTTTTGCATTATAGACACATTCATGTTCTCTGAATTCAGCTTAAGCATTTTGCCTACTAGCATTTCACAGTCAGGATTCTCCAGAGAAGCTGGAGAGAGAGCAAGGGAGGGATTGATACATGTGTTTAAAAAAATTGACTCGTGATTGTGGGGGCTAGCAGGTATGAAATTTGCAGACTAGACTGGAAGGCTGGAATTTTAATGCAGAGTTGATGCTGCAGTCTGGAGTCTGAAATCTACAGACTGGAAATGCAGGCAAGCTTTCTCTGTTGCAGTTTTGGGAAACCGTGTTCTTTGTTCATAAGGCCTTCAGCTGACTAGATGAACAACCTCCACCCACCCCCATTATGGAGGGTAATCTGCTCTACTCGGGAGTTCTGATTTAAATTTTAATCATATCTAAAAGTAGCCATTGCACACAGTATTGCTGTAAGAATAGAAAATAGGCTGGTTTAGTTTAAGCGATAAGCTCACTTCTGGTATCTTCTACCTTGACTTGCACATTGGAACTTGTACCTTGACCGTCAGATCAGCTTGAGATTATAGGTGTGTAGATGTGATTATCCTCCTTCAGGCTTACACTATTAAGCTGAGACAATGACTGCTTGGTGGTGTCACTGAGCCATAGCTTGAAGGTTCAGAGAACCTTGAAGGTTCAGAGAAATTTATGTTACCACCTTCAGCTGGTACATGACATAGTCCTGGTTCCTGTGCTCTCCCATCCCTGTCGATTAACGTGTGTAGAACAAGAGCCTTGCGACTTGTGTTTGATTCTAACATTTATTTTTTTATTTATTTTATTTTATTTTATTTTTTTTCAACGTTTATTTATTTTTGGGACAGAGAGAGACAGAGCATGAACGGGGGAGGCGCAGAGAGAGAGGGAGACACAGAATCAGAAACAGGCTCCAGGCTCTGAGCCATCAGCCCAGAGCCTGACGCGGGGCTCGAACTCACGGACCGCGAGATCGTGACCTGGCTGAAGTCGGACGCTTAACCGACTGCGCCACCCAGGCGCCCCTGATTCTAACATTTAAAGCACTGCTATTTTTGTGTAACCCGGCCCTGAAATGTAAGCCAGCTGCAGGAACTTGGGGACAGGGTTATGCCTAGAAATACTGAAGTAGTGAATTCTATTAAATTTGTATTGTAGAATATATACAAGTCTTAACTGATTTTAAGGATTTTAAGAACAATTCTGACATTATACAAACATGGGTTTATGTACCCATCTTTGAAATTTAACCTTTTGTGTGTTATAACTTGACTGTTGTATAAGTTGAGGCTGATGTAGGTGGAGGGTGAAATTAAGCAGGGTCTTACAAGCCATGTTAATGATTTTGCTCTCTATTCTGAGAACCATGGAGAGCTATTTGGGCTTTAAGCAGGAGAGTGATGTGATAATTCTTTATTAAAAAGGCAAATATTCAGTAGTGTGAGAATGGATGAGAAAAGGTCAGAAGTGGATGGGGTGGGGAGATCAGGAGACTCTTAGAATTGGCAAAAGAAAGAGGGGGACTGCATGTGGAAGGAAGATTGTGAATTCATCGTTGGGCGTATTGATTTTGAGGTCCCTCTGATGGAATTGTCAAGTATGTATTTAGATATATGTGACTCTGAGCCAGAGATGTGAAGTTGGGGGATGGCAGGGTTCACTGAAGCCAAGTGTAAGTGAATTTGAGAGAGCCTGGGGCTGATAGAAGCAGAGACTAAGAAGACCTGGCCAGAGAAGTAGAAAAAAAGGGAAATCGGAGGATGATGCATTCAAAGGGACCAAATGAAAACTTGTTTAAAGAATTCCTCCTTTCAAGTGGTCAGACTACGGACTGCTGCTAAGATTGAGACTGAAAACATGTCCATTCAGCTTACGAAATAGTATAATCTTAGTGAGGGCTGTTGTGGTGTAGAGATGGGCTCAAACTAGGATGAAGTAGGTTGAGAAGTATGAGGTGCGCTTATCGAGGAATGTGGCAGAAAGTAGCTCTGAAGAGGAGAAGAGAGATAGGACCAATAGATGGAGAGATCTGAGCATGTTTTACTGACCATTAGCATCCAACAGAGAACATAAATAATGTGGAGCATCGAAGGGAGAATCTGCCTTCAGCTTCCCACTGGGATCGCATCTTCATCCTGATCCTGGGGACAGTACAACCTCAAAAGATAAAGTACCTCCTCTATAATGATAGGGGTAAAGGGGAAATAATACCATTTTTTATTTTCCTAATTCCCTACTATATTCATCAGGGTCTGAACAGGAAACGAGCCGCACAGTAATTTGAACAGGGCAAGTTTAACACAAAGAATTAACTGTGTATGAGGGGAAAAAAAGAATTAACTGTGTTGGAGATTATCTGATGAGAGGAAAATTGTACTCGAAAGAGTATAGGAATATCAGAGGGACAGCCACTACCCCAGGGCTAAGGCCAGGGCATCCAAGAGAGGAACAAATCTGGAAGAGTGCACCCTTCAGCCCCTTGAGGGCATGGTCCATTGGGTGGCAGGGGAGTTTGCTGAGGTGTGGAGCAGATAAAATTCTCTGGGAAGCTGTCTATGGGGAGGTGCTGTGCCATCAGGCTCCTTGCGCACGGTGGTGGCTCCCTGGAGAAGCTGCTCCCGAGGAAATGCCACGTGCTACTGGCCACCTCAAGCACCAGGTTGCCCCACATGTAGAAGGCTGCTGTGGGGGGGGACACACTAGAATGAGGAAGAGCGCCTTCTCCTCCTCTGCTTTCCTTCCAGTGCTGTCTACCAACAAAGTTCAATATCGTGCCAGCTGGCAAAGGAGAAACGTTTTAGAGTCCGCCTCCATTATCCGAAATAGTGGAGCTGAGAGACGGTAAATTGGCAAGTGATGTCTATTATTGATCTTTAAAACTTTTTCCACTGCTTTGCTATAATGATTATAATGATGAATATTCTTGCGCACATGTCTTCTGTGTGGCTCATTCATAAGAGCTGACCGAAGAAGAGCCTATTGACAGATACAACGAGTAGTCCTTAGGGTTTGCTTTTTCTTTTTGTGTGCACGAAGTTCTTTCTGGAAGGAAATGTGAAGTACAGATTGTCTTTAGGAAAGAGAAGTGGGTGGTCACCTATTCTTAAAACTAAAATTTTACAAAAATATTTTTTATTGTAAACGTAGAAGATGTTATCTATTCTGTCAACCTGAAGTTTATTGTTTCATTTCTCAGCATGTTATAGTTTATTAAACAGTGACCTATTCTATCCTGTCCTGTTCTGTCAGCTAAAGGCACCGATTTCTGACCTTGCTTCAACATCACTCGTGGCCCCAAATGAGTCAGGATATTTTCATTCAGTTGTTTCCTCTTACTGCTATCAGAACCAAATCATCCACTTCCTTTTGTGTCTCTGACCCTGCTGTGGCATTTGATGCGACGATACCACAGTGGGGTGAGCCTCAGCGCTGCGGCCGCCACGCCTGACTGTCGGTGTCAGGGCTGGGAGTGTTCTTCCCAGGTGCCAGGGAGACAGCTTGGACTCTGGGGATTCTACTCAGTCCTGAGTTTTCTTTCTGGAGTCAGAATTCCTTCTTCTCTTGTTTCTACAATAAAGCCTTTATAAAGAATACTGTTTCTTAACTCAGCAGTAATGATAATCATTTTAAGAAATACTTTTGCCCTGTATCATCTTATAGATTATGCCATAATAAACTAATATTGAAAATTGTGGCCATAGAACTTTGGTTTTTATATATATATATTTTTTTAATGTTTGTTTTTTTATTTTTATTGTTGAGAGAGAGAGAGAAAGCGCGTGCAGGCAGGGGAGGGGCAGAGAGAGAGAGGGAGACTAAGGATCCGAAGCAGGCTCCATGTTGACTGCCAGCAGAGAGCCAGATGCGGGGCTCAAATTCATGAACCATGAGATCATGACCTGAGCTGAAGTCGGATGCTTACCTGACTGAGCCACCCAGGTGTCCTAGAACTTAGTTGTTTTAAAACACTTGAAAAAGTATAGTACTACTTTCGACCTTTACCAAAATTTGTTTTAATTCAGTGTTAATTTTGTAGAACTTACATCTGATACAAGATTGTATTGCTCATTTGTTTGTTTTTTTTTTTAATGTTTTTATTTTGAGAGAGAGAGAGAGAGAGAGAGAGAAAGAATGCACACGGGGGAGGGGCAGAGAGAGAGAGATTTCCAGGCAGGATCTGTTCTGTCAGTGAGTCCGAGCAGAGCACTACACGGGCTTAATCTCGTGAACCATGAGATCATAACCTGAGCCCACATCAAGGTCGGACGCTTAAGCCACCTAGGTGCCCCTGTTTCTTTTTTTTAATTTAAATTATCAAAGTGGAAAGGAGTTATCTATTCTTAGATCCATTTTGGAGTAGGAGGAGAAAAATAGTATTTTGTATTTTGACACTTTATTCTGCATTATTTAAAGTGTTTTGTACCTATTAAAATTTCAAGAAAGATCCAAATGGTGTTTAATTTTATGCTTCATTTGATTAAATCGTTATCTATTTTGTTGCGTTAGAGAGCAAAAATTAATTGTATAGTTTCTGTTAAAGCCTTAATAATTTTTATAATAGCCTTTCCTTAAATGAATTATTTTCTAAAAATCTTTGACACTTCCCCATAGCAGAGAGAGTAGATTTCTAAGACTAATGCCGCATGAAGTAGGAAGAAGAACTTGAATCCATTTGTATTTGAGCTGTTCGTAAAGTTCAGTGACAGAAATGTTTGCTGTGTTCAGTATTGATCCCCACCATCTATCCCCAGGTAATTCTTAGTAGTCTAAGTATTGAATCCAGTGCCACCATTATAGTAGGCATCCATTAAGCTTTTGATGAGCTAGGTGTTGTGCAATTTGAAGTTTTTTTTATTAATGACGGTCTGACTAATGTAATGGTTGTTCTTTAGCAATTTTCTTGGTTGGTATTTCAGGACTGCAGGAATATGTGGAGGCAGTCTCTTTTCAACACTTCATCAAAACACGATCACTTATCAGTATGGATGAAATTAATAAACAATTGATATTTACAACAGAAGAATATGGAAAAGAAAATAAGACCGTAAGAATTTAAAATCACTTCACATTTTTATATAATTTATATAACCGTATAATGGTTATAGGAGGTTTGCTGGCTTATAATGCTAAGAATATTGAGACGGTAGTGTTCTTTTCTAGAGTGTGGTTTCCAAGATTCCCAACTAAGGAAACGGTCTTTTAAAATAGTTTTGTTAGTGGATGGAACAAGAACAGCTATGGGTATGTTGGGGGGAAAACAATGCTGTTCACCTAAAGCGCTGTTAAGTGATTCCTGTTAAGTCCACTTTTGATTTTATTGTGCATTTACAGTGTGCCTTTCGTAAGCACTATCTCATTTAATTCTTTCATTAACTGTATGAGGTAAGGATTTTTACTCTCATTTTGCAAAGAAGTGGGCGTTAGAGAATTTAAATAACTTCTCAAAAGCCACACAACTAATTAAGTGTGGCAGAGCTAAACTTTGAAACCAGGTGTTTTGAAATGTAAGCCAGGTGCCCTCGTCCACCCTGCCACTGTTTCTCAGAGTGTGCTGCAGGAACCCTTGCACCAAGTATCTACCTCAAAGGAGTGTTTTACAGGATTTGATTGAAAGGTTTTCAGTTAGGCAGTGTATATAGCATATGACCCATACCTGCTCAATAGTCAGTTAATATAAAATTGTTATTATATTAGGTGAGAGCTCTTAATCGCTTACTAAGTCCCTAAAATTTGTATCTGAAAATTATATAGCTATTCCGAATTAAGAAAAGAGAAACTTTTGCAGTTTGACTTTTAAGTGAATACTATTTTTACGCTGGGTTTCAATATATAGTGTTCAGGCAATGAAAGAGGAGATTTTGAATATTTGGTACTTCCTGAGATACCAGTACACTTAAGGATAAAATTAGTTTTTTCCTGTCTTTATTTTTCATAATTTTTTCTTTATTGTTTTTTTTTTTTAACATTACTCAGAGCCGGACTGGGCAGGCAGAAGATGGAGGAAGCTGTAGAAATACTGTTTTCTTGAATATTAACTAAAATGTTAGCATCAAAAGGTCAGAGTTAATTTGGCATGACAGATACAATTTACTTTAAGGAAGCCACGTATATATTTTCTCAGTTTTTAAAATTATATGAAGTTTATTAAGGAGGATATTCATTTTTGGGAAGTAAAATTCCTGTATGTCTTTTATGTGTTTAGTGAAGATTGCATTGCAGAAAGAAGTAAAGAGCCTATTTGATCCTCTATCCGAAGTTACCACACCCTTCTTTCAAGTTCTTTCTAATTCAGAATGAAAATATCAGGGCAAGAGTGTAAAGAGAAACAGAGAGTAAATGCGCTGTTTTCAGGATTTAGGTAGTAAGTTATTTGAAGATTATGGTGTCATAATGTTCACATATGCTTTTCAAAACAAGACCACATTCATAAATAGTTTTTCCTTTTAGTGCTAAAGATTCTTGGTGCTAAAACTTCTGGGATTTGATAGGGGAAGGTATTTTGTTCTGACTTGCCTGTTGAGAATATTGTCAAAACCATTTAAATTTCTCAGTCATTAAAGTTCACATTCCTTAATGTGATTTTCTACCCCTGACTGTCCTTTTAGAGTCATCCTGTACCATTTCTTACTTTAAACTTGACTCAAGGAGATATCTCACTCCTTCCTCAAACATACGACACAATTCTCACCTGCATGCCTTTGTGGTTCTCTCTGCCTAAAATGGCCTCCAGTATAATTGCAACTTCACCTAGCTGAGTCTCCTATGGACTTCGAATAACAATTTAGGCATCTCCTCTTCCAGAAAGGCTCCAATAGAGCAAGGAAAAAACTGTTGTGGAAAGAGGAGATTGACATGATGGTAATGGTGATAGCAGCTAACATTTATTGAGTATTTACTTTGTGTTGGGCATTATGCCAAGAACTTGGTAAATGTTATCTCATCCTTAAAATAAACCTCTGAGGTAGGTACTGTTATCCCATTTTACAGATGAGGAAACTGAGGTTTAGAGAGATGAAATAACTTGCCCAAGGGCATACACCTTATGAAGCAAGGTCCTGGAAGAGGTGGGAGGAGATGGGTCAAGGTCATTTGGAAGAGTTAACCTCAAACAAGAGGAGGGACAACTCATCATCTGAGACTGGAGGATAGAAGGTAAAGATGGATATGGACATAAATAAGTTTTTTTTGGTTTTGTTTTGTTTTGTAGGAATAAGGTAATTGAGAGAGCTTGTGCCAGGTGATCTGGCACATGGCCAGGTCAGTGAAAGTAGACAAGATTGTCTACTCAGAGTGGAGAGGTTTGGGATTGAGTAGGGGGCTAAGGAGAGTTCTGGTAAAGGTTTGGAACAGTGTCTGAAGAGTCAGGAGAGAGAACTAGAGGAATAAGTAAAAAGGATTGGTGAGTAATTTGTATAAATTCTGTATAGCTGTGACTATCATTACTGTTTTTTGGGTTTTTTTTTTTTGTTTTTTTTTTTTAAGCTCTGTGGTACTCAGCCACTTGAATAAAGCACTAGTGCGAGTAGATTTTAATATTGATGCAGGGTTGTGTTTTTGTTGGGCAGGTGCAGTAAAAAAACAAACAAACAAACCCACAAAGGAATCTAAGGGCACTGAGGAGGAGGTAACAAGAGAGTAATAAATCATGGTGGTCAGTGCTGAGTGGGGATGGAAGAGAGGCCAGAAAGGGACTGTAAGGGACTTAGGAAAACGTGAGTGTATCACCAACCTAGAGGGCTTTATGACTTGTCATTTAGATAACTAAGTGACCGTCCTGCAGTAAAGTCATCAGACTTTGTTTTCAGAATGTTTTAATTTTATTTTGTATGTCAAGTGAGGTTGGGAATAGTTGATTTTAAAATGCTACAGTATTAGATTATGAAATTATCTTGAAGTCATTTAGTTCAACTTTCTACCCAGGGCATGAGTTCTTCTTGTAGCGTCCCAAATGGTCATTAAGCAAAAAAGATCATTTTATTTAGAGATTAGCATGACTGATCTGCTCTTGATTTTATACTTTATAATAAATGTGATACATGCATATTCACTCTTTTTCACGTTGTATTTTCTTTGTGTGTGTGTGTGTTTTCTTTACCAGCCCTCCTCTGATGCACAGGATAAGCAGTTTGGTACTTGGAGACTGAAAATCACACCTGTTGATTACCTTCTGGGAGTGGCTGATTTAACTGGAGAGTTGATGCGGATGTGTATTAACAGTGTGGGGAATGGGGACATTGACACCCCCTTTGAAGTGAGCCAGTTTTTACGTCAGGTTTATGATGGGTTTTCATTCATTGGCAATACGGGACCTTACGAGGTTTCTAAGAAGTTGTATACTTTGAAACAAAGTCTGGCCAAAGTGGAGAATGCTTGTTACGCCTTGAGAGTCAGAGGCTCAGAAATTCCAAAACATATGCTGGCAGATGTCTTTTCGGTTAAAACAGAAATGATCGATCAAGAAGAGGGCATTTCTTAGAATGCCATCCTCAGTTGTTATTCTCTTGAGAAACCAGTTTGTAAGACTGTTATTTAGTATTTCGTGGGGCTTTATTGTGGCTTTTAAATAGAAATGTTTTCAGTCGTACTTGTTTTACATTGTAAACAAGCTGTACATAAAATTATCGAAACGAATCATTTCTTACATCTTACTCATGAAAGTTTGCATACAAAGGTTTGCATATATGCCTATCTGTATTTTTGCTGGCTGTAGTTGATCATCTATCTTTGTAACGTGAACGTGCTTCGGAGCGCACTTTCTGCCATACCTATTTTAATTTACGTTGTGTGAAGTGTGGAGTGGTAGTATTTAGCGGAAGCCATTTATAATTTAAGTTGGTGATTTTGTTATATATAGAAAAGATTTCCTAGCTACACATCTGGACTTGAGCTTCCTGTTAAAATTTCTTGGTAATATTTTGTGAAGCCTCCAAAGTAGGCTTATTCCGTACAATAAGAATTAAAAATTATTAAGTTATCAATAGACTTAATTTTATGAAGTATTATAGTGAGAATTCATATTATATTCTGGCCAGTTTTTAGGCCATTTTGAACCCATTTGAAAGAGCCTTCCAGAAAAATTAACAGGTAACCTAGATTTTAGTTTCTACATTTAATTTTTTTATCCTTTAGCACATAAAGTCTGGTAGTGAATTGGAGCTAACATCGTAATATTTTCCCTGGTGTTTGAGTTCAATTATATACTTGTACATACATCTGAAAAGCTTTTAGTAGTGATTATTTAGCAATTCTTTTGTTGTCATTCTATTACATTAGGCATGTTTCTTATAGATGCATCTATAAGAAATTGCATTTAAATAATTACAGTGAAGTTTGAAATTTTTGAAATACTGAGTTAATTCAAGCCTTTATAGTTGTCCAGTTGTGTTACTTAATAGTATAAAAAGTTGCCAAAGAAAATTTATCATGTACAATTCAGCAATAAGACAATTGTCAACACAGTTGGGAATAACAGTGGTAGTCTTTAGTAATATTTAGAATTGGAACTTGCCTACTGAAATTAGTTCTAGATTATTCCCTGTGATGTGAAACTGATGTGAGCATGACACTATTGGCTGACAACCAGACATTTCCATTTGGTTTTGTGAGTTCTGAGAATCTAGATACTGGATTTTATTTTTGGAAAGATTAGCTGCTCTGTTTGCAAGGCCTGATTCTTTGAAAGTGAAATTTTCCAAAAAAAAATAATCATGTAAAGGAAAATAAAACATAGACATGCCTAATAAATTAGGTTGGTTGGTTTGTTTTGGTGGTAGCATTTCTTTTGGTTTCCCTATTTGAAGACACACTGCTAAAATATAGTCTCATTACGTATTTGTTTCTTCTGCCACTTGAAGTTAAATTTATAATGTTAAAGGTAACATAAATAAATGGATTGATGAATGTCTTAAAGATGTTTAAAATTGAAGTCTTTAAATAAAATATTAAAAGAAAAGTTAAAGCTTATTTTTTGATCATATTGAGAAATATTTAATCAAAAGGTTGTAGAATTTTGGGCCTAAATAGGAAGCCTAGTATAGACTAACTTAATATGGAGATTTATTACTTAAAAAAAAATGTTTTTTTTAATGTTTATTTTTGAGAGAGACAGAGTATAAGTTGAGGGAGGGGGGTGTCAGAGAGAAAGAGAGACAGAGACACAGAATCTGGAGCAGGCTCCAGGTTCTGAGCTGTCAGCACGGAGCTGAACATGGGGCTCGAACTCACAAGCTGTGAGATCATGACCTGAGCTGAAGTTGGACACTTAACTGACTGAGCCACCCAGGTGCCTCAAGATTTATTATTTCTCAAACTAAGTCTAGAGGTAGGGAGGGCTTCAGGAAGGACATCTCTGTACATCCCATTGACCCAAACTGGGTGACATTCTTATCTTTCTAAATTATTTAGGGGAGAGGAGAATATCACCTAATAGACCAAAATACTGTTTTTCTGAGAGGAGAAGGGCAAATAAAAGAAACTGAATTAGGGCATTATCATCATACGAGAAGGGGAACATAGCCTTGGGGTAGGCAGTCAACAGTATTTACTACCCATGGATTGGTGCCATCGCTGTTGGCGGTGCATATTGCATGTTAATATGCAATACTAATTGCATATTATAATTACATGTTGCATATTAATAGAGTAGGTGTTAGGACAGGATAGTAGAGGATCTCTAAATATATCCTGAATGTTTTTCAGTTTTAAAATAGTTGCTCTGATAGCATCAAATGTTGTCATGTTTTTCATTTTTCATCTTTATTATAAAAAGAAAGTGGTTCTAGGTTACATGGCAAGTTACTGACAATTCTGGAATAAAATTGGGTTATTTCCTTCATAAGTAATTCCTGCATGTATTAAATCAGTGGTTTTCAGAATCCACATTGCATAGCCATAGGGCTTTTTGAGGGTGCCTCAAAGAAAGGTGCTACGTAAATGGGTGATTGGCAGAATGGATTTAAAAACTTGATTCAAAGTCTTTGCTCTCTACAAGGATTCACCTTAGATTCAGACACAAATAGATTAAAAGAATAGAAAGAGATATTCCATGCAAAGAGTAACCAAGAGAGAACCACACACAACATAGACTTTAAGGCTAATATTTTTGTTTTTGTTGGAGACAAGAACAATATGTAATGGTAAACGGCTCATTCCATTGAGAATATATGGCGATTATAAACACACACACACACACACACACACACACACACACGTTAACCACAGATCCTCAAAATACACGAAGCCCGATCTGACAAAACTGAAAGGAGAAATAGACAATTCAACAATATTAGTTGGCAACTTCCATTCCCCACTTTGAATAATGGATAGAAGAACAAGACATGAGTAAGGGACTCGAGGACTTGGACAACATGATAGACCTGAGAGACCTACATAGAGCACTCCACCCAGCAGCAACAGCAGATACGTTTTTTCTCAAGTGCGTGTGGAACAGAATCCATAAAATGTCAGGTTACAAAACAAGTCTCAATACTTTTAAAAAGCTAGAAATACAAAGCATGCTCTATGACCACAAATGGAATGGAACTAGAAATTAATAACAGGGGCTCCTGGGTGGCTCAGTCAGTTGAGCGTCCGACTTCGGCTCAGGTCATGATTTTGCGGTCTGTGAGTTCGAGCCCCGTGTCAGGCTCTGTGCTAACAGCTCAGAGCCTGGAGCCTTCGGATTCTGTGTCTCCCTCTCTCTGTGCCACTCCCCTGCTCATGCTCTGTCTTTCTCTCTGTCAAAACTAAATAAATATTTAAAAAAATTAAAAAAAATTAATACCAAATTGGGAAAATTCACACATCTGTGGAAATTAAGCAACATACTCCTGAATAACCAGTGGGTCAAAGATGAAATCACAGGGAAATTAGAAAATCTTTCAAGAGGAATGAAAACCACAAAACACAATGTATGGGATGCAATGAAAGCAGTAATCAGAGGGAATTTCTTTATATCTTTAAATCCCTACATTTAAAAAGAATGGGGTCAAGTCACTAACCTAAACATCTATCTGCCTTTAAGAAACTGGAGAAAGAATAGCAAACTACAAAACAATTAAGAGAAAGGAAATGGTAAATATTAGAGTGGAAATAAATGAAACAGAAAATAGCATCAGACCAAAAGATGGTTTTGAAACAATCAACCAAATTAACAGAATGGGCGTGGGGATTGCAGGTGACTGCTAACAAGCACGGGGTTTATTGCTGAGATGATAGAAATGTTCTAGAATTAGTGGGGATGATTGCACAACTGTGAATATACTAATACCCACTGAATTGTACACTTTAAGGTGGTGAAATTAATGTTTTGTGAATTGTATCTTTGTAATCATTTTTAAATGCTTTTTAAAAAGTGGATTGATTGCTTCGTTGAAATTTTGCTAGTATTGCCTGTGAAACTGGGTATGATATTTTGCTTGTGGGAAGATTTTAAGAAAAAAACTATTTGTTCAGTTTCTTTTATTGTTTAGGACCATTCAAGCTTTTCATCATTTCTTAATGGTAAGTTTCAATGAGTTATATTTTTCTCAGGTTTTTTGATACAAAGTGTTATTAGTATTACTGCATTTATATCTTGGCTATATCTGTAGCCATAATATATATTTGTGTTATCTCTCTGTATATACTCTTTTCCTTCTACTCAGTTTTGCCAGATGTATTTCCATTATGTTAGTCTTCAAAGAGTTACCTTTTGCTTTATTTGGCTTTTTTCTTTTAATTTTTCTTTTTCTTTCTTCTTCTTTTTTATAAATTCCAATATGGTTAACATACAGTGTTATATTAGTTTCAGGTATACTGAATTCAACAGTTCTATACATTACTCACTGCTCATCATGATAAGCGTACTCTTTTTTGTTTGTTTGTTTGTTAGAGAGAGAGAGAGAGAGAGAGAGAGAGAGAGAGAGTGGGGGAGGGGTAGAGAGAGCGGGAGAGAGAGAATCCCAAGCAGGCTCTGCACTGTCAGCGCAGAGCCTGATGTGGGGCTCCAGCTGATGAACCAGGAGATCATGACCTGAGCTGAAGCCGGATGCTTAATTGACAAGTGCCCCCACATGCCCCAGTTAAGTGTACTCTTAATCCCCTTCACCTATTTCACCCATCCCCTCCACCCATCTCCCCTCTGGTAGCCATCAATTTGTTGTCTATAGGTGAGAGTCTGTTTTTTTGGTTTGTCTCTTTTTTCTTTGTTCATTCGTTTCTTAAATTCCATATATGAGTAAAATCATACGGTATTCTTCTTTGACTTATTTGACTTCTCATTATACTCTAGGTCCATCCATGTTATTGCAAATGGTAAGATTTCATTCTTTTTAGTGGCTGAATAATGTTCCATCGTGAGTGTGTGTGTGTGTGTGTGTGTGTGTGTGTGTGTGTGCGCGCGCGCATATATACACCACTTCTTTATTCATTCACCTATATTGCTAGACATTCGGGCTGCTTCCATACTTTGGCTGTTGTAAATAATGTTGCAATGAGCATAGGGGTGCATAAAACTTCTCAAATTAGTGTTTTCGTACGCTTTCGGCAATACCCAGTAGTGGAATTACTGGATCATCTGGTAATTCTATTTTTAATTTTTTGAGGAACCTCCATGCTGTCTTCCACAGTGGCTGTTACAGTTTGCATTTCCACCAACAGTGCATGAGGATTCTTTCTTCTGCACATCCTTGTCAACAACGTGTTGTTTCTTGTGGTTTTGATTTTAGCCATTCTGACAGGTGTGAGGTGATATCTCATTGTGGTTTTGATTTGCATTTCCCTGATAATGAGTGATGTTAAGCATCTTTTCATGTGTCTGTTGGCCATCTGGATGTCTTAGGAGAAGTGTTTGTTCATGCCTTCTGCCCATTTTTTAACTGGGATGTTTTTTGGGATTGAGTTGTATGAATTCTTTATGTATTTTTGGATACTAACCCTTTAGCAGATCCGTCATTAGTAAATATCTTCTCCCATTCAGTAGGTTGTCTTTTAGTTTTGTTGATTGTTTCCTTTGCTGTGCATAAGCTTTTTATTTTGCTATAGTCCCAATAATGTATTTTTGCCTTGTTTCCCTTGCCTTAGAGAAATCATTGCCTTTGCTCTCTTCTAGGGTTGTTACGGTTTCAGGCTTCATATTTTGGCCCTTAATCAGTTTTGAGTTTATTTATGTGTATGGTGTAAGAAAGTGGTCCAGTTTCATTCTTTTGCATGTGGCTGTCCAGTTGTCTCAGCACTGTTTGTTGAAGACCGGCTTTATTTTTGGTAGTCTGTTTTCTGTTTCATTGATGTATACTTTTATTCTTTACTTTCTTCTACTTTTCTTTGGGTTATGTTCTAGTATCTTTAATGATTATAATATTTTTTACATTTTTAAAAAGTGTTTATTTTTGAGAGAGAGAGAGAACACGAAAGCAAGCGAGGGCAGAGAGTGTGGGAGAGACAATCCCAAGCACGCTCTGCACGGTCAGCGCAGACGCGGGGCTCAAACCCACAAACCATGAAATCATGACCTCAGCCAAATTTGGAAGCTCAACTGACTGAGCCACCCAGGTGCCCCAGTATTTTTTACTTTCTAATTTTTTTGAGATTTTTTTTTTCTCCAGGTCTTAAACACTGATTTTATGATTTGTTTCAATAAATGCTTCTGGAATACATAGTAGTAAGATATGGTGCTGACTAGTCTCCTTTCTGTATAGCCCTGGATTGACCCACCTTGATTTTCTATTTTTAGAGGTCTAAGGATCCGCCCCCCCCCCCCCCCCCCATCCTCTCCCCAGTTGGGGAATTAGTGCGTTCCTGATTAGCTTCTATTGGCTAACTTTTATTGTTTTCCTCCCCATTCAGCTGTTAACTCTGTGGCTTCTCTTAGTATCCTGTATCTTGTCTGTTCAGAAAAAGTACCTTTGGATTGTTACAGAAGTTACAATTGTTTGTTTTTGAAGAAGTGCTTTGATTCTCTCTTCAAGTGCAGTTTGTTGCATCCAGAATTACAAAGGTGTTTTTGGCAACTGTTGCTGCCCAGGGCTGTATTCATTGCTGCTAAGCCAGAGGTCAGTTGGTCTTCCAGATCTTTCAGTAAGCCTCTGTCAGTTCCCAATTTGGGATGGCTCTCCAAACAATGAACAGGGTCCTAATTTCATTGGCATTCGTGAGGTTTTCAATATCACTGTTCAGCACCCTCTTACTCTGTGCTCTGGGGATCCCAGAGGGATTATGGACAGGATCAGTGTCCTTGGACCCATTGTACTTAGAGCCACCCAGAAGTCTAGGAAGTACCTCATGGTCAACAATTTGTTCAGTATGATAAGTGTCACATTTGCAACTCATAGCTATTTATTTATTTATTTATTTATTTAAGGTAAGACTTGAAAAGTTTTTAGGTGATTTGTACATCAGTTTCTAACCCACAGGTTAATAGCAGCATTGCTGTTTGTCTAAAAGTGCATTTACACAAATTCAGTTGATTCTTACAGCTCTGAGGTAGGCAGGGAATGATCATATCCCCTCCCCATGCATATGCTTTCCTTCAGATCCTTTTATAAATAATGTAACTAAGACCTAGAGAGGTTGGTTAAGTAACTTGCTCAGTGTTATCTACCACATGTTAGACAAAAATTTGGGTTAGAAGCCACATCTAATGAAGTTTAGATTACAGCTTTTCTGCATAGCACACTACTTTTTGTGGTTCTAATATTACATGTGACCTTGAGCAGGTTTACCTTCTGCCTTAATCTTTCTGAAACTTCATTTTCTCATGTGTTGAATA
The DNA here is from genome assembly GCF_027475565.1 of Acinonyx jubatus. Classification (NCBI taxonomy): domain Eukaryota; kingdom Metazoa; phylum Chordata; class Mammalia; order Carnivora; family Felidae; genus Acinonyx; species Acinonyx jubatus. The sequence goes on from NC_069393.1 coordinate 2,559,097, forward strand.
ATATCTACCTTACTTTTCTCAGATGTTTTTTATGAGTGGACAATATAATCTGGGTGAAAATGCATTACAGAGTATGAAGAACCCAGGAATATAACTTACTGACTAGACTATACCTGCAAAATTTTGCATGTCATTTTAAGGAGATTCATCAACCCTCAGAAATCTCTATGAATGCTCTAAAACTAACTCCCTGAATCCCAGATTTAAAACATTTTTCATAAGAACAATCTGAAAATGTCTTTCACCCCATACCCTTGTATAAGCATGTTTCCTCCATTGTGATCTATTGACAAGGGCAGAACTCGATTTTGTTCTGTAAGTGAAATTCTGATGTTATGTTAGAATGTTTCTCTAGTGAGAAATGTTCCTGACTTACATGTCCTTCTCAAATGGGTCTTCAACCTTAAAAAGCTAAGAATCACTGGTCTAGATGGTGTTTCAAGGTCCCATGCATCCTCAAAGGCTTTGTAAGTCAATGGATCCTAACTAGATGAAGCAATTCTCAGGGTTTATGAAGTAGTGGGATTTTCTTTTGGTCATTTGTTTTTTAATAATAAATGAATTTTTGTTGAATGAATGCCTCAAAGTTGTGCCCTAATAAAAGTTTTAATTTGTAGAATCACACTGATATTTTAATTCAGACATTCACCTATCATGACTGTTCTTAGGTTTATATAATTTGTGTGTCTCAAGAGAAAGGTTTTTGCTTTTGTGGAATAAAATATACATAATTTTCAGTCATGCCATTTTCAAATTTAGGGTTCCTTTTTTTTAATCTTTATGATCATTTGATTCCCCCCCCCCCCTTGAGATATACTTGACAGGCAACACTGTACCTTTAAGGTATGCAAAGTTGATTCGATACATTTATAAATTACAAAATTATTACCACAATAGTATTAACACACCACCTCCATCCCATCACAGTTACTTTTTTTTTTTTTACACCCATTACCATACTTAGTTACACACCATTTCTTTTTTGTGGCAACAAACATTTAAGATCTCTTTTAGAGACATCTAAGTATATGAAACAATACTATTACCTATGTACATTAGATCCCCAAACTTGTTAGTCTTTGTGTACTCTTTGAGCAATACCTCCCTGTTTCCCCACTTCCCAAACCCTGGCAATCACCACTTTTTGTTTTTTTAATAGACTCTGTGTAAAGGTGATATCATATAGTATTTGTCTTTCTCTGTCTGACTTACTTTACTTAGCATAATGACCCTCAAGGTCTTTCCAACTTGTCGCAAATGGCAGGATTTCCTTTTTTCTCATGGCTGAATAATACTACATTGTGTGTGTGTGTGTGTGTGTGTGTGTGTGTGTGTGTGTGTGTGTGTTGCATCTATATCCATATACCCATGGACGGACACTTAGGTTTCCATATTTTGGCTATTGTGAGTGCTGCAGTCAACATGAGAGTGCATATATCTTCAGTATCCAGTTTTCACTTCCTTTGGATATATACCTTGAAGTAGGATTGCTAAATCATATGGTAGCTCTTTGTTTAATACTGTTGAGGACCCTCCACATTGTTTTTGATAGTGGCTGCACCAATTTATATTCCCACCAGTAATGCACTGCGAGTCCCGTTTCTCCACACCCCTGTTAACACTGATTATCTCATGTCTTTTTGGTGGTAGCCACTCTAACAGGTGTGAGGTGATCTCTCATTGTGGTTTTGATTTGTACATCCCTGATGATAAGTGATGCTGAGCACCTTTTCACGTACCTGTTGGCCATTCATATGTCTTCTTTAGAAAACAGTTCCTCTGCCCATTTTAAAAGTTGTTAGTGTTTTTGCTTTTGAGTCGTATGAGTCCTTTATATATTTTGGATATTAATCCCTTATCGGATGTGTGATTTGCAAATATTTTCTCCCATTTGGTAGGTTGCCTTTTCATTTTGTTGATTGTTCCTTTTCCTGTATAGAAGCTCTTTAGTTTGATGTCATCCCACTTATTTATATTTGCTTTTGTTGCTTGTGCTTTTGCTGCCAAAGTGTTTATTTCTTACTGGTCTGCTTTTCCTGGAAAAATCCTATTTGTAACCCCTCTCAATGATCTTTTGAATAGTATATGCAGTTGGATATGCCAAATCACAAGTGTTGCTTTAAGAACCATGACAGAACAGAATCCAGGCAACAGAAGAACACAGGACTCAAAGTCCAGAACTTTTTTCCCCATTCATAATGCAAATAAAAGCCTCCCAAACTTCCTGTCTGATATAATGCACACACGCAAACATGTTCCCATAGTCGTTCCTGGAACACTTCTTAGTACTTGTGTGTGGAGGTAAAATGGATAGAAGGCTACAGCAACATCAAGTGGGCAGAACCCTAATGCCACTGATTCTTTAGGAATGAAGATTTGGGTCATCCACCAGGTAGAGAATCTCAATTAACTGAGGTTTTGGCTAAAGACAAAGGGAACAGAGGATGAGTAGTACAAGAAAATTGTAAGTATCAATGATCCCGTCAAGAGCAGTTGCAGAAACAAGGCCTTGAGTGACGATGCCTATTTTCTCCTTGCTTTGCAAAATGTGTGTTTTATATATTAATCAGTTGTGTCCCTTTTTCTTCCTCTCCTTTTACTTTGTTATTTTATATAGAGCGTGTCATCGGTGGCCACCCTTTTTAGTTTAGCGTTCAAGTTACAGGATGGCCAAGGCAGGTGGTATTAAAGTAGAAGAGGCATAAGCCTCAGAGATGGAGAGTGAGTGATAGAACTTCACTGGGGAGATGAAGGAATGTGGGGGAGACGCCTCGATGGCATGGAGGATGGTTGCTGCACTTTAGGTGGAGGCATGATGTTTGGAAGTTTCAACCCTGCTGGCGGGATGTGCGTGAGCTCCGGGCACAATGCGGTGGAGTCTGCCGGGCATTACCTGTTGCTACTAAACCTGCCTTCTAAACTCTCCCTCCGTGTCTAGGGGCTGGAGGCCTGGAAACCACATTTCCTTGATCCTCTTGTAAGAGGATTTTAACTTTCAGTGTACCAGTGAGAGGCACACGTACCGCTTGAAAAACAAAAGAGAAATAGAAGCCGTTATCGTTCCCTCAGCATCAGAGGGCAGGCCTCGCGGCTCGTTCCGAAGGCATACGTGAGGTTTCGCAGGGGCTTTTGCATTCTGTTCATCATCTGCTTCTGTGCGACAGGCAGCTGAGATCATCCGCCGTGGTTTCCTGTAATTCCTGTGACTTGTGGATTTCCTGAATTTGCTGGCAGCTTTCCCTGACCTCCCTTTCACCCAGCTCTTCCAAGGTTTTGGAAGCACCTGTATTAAATCCTTTCCTGAGTGTAATGCCTAGAGTGCTTTCTGTTCTCCTGGCCAGAACGCTGACTAATAGAGACAGTTTTCGGATACGAGATACAGATGGTTCTTAACCACAGGAAGAGATGCCTAGTCTCTCTCATAAGAGAAATGCAAGTTAAAATAACAGTTTATCACATTTCATTTCTCAGATGGGCTGAGATTTGAGATTGAGAACAGCGTTGGTTGGTACGGGGAAAATAGGCACTCCTGCTGCTGTGAAAAATGGAAATTGCTATGGCCTATGAAATCGATGCTGGTCTCCATGGGGATGTTGAGGCAGTGTCTATCAAGCCTATTCATACATTTACGAAATTACACGTTCAAAAAATACTCGTACAGCATTGTTTAGAATACAAAGATGTTTGAAATAGGAGTGTTGTCTTATAGAGGCCAAATTAAATAAATTATGGTACAGCCAAGGGCGCCTGGGTGGCTCAGTCGGTTGAACGTCCGACTTGGGCTCAGGTCGTGATCTCTCGGGTTGGAAGTTCGAGCCCAACATCGGGCTTGCTGCTGTCAGCCTGCCAGTGCAGAGCCCGCTTCAGAGCCTCTCTCACTGTCTCCCTCTCTCCCTCTGTCTCTCTCTCGAAAAATAAGTCATTAAAAAAAATTATGGTACAACCATACGATTAAATGCTATAAAGCCGTTAAGAATGAGACAGTTTTGGGGCGCCTGGGTGGCTCAGTCGGTTGAACGTCCGACTTCGGCTCAGGTCACGATCTCGCGGTCCGTGAGTTCGAGCCCCGCGTCGGGCTCTGGGCTGACGGCTCAGAGCCTGGAGCCTGCTTCCGATTCTGTCTCCCTCTTTCTCTGCCCCTCCCCCGTTCATGCTCTGTCTCTCTCTGTCTCAAAAATAAATAAAACGTTAAAAAAAATTAAAAAAAAAAGAATGAGACAGTTTTGGGGCGCCTGGGTGGCTCAGTCGGTGAAGTGTCTGACTCTTGATTTCGGCTCAGGTCGTGACCTCACAGTTTCGCGGGTTCGAGCTCCGTGTCAGGCTCCGTGTCAGGCTCCGTGCCAACAGTGCAGAGCCTGCTTGGGATTCTCTGCCTGCCTCTCCGTGCCTCCCCAATTTGTGCTGTCTCTGTCTCTCTCAGAGTAAATAAATAACCTTAAAATTTTTTAAAAATAAGAATGAGACAGTTTTCGCATGTACTGTTATGGAAAGACTTCCAAGTTATTTTAGCTGATAATAGCAGAATGTAAATATGCTAGTATTGTGGGAAAAAGTTAAAAGAATATGTGTATATGTTTTTGTTAATGCACAGGATACCTCTTATTCAGGCATGAATCCATACACAGGGCTGAAAAAGCCAGGTGACACATTTATAGGCTTTCTATCACGTAAAGAGCTCAAAACCAAGGACAATATTGGTGTTATTATTTTTATCAGTTTTGGTTCAGTCTTGTCCAAGGAAGATTTGAGATGTAAAACGATGTGGGTTTGTGGAAGGTAGACCAGAGAAGACAGAAGCTTTTGTTTTTAGTAAACAGAACAGCTGCTAAAATCACATTTTGATCCCGAGTTTGATAGAATACACGTGAAGCCTTGTTTCCTTAGTGTCTGCAGCTAAGTTGGGGTACACTTTTTAAAACTATGTTCCAGGCTATTTTTAAAGACTTACAGTGTTACAGAGTTTCATTCCACCTCTCCATCCCCAGAAAAACTACCAACCACAAGATTGGAATATATTTTCTTCTGCTACATATTTTAATGTTTTTATTATATATAATATATTGATCCGTAAATAATTTGTTTGGTTTACATTTATTTATTTATGTTTTCTTTTCATTTCTTTAACAAAACTTTTGGGGGGGTTTACTTTAAAAATTTATGTCAACAGTGTCCCGGCGTACGTATCTTTTTGCAACTAGCTTTTTTTTCATTTAATATTAGGGTTTTGAAAGTCACCTTCAGCAATATGAGTAATTCTAGTTAATTCATTGTAGCTGCTACCTGGTGTTTTACTTTTCAGGATAAACCAGTTCTCCATTTCCCTTCTGCTGTTAATCTGCTGTACCCCAGACCACGCCTTCTCATTTCTTAATGAGCTTAGCTCCTGATTTACTCTCACTCTCTCCAACAGTTAGGCCCATTTTAATCCAATGGCAGGTTCAAGATAAATGAAGATAGGTGCACCCTGGGTGGCTCAGTTGGTTGAGCTTCCGAGGTCGGCTCAGGTCATGATCTCACGGTTCTTGAGTTCAAGCCCCACGTCAGGCTCTGTCCTGACAGCTCAGAGACTGGAGCCTGCTTTGGATTCTGTGTCTCCCTCTCTCTCTCTGCCCCTCCCCCACTCACACTCTGTCTCTCAAAAATGAATGAATGTTAAAAAAAAAAATGGAAAAAAAAAGATGCATGAAGAGAACTCTTTTAATATACTGGCTTCTCACATATTTAAGCCTCTTTCTTCCAGTTGTATTTCCTCCACTGTACCTCTGCTGTCCACTCCCATGGTTATGCCCAGGACCTTACCGTCACTCTATACTTACTAACTCGTGTTCTCAATTGTCTGCATCCCATTCTCTGCTTCACGCCTGTCTTTTTTTTTTTTTTTTTTTTCAATCGGTTTATCGGTTTCTAGTATCCCAACTTCAACAATTCTTAGAACCCTGCCCTGGGACCTTCACCCTGTCAATCCAGTTAACTTTCTACTGCTCATTAACCCCTTGGAAGCCTCTTTTCCTTTATCTCCCACCTTCACTTCCATTGCTATTTATTACTGCTCCCTTGCATACAATGTCAACTCTCTGGCTCCTCTCTTACTTCATCATACTCGTTGGCAAGACTAAAATCCAGATCGAATCCATCTGTAACTACTTCACACCTGCCTTTATGACACGGAGCTAGGACAGGAAAAATAGCCACACCAACTGGGCTCATCTCAAGCTTAAGACCATGAATTTCATGTGGGTCTGTCTGATCATTGCCTGGCAATCCTACTGTGTTTCCTTATTCCATTTCTTCTTCCTCTCTCATAGATGACTATTTCGCCTTGTCCCCTCTTTTAGTTACCTCCCATATCACCTCCCTATCCTTCCACTTGGCCAATGGCTATGAAAATTGCAGTAAACAAAGGCGCCTGGCTGGCTCAATTGGTAGAGCGTGCATGCGACTCTTGATCTCAGGGTCATGAGTTCAAGCCCGACGTTGTGCGTGGGGCCTGCTTAAAAAAAAAAGTGTTGATAGTGTTAAAAAAAAGTTTTGAAGTAAACAGAGGAGAATTTCCACAAGCTCATCACAGTTCACAGCCGGCACACGCAGTCACACGCTCGATACCTTCCTGCCTCCTGCTACTTGTGCTTTTCGCTAGGGTCAACCTCTCCACTTGTGTACTGGCTCCTCTCTCGTCTATGCAAGGACTAGTCCAGTAGTTCTCATCTCTATCCTGAAAGACTGATTTTTGTCTTCCTACTGGAACGTCCCATCAGCATACAAATGTACTTTTATTGTGCATATCTTTGCTTTTTTTGAGAGAGAGAGAGAGAGAGAGAGAGAGAGAGAGAGAGAGAGAGAGAGTGTGTGTGCACGAGATCCGGAGAGGGACAGAGGAAGAAGGAGAGAGGCAGGCTCCACGCTGAGTGTGGGGCTCCATCTCATGACCATGAGATCAAGACGTGAGCCAAAATCAAGAGTCAGGTGCTTAACCAATTGAGCCACCCAGGTGCCCCTTATTGTGCATATCTTAAAAAAAAAACAAAAAAAAAAAAACCCAAACCCCCCAACTCTTTATCGCCACTTTCTGAAAGAGACGTGTATACTTTCTGAATCCAAATCCTCTCTTCCCATCCTCTCTTGAACCTTAGACTTTTATCCCTAACATTTTTTTCCAGAACTGCTCTTCTCCAGGTGTCCATTATGTTATTTAGTTCAGTATCTGACCTTCTGTCCTTATCTGACTCCACCTGTCAGCACTATTTGACAGAAGTGATCATTCTCTCCTCCTTGATACACTTTTCTCCACTTGCTTCCAGCCATCACACTCTTGTCTTCTTCCTGTTTCCCTAGCTGCTCCTCAGTCTCCTTCGCTGGGTCCTTCCCATCCCCTTCACCTTCTAACATTGGACTCACTGCCTAAAGCTCAGTCTTGAACCTCTTCTCTAACTACATCCATCCCCTTAGGTGTCTTATGCAATCTCCTGGATTTAAATAAATACCATGTATATGCTGACAATGGCAGTCCAGACCTCTCTTCCAAACTCCCAATGCATATGTCCAATTCCTAATTCAACGTTTCCCTAGGAATGTCTGATACACAGGTGCAAGTTAACATGTCCAGAGCTCAGCTGGTCTTCTCCGTTCACACCTGCTCTACATGTTACCTGCTGCTTCTCAGTTGGTGATGATTTTATCCGTCTGGTTGTTGAGGCATACATGATAATTAATAGTCATCCTTGACTCCTCGCTCTGACTCACATTCCACATCCAATCTGTCAGAAATTCTGTAGGCTCTATGTTTAAAATACAGCCATAATCCCAACATTTTTTATTGTCCTGGTCCAAACCATCACCATCTCTTACTTGGGAGTGTGCAATAGCTTTTGGCTTCTGCCTTTTGCTGCTGAGAAGCCAAAGTGATTTTTTTTAGCAGGCAGTCAGATCACTTTGCTTCTCTAAGTCCCAGCAGGGGCTACGGATTCATCCAGACTAAAACAGGCAAACCCTTGCAATGGCCGACAAGACTCTACACGAAATCTGCCCGCACCACCCCCTCCCCGCCCCCGCCATCCCTTCATTTTAATCTAATATTCTCCTTTGACTCACCGGCTTCCAGTTTATGGATGTTTACAAGGTCTGTTTCTTCTGCCTGGTTGCTCATTTTCCCCAGGCATCTGCTTGTTAATTCCCTCCTCACTTTTAAGTTTGTGCTAAGATGCCACCTTCCCAATGACGCTTACCTTGACCTAATAATTTCACTTGCCATGTGCCACTTAACTCCCAACTCAATACTGCTGCTTTATACATTTTCAGAGGGTGGCATTTCATAAACTATACCATGAATGGAGTCCTTGAAGTTGTGGGAAGTAGCGTTCCCTTACTACTTAAGTAATATGTAACTTACTTATGCCATTACACTTACTATGTTTCCCTTATCTAATAGGTAAGCTCCTCAATAAGAGGAATGCTTGTCTGTTTGACTCACTGGTGTATCCCAAACATCTTGAACAATCCATGGCATACACTGGTTATGTAGTCAATATCTACAGAATAAAACAGATTACTGTCAAGTTTTTGGCTCAGTTGGAGGAGCGTGCAACTCTTGATCTCGGGGTCATGAGTTTGAGCCCCGTATTGGGGGTAAGAGATTACATAAAAATCAATAAAATCTTAAAAAAAAAGAAAAACAAATTTAAAAAGATTACTTTCAAGTTTTTAATAATGCCAATAATCCTGTAGTGAATATCTGTGAGAGTTAATTTCATCTGTCAATGTCACTGGACCATGGAAAGCCCAGGCATTTGATCAAGCGTTGTTCTGGGTATGTCTGTGAGGATGTTTCTGGATGAGATTAACATGGACTGAGTAAAGCCGATTGCCCTCTCTAATGTGGGTGGGCCTCGTCCAATCAAGTGAGGACTTAAATGGAATAGCTGAGTAGGAGCGAATTCCTCCTGCCTGCCGGCCAAAAGACATTGGTCTTTTCTGGCCTTTGGACTCAAGACTGAAGTACCAGCCTTTTCTGGTTCTCGAGCCTCCTTGGCTTTTGCACTTAACACCACGGGCTTTCCTAGTTCTCGGGCCTTCAGATTTGGACTGAAACCGCATCGGCTGTCCTACATCTTCTGCTGACTACTTTGAAATTTCTCAGCCTCTGTGACGGCATGAGCCAAATACTTAAAATAAGTCTCTTTGTACAACACACATACACCCCGCCACACCCTGCCCCCCATGGGTTCTATTTCTCTATAGAACCTGAATGCAATATTTTTAAGTTGCCTCTGAGTGAGCATGTGCAAGAATTTATTGGATAACGTAAGAGTGAAATTGCTTGGTCTTAGAATATGCCTATTCAATAGTTTTACTAGATATTACCAAAGTCCTTGTACCAGTCTACGCTTTCTTTTGCAACTGTATAAGAATTTGTGTTTCCACATAATTTTGCAAATCCTGATGACCAATCTGATAGGTTTTAAATGGTATCTCTTTTAATTTTTATAGCCCTTTCTGCTGCTAGTTTTTCCTATACTAAATTGCATTTTTGCCAAAAACTGGTATATGTTGGTAATTTTGATGTGGTTTAATCTAATAGTGATTTTTTTTGCCATTCGTATTTCTTCTTTTGTAAATTACTTGTTCATATATTTTTTATATTTTCCTATTAGATTGTCATCCCCAACCCCCTTGTTGCCTCTCCCTCCTTTTGTTCTTTATAATTACCTTCTCCTGGTCTGTGTTTGGGAGTGTGCTGTTTTTCTCACACAGAAATGTTTTATTCTAATGCCATCAAATTTAGCAGTCCTGTATGATTTGTGTTTTTATTGCCTTATTTAAGAACATCATCCATATCCTGAGCTCACAAAAATATATTATCCTGTATTTTTGTCTAAAAGTTTTTAGATGTTTAAAGTTTTGCTTTTTCTCTTTAGGTTTAAAATAAATCTGGATTTATTTTTATTTTTTATTTCTTCTTATTTCTTTTTCTTCTACCTCCTCCTCCTCCCCTTCTTCTTCTTCTTCTTCTCCTTCTCCTTCCCCTCCTCCTCCTCCTTCTTTCTTCTTTCTTCTTATTTGGTATTCCAGCATAGGGTGTGTGATGTGTAGTATGGAGAAGAGAAGTTATTGTAGCTTTTCATATGGATTGAAAACCCTATTTTTCCCCATGATTTACCAGGCCATCTCTATCATCTCAAGTTCTCATGAGAAACATGGGTTTCTTTTCTAGGCTCCCTTTTTTCTGTATCATTGGTCTATTGCTTATCCCTATACTGCGAAGACATTTGTTAATTGCTATAAATTTATAATGAGTTTTGAGAAATTACAATGACGCCCACCTTGTTTTTCTTCCAAATTGTCTTGATATTCTTGTATTATTTCTTCTTTCAATATTTGATAGAATTCCGCATTGTGTTTTAATCTGCTAGTGACTGTTTTCACTTGAAATATATCTTTTCAGAAGGAGAAAAATATCTGTAGCTTTGTTCCTCTTATGCATGGTTGAGTTGTCAGGGTGAGCTATGTGGAATCATAGTGAATTAATGATTGCTGAAGTTGGCAGGGAAACACCAAACGTCCATGCAAGTAAAGATTGCAACTTTAAGTGATCCACTTTCTATAGCAGACATTGTGACTTTCCTACAACTAGCATGTTCCAGTAACAGACTTATAAATCAACAGTTTCTGAAACAATTAAAATAAATATTAATATTACAGGAAAACTCAGGATGAGTTTATGATAGATTTAACTTAAATTTTACAATCACAGGCCTGTAAGTTTTTATGAACCTTTTCTTTATCTACTTAACAAGAAGTCAGAGCTAATTAAGAGCCTGTTTTCTCAAAACACCTTTGTCAACAGACTTCCCGACTCCTTTATGCCCACTCTGCCCAAGATCATCGTTAACAATTGCAAACAATTGCAGGGCTGACTTGACTTTGATTCAAGTACCCTTTGCTATCCAAGGGTAGAACAATGAATTTAGGACACAGACATTTTTTTTTTTCTTCATATCTTTTATTTTTCTTGTTCTGGATAGGACCTCCCTGACAGAAGCATAATGCATAAGGATCTTATTTATGATTGAGTGGAACACTTCTATAATTGTACATTTACTGTGATGTTTGCTGTAGGGTTTTTGAATTTTTTTTAGGATTTTACTTTTAAGTAATCTCTACCCCAAACATGGGCTCGAACTCACAACCCTGAGATCAAGAGTCACATGTCCCACCAACTGAGCCAGCGAGGCACCCCTGCTGTAGGTTTTTGATACACACTTTGAAGAAGTTCTCAGGTTGCCTGGCTGGCTCAGTTGGTGGAGCATGCGACTCTTGATCTCAGGGTCATGAGTTCAAGCCCCACATTGGGCATAGAGACTACTTTGAACAAAATGTAAAAATAAAATAAAGAAGCTTTTGTCCTAGTTTGCTAAGGCTTTTTCTTTTTAAATTTATGATTATGCTAATTCTATCAAATATTTTTTCTTGCATCTATTAAGAATATCAGATAGTTTCTGTACCTTAATCTGTTTATATGGTGAATTACATGAATAGATTTTTCTTGTTAACTAATAGATTCTTGTATTCTTGTAATAATGCAGGATTTTTTTTTTCTTATTTAAAAATCTACACTCAGGTTTGGTTTTGCCAATATTTTATTTAGTATTTTTGCATCCTGTTTACAAATGAGATTGGCCTATACTTTTTCATTTTTGTGTTGTTATTCTCTGGTTTTATTATTAGCATTAAGTGAGATCTACTCAGTGGGATGGGAAGCTTTTACATTATTATTTATAATAATTTTGGGGGCGGGGTTGTGCCTATGAGTCTTCTTTGTCTGGAATTAATTTATCTATGATACGGTATTGTGTTTGCTGTTAGATTTTGGATTTTTCCCTCTTCTTACTTTAGGTTTTCTATTAACCAAGTCTTCTCTTGTAGTTGTTTTTCTCATTGCTTCTTCCCTGTCTTCTATTGGGATAATGAAGTTTTCTTTATCTTCCTTTTCCTTCTACTGGTTTAGAAGTTCTATATTACTTTTTTGGTAACTCTTGTATTTACCATGCATCCTTGACTTAAAATCTAAGGTTAATCTGTGTTTCTGTCCTCCTCCTGAATTATGTAAGACCCTAGAATTGCTTTGACTCTAATAATCCCTCATCTGATATGTTGTTATTGTTGTCCAGTCTTTTAGTTGCACTTTGTTCCTTCCCACCCTTGCCATCTCCTCTGTGTTGTTGGCTTAGTTTTAGTTAGAGCTCATTTAGATCTACACACAGGCAACCAGATTCTCTGAGTACCATTGTCCTTGCTCCTGTTTCTTTCTTCTAGGATCAGTTTGTTTCTTACCAAGTTCTGGAGATGCTAAGCTGTTTCAGTCTCTTTGTCTTTAAATGCTTTGATTTTGTTCTTACTCTTGAATGACAGCTTCCCTGGGTAGAGAACTTTAACCTGACAGTAATTTTCCTGAAGCACTTTGAGAATAATATTCCATTATCTCCTGGTGTCAACTGTGCTATTTTTGCTTTTCCTTTGTGGAAATTCTCCCCCCCCCCGCCCCCTCCCAAGCTGTTTTTAAGATTTTTTTTTTTCCTTAGTGTCCACAGTGTCATTACAATGGGTTTAGAAATACGTGTGTGGGATGTGTGTATGTGTATGTGTACAGTACTGTCTGGAACTCATTGAGATTCATTGGATATGTGGATTCATGTCTGTCATCAATTCAGGAAACCCTTGAGCATATTCTCTTTAAATACTGCTTTTACTTCATCATCTATATTCTTTCCTTCCCCTTTTTGTATGTCTCTTGGACATTTTCCTTTTATCCAACATATCTCTTAGCCTCTTTTTCACATTTTTTCATACACTTCTTTATCTTTTTGGACTCTATCTGGCTAATTTTCAGTGCTGTTTTGCAGATTTCTAACAATCTCTTCATTGCAAGTTAATTTATTTAATTCATTGACTTAACTTTTTTTGAGGAAAGAATCTATCTATGGAGGTTTTTGTTTCAGTAACTTTAAATTTCTGTATATTTTATTTTTCAAATCCTCCTGTTCTTTTTTCATAATGTTCTATTCTTTCCTTTTAGAAATCTCTTTAATAATTTTAAACATACTTGTTTCAAAATCTCTCTCAGACTCTTCCAAAAGAACAAGTTCTTGAGGGGCCAATCCTGTTGCGTGAATGGGGTTCATTTGCTCAAGTATATTATATTTTCTTTATTTTGAATTTACCACCTAACCTGAACTTTCATCTCCTGTCCTTGTGTGGTATTAAAATCCAAGCTTCTGGTGTTTCGTACCTGTTGCTAGGTCCTATTTCTACTGTGCTCACAACCTTGAGCATCATCAATTCATGCACGACCCAGTCAGGATTTCGGATCCCTCTGTGTTTCTGAAGGATTTGCTTTCCCTTCGCCTATTTTCCTTTCATGTGTTATTTCTCTGGATGGCATGGCATTTTACTATAGGTCATTTTTCCATGTTGCCAGATCAGTAGTCGAATTTTTAAAAGAAAAAAAACTTTCTTACATAAATTTTATGTATACATGGTGGAAAAATCTAGAGACAAAACATTTTTGCGTTCTACTTAAAGGAATAATTACTATTAGCATTATGTTAACCCTCTGTCTAATCTTGTGTCTCTGAGTGTGTGTGTATGTATGTAAGTACATATACACATATCCAATTATAATTAAAGAGAAATTCCACTCTTTTTTCTATTTTTTTAAAGATTTTTTAAAAGTTGACTTATTTTGAGAGACAGAGAGAATGCATGAGCAGGGGAGGGGCAGAGAGAGAGAGAGGGAGAGAGAGAACTGCAAGCAGGCTCCACATGGTAAGCACAGAGCCCGATGCAGGGCCTGAACTCATGAACCATGAGATTATGACCTTAGCCCAAGTCAGGCACTTAACTGACTGAGCCACCCAGGCACCCCTAAAAGAGTTTTTAATTTTAAGTAATCTTTACACCCAAAGCAGGGCTCGAACTCACAACCCTGAGATCAAGAGTCACATGCTCCACGGACTGAGCCAGCCAGGTGCCCTGGTACTGTTTTATAACATCTTTCACCAAAGATAATGTCAAAACATTAACATGTCAGTCCATGTATTCCTACCAGGGACTTTTAAATGGCTACAAAGTATACCATCATGGTGCTATAATGGAAGTCACTCAACCAGTTTATTGTTGAATATTTAAAGGTTATTTTAAAATGTTTGTCATTACAAACAATACCAATACAAATGACCTTATAAACGCATCTTTGCCTATATCTGTTTCTTCCTTTAGGATAAATTGCTGAAAGCAGAATAGGTGGGTAATATGAATGTTTTTGCTATTTACTGACAATGTGAATTGTTTTTTTTTTTTTTTTCTGGAATAATTATCAATCAACCCGACTCCCTCTTCTAAATCCTTGTTTCCCAGAAATCTAAGATCTAAATGACATGGACATGTATTTATATGTCTCTTCCCAGAGCCGTAGGCATCTTCCCAGGGTTACTTAGAGGTAGTTTCTGGCATGACTTTCCTACCTAAGTCCACCCTATCCTGCTTAATAGGATTTCCACGTGTCACACGTGCTCTGAAGTATCAGTACGTGAGCCGAAGGAGACAAGGTTCTCTGTGATTACTTTTCAACATTGAAAAAAAAAAGTGTATATGCCTCACATTTATTTATCTGCTCCATTTACCAGCACCCAGCCTCATCCTGCCTCAATGAACTTAATGAGATTAACAGATGCTATTTCTTTAATCTTCAGCAGAGCCCTTTCAGGTAGCAGCATCGTTCTGGGGTTATTGGAACTGAAGCATAGAACAGTGTTGAGATGGAATAAAATCCATGGGAAGACAGTCCTTAGGCCTTCCAACTTCTAATTACAATGTATACTTTTCTAAAGCCATTTTTATAGCAATGCTGTATCAGAAACCTCTGGTTTATTATTCAAGTATCATTTCTTGTTAAATTGTAAGTTATGTAAAATATTGCCATTATTCTTGCTTCAAAACATTGAAAAGAGACATGATCTGACTCCAAGAAATTAATTTTAAGTTTCATAATGGCATTCTGATTACGTAAGAATAAGCATATATTTTTTAGATGGGTACATCTAAGTGTAATGAGTGAAACTACATGATGTCTGGGGTTTGCTTTAAAATTCATTGGAAAGGGAGACAGGAAGAGAGAAAGATGGGGGGATAGTTGAAGGAAGTATGAAAAATCTTGTTGAACTTGTGTGTGATGGGTTTGTGAACATTTGACATATTCCATAATTTAATGAAAAGGTGGTCTTTAAGTTAGGGGAGAGGGAGAGAGGGAGATTGAGAACCCTGTGGAGACTACGTTAAAAAGAAAAAGTCAGGGGCACCAGGATGGCTCAGTCAGCTGAGCATCTGACCCTTGATTTCGGCTGAGGTCACAATCTTATGGTTTGTGGGTTCAAGGCCCACGTTGGGCTCTGTGCTGATGGTGTGGAGCCTGCTCGGGATTCTCTCTCTCTCTCTCTCTCTCTCTCTCTCTCTCTCTCACTCTCTGCCCCTCCCACTCTCTCTCTCTCTCTCTCTCTCTCTCTCCAAATAAATAAACAAACATTAGAAAAAGAAAAAGCCAAGGGAAACTTTTCTGACAGCAGAAACAGCTGAAGACAACTTTGCTATGACTTAGCTTCCTGCTGCCATCTAATGGCACAAATATAGATATGAGACGAGTATGTGTACATACATACACCCCCTCCCCCCAACACACACACACACACACACACACACACACACACACACACACCATTTCTACTGCTGTAAGCTCGTGTCTGGGTTTCAATTCTTCACTTTTGCTGGTTAGGATGTTAATACTGGAAGGGATATTAGAGATTATATAGTCTATCCTTTTCATTCTACTGCGAGGAGATTGAGCAAAACGTATATATATATCCCTGTTTGAACATCTCTTTATCTCATCTCATTTTTGAGAGGTAAAAAAAAAATGGAAATGTTGCTCTATTTTTAGAAATGAAATGGAGGCACTGGGGGAAGTGGCTTTGCCACTTTTAAAAAGCTAGATTGAAATGATCTCTTTCCTTGAATCTGGGCCCTTTGACATCCATCCCAGAACTGATCCTAGTGTTGTGTTTCCAAGTGTTAACCCTTAAAATGGAATTAGAAGCTGTAAATATCATTGATATGTGAGTAGGGAAACTGTTCTGAAATTATCTCCTTTTTACACTTAAGGCCTACATTTTAATTCTGATACCACAACTTCCATTCAGTGGCTGTAAAATTGTGAATGTTCAAGTCTGAAATTCAGTAGTAAAATGTTTAAAGCTGGGTTCAGCAACTATATTCTATTCTGTATAAGAAATAAGATTTTATTTACAAGGCATACATAGCTGGGAACCTTATCTATAGAATTACAGGAAAAATTTTCATAATTCAATATATATTTTTTCAAACTTTGTATACTCATATCGACAAATGGCTCTCCTTCTCTTTCTCTAACGTCCTCTGCCTGTTCTCCTTGACCCTCTGTAGGTTCTAAGCTAATCTCAAGTTCCCAAGTATGCTCAATGCTTTTCTACCTTCTATTTTTCTGAATGCTCTTTCCTTCTCTTTGAATGCCCTTTCTTTGAGGCTGAGCTTAACTTTTATCATCTTCATTTAAAAAAAAAAACTTTCTAGAGAGAGAGAGTGCAAGCAGGGAAGAGGGCAGAAAGAGAGACAGAAAGCGAGAGAGAAAGAATCTGATTTGGGGCTTGATCCCACGACCCTAGGATCATGACCTGAGCCAAAGTCAAGAGTCTGATGCTTAACTGACTGAGCCACCCAGGTGCCCCTTATCATCTTCATTTCTAATGAAATCTTCCTTAATAGCCTGTGTCAAGAAATCTTGTTTCCTTGGTTTGCCATCAAGTACCAGAAGACAAGAAGCTTCAACAACTGGAATTCATTGTCTTCCAGATCTGGAGGCTACAAACCCAAGATCAAGCTGTCAGCAGGGTTGATTCTTTCTGAGGGCTGTGAGGAAGAATCTGTTCCATGCCTTTCTCCTGGCCCTGATGGCATCCTGGCAAGCTTTGGTGTTTCTTGGGAAGTAGAAGCATCATCCCCAATCTCCGTCTTCATCTTCTCATGGCCTTCTTCTTCCATGCATGTCTGTCTTCAAATTTCCCCCTTTCTAAGGATACTAGTCATATTGGATAGAGTCCAGCTTACTCCAGTAGGACCTCGTCTTAACTAATTACATCTGCAAAGACCCTATTTCTAAATAAGGTGACACTCTTCGGTATTAGGGTGTAGAATTTCAACATATCAATCTTGTTGGGGATGGAGTTGGGGAGGAACCACAATTCCATTCGTAAAATTTCTTCTTTTGAATTTTTTTCACTGCCTGGTTTGTATTTTGTTCATGGAATGTATCGCATTCTTTGTGGTTATCTGTCTTGCCTCTCCTTCTAAATTATAAGGTCTTTGAAGGCTGGTTTATTCTTTATATAACCTGTAGCGTCAAGCACGGAGGATGTGGTGTTACATAGTTTTCACTCTAGCTACCTCTGGCACCCAGAGGTACCTCCAAGTGGCAAGAGGCAGAATTTTATTAAAATGGAGGGAAATCCAGACTTTTCTAGGTAATTGCATGTGGTTAAGTTTGTGTACATTGTAGGAATCAGGACAAAGTGATTGGGATTTGAAAGTCAGGTTGAGAACCACGTCTGTGTTAGTCCGTCTCCTGGAGTCAGCTAGGAGTGAGGAATGGATGGGAGTGGGGTGGGGAGTGAGAGAGAGCGAGAGAGAGACAGACAGAGAGAGAGAGTGAGAATGAATGAATGAATGAATGAATGAGGATGAACAAATACAGCTATCAGAAAGCCAGGGAAAATTCTGAGTTAATGACTGAAAATGTGGCATGATGTCAGAACATGAGAAAGATGCCACAAAAGACGTGAATACAAGGGTTAGGATTACAAGAACATTCCAAAAGCTAACGCCAGTGTTCAGAGGACAGAGATCCTGCAGGAGCTCAAGGGAGGAAGTAAGTAGAAGAGCAAGCACCAGGGTCCAGGATATATGGCAAAGGTGCAAAATACCTGTGCAAGGGTCTGGGCAACACAATTACAAAGCAAGAAACTAATTTGATGATGGACCAGGCTGTTGCCTTTTCCCAGGGAGCTCGCATCACTGTGAAGGCCAGGAATAGATGCATGAATCCAGCCAATCGAGACCCCGGTTGGAGAGAGAAGGGGGAAGTTGTCTGGAGCAGGGGGTTATGGACTCACACAGCCCCTGACAACCACTACAGACAGCCTCAGTGCCCAAGTGCGTGTCTCACAGGAGGCCAACCTTCATTTGTGGTTTGTGGTCAACAATACCGAACTAGTCAATACTGAATAGCCAAAACACTGAACTAGACAACTAGAAAAAAAAGAACAAGTCATTGTTCCTTCTCCCAAGATCCTTACGGATTCGTGGGGAAATAAAACACATTCGAGAAAAAGTCGACTACCATCTGGGGCCTGGTAAGTATTTAAAAATTCCAAGGCGAGTGGGAAAGGAAGCCTTTCTGCAGAGGGAGATTCTATCTCTAAGGCCATGCTCCTCAAAGTGAGGTCGTTGGGCAGGCAGTATCAGTGTCACCTGGGAGCTTGTTAGAAGTGCAACTTACTAAATCAGAGTGTCTGGATGTGGGGCCAAGGAATCTGCATTTAACAAGGGGGGATTCTCAAGCATATTGGAGTTTATTTATTTTTTTAAAACTTTTTTTTTTAACGTTTATTTATTTTTGAGACAGAGAGAGACAGAGCATGAATGGGGGAGGGGCAGAGAGAGAGGGAAACACAGAATCTGAAACAGGCTCCAGGCTCTGAGCCATCAGCACAGAGCCCGACGCGGGGCTGGAACTCACGGACCATGAGATCATGACCTGAGCCGAAGTCGGACGCTCAACCGACTGAGCCACCCAGGCGCCCCAAGCATACTGGAGTTTAAGACTAACTGCATTGTGGGGTGGAGGGGAGGATGGGGAGTCATACTGGGAGGCAGGAAGGGAAAGGGGGACATGCAGGCGGGGACGAGTGATGTAGGAAAGACCATGGGGACTGATTATAGAATTTACAATTTTCCAAGCCTTTAGTTAGGAGCTGGGAGCCTGGAGGAGTGGAGAACAGGACAAGCAGGAAAGCAGCACACACACCTGGAATGCCAGAACGTGACTTTATCTCGTGGACCAGCGTTTCTAAAAATGTGTTCCTCTGAGATGTTCCATGAAAACAGGATTCCAAGAGCAAATTTGGGAAACACTAGATTCTGTGTACTCCTCTTGGGAATTTACAGGGCACGTGAACACATTAGAGGCATTAAAGTTCTTAAAAAAGCACTTGTGTGGAACTCGCTTCGGAAATGCTGCTTTAGGCAATGGGAAGCCAATGATTTTGAGCAAGAAAGCACCATAATGAAAGCAGACTTCTCCTGGTTTCCCTCAGTACACAAAGCCTTCGCTCAGAAACCGCAGGAAAGAATCTTTTCCTGACTCTTCTTCGTACTTACTCCCAAGGAAAACTTCCAGTCGTTCTCTTCCACCACAGGAGATCTCGGTCAGGACGGTCAGCGCACTACTCTGCTCAGAGCCACTGTGGCAACCTGTCAACCACTGCCCCGCTGGTTCTTTGGTCTCGTAGAAATGTAAATACCTGTTCATTAACATGGAGGGCGGCCATCATTCATATTGATGGTCACGTTCGAGCGCTTCATACAAGTGATCATGGCATCTTTGGAGCCCTGTTAACTGAAGACCCAATCAGTTAATGGTCTATATCTCTGGGCAGTTTTTAGCTAAGGTATACCACAGTAGTCTTTTCAAACATGGTTGTTTAATTACAACTTATCATATATATATGATACATATCTAGAAAATGATATATATGGACAAATATATCACATATATCTTATATATGTATATTTTATACATGTATATTTTAAATATACATTATCATATATGTACATCTTATACATGTATATTTAAAATATACATGTATATTTTAACATTTCTTTGAAGGAATCGTTCTTTTTTTTAATGTTCTTTTCATGTTCTTTTTTAATGTTCTTTTTTTTTTTAATTTGAGAGAGAGAGTGAGAGTGAGCATGAGTGGGGGAGGGGCAGAGAAAGGGGGACAGAGGATCTGAAGCGGGCTCTGTGCTGACAGCAGACAGCCCGATGTGGGGCTTGAACTCAACTAACCGTGAGACCATGACCTGAGCCGAAATCAGACGCTTAACTGGGCCACCCAGGTGCCCCCATGCTTGTCTTTGTGAAAGCTAGTCTTGTTCTGAATTCCCCAACAGGAACATAGGGGTTTACTGACTAACAGCAAATGGTGGGATCTCCTGGAGCCATATGATGTCGAGAGTTGGTGGGGACACTCAAAAGAAGCCCGATTGTTTGAATCATTATGTCCCAAAGGTGGTGTGGTGTTCAAGGGGGTTAACTGAAATGGTGACAGTTGAACTGTCAAAAGATTCTGTGGGAACAGTCATGGTGGGCACCCGTAGTCCACGGGACAGTCTCTGGAAGATGACTGAGGAGGAGGCATGACCAAGACTGGGGACACTGCAGTGAGGGACCCACATCAGAGAAGAGCAAGCATCGGGTCAAAAGACGAGCACAGGAGGTCGTTGGAGAAATCCTGATAAAGGCTTGGAGAGTTCATCCTGGAACCAGGAAGTGAAAGGCCTCAGTACGGACCCTCCAACGTCTGCCAGCACTGCCTGCCTTTGTGTTAAAAGGAGGCCGGAATGGGGAGCAAGCTAAAGAATGGGGACCAGCTTCCTCTCTTTGTGCCCCAGTTTCCCCCCTCCCCCTTCCATCCTGAATAAACTTTGGTTCTCAGAGCTGAAATGGAGAGCATTCATCCTGTACAGAGGCAAATACTGCTCAGAAGCACACAGCCAAACCAAGAGAGTCACGAGGCGAGACCCCCGCCCCGGACAACACCTGGGGGAATCCAGTGGATCTAAAAGAACCGGTGCATTAGTCGTCCAATGAGGCCCAAATGGAAATTAACGAAGAGTGTGTGTCTGTGTGTGTGTTTCCTTCCTATCCTGAGTCAGCACTTCAGTAGAAGAGCAACTGGGTGATAGGGTTTGAGACACTTAAGCCACAGGGGCCACACTCAGAGGTGGACGTTTCCCTCCGTTGGCAGTTTGCGAAGTGAGGATGTGACTGCAAAGATTTCCTGCTAACTTCTGCCATCTAGTGCCTGGCACGAGAGGTAGCGTCACCGCACCTGTTCTGGCCTCCTGTGTGAATGTACGCATATTGATACAGTGTGAGAGAATTCTAGAACCAGCAGGATGCTTTGGACCTCAAAGCATGCACACAGCAGCTGTTCTTCTTTGTTGCCTTCCCTTCCCCAAAGCTGCCTGCTGCCCCTCCTTGCTGTCCCTCAGCCCCAACCCTGCCACCCAAGAAAGGTGGGGCCGGGCCTTCAAGAGTCCCTCACCTGTCACCTCTTTGTGTTTCCCCCCTTGTCTGTTCCGTGCACGGACAGAAGGTCAGTTACCCTGACGGAAAATTCTCTAGAATCCAGTAGACATCATGCCTTCACACAGGCCTATATCCGTGATTTATCGATCCTTTTCAACAGCTTTTTATGATCACAAAAGTGACACGTGCTCATTTGGAGACACAGATCAAATAAAAGGGCCCCATCGTCTCCTCACCTGTTTATTATATTAGGGGCGTATCCGTTGGGGAGTGGGCGTAGGTAGGTAAGGCATTCTGGCGTGGGAAGGGAAATCCCTGGAAGAATGGCTAAAGAAGCTTCTAAATGAGCCTGGTGAGGGAATCGCCAGCGGCCTCCCGGGCTCCTCGAACGCGGTGCTCCCCTTCCAACGGGGGTCCCAGGCGGCTACCCCCCCAAGCCCCCGCCCCCGCCGCCGCGCGCCCCTCCCTCGCGCGTGCGCACAGCCTGTCCACGTCCGACCTCGGGCGGGGGTGCGCAGCGAGGCCGGCGCGGGGTCTGGGAGGAGGTTGGTGGCTGGGGACCCGGGCGCGGGAGAAGGGACGCTCAGGACGCCTCCCACGTACGTGCTGCGGCTGTACCCCTGGCTGCATCTGGTATCCTCTTTGATTGCATCTGGCACGTCTGCGACGGGAGGTGCAGCCGGAAATAATAACCTGTTCAAATAACAAAAGCCCTTAAAGTTATTTGTAATATGGAAAAGGAAAAAGCAAAAATGGTTCATAACCCCATCGTCTAGCTAACCTCTCTGGGCATTAAAAAAAAAAAATTCAGGCACAGATTTGAAATACGCAACACAGCATAGAAAGTTAGAAATGAAAAGTACATAGCCTTCCTTCCCAGCAGTACCTTCGTCCCTCTTTTCCAAAGATAAGCATTTTTATGTTCCCCCAAATATGTATGTGTGTGTGTTTTAACATTTACACAATATGTATTTTTACTCTTCTCTTTTTCACCTCATCTTCCTTAGGGATATTTCCCTATTGGCACATCTACGTCTCATACTTTATTTATTTTTTAATGTTTATTTTTTGAGAGACAGAGAGAGACAGAGCGTGAGTGGGGGAGGACCAGAGAGAGAGAGAGGTAGACACAGAATCTGAAGTAGGCTCCAGGCTCCAAGCTGTCAGTATAGAGCCCAGTGCAGGGCTTGAACCCACCAACTGCAAGATCATGACCTGAGATGAAGTCGGATGCTTAACCAACTGAGCCACCCAGGCGCCCCTGAACATCTTTTTATATAATAGAAATGGCAGTTATTTGTTTTTCTGTGAATTGCTTGTTCATATTCTTCGCTTATTTTTCCACTGGGTTCAACTTTTTTATTACTAATTTGGCTAGGCTTTGTAAATAAAGGAAATTATCTTTTGTCAGTCATTGTATTTGCAAATGCTTTCCACAATTTGTCCTCTGTGTTTTAACTTTGGGTTTAGTTATTGGTTTTGTTTTGGGTTTGGTTTTTGTGACACAGAAAAATGTTAACATTTTATATGGCAAATTTGGTAGAGTGCCTTTAGTGGTGTGGGTTTTTGTCTAATTTGAAAAGCCCCCCCCCCCCACTGCAATAAGTAAGTAAAAAAGTAAATAAATTCACCCATGCTCTTAATGAGTTAATAAATTATTAATTTAAAGTTTATTTATTTATTTAGAGAGAGACACAGAGACAGTGAAAGAGGAGAAGGGGCAGAGAGAGAGAATTCCACGCAGGCTCTGCACTGCCAGCACAGAGCCTGACGTGGGGCTCGACCCCACAAAGAAGCCGAGAGATGATGACCTGAGCTGAAACCAAGAGTTGGACGCTTAACTGACTGAGCCACCCAGGTGCCCCACCCCTGCTTTTAATTTAAAACAGACACACAGCTTTTGTTGTTAGGGAAGTCATATGGTCAATGAAGAACGTTCTAAAATACACATAAGCAAAAGCAAAGAATCCTATAGTCTAAATGTCAGAGAGCCACTATGAGCATCTTGCCATAGAAATTTTCAGCCATTAGTTCTGTACAATAATTAATTAAGATTGTGTTTTAATTATGTCATGAACTATACTTGTTAAATATTTGCATTCTATTTTTAAGAAAGAGCTTCATTGAAGTGTAATTGATATATCACAAAATTCACCCATTTTAAGTGAATGATTTTTAGTGACATTACAGAGTTGTGCAATCATCACCACAATCAAATTTTAGAACATATTCGTCACACCAGAAAGAAGCCTTCTGTCTCATTTGTGGTCACTCCCTGTTGGTACTGCCAAGCCCTGGCAACCACTAATTTACTTTCTGTCTCCATCGATTTGCCGTTTCTAGACATTTTGTATAAATAGAATCCTAGAATATGTCAGCTTTTTCATTTGTCTTCTTTCACTTAGTATAATGTTTTGGATGTCTGTCTGTGTCATAGCTTAGATCACTACTTCATCGTTTTTATTACTGAGTAATATTTCATTGACTGGATATACCACATTTTGTCCATCTACCGATCAGTTAGTTGGTGGACATTTGGGTTGTTTCCAATTTTCGACTATTCTGAATAATCCTGCTATGAACACTTGTCTACAAGTTTTTGTGTGGACACATTTTCTTTTCTCCCAGGTATATACTTAAGAGTGGAATCGTGGAGTCACATGTTCACATTTGGATTACATTTTGAAGTGCTTACTGAGACCAGTCTGTATCCAAACCTTCACTAGAAAATGAAATCAGGAGCATCTGAGGGAAAACCACCACTGAGAGACAAGACCTGTCTGGTAAAATTAAAGTTACAGGAATTTCAATAGGGCGTAAGATTACCGTTGGGTCTTATGCTAGCAGAATGTTAAAATGGGTTTCTTCCTGTCTAAATTTTGACTCAGGCACTGATGTAATGGACATCAAATACCAACATAAATGTGAGACTGAGTCGACATGGGCAAACTTTAGAAAAGATCAAGGATATAAAAGGAGAATCAGAAGAAATATCTATATACCTATGTTCATTGCAACATTATTCGTAACAGACAAAAGGGGGAAGCAACCCAAGTGTCCATCAATATTCGAGTGGATAAAAAAAATGTGGTATGCCTGTACAATGAAGTATTATTCAGTCTTAAAAAGGAAGGAAATTCTGACACATGTTACAACATGGATGAACTTGGAAGACATTATGCTAAGTGAAATAAGCCAGTCACAAAGGACAGATATTGTATGACACCACTTATAAGAGGTATCTAGAGTTGTCAAATTGATAGAAAATAGAATGGTGCTTGCTAGGGGTTGAGGGGCAAGGGGGTAGGGAGTTATCGTTTCATGGGTATAGAGTTTCAGTTCGGGAAGATAAAACAGTTCTGGAGATGGACAGTGGTGATGATTGTACAACAATGTGAATGTAATTTAACTGTCTATCTAAAAATGGCATATTTTATGTTTTATATATATTACAATATATAACCCGCAGAAAAGGGGTATCAGAGTGTAGCGAGAAGAGGGGAATTCACACCATTGCCCTTTCTCCACATCTGCCCCTCGCCTGCCCAAAGTTAGAGAAAGGAGCTTCAAGGTGGTCACTCTGAGAGCTCAGGTGTCTGCTGAAGTTGGGGAGTATTTGGAATGGGGGTCTGAACCTTCCTGGGAAATGCAGAGGGTGAGAAGTAGGTTCACTAACCAGGAGTCAGGCACCTGCTGCTGCCTTGGGAACCTCAAGGCCAAGGATTCCTGAGTATTTCCTGTTGATCACAGGGGGCCAACAGGCATGGCGCCGTCTGGAGCCTTATATAAGTCCTGCCCAAGAGAGCCACCTGGGAAAGCAGGAGGCTGCAACAAGAAGATTATGTGGATTGGATGGTGATGAGGGTGGGGGGTGGGGTGCCTCAGGAGGGCGCGTGGGAGAAAGAAGGTCATTAAGGTCATCATGCGCTGGATTGACTCTAAAGGAACGCCCGCTACTTAGCTGCTTGGAACTGAGGCTCCAGGAAAAGCATTCCACCAGCCCCCTACACGTGATCTTTGTGAATAAACTTCAGTAACAGCAAAAGCAGTCCAAAAGAAAGGTATTACAATTTCTCCCTCTTGCCTCTGAGTTTAGAACAATAGGCTAGAATAGCGGCCTCCCTCTACCTGCAGTTTCGCTTCTGCAGTTTCGGTATGGCGCGGTCAACGGCCCCTTGAAGCAGCCCATCCTCCTTCTGTCGAATCTGCCGGAAGCCAATAGCAGCAGAAATCTGCATCACATGCTACGTCAGGATGCACGTCACTGGCCTCACTCCAGCGCCTCAGGAGGCATTTCGTCATCGCACGTCACCTCCAGAGGGGTGAGTACGAAGCAACACGATGTTTTGAGAGCGAGAGAGACACTACGTTCACAGAACTTTTGTTACAGTGTATTGTTTTAATCGATTTGTTCGGAGCTATTGCTGTTTAATCTCTTACTGCGCCTAATTTGTTAAAAAAAATTTTTTTTTTTAATGTTTATTTTTGAGAGATTGAGCACAAGCAGGGGAGGGACAGGGAGAGAGGGAGACGCAGAATCCGAAGCAGGCTCCAGGCTCTGAGCTGTCAGCACAGAACCCAAGGCTGGGCGCGAACCTAGGAACCGTGAGATCATGACCTGAGCCACCCAGGGGCCCCTACTGCGCCAAATTTCTAAGCTGGACTTTATCATACATTTGTATAGGAGTGAACTTAGTATACACAGGGTTGGGTACTACCCCGGGCTTCAGGCATCCGCTGGGGGTTTTGGAACGCATCCTCCGTGGATAAGGGGAACGACTGTATGGGGGTGAGTTACAGTCCAAAGCCTTATGTACGCTCACGAATGCATTCCAGTCGGTGCTCTGCAACATGCGGAGAAACTACAGAAGGAAATCAGAGATGCTTCTCTCCTAAAGCCTAGAGGAGAATGGATGCCAGCCGAGCAGACCAAATTTAAATTTTACCGACCTTGTAAATTTTGGAACTCTAGATAGATTCTAATGAGAAGACAGAGAACTGGACAAGAAAATAAAAGTTGCGGACATTTCTCTGTTCTAGAACGACTACATGACGTGCAGGTCAAATTCTGTGGGGATCCCATGTTTTCCTCAGAAACACCCAGAAGCCTGATTGGTTTTTGTTTTTGTGTTTTTGGGTTTTGTATGTATGCATGTATGTATTTATTTACTTATTTTTGAGCGAGAGAGGGAGGGGCAGAGGGACAGAGAATCTTAAGCCCAACGAGGGGCTTGATCTCACGACCTGAGCCTAAATCAAGAGGCAGAGGCTTATCCAGTTAACCGATTGAGCCACCCGGGCCACGCACCCCCAACAGATTTTAAAGGGAAGAACTGTTTACATATAAACTTGGTGTACAAATTGTCCTGTAGTGCCTTTAGTTGCACCTCATTTAAAATTTTGAGTAAGGGCAGTTCTAGACCCTATAACGAATATCTTTATTCAAATGCAAATTCATTTATTCAGGTACGTTTTATCTAGAAATATTCTATTTCTATCCTTTCCTTCCAGTCCCCAACTCCTCAAGGACCTCTCGTATTTTGAAATCTTAAAACCAGCTACTGACCAGGGCTCTTAGTTGCATAGAGACCTTATATTTTAATACATTTTGTTTGTTGTCACGGAGTATAAACTTTAGGATTTAGCAACCAGAGGTAAAAATGTGGGTTCAGGATCCTAAAGAAGTTGCACAGAGGTCCCTAAAAAACTTAGGTGTATTCTGCTTATCTTTTTATTTCTGGTTTGGCTCGGTTTTCTCTGACATCTGTGTCGAGAAATTACCGCTGCATTGTCTTCTTCCGGTATTCTCGAAGCCGGGTATTGAGGAACCAAAATTTATGACTTGACAAGAAGGAGATGGTGTTGATGAATGTGGGTAGGCCCAATACCAATGTAAGAGACTGTAAGTTGTACAGTCCCTGTGATTTTTGGAAATCTGTACACGACACTCAAAGGCAACTGCAGTAAGGAACATCGAACACAGAAGGGAAACGTATCTCAGCCCAGGTAGAGTCCAGCCATGCGAGGCGGTGGCATCTTGCACACGGAGTAAGATCCATAGTGTCCATGTCACCTAATACATTTGGGCCTTGGCCAAACTACAGCTTTCACAGTGACGTGTAAATATATAATGTACATGGACAAATGACCAGTAAACTTCAACATCTGTTTTTTATCTTGAGTGTGTTTCTTTGTCTTGTCTCTGTGGAAAAAAATCCCGGAAAAGTCTTGAAAGCTAATTAGCTCCAAATTTACTTTAGGAAAGAAGGGCCAAAGAGTTTTGATGACAAATTTGTCTTTGTTCCAGCTGCCAAGCTGGTCTTTGACCCCTTTATTTAGCATGGGTGATTATTTATTTATTTGCACATAGTTCCTTTGTTTTTTTTTTTGGTTTTTTTTTTGTTTTTATTTTCAATACAGAAATCTCTTTCCTGGAATAGGCACCTGGCTTCTGATTCCCATTGCAAAGTATTTGCCATCTCAAATAAGCTTTAAAGTACTGTACTATCTCTTTTATAGTAAATTTGTAGGCATTACAAGAGGAAATGTGTTATGTGTTCTGTTTTGAACTTAACTTTCTCCAAATTAATGCATTTTCTTTAAAAACTCTGATTTTCTATCCAGTTTACATATTTTTACTATAACTATGTATACTTTTCTATACTCTTGTCTTTTTCATTGTATTTTGAAATATCTTCTTTTGAGACAGGTGGAGATGAAAAATTAATACTTTAAAATGAGTTTTTAAGATGATCAGTGATGCTTTATTATCTTGGAAGACCAAAATTTGACCAATTTCATCTCATTCTATTATCACAAAGCTTCTGATGGGCAATCTCATTAAAATAATAGCTTTTTACAAATACATACACACATATTTGAGAAGTATATATTTACATATATATATAACATATGATATATATATGAAGGAATCCACTGATCCACACACATTAGTATCTCTTTCTCTGTGTTTAAAAAATTTTTTTAATGTGTATTCATTTTTGAGAGCGAGAGAGAGAGAGAGAGAGAGAGAGCGAGAGCACACAAGCAGGGGAGGGGCAGAGAGAGGGAGATGCAGAATTTGAAGCAGGCTCCACGCTCTGAGCTGTCAGCACAGAGCCCAACGCAGGGCTTGAACTCGTCAGCACGAGATCATGACCTTAGTCAAAACCAAGAATGGGACGCTTAACCAATCAAGCCACCCAGGCACCCCTCTTTCTCTATGTTTTAGAGCAAAACGTTTTTAGGGTGAAATGAACAGACCCTAGTGAAAGATTTGCCCTTTTCAGTTCCTGATCTAATGATGATCCATGGGAAAGGCACAGAGGACCCCTTAAGGTTGTTGGCTCATTTCTTGTAAACTGCAAAACTTATCTACTCCTCCCACTCTGAACACTGTGAAAGTTTGTAGCGTCAGAAACTGTGTATGTGCGCCAGCCAGGAAATAGTTCTTTCTGTTGGGGTCAATCAACCTCTGCTGCCCTTTGGTCTTTGTGGAGGTCCTGGGATTGCAGGTTCTGGACCCAGTCCAAGGAAGCTCAGTTTCCTTGCCAAAATCCATGCAACTAACTAGAAGAGTATCGTTTTCCCCTTTTTTTAAAGTATGAATTTGAGGGTCACTCATTGTCTCATATAAGCATTGGCATAAATAGCTTATTTTGTCCTTGGGGAGCATGCTCTATCCTACGACTGCCAAGAGAACCTGGAACCTTCCGTGGGTAGAGCAGCTCCTTATCTTGCATGGGAAGGACACTTATATGTTTATAGGCATTTTGTTAACAGACTGAAAATTTGAAGCAAAATGTGAACATGGTGGTAACGTAGTTGAGAGTAAATTTATATCACTATGGTTTCAAAATGAATAAAATATACTTTAATTAGTAAAGGAAAGTTTAATAATTTTATTAAAATAAATTTTACCGCTATGACAACTCTAAAACACAAAGGCAATAAATAGATAACCTCAGTGTGACATTACATCACATTTGTAGGTGACATGAGATTGGGATTGAGGGATCGAATTCTTGGTAATTGTTAGGAAAACAGAGTGCTTTGGTCAACTTCTGGGTCTTACTATTGGTATATTGTTATGGAAAAACATTTTCTTGCTTAGTCTGCTTTGCCTTTAATAGTCTCGATTATCTCCATGTCTAAAAAAACCTGTAAACCTATAATGCATGACTTTATCATTTTTCATTGTCTTCAAAATGATTTTCATTATAGATAATGATCTAGTAAATTAATATGTTATAATTATTATGCAAACATTGGATATATAAGTTTGTATTTCCACTTTTTCCTTTTCTTTTTGTAGGGTTTTTTTTTTTTTTTTGCCTCTATTGAAATATTTTCTTAGAATAAAATTCTGGGAGTAAAATTTTTGGATTAAAGCATTGTTCATATTTATTTATTTTTCTTTTTTAAACATTTTTTTTCCCTTTTACTCACTCGACTACTTTTGTTCTCAGTTTCTTAGCATCCTGAAATACTTTGGTCATGAAGAAAAGTATAGAGAATGTTCTCAAATCTGTAAGACCTGTTCTGCTGCCGCTTAAGCACTTGCGTTGACTTAAGGAACATCTAATGAATGGGAAGTTACTCCTTCAGTGCTTTAAGAGGGTGGTTTTGAGATCAAGTCAAAACAATAGGTCTTTATTGAGCATGTACTGTGTGTAGTGAACACAGACCAAAGCACAAAAATGATTCGGGGAAATTTTAACATGAGCCAACTCACTCTTTCTACTAGTCCAGAGGCTGTTCAGAGGTTTCCCCCTTCCTGGGCCACAGGTGGGCCTGCATCAAGAGCTAATCTTTCACCGGTGGCACTTTTACCTCGGTAGGATCGGAGGGTGGAATGTGGTATCGGAAGCAGAGTGGAAGGCCGCCATTTGTACAGGGGCACAGAGACATCTGGACATGCTGCATGTGACAGAGTGTGCCTGTCTTGTGCTTTCACTTTGAAAGAACTGCCTTTAGAGCCTTGTCCTGCTCTCAGGGGAGGTGAGATGTTGGTCCTCATGTCTCCACTCACGCACAGTCCAAAATGGCCCCAGGCAGTGGAAGCAAGAGGTCTGGGGGAGCTGATGTTGGATATATGAGGCTGGGACCTTGGAAGAATCCCGTCTTTCTTACACGAACTTCTTTCTAAAGGGAGAAAAGTTACCCAGAGCAAGTGAGATGGCGGGCCTTCATGTTTGCATGTTTTAGTTGACTTCTACCACCTAGTGGCCATTTTTGAGAAGCTCTTTTCCCCTTTATTTTTAAGAGTATTTTGATACATGCAGACATTTGTATCTGTCAATCCGTGTTTTCTTTAAAAATATTAAGAGCAGGGGCGCCTGGGTGGCTCAGTGGGTTGAGCGTCTGACTGCGGCTCAGGTCATGAACTTGTGGTTAGTGGGTTCAGGTCCCTCGTCTGGAGCCCCGCGTTGGGCTCTGTGCTGACAGCTTGGAGCCTGGAACCTACTTCGGATTCTGTGTGTGTGTGTCTCTGTCTCTGCCCCTCCCCTGTTTACACACCATCTCTAATATGAAAAAAACAAAAAGGCTACTAAGAGCAAGATACTATAGTATGACAAAGGGAAGTAACCACTGCAGGTGCCAAAAATGAGAGATGCTCATTTCTATTTCAGTTTGTTCTCTTCCATACTGTTTGGATTTTTATGGTCATGTGTAAGATACTTTTATAATATGCATTTTAAGTCTTTAAATAGAAAAAAACTCTTATTAAAAATACAAATGGGAAAACTCAACAATAAAAAAAAACAACCCAATTAAAAAATGGACCAAAGACCTTAAAAGACACCTACCAAAGAAGATATTCATATGCAAACAAGCATTTGAAAGATGCTTTAAGTAATATGTCACCAGGGAAATGCAAATTAAAACAACAAGAGACCACTTCAACATCTATCTGAATGGTCAAAATTCAAAATTTCCACCACATGGCAGAGGGGCTTCCTGGGTGCCTCAGTCGTTTAAACGCCTGACTTTTTTTCAGGTCAGGTCCTGATCTCATGGTTCGTACACTGGAGCCCTGCGTGGGGCTTTGCCCTGAGGGCTCAGAGCCTACTTGTGATTCTCTGTCTCCCTTTCTCTCTCTCTCTCCCCCTCCCCGACTTGTTCTCTCTCTCTCAAAATAAATAAACATTAAAAAAAAAAAACCCAAACAAACCCAAATTCTGGCAGAGATGTGGAGCTGTGAGAACTCTTCATTGCTTGAGGGAATGCAAAACAGTACAGCCATTTTGGGATATAGTTTGGTGGTTTTTTACAAAACTACTTCTGTATACTTTTACCACATGATGCAGCAGTTGTATTCCTTTGGTATTTACCCAAAGCAGGT
Source organism: Acinonyx jubatus (assembly GCF_027475565.1). Classification (NCBI taxonomy): domain Eukaryota; kingdom Metazoa; phylum Chordata; class Mammalia; order Carnivora; family Felidae; genus Acinonyx; species Acinonyx jubatus. The sequence goes on from NC_069393.1 coordinate 2,590,893, forward strand.
GAAAACTGTGTTCACACAAAAACTGCACATGGCTGTTTATAGCAGCTTTATTCATAATTGCCTAAACTCGGAAGCAACCAAGATATCTTTCAGTAGAAGAATAGGTTAACAGACTGTGGGACATCCAGACAGCAGAATACCATTCAATGACCAAAACAAACAAACAAACAAACAACCAACCAAAAAACAAGAAAAGAGCTACAAGTCATGAAAAGACATGGAAGAAACTTCAACGCATATTACTAAATGAAAGAAATGAATCTGAAAATGCTACATACTGAACGATTCCAACTGTATGACCTTCTGGAAAAGGCAAACTCTGGAGATAGTAAAAAGACCAGTGGTTGCCAGGGGTTGGGTGCAGGGGGAGGTGTGATGAATAGGCGGAGGATTTTGAAGGCAATCAAACTATTCTGTATGATGCTGTACTGATGGATACACATCATTACGTATTTGTCCAAACTGATAGCAGGTACAGCACCAAGAGTGAACCCTGATGTAAACTGTGGACCCTGCATGATTATGGTGCACCACTGTCGGTTCATCCATTGTAACAAATATTGATAATGGGGGAGGCTGTGCATATGTGGGGGCAGAGGGCCTATGGGAATCTCTGTACCTTTATCGTAATTTTTTGTGAACCTAAAACTGCTCTGTGGCATTCAAGAAAAAAACCAGATGAACATAGGAGGGAAAAAAAAAGAGAGGCAACCAAGAAACAGACTCTTGGGGAAAGAGAACAAACTGAGGGTTGATGGAGGAAGGTGGGTGGGGGATGGTCTAGATGGGAGATGGGTATTGAAGAGGGCTCTTGTGATGAGCACCGGGTGTTGTATGTAATTCATGAGTCACTAAATTCTACACCTGAAATTAATATTACACTATGTTAACTATCTGGAATTTAAATAAAAACTTGAAAAAAAATAAAACTGCTCTAATAAAAAAAGTTAAAAAATATAATATACATATAATATATAATAATTTTTACATTAATATATAATATTAAAAAATATATAGGAGACATTTTGAGGGGGAATAATTTCTTTTTCTTTCTTTTTTTTTAGAATGGCCACTTTTATTTTAAATGTATTTCTCAAATTCCGGCATCTTTTTTTTTTTATTTTTTTTTTAATTTTTAAAAATTTACATCCAAATTAGTTAGCATATAGTGAAACAATGATTTCAGGAGTAGATTCCTTAATGCCCCTTACCCATTTAGCCCATTCCCTCTCCCACAACCCCTCCATCAACCCTCAGTTTGTTCTCCATATTTATGAGTCTCTTCTGTTTTGTCACCCTCCCTGTTTTTATATTATTTTTGTTTCCCTTTCCTTATGTTCATCTGTTTTGTCTTTTAAAGTCCTCATATGAGTGAAGTCATATGATTTTTGTCTTTCTCTGACTGACTAATTTCACTTAGCATAATACCCTCCAGTTCCATCCACGTAGTTGCAAATGGCAAGATTTCATTCTTTCTGATTGCCGAGTAATACTCCACTGTATATGTATACCACATTTTCTTTATCCATTCATCCATCGATAGACATTTAGGCTCTTTCCATACTTTAGCTATTGTTGATAGTGCTGCTATAGACATGGGGGTGCATGTGTCCCTTCAAAACAGTACACCTGTATCCTGTGGATAAATGCCTAGTTTTGCAATTGCTGGGTCGTAGGGTAGTTCCATTTTTAGTTTTTGAGGAACCTCCATACTGTTTTCCAGAGTGGTTGCCCGATTTTGCATTGCCACCAACAATGCATAAGAGATCCTCTTTCTCCGCATCCTCGCCAACATCTGTTGTTGCCTGAGTTGTGAATGTTAGCCATTCTGACAGGTGTAAGTAAGGTGGTATCTCACTGTGGTTTTGATTTGTATTTCCCAGATGATGAGTGATGTTGAGCATTTTTTCATGTGTCGGTTGGTCATCTGGATGTCTTCCTTGGAGAAGTAAGTGTCTGTTCATGTCTTTTGCCCATTTCTTCACTGGATTATTTGGTTTTTGGGTGTTGGGTTTGGTAAGGTCTTTATAGATTTTGGATACTAACCCTTTATCTGATATGTCATTTGCAAATATCTTCTCCCATTCTGTTGGTTGCCTTTTAGTTTTGCTGATTGTTTCCTTTGCTGTGCAGAAGATTTTTATTTTGATGAGGTCCCAGTAGTTCATTTTTGCTTTTGTTTCCCTTGCTTCCAGAGACGTGTTGAGTAAGAAGTTGCTGTAGCCAAGATCAAAGAGGTTTTTGCCTGCTTTCCCTTCGAGGATTTTGATGGCTTCCTGTCTTACATTTAGGTCTTCCATCCATTTTGAGTTTATTTTTGTGTAGGGTGTAAGAAAGTGGTCCAGGTTCATTCTTCTGCATGTCGCTGTCCAGTTTTCCCAGCACCACTTGCTGAAGAGACTGTCTTTATTCCATTGGATATTCTTTCCTGCTTTGTCAAAGGTCAGTTGGCCATACGTTTGTGGGTCCATTTCTGAGTTCTCTATTCTGTTCCATTGATCTGAGTGTCTGTTCTTGTGCCACTACCACACTGTCTTGATGATTACAGCTTTGTAGTATAGCTTGAAGTCTGGGATTGTGATGCCTTCTGCTTTGGTTTTCTTTTTCAAGATTGCTTTGGCTATTTGGAGTCTTTTCTGGTTCCATACAAATTTTAGGATTATTTGTTCTAGCTCTGTGAAGAATGCTGGTGTTACTTTGATAGGAATTGCATTGAATGTGTAGATTGCTTTAGGTAGTATCGACATTTTAACAATATTGTTCTTCCTATCCAGGAGCATGGAATCTTTTTCCATTTTTTTGTGTCTTCTTCAATTTCTTTCATAAGCTTTCTATAGTTTTCAGTGTATAGATATTTCACCTCTTCGGTTATATTTATTCCTAGGTATTTTATGGGTTTTTTGTGCAACTGTAAATGGGATTGATTCCTTGATATCTCTTTCTATTGCTTCATTGTTGGTGTATAGGAATGCAATCGATTTCTGTGCATTGATTTTATATCCTGCAACTTTGCTGAATTCATGAATCAATTCTAGCAGTTTTTTGGTGGAATCTTTTGGGTTTTCCGAGGGGGAATAATTTCTGGCAGTTAGGGCAAAAGGAGTATTAAATATGAATGTGAAAAAAGGTTAAGAAGGAAAATATTTAAAATGATTATTTTTCAAATGACCTATATAGCATGGAAAATAGACATTACTTTAAAATTCAATTCATTTCCCCCACTTCGGTAAATCAAATTAATTTACACTTTCCATCCATTTTCAGTAGTTTATCCATACGCACACATGAATGTGGATATTCAGAATTGCCCAACTAATTATGGAAACATCACCATCTACAAAGGAACACGAACAAAATCAGTAGAATTTTCTTTGCTTGAAATACTAGTTGCCAGAAGGGCAATTTGCTTTTGTAAAATGAATTGTATTATAATTAGGTAGCCTAGCTGACAGTCAGAGGCCTGGAGCAAACCTTACTGTACAAGGGCCTTTCTGTTGCATAGGTTCTTGTGTCTCATTGGCTGAGCTCTCATCTCAGCTCTCGCTAGATTTGTGATCATGGACAAGAGCTAGGCTCCCCAGCCTTGACTCCCTGGTGGAGGTCTGTCAGTGCTGTCATAAGTACCACTGAGTGGCGTATTTCCACCTACAGGTTTATTTCCTCATGGTTGTGGAGTCTGTAGATGCAATATCAGGGTGTGGGCAGGTTTGGTTTCTTCTGAGGGCATCTCTCCTTATCTTGTAGATGGCCATCTTCCTTCTGTGTGTGTCCTTGTCCTGATCTCTTCTTCTTACAAGGACACCAGTCATATTGGATTAGGGCCCACCCTAATGAGCTCATTTTACCTTAATTACCTCCTTAAAGGCCCTGTCTCCAATTACAGTCACATGTCCTGAGGACTTCAACATACAAATGTTGGGGGGACATATTTCACCTGTGATGCCTGACTTGGGAGCATGGCTAATAACCTCTGCCCTGAGAAATTGTGTGGTTTTGAGGTCATGTTTTGAAAGCTCCTGGTGCAATGCCAGGCACACAGTTAGGCACTCACTGGGCAAGTGATTATCTCTACTTGTTAAGTTTGGATTTTGAATGTCAGATTTTCTTAGAGTGTGAGGCACTTATAACAGAATCTAGGGGTTTTCTGTATTGGATCAAAGTGCCATCCAGCCAGTAAGGGGCTTGCATGCTCATATTGTGTCACCTCCAGCCTCAACACCATTGCACATAACTCCCCTTTAATGAGATACCCTGTCTCTTCACTGAAATCCATCCTTCTCCTTTTGAACGGAAACACTGCATGTACTAAACACACCACTTTCAGGAATGCTTCCAGACTGACTTGTCTGGTTCCAATCTCTCCAGTCACTGCAGCTCACCTGGGAGGCAGTAAGCCATCTCAAGCATAGCAGGTAGGATCATGGTTCTGGAGTCCCATGGTGTCCAGCTCCATTGCCCATGTCCTGTGCATGGGCACGGTATTTATTTATACCCTGTTTCCCCATTCATAAAACCCACAGCAGTATTGTAAGGACCGAATAAATTGGCCAAAGTAAAGCCCTTAGTATAATGGCAGTAAACTATCAGTAAATTCTTCACTTCTGTCAGCTTTTCTTGCTCTTTTTTATATGCTCCCCAGTACCTGTTGCTTTCCGGGTATCTAATTACAAGAGGAGTATCTTTTCAGTGTGCCTGTCCAGACCACTGCAGTTAACTGGGTTACCCCTGTGGTATTCCTGAGAAAGGATAGCCCAGTGACTACTGTCACCTACCTCACCCCTGCCCAGTGAGGGAGGAGCCTGGCAGGGGGTGGGCATCTCCCTGCCTGCAGAGCTTTGCTGGGCCTGCCGGTCTCTCTTGCTTCCCCACTCCCTGTGCATCACCTTAGTCTTTCCCAGCAGCTTCCCGGTTCCTCTCTTCAATCGCTCTGTTTTCTCTCTTTCCTCTCTGTGTGGTGATGAGCATGTTCACCCTATTCTGAAAGAACCTTCTCTTTTCCCCACATCCCATTGATGATTCCTCCCCTAACCTTTCCCTTCCTTCTCTGTACGACTTCTTGAAGAGGAGGCTGTGTGCTGGGATTTTGTTTCTGTGCCATCCACACCTTCCTGAGCCCCTCCACATTTTGGTCCTGCCCCTGAAGGTCTCCAGGAAACTGCCCGTTCTTCTCTTTGTTTTCAGGTTTGTTAATGTTAATGTCTCTGTGGGTTTCCTCATTGTGTCCTCCTTTCTGAAATCCTCGTTTTCTGGTTTTCCCCGACCTTGCTCTGGACTGTCACAGGTGTGGTCAGTATCCCCAGTTTGGTCAGAGGGTCTCCCAGTTCTGGCTCTGCGCCTGGGGGCCTCTGCCCAGCTTAGGGGTGTGTGCGGGCAAGCCCATATTAAGAGAGGACCTGGCGCCTTTGGAGCCAGGGGCCTGATTGGGAGGGCTTCCTGGAAGTGACGCCTTCACTCTGTTCTGTTCCTCTTCCCATTGCTTACACCTGTTTTCTTGCTCTGTTTCCCAGTTGCACTCCTTAACAGTGGTAGAACCCATTTCAGTGTTCCATTCTCATTCTTTCCTTCTCTTCTCTCCTAAGAGCTCAGTTATCATATTTGCCCAGATAACTCTTCCTTACCTTTCTCCTTAGCATCTGCCCTACATCTCTTATCACTTGCTAGGGGTTTCCAGCCAGGTCCACCTCCATCTGCAACTTAACGTCATGCTACCATTATTTCTTCATCCATCTGAGCACTTGCATCCTTTCTTCTCAATGTCTTCCATCCCCACCATCTCTGTGACTCCGGCCCTCCCACCTCCTACCTGTGCTTCTCTCTCTGCTACCTCTCTTGAATCTCATGTCCATCTTTCTCCAAAAATCTGCTTTGTGCATATCACTCTCCGCTCTAAAGTCTTTAATGCCTTCTTGCTGACAGGAAAAAAAATGTTCCTGGCCTGGCATTCAAGACCCTTTATCACATGGCCTTAACCTCCATTTCTCTCAGGACCTTCAGATTATGAGACTAACATGCTGCTTACTGCACTAAGGAGGCGCTTTTTAACCTCCATTTCTTTTTTTTTTTTTAATTTTTTTTTCAATATTTATTTATTTTTGGGACAGAGAGAGACAGAGCATGAACGGGGGAGGGGCAGAGAGAGAGGGAGACACAGAATCGGAAACAGGCTCCAGGCTCCGAGCCATCAGCCCAGAGCCTGACGCGGGGCTCGAACTCACGGACCGCGAGATTGTGACCTGGCTGAAGTCGGACGCTTAACCGACTGCGCCACCCAGGCGCCCCTAACCTCCATTTCTTAAAGATACTGCCTCCAAATCCTCACCTACGTGAGCTCTTAGCTTTAGGTCGGTGGTTTGTTTTGGCAAGCAAGCTGCCCATCTTTGCTCCCACTCTTCCCTGTGCCTGGAAAGCCCTCCTTCCCCTCTCTCCTCTTTTAGGAAGACTTCCCAGCCATCTGAGCCCACAGTGCTTTTCTGCCTCTCCTGAACTTCTAACTCATCTTTCTTTAGTTGTCCCTGTATAATTCCCAAAGAGCTAAGACCCCTGCAGGCAGAACCTGGATCTTAACCTGGCTGCAGAAAGTGCTTTGGGCAACCCAGGACTCATAGCTATACTGCTGTTTATTAACCACAGTTGTGGGCAGCTCTCTGCTTGGCAGTTTCTGTTTCTTCTTCCCTTTTAAAAAATAAAATCGGAATGATGCCTTCCTGCTTTCTCATATGGTTGTTGTAATAATTGAGAAATAATAATAATGATAATAATAATAATTATAATAATTGACAAAATGCTTTGAAGCCCCAGGGATATAGACAGTGTCAACTGTTGTTGATTATCATTTCAGATCACTCCACAGTCTCTTACTTGTCAGTCTATCTGTGTCTCTTTCTTGCTATAAACAGGTCTAAACCAGACTGCCCAGCTTTAAGCTTTGTTTGGAAAGAACAGCTGCAAAGGGCTATCACTCCTTAAGCCCCAGGACATAAGAAGATTACCAGCTGGGCACAGGGAGCCCAGCTCCTTCTGCCACGCTGCTCAGATGACTGGGTGCCCGAGAAGAGCAGTTTCTTGCCATCTGTCAAGGCGTCTGGCTTATGCTCAAGGATGCAGCTCGGTTTCTCAGCTAACGACACGCACTGGACCCAGAGCGTGAACCTCAGGTTCTTGGACACGCGTGATACAGGGTGGTTCTCTTCGCTGTGTGGCCCCATGGAGCAGTCTACACCTCACACAATCGGAGTGCCGGTGGGATGCACATATTCAGTCTCTGCTCACTCCATTTGCCACTGCCGCCAAATGGTCACTATTGTTGCGGGCTTTTCTCAAACTGGTGGGCTTTTTGCCTCCTTGCCTCACCTCATTTCTCCTCTCCATTTCCTCCAAGTTGGGATTAAAAATGACATACTGATTTAACCTTCTTTAGATATGTACAGTGTTTGACAGTTCTTGAGCCAATTTTGTAGGCTTATTCTTAGTTGGTCCTGGCTGCTGCTGGAAAGCTCATAGTCCCAGAATTTAAAGTGCAAAGAATTACAAAGAATTGCAAGTGAAAGAAACGTTACACTCGGTGCCTGGACCTTGTCACTGCACACCTGCTTACCTAAGCCTTGTTTTGCTTGTCTTTTCAAGCAGCCTGTTAACATTTTTTAACTTAATGGACTTCACCTTTTAGAGTTTTAGGTTTGCAGAAAAATTGAATAGAAGGTACAGAATTTCCATATACCCCACCCCCCAGCCCCACACTGAGTGGTTTCCCTGTTATCAGCATCTTGTACTGGTGTGTTGTAATTGGTGAGCCAATATTGATACACTATTATTAGCCGAAGTCCTTAGACTTCATAGTCCCTATTAGGGTTCTCTCTTTATGCTGTATATTCTGTGAGGTTTGCCGAGTGCATAATGACATGTATCCATCATTACAGTGTCACACAGAGTACTTTCACCGCCCTAAAATTCTCCTGTGTTCCACCGATCTGTCCCTATTGTCCCTGGGGGCAGTTGCCCTGGGGGAAGGGAAATGGGGTTCATTTGCTCGGAGGTTTCAGGCCAGAGACTCGGACATGCCAACCCACTGAGAAGAGAGGGTTGGATGACAAAAATCCTCAAAACCCTACAAGGGTGATCAAAGCTAAAGTTCCTTAGCCACCCTCATCCAACGCTGCTCACGAGCGAGCTGAGCCTCAGATGCCTGAAGGAGAACAGTCTGGAACCCAGGTGGTTCCTCATGCTCCGTTTCCCACATCACGGGCGTCAAGCTCCAGTTGTTTATCCACTAGTGAAAAGAAGGCATCTACTTAATAAATCTATATTTCTTTTAAAATAAGTTATATACATTACTTTTAAATAATAAAAATCCTAAAAACAAATGTAAAAAATGATATACACGTTATTTTTCAAATAATTTTTATTTTATTTTATTAAATTTTTTGAAAATGTTTATTTTTGAGAGGAGAGTGAGTGTGAGTGGGGGGAGGGCCAGAGAGAGAGGGAGACAGAGAATCCGAAGCAGGCTTGGCTCTGTCAGTGCAAAGCCTGACGTGAGGCTCAAACCCACAAACTGTGAGCTTATGACCCGAGCCAAAGTCGGAACCTCAACCGACTGAGCACCTCAAATAATTTTTAAAAGTATGGTGTATAATAGGGGTGCCTGGGTGGCTCAGTCGGTTGAGCGTCCGACTTCGGCTCAGGTCATGATCTCACAGTCTGTACGTTCGAGCCCCGCGTCGGCCTCTGTGCTGACAGCTCAGAGCCTGGAGCCCGTTTCAGATTCTGTGTCTCCCCCTCTCTCTGCCCCTCCCCCGCTCATGCTCTGCCTCTCTCTGTCTCAAAAAGAAATGTTAAAAAAAATTTAAAAATATGGTATATAATAGATTTAGCTTCGTATAAGAAAAAAATCAAACCGACAGCAGCATAAACATATCACGTAAAGGAAATCTGAAGGAAGGGAACCCAGGGGTGGTATGCCAGCCCCACAAAGCTGTCAGGGAGCCAGACTACTTTTATGTCTCTGCTTTGCTATTCCCAGGCTCCAGCCGTCACATTCATAATTAAGGATGTGGAACGAATTAAAGAAAGAAGGGTCTTCCCTTTCATTTTTAGGACATTTGCCCAAAGTCCCATGAAACACTGAAATACCAGATTCTTCTAACCTCTTCATTCCAACCCAGAGCAAGGAGGTCCTCCGTGGGAGGCTCTACTCTGTGCATCTGCCTCCTCCCAGTGCTGTCACGGGATCATTCTTGTGTGCTCTTGCTATTGCCAAGACTTACCTTTCATTCCTGGAGGAACGCCTTGCTAAATACTAGAATAAGTTTAGTTAGAACTTGGGGGAAACCCACACAATTGAAGAATATGAGTATTTTTGGTGACAGTTTGAAGGTAGCTCCCAGTTCCAAAACACATGATCTGAGACATTGTGTTGCCACCCAGGTAGTAAGGCTTTCAGAATGGGGAGTGCTTTGGTGTACTAGTCAGAATGAGCTAAGCTGTCCTGTGACATCCAAATTTCAACAGCTTACTTCAACGTAAGGTTTTTTTTTCTTGTTCCTGCTGCATGTTCAATGAGGGTTTACATAGAACTCTGGGGTGGGGGGGGGGGATCTCTAGTAATAGAATCACTTAGGGCCCAAGGCTGACAGAGGCTCCATCTCAAGACACACTTTCACTATCTCAGTGTGGTATCACAGAAAAGAGCCATGAGTCAAGCTTTGGCTGCTAAAGCTTCCACCAGATATGACACATACCCCCTGTGCTCACACCCCAGTGACCAGAGCAAGTCATGGGGCCATAGCCAGCTTCAAAGGAGCTGGGAAGGGTATTCCCACTGTGGGTCTGGAAGATAGCAACTCGAAAGTATTTGGTGAAGGTACTACGACTACTAGTAATTTAGCTCTAATCCCCAACCATGTGCCAATTTTGTCCTTGGAAAGCCCATTTCCAAAGTTAAACCTTATGAACAGGCAAACAGTTTCATAACACAAAGCCTGATTATATTCATGGCTTTGTTGTGAAACTGTGCATCACACATCAGAGAGAGGCTCTCTAGGTTCCTGGGCTCAGAGGCTGTCTTGTTAGGTGGAGACAGGTCCTATTGACCATGGAAGGTTCATTGGATCAAGGCAAAATGAGAGAAAGGGGAAAAAAAAACCCTTAGGATAAACTAATGAATTTTCCAAAAAGCAAAAATTTATTCCATTTTAGCCAATGCCCTTTATTCTGATATCACGTCTTTATTATTTGAGTTTACAAAGGCTTTCTTTATGACAGTGGTAATGGAAGTTGGTAGAAAAAGTTTTAAATAAACTTCCTTGGCAAAATAAAATATTAGTAATATTCTATATCTGACTCTGTCACTTAAAGCTTTTTTTAATCAATCATCTGAGAAATCTGATAGTCTAAAAGCCACTCATCTTGTTTTCCTCTTGTTTTCAAAGAAGAAAACTAGGAAATAAAACAGTTCACCCTCCAAACATATGCACCTGATTGGAAAAAGAATCCTCAATCGATTTTTGGACGCGAGTTTCCAATTGGCTAACTGATGTGAATTTTCTTGCCCAGAAGCATCCTTATAGAGACCAGGCCATTAAGGGTGTTTGCCAGAGAAGATGAAAGAACACATTTGCTTTACTCACCGTGAGACACATGGAAAGAAAGGGCTAACTGGGGAAACGTTTTGTGGGCTTAACTTCAGGCACTTTTGTAATAAGACTGTCTCATGACTTTGTGGACAGTTGTCCACATAAGCCACATGAGTGGTCCGTGTTGGACCCACCTGCATGGCCTCCTAAAACTTGGCAAGCCATGTTCTGTATGAATGTGACTTTGTTGAACTGGGGCATTCACAAGCTCACAACGGTTGCAGACACCATCACTTGAGGTGGTCGCCTTTCTCCCGTTAGGAAAAGGTGAGCCAGGAATGTATGCAGATCACAAATCAACTGTGAGAGAACTGGAGCAGGAATGCAATAAAGAGGGTTGGCCAAAGTTCTCCTCATCACAGAGAGGGAAGATTGAAAATCAGAACAGAAGCCTTGAGGTCACTGAACTGTTTGATGACGGTAAGGATGCCGTGTAATATTGTGGTGATTCATGCTGTACCCTGTGAATGAGCACTGTGAGAGCAACCACGTGTCATCTGTCAGATGGAAAGAGGGTGGAGGAGGTGGTAGGGAAATGGCCCGGGGGTTAAACCGAAGAATGAATGAGAGTCAGTGTGAGGGAGATAGTATCTCTTGGGGGATGTTGGAATAAGTGTAGATCCTGGATTTCTAATAGAGAACAAAGTCTATTTATTCAAAGCAGAGAGCGGCAAGGAGGAGGAGCACCCTTTGGCTCTCACACAATGAATTATGTAATAATGAATAAATATCTGGAGAGATTATTATCAGTGGGATTAGCTGTCCCTGCATTGCATGTGGTAAACCAAGGCAAGAGCAGGTAGAAAACGTTGAGTGGGAGATCTTAATATGGAACAAAATGAAGGCACCCTTCCTTTATGGCATTGGCCATTTGACCATAGAAGCCCATTGTCAATGCCAGATCTCTAGCAGAGACTAATCACTGGGAGATAAAGATATGCCACCAGTTAGGGATGTCCCAGGACCACATGTCTAGAAAGAGAGCCCACACTTTCCCATGTATTATCTCGCTATTATAGCTGTTAGACAAAATGCACTGCAAAGAAAGGTTCTTTATAGTATATATTTAGCCTAAAGCTATGATAACATCCTTTGGCATGGCCATTATCTGCTGGTATTTGAAACTGAACCAACTTCCTATTTCCAGGCATTAACAAATGAGTCTTCATGTTGTCATAATGTTATTTCCTGAGTTTAAGACAGATTTCTTTTCTCCAATTCATTCAAGTTTATTTTTTTTTTAAAGAAAAGATCTCCTTTAGACAATTAAATTTCCCAGAATTGTTTAAGCATTGTTATTGTTCTCAATGAGAATTGTTCCTCTTTAGCTATGTAACTGGATGGGAATTCTCGTGCTCATCTATCATTGTGGTACTCAGAAAATTTGGAGGTGACCTGGGAAATAAGTCAACTAGCCTGTCAAGTAGCAGAATCCCAACTTAGAACATTTGTTTTAGTAAGTCTTTGCCCAGAGGATACAAGGATGAATTAGGCATGACATTGCCCTCACAGAACTTACAGTTTAGAAGGGGAGATAAAAAGATACATTACTTATATAGAAGGCATGATTGTTATGTCTTACCTTTTCTCCTCTCATTGACTGCTGAGAAGGAACCTGAGGGAAAGTGTGTGTGTGTGTGTGTGTGTGTGTGTGTGTGTGTGTACGTGTTGGGGGGAGGAAATTATGTGTGAAAATCCTGTGGAATGAATGAATGATTACCTAAATAGAAGTCTTGTTGTGTGAAGGGAGAGTGATAATTTGTGCTCAGGCATTACAGAATGCCATTATTGTCTAGCAACAGACAGCGTATCATTGTGGTTAGGAGTGTGGCCTCTCCAGCTGGAGTGCAGATTCAAATCCCTCCTCTGCCACTTACTATGTTTATGGTCTTGGGTAAGCTTTAACTTCTTTGTGCCTCTGTTCTCCGGTTTCAAAATGGGTGTAATAATTGGGTTGTTGCAGAGGTGAAGTAAGTTGAACAAGTTTAAATTGTGCACAACAGTGTCTGGCAATAAGTGCCCAACAAACATTAGCTATTACTAATAAACTCCTAAGAGATTCCTGTATCTTTAAACACAATTTTTGAAATTCACTGCCCTGGCAAAAGAGTTACACATTTCCCCCCATCTGAGCTCCTGGCTTCTTGCTGCAAGTTTTCACCTATAGTATTTAATGTCCACTGGCTATGTCAGTGTTATCTGTAGATATGCATAATTTTAACACAGCAGAACGATTGCCTTAGCAGGAAGGATGGAGGAAGTCCAGGCTGCAACCTCAGATTGTACTGGCATCTATGACGTTGCTCCATTTCTGCTCTTAGGAAGATTTTGGTAGTGTTCATGAAGGAAAGCTTTCCAAAATTTTATTTTATTTTATTTTTTTAAGTTTATTTATTTTTGAGAGAGAGAGAGAATCCCAAGCAGACTCTGTGCTGACACTGCAGAGCCTGATGTGGGGCTCGATTCTATGATCTGTGAGATCATGACCTGAGCTGAAATCAAGAGGTGGACATCCAAAGCCATGATGGAAATTATATTAAAAGCAGAGAGAAACTAAAGGTGTCATCTGTTTGTTCATAAGCTACAGAATTCTTGGTGCCTGACCCTCACCGTGACTCTTAAAGTACACACAGTTTGGCTTGGCTTGGTTGTCCAGCTCAGTGGTCCCTGCCTGCCCCTCATCCGAATGTCCAGGGGTGGTTTCAGGGGGCCTATCCTATATACCTATATGGTCCCACTTCCTTGGCTATACTTGATGGTGTGAGAAATGGGCTCCTGACCGGCTCTGGACCAATCAGGATCTCATTCCTACAAATTTCGAACCGGTTCCATGAGGGTCAGGCTTTGCATGGGGCTGACTCAGAAACATGTGAACTTGGGAGTGATGGGAAACAGATGTGCAGAGAGAAGCATGGAGGCGTGAGAGGGCCAAGGTCCTGCTGGCTTCCCAGAAATTGGCTGTCAGCTTTTCAGAGGACCACCTTCATTATGGCTTTGGACTGTGTGAAATGCCCCTATACCCTCATGACAATTCTTATTACTAAAGTTAGAGTATATTGATTTTGGATAGTTGTGATTAAAAGTCTTACTTAATTAATACAATGGTGTGTTGGAATGGGAAAGCTGTCATTGTGAGTAAAGGGAGACTTGTGCAATGTCCATGCCAGAGATTTTGAATCAGATCTGGGTTACAAGTGAGGGTTCAGTTGGGGAAGCAGAACCTCTGTGCGTCTTGTGGAGTAGGGAATACACTATAGAAATTAGATCTTACACAACTGTGGTTGTTGCTGGTGAAGCAGAAGTCTATAAAGGGGAACTTGGGAGCCTGAGAAGAGTCTTTAAGCAGCCTTGGCAGGGGTTAATGAGTTGGAGCTCACAGGGAACCTAGAAGCTGTGCATGTCCAGCTGTAGGGTTGGCATGGTGGAGGGGGCTGATACGGAAATCTGTGGAAGGTTGATGTATCTGTATGTATACTTCCTCTGTGAGAGTATAGAGAAACATCTGGTGCTGAGCCTGGGATTGCTGTTGGTTAGCATGAGTAGTAGTTGAGAAAGATGCCTGGGCATTGAACAGGGAAGAGAAAGGATAAGCTGGAACCCACCAACACCTTTGTGTTTATCTCCATTGCCTCTGACCAACAATGACCTTTCAAACAAAATAGCTACTGCTTCACTGCCACTTCCCAAATGGCATGCTTTTGGCTACATGCAACTGGTAACTGTCCAGGGAAAAGGATTCTGCAAAACATAATCCCTAGAATAATCAAGTTGACAATAGAACAGCAACATTCAGTTGCCAAGTTTTATATAATTTTGCTTCTCAAAGTATCTCTTGAACCTGGACCCCTCTTCTCTAGCCTCATTACAAATGCTTATAACCTCTTACCTGGACTGTTGCCTCTTTCCTAAATGGTCTTTCTGCATCTACCACAAACCCATCCATACTACCAGTAAACCAGTGGCCTTAACCCTGACTACACTTTTGGATCACCTAGGGGACCTTTAAACAACCCAGTTTTGGGTGCCGGGGTGACTCAGTCAGTTAAGCGTCCAACTGTTGGTTTTGACTCTGGTCGTGATCTCACAGTTTGTGAGTTCAAGCCCTGCATTGGACTCCATGTTGACACCATGGAGCCTGCTTGGGATCCTCTCTCTCTCTTTCTCTCTGCCTCTCCTGCTCTCTCTCTTAAAATAAGCAAATACACTAAAATAACATAACAACATAACATAACATAACATAACATAACATAACATAACATAACATAACATAACATAAAAATTCCAGTGTGTATGCTCCACCTCAGAGCCTCCCACAACAACCTCATGTGGTATCTACTATTATTAATACGATTATGAAGATGAACAAATTGAAGGTTAACAAGGTTAAATGACTTCCCAAGGTTCACAGCTGAGTAGTGGAGCTTAGAGATGTGCATGCAGTTAGCTGAGGGCAGAGCCTGTGATCCTAACCATATGGTAGGATGCCTTCCAAACTGTGCTGCAGAGTTGATTAGATGGATAGCAGCACCAACAGGTGATACAGGACACACAATTGGAAGTACAGGATTGAGGGAGAATTGATGGTAATGGCTTTGAACTTGGTCGGTTTGAATGGCCTCTTAGACAACTAGGTAGTGATGTTCAGGTAGCAGCTGAGATACAATGAGGCCCAGTAAAATTCAGGGGTAGTGGATAAAGAGAGGAGGGCATAGACACAAAAGAAAATTCTGAAGTAGAATGGACAGGATTTTGTGATTGAACGCCAAAGGATGAAGTGAAGGAGTATGTGGCATTGTCTCTCAGGGTTCCAGCTTGAGGGAAGGGAGAAAGGGGGCGAGTAAACCTATCTGAGAAAAATGGTTGACACAGGAATATGGGAGAAGACCGTGAGAATCCTTTTGGAGATATTAAATTTGAGAGACCAGTGGAGTTTATAGGTTGGAAATAGGAATCTGGAGTTGGAGAGAAAATCTGTAGTCAGACGCACCGATTGATGTGGGATCAGGATAGTCGAACCCTTGGAAGTGGATGAGATAGGTCAAGTGCGAGGTATGCCTAAAAAGAGAAGGTGGCCCAGGACACAATTCTGGGGAAGATTAACATAAGGGATGGGGAGCCAGTGAAGGAGACCCAAAGGAAGGAGTTAGCAAGCAGGAGGAGTACAGGAATAGATAGATTATCAACTGATCAGTCATTGGATGATAGATAGATAGATAGATAGATAGATAGATAGATAGATAGAAAAAAAAAGTTTAAGGAATTGGCTCAAGCAATTGTCAGGGCTGACAAGTCTGAAATCTGTAGGGCAGGTTGGCAGGCTGGAAACTCAGGCAGGATTTGAGGCTTTAATCTTGAGGCAGAATTTTTTCTTCTTAGTTTTTACTCTTAAAGACTTCAACTGATTGGATGAGACACACTTATATTATCTAGGGTAATCCTCTTTACGTAAAGTCAGCTGACTATAGATGTTAACCACATCAACAAAAATACCTTCACAGAAACACCTAGATCAGTGTTTGTTTAGATGGTTAACACATAGGAGGTACATCACAATCCACGTCTTAACAACTTAACACCCATACACGTCTCCTTAAACCATTATTAATTTCCAAATAAAGACACTAATATAGCACTTCTACGTAACCTGATATAACTGTCCTGAGTACAACCAAAAATACACTATCCTTTCCCTGAAAGAATATGCAAAGTCCTGGGGTGATGCTCACTTTTCTTCATATATAACTTACGTATAACTTACGTGTTGTGCTGTAAATTTGATTATTATTAATGCATCTTATGTTATAGGATAAGGGGATAAGGGAGGGGAGAAAACAAAGGTAAAGTATAAAATAATATATCAAATATCTTTGTTTTCTTTCCTTACTTAATCCATGTTAAACATGGTCATTGCAGCACCCTCTTAAAATCTTTAATTGGTTGCATCTAAAGAAAAATTATATATATGTCTCTCTCTCTCTAGATATAGATATGGATATAGATACAGATATGGATATAGATACAGATACACACATACACACACACACACACACACACACACACATGCACACACACACACACACACACATCTGGCCTCCCTGATGGAAAACTGTATCTCTAAAACTGTAGACTGAAAGGCTTACGGAAATACATTAGGGTATCAAAAAACTAAATATTTAAACTTCGCTTTATGAGAAATATCTATTACATGTTAAATAAAATAGCTTAAATAGCTTAATTCCTTTGGAGTTCTTTTTAGGTTTTAACGAACTGTTTGACAGTTCTAGGTGATACAATGTTGATTATATATTGTACATCATTAGATATAGGTATCACAGACAGATTATTTATGCTAATTGAATCCATAAACGATAATTTACTTTTTGAGGCAGTGCAGAGCTCATAAAAAAAAAACTAAAATTAAGAAATGTTATGAAGGCCAGGGGTGCCTGGGTGGCCCAGTCCCTTAAATGTGCGACTCTTGATTTCGGCTCAGGTCATGATCTCACAGTTGTGAGATCAAGCCCCACTTTGGGCTCTGCCCTGACAGTGCACAGCCTACTTGGGATTCTCTCTCTCCGCCCTTCTCCTGCTCATGCTTGCTCTCTCTAAAAATAAACAAACAAACGAAAAGAAATGTTAGGAATGCCAAAGCTTTGGCAGAACTTAAGAAATTGGGGTATGTGGGGCACCTGGGTGGCTCAGTTGGTTAAGCATCTGACTTCAGCTCAGGTCACGATCTCTCAGTTCCTGAGTTTGAGCCCCACATTGGGCTTGCTGCTGTCAGCGTGGAGCCTGCTTCAGATCCTCTGTCTCTCTCTCTCTGGCCCTCCCCCCCAAATAATTAAACATTAAAAAAAAAGAAATTTGTGTATGAATTATGCTTATGTAGATTAAATTGATTATTTCCCAACAAATAAAAAAATAAACAGTCATTACAAAATAAGGAAGAAATTCTCATGACAATTACAGGCCTTGGTTCTGCAACTGGTCATAGCTGGTGTTTGTAACTACCTTCTTAAACTACCCTGTTTCTTTGCCTTTAGAAAACATCTCAGCTGGTCATGGTTCTTTGCCTGGTGGGGTCACTTAAAGTTTCATTCTTAGGAGAGTCTTGGCCATTGGCAGCCTTGCCTGAATTGGGTTGTTACAGTTTTGCATTGACCTTAATCACAGGGCATGGTAATATTAAAAGATGCCCTAAGGGATCTCCTGTATTCCAGACATAGCCTACCTTACCTCCACTGTGGAGTAACAGTCCAGTGTCCCCTTGGTAATCAGGATCAATTAGCCTAGCCAGCACTGTACCTCCCTTCTTTGCCTATTGATTCAGAGTCATGAGGAGCCCAAAGTTTCCAGGTGGCTGTCTTAACTTCCAGTTAAATGGAATTGTTGTGTCTCTTGGTGGAAGCATTCCTTCCTTTGGAATGCCTCTAGGCCAGCAGAGCTTAATGTTGTAGGAACAGGAAACAAAACTTTTTCTAGTGGATCGTTAGAGCTAAAAATGAGACGTTCCATTCCCATATCCATCTCTTGATTCCTGGACCCATGAATCCTGGCTGTGGGAGAAACAGTACCATAAATTGGACATTGAATCAGCATACATACAGAGAGGCTCATGCAGAACCTTGCCCCCGTCCTGCAAGTTATTGCCACTGAGCTGGCACTGTAGCTGTCTTCGAAAGGCTATTCCGTTATCTATCAAGCCAGCTACTTCAGGATGATAAGGAAAATGGTAAGACTAGTGAATTTTGTGAGCATGGGTCCATTACTATGCTTCATTTGCTGTGAAGTGAGCTCCTTGATCAGAAGTAATGCTGTATGGGTAAGGTATTCTGATAGTAGTTCTGGCAGAAGCAGGAAAGGGAAATCTGCATTCAGTGTAAGTGTCTGTTCCAGTAAGAATGAAATGCTGCCTCTTCCATGGTGGAAGAGGTCCAATGTAATCAATTGCCACCACGTAGCAAACTGGCTGATCACCCTGGGGAATGGTGCCATATCGTTTGTCTCTGGCTGATTGGGCACTCAGCAGTGGCCATAGTGAGCTTGGCCTTGATGAGTGGAAGTCTATATTGCTGAGCCCATGCATAACTTCCATCCTTGCTACCATGGGCATTTTATTCATGAGCACAATGGGCAATGTGAAGAGTGTCTGGGGAAAGAGGCTGACTGGTACCCACAGAATGGGTCATTCTATCTGCTTGATGATTGAAATCCTCCTCTGCTGAGATCATCCTTTGGTGAACATTCACATGGGACACAAATACCTTCAAGTTTTTTTTGCCCACTCAGAGAGTTCTGTCCACATACCTCTTCCTTAGATCTTCTTGTCACCAACTTTCCAGTCATGTCCCTTTCAAATCTCTGGCCATCGAAACCATTGGCCACAGTCCATGAATTGGCATGCACTTATACCTCTGGCCATTTCTCCTTTCAAGCAAACTGAACAGCAAGGTTCATTGCTCAAAGTTCTGCCCACTGGAAAGATTTTTCTTTACTGCTGTCTTTCAGGGATGTTCCAGAAAGGAGCTGTAGTGTTGTAGCTGTCTACTTTTGGGTAGCGCCTGAATAATGTGCAGGACCATCTGTAAACCAGGTCTGAGCTTTCTCTTTCTCAATCCACTGATCACGGGGAACTCTCCATGAGGCCACAGGTACAGGGTGGGAGAGAGAAGGTTATGTAGCAGGAGTGGGCCCCATGGGCATTTGGGCCACTTCCTCATGTACTCACTTGTGCCTTCAAGTGTCTGCTTGAGCCCAGTGTCGTAGATACCCCTTCCATTTGATGATGGAGTGCTACTGTGCATGCCCAACTTACGGCTTATAGGTCAGACCACACTTAGCTCACGATGGGTAGCTCAGGTTGCATGGTAATGTGGTGGCCCATGGTTAAATGCTAAGTCTCTATTAAGGCCCAGGAGTGAGTCAGAAGTTGTTTCTCAAAATGAAAATACTTATCCAGGTGGATGGCAGGGCTTTTCTTCAAAATCTTAAAGGTCTGTGATGTTATTCACGGATGGGGGCCTGACAAATCCTCCATAAGCTTCTCTTATCACCACTGACACTTCAGGCATCATTGAATCTGCTGGATCATTTGGCCCAAGAGGCAAAGCAGCTTGCATGTCAGCCTGGACCTGTTGCGGAGCCTTCTTTTGTTCTGAGCTCCACTCAAAAGTACCAACATTTCAGGTCACTTGGCAAATGGGCTTGAGGAGCACACTCAAATGAGTAGGTTGCTTCCAAAACCCAAAGAAGACCGTTAGGTGTTGTGCCTTTTTGTTGTTGCAGGAAGGGCCAAATACACATATCCTTAGAAGGGATGCCCCCTGCCAGTGGACCTCTAGAAAATCCACAGAGATGGAAGGCCCCTAAATTTTTGTCAGATTTTTTTCCCCACTGTCTGACGTGCAAATGTCTCACCAACAAGTCTAAAGTTATTATTTCCCATTCACGAGGCCCAGTCGGCATAATGTCATCCACGTAATGGACCAGCATGAAGTCTTGTGGAAGGGAAAGGCGATAGGTCCCTGCTTGACTAACATATGACGTAGGGCTGGAGAGTTGACATACCCCTGAGATGGGACAAGGAGGTGTATGGCCGATCTTGCCAGCTGAGAGAAAGCTGCTTCTGGTGATCTTTACTCACAGATATGGAGAAAAAATACCTGCCAGATCAACAGCTGCATACCAGGTACTAGGGGAATGTGTTAATTTGCTCAGACAATGAGACTACATCTGGCACAGCAGCTGCAGTTGGAATCACCATCTGGTTAATTTATGATAATCCACGGTCATTCTCTGAGATCCATCTGTCTTCTACCCAGGCCACATGGGCAAGTTGAATGGGGTGTGGTGGGAATGACCACCATGCCTCCTTCCAGTCCTTGATGGCGGCACTAATTTCTGCAGTCCCTCTTGCAATGCAGTATTGCTTTGGTTGACTTTTCCTAGACAGAGGCAGTTGTAGCAGCTTCCGCTTGGCCTTTCCTACCGCTAGAACCCTCACTGCACAGGCCAGGGAACCACAGCGGGGACTCTGTCCACTGCTGAGTATGTCTATTCCAATTACGCATTCTGGAACTGGATACCCACTGTGAGAGGACCTGAGCTAAAACTGGTCACCTGGCCTCCATAAACCTTGTGGAGCTGGTGGAACACAGTGATGTTTTGGGCTTCCTGGAATCAGTGTCAGGGCAGAGCCAGTGTCCAGTCACTCCTGAGAGGTCTGATGATTTCCTTTCCCCCAGTGCAGAATCACTCTGGTGAAAGGCCATGTGTCCCTTTGGGGGAAGGCCAGAGGAAAGATGAACAGGACAGATTTTGGGCAGTTTGGCAGGTCTTCCTCCTTCATTCGAGGAGTTCTGGGTCTGTACACTGACTCAAGTCTGGGAACTGATGGAAGGCCTCAGTCTCTGTGTTTTAACTTGAAACCAAGTTAAGCATTCGTTCACTTGACCTAGAACTTTTCTGCTTATAGAGATCAAGGAAGAATTTATTAGACCTGCCATCTATTTGACCTCTAGGAACACCATGACTGACCACATGCACCTTACCTTTGGTGATCCATTGCCACCAGTGGCCCCTGCTGCCCCGGGATCCAGTTATCCCCATTGCATTGAAGGATCCCAGTACAGTGGCTGCAGCTGCCACCATAATTTCTGGCCTACAGAGAAGGATGCTGGGTCACAAAGCTATTTATCAGAGCCCTAGTGAAAGGTGTGATCTCAGGACCCTCCCAGAGTGAGCAAGCAGGTCTTACATGATAATTTCACTCTAATAGTCCAGTCTCCCTGAGCTGATGGATGCTTCCTTTACCGTGTACCAGGACAAATCTGGTATTGCTGCCTTTAGCATTTAGTGTAGGTCGTCTCTTGGTCCATGTTTCAGTCAACGGACCAAACAAACTGTGAGAGCTCTTTTCCAATCTCTCAGACTAAATCATTGAATCCAGATCTCTGCCTAGTGGTCTGTATCATTAAATTCAGCCTGATCCAACTTTATGTCCCTTTCACCATTTCCCCACATCCTTAATATCCATGCTTGTATTCATTCTGTCCCCAGACACACCGACTTTCAAAGCACATCTATGTGTTTGCACCCACAAGGGTCTTATCTTTTGAAACACCTTGGCCCTAAAATTCTGCGATCTTCCCTTTCCACTAGAAATTCTTCCTGACACTTCTTCACGCTTTCTTACCCCCCAAATTCTGCAACAGTTTTTTTTTTTTTATGCCAAGCCTCTGGCTCTTGGCATATGTATGTTATTTAGTTTTATATGCACGTGTTTATGTTCCCAACTGGAGGTCAGCTCCTTAAGGATAAGAACCATTTCTGGCAGGTGCTAGACGGGGTAGGGGTGGGGAAGGTGCCCCAGCAGCCTCCTTTAATGAACCAAACAGAAGGGGTGAAGGTCCGTCAGGGGGCCTAGAAGCTCCACATGGACCCCAGCCTTCCTCCTGCGCCGGCTGCCCAGCCTGGGGAGGGGCTCTGGGACCAGTCCACCACTGCCACAAGATTCAGAAAGTTGGATTCACATTTCATTTTTGAGCAACTGCTCTCGCATCTCTTTGCCAGTGTGACCTGACCTCTTCCAACCTTCTCCCCACCCTCACATCCCCTCTATGCCTTCCATCAACCCTTTGGTCACTTCCCTAATCGCGCGTCTGGGAGGCAGATTCCCCCCTCCCCCACCCAGAGGGCTGCCAGTCTCCTTTCTAGTACACCCGTTCCCCTCCCCGCACTTCCCCTCTCGGGTTCTCCCAGAAATGGGCGAGAGAGCGAGCGGCAAACTTTCAGAGGTCCCGGAGACAGGCTGTGCGCCGCCCGCCCCAGGCGCGCGGGAGTGAGGGTGTGTGTGTGTGTGTGTGTGTGTGTGTGTGTGTGTGTGCCTGCGCGCGCGAGCGCGCGTCTGAGTGTGTAAGGGGCCGAGGCTGGAAAGGAAAGCGGCCGCCTCGCGGAGAAGGAAGGAGCCTCCCCCTTCCTCGTCGCCCCCCTCCCCACTTCCCGTCCAGCTTGCTGTCGCTTCCCCCTCCGCGGGCCTCGGGGCGCACGGAGCCTTCCCACGGCCGAGAAGCTGGAGGAGCCTGTGGGGTGCATGCTGGGCGGGGGACCCCAAGGCGCCCCGGCCGGTGGCGGCGGGGGCCACTGCGCAGGTAGGGGCGCTGTCACCGCAGCCCGGGGGTTCCGAGGGATGGGGGTGGATGGGAGAAATCCAGGCGCGGAGGGCGCGTTCTGCCCCCTGGAAATCGTGTAGGTCTGGGGGTGTGCCTGTTACCATCTTGTGTGAAGTGCACCCCTTTCGAAGTGAGGGAAACCGAGGGCGCGTGGCGTGCCGGGGTAAGAGAGACGTGGGTCTGGGGCTTCCAGGTCCCTCCCCAAGGACTGTGTTGAGATCCCGGCCAGCGGCAGTTTTTGAAACTGCGCTTGTAGGACCCGCCCCGCTAGGCGGGTCCCGGTGGCAGGGGAAGGAGTCAAGGGCTTGGGGTTGGGATCAATGCGGAGACCCTCACGCTCGCCCTAGTCCTGAGGCTCAGCTGAATCTCGGGTTCCACCCCATCGGAGACCTGGGAGGAGGAGATTGGGGGTGGGATATGGAACACAGTGCTGGCACTTCCCCAAGGGTCTGCTCTGCAAACAATTTCACCTCCCACTTCCGACTTGGTAACAGGAACGCCCAAAGCCCGGCTCTGGAGACACCGCTACATTTACAGCGGCCAGAGCACAGGTCACGCTGTCGATTCTCAGTGTTGACACTGAGGCCATTAAGTGGATTGTTGCTTTCCAAGAATGACAGGACTTCTCCCACAATCCCACTCTTAAAATGTATGCAAAGGAATCTGAGACTTTCGGAGGGGAATAGGTTCGGAGTCAGGGAGCGCTGGGTTGTGCCCTTGCTGCACCAGAAGAGGGCCCAGTAACTTTAGACACATCCCTTAACATCTTGGAGCCTTGGTTTTCTCCTATGTAAAAGGGAACGTTACAAACCTTCAAAATGTGTGCTCAGTTAGACAGATGAGATTTGGGTAATATCAGAGTCCTAAGAGCAGGAGGTTGGAGACAATCTGTCTCCATCTGAATCCTGGACTTAGTCATACCTCAGTTTCCCCATTTATAAAGTGGGGGCAGTGTCAGTGCCTACCTCATAGGGTTGTCATGGGGTTTAATTGTGGCGGTGGGTGTGAAGCACCTAGTCCAGAGCCTGAGATACACAGTAAGGTCCAAATAACCCTGAGTTCCTATTTTTACCTAAAGCCTAAAATAATTTGGCGTGGTGTGGAAATACCAGTTGGATTTGATTCAGGTATAAATAGCAGAGTGTTTTAAAAGACACTTAATTTTATTATATTCAGGCATGGCACCTGAAGTCTTTTGAAGTTTAGTTGTGAATCTCTGTCACTGATCACGAAGAGCCTGGATCTGGTCTCTGAGCTCGGTAACCTTGGGCCTCAGTTTCCTCATCTGTTTACAAAAAAGACCAAAGAAAAAACATGGGGACGGTAATTACCGCTTATTGTACTGATAGAGCTTCCTGAAGATCAAATGAGGTAGAAGATCTGAAAGCGCCTTGACGAGTATGAGTCACTAAGCAAATCCAAGACGTCACTGCTACCAGCAGGGATTAATAACATCTGCAATTTTTTAGAGCCCCCAATGTGTCAGGCAACTCTCTTAGGAATTCCTTTGATGAAATCTGCCCTAAACCTTTGTGAGGTGGGTATTTATAATCTTCATTTCCCCTGCATAAAGCTGAGGTCAGGGCTATCCTGCTTCTTTCGCAAGGTCACATAGCAGGTAAGGGTAAAGGCAGGATTAGAATCTTAGTGTGGGTGCTTCTCACACATGTGTTCTGAACCACTGGCCAAACTGAAGTTGTCGATATAAGCTGTGGTTCAGAGTAGACCTATGTTACATTAGAGGAGATAATATATTCTAACATATTTATAGATTCTAAAATATGAGTGAGGGTGCTTGGCTGGCTCAGTCAGTAGAGCATACGACTCTTGATCTCAGGGTTGTGAGTTTGAGCCCCAGGTTGGGCATAGAGATTACTACATACATATATACATGTATATACATATATACATACATATATACGTATATATGTGAATTGTTAATTCTGGTAGATGAGACTTTGAAATAATCTTAATTCTTCTTGCACAAATAAACAATGAGAATCTGCAGAGAAGAAAGGTATTAAAATCTTGAAAGGACATATCTCAAGAATTTATTGCAAATATTAGACTAAATGACCTTTGAATTAGTGTTTTATTTTAACCTTTAAATTTGCCAGAACTTGTAAGGTGGTATCATGGTTACCTTGCAAGGCTGGGACCTAGGATATTTCTGCAGGGACTTTGCTACTCATCTGAGATGCTCCCCCTGGAGGGAAATGGACCTTTATTATTAATATTATTATTATTTATTTTTTAAATATAATTTATTGTCAAATTGGTTTCTATACAACACCCAGTGCTCATCCCAACAAGTGCCCTCTTCCATGCCCATCACCCACTTCCCCCTCTCCCCCACCAAAATGGACCTTTAGAGAAAGTCTGCGTCCCTGAGGGAGAGTGAATGCCAGGCCTCTATGCTGCAGAAACAATTCCAAATTCATTTATTTCCTAAATGAAGTTTCTCTTATTCTTCCCCCCCGCCCCCCCAAAGCAACACATACTCATTACAGGAAGCACAGAAAACTACAAATAAGAGACAGAAAATTACAAATCACTATAGTCCCGGGGCACCGGGGTGGCTCCGTTGGTTAAGCATCCAGCTTCACCTCAGGTCATGATTTCACAGTTTGTGGGTTTGAGCCCCACATCAGGCTTCACGCTGATAGTGTGGAGTCTGCTTGGGATTCTCTCTCCCTCTCTCTCTGCCCCTCCTCCACTCATGCTTTCTCTCTCTCTTAAAAATAAATAAACTTAAAAAAAATCACTATAATCCTATCAATGCAGGCAAATAGCTTGACATCTCTGTTCTTGTAATCCATTTCTGTGCTATGTTCATCAATTTATATCTTTAAAAAATGGGATGCAAACTATTATTGTTTTGTTGAATGACAAAAATAATGCTTGCTCATTGCTTAAATATCAAGACATTAATTTGGGAAACAAGCCAACATTTGTGATGTGCATTATAACTTTTTCTTTAAAAAAAATCTTAAAATTTTGATTGGAAAAGGATTAGAGATGGAGTTGTTGATGTTTGAGTTTTATTGTGGTTTTGATCAAAGTTTGATGAAAGACCTTCAGAGCAAAAAGAGGGTACAGTGGTGATCTTTAAATAATAACATCTAAAACCCAGCATAGAACAAAGTTTTTGAGTATTAAAATAGCTAACATTTTAGATTAGGGTGATTGGAATTAGTATCATTGCTTTGATAATGATGATAATAATTCAGTTTATATGCTGGGTTCTTATGCAGAGCAAACAAAGAGCACTGCTTCCAGAGATGTCTTTGGCAGCCACTCTGGGGGTAGGGATTGTCCCCTTGGCACAGCCTGGGCCACTTGCGGCCAGTCATTTTTCAACCAGCACCATTTAGTAATGTAAGACTTTTAGCCTTTGGGAGTCTTTATGCTGTTTGTTCTTGACGTTAATGACTTTGTGGTAAAAATTCCTTAGTGAATGCCTTCTGTGCAACAATCATGCAATTTAATGGTCAGATGCTTTGACCATCCTGAATCCATTTTTCTGTTGAAATCAGTTTACCAGCTGCATATTTGAGCACAGACTTTGCAATCAGTTTAATTTTTCACAGCAAGTGGAAAGGGGAAAGAACTGTGGCTGACCAATGGATATTATTTCTATTTGGCTTTGGAAGGCAGTCAGGAGCCCCCATGCTGTGCTCAGCGGCTGACTTGACCACCGGTTTGGCCCCGCCCTTCTTCCTTTTGGCCACTTGCCTACTGTCATGGCTCAGAAATGGATGGTAGAGATTGTGGGGCTTCCTGTAATCATTACGGGCATTGGTCATCAAGTGTTACAAACAGAATCACAGAACTTATTGCTGGATGAAACTTCAAAAGATCATTTGGTTAAGCCTCTTGAGTTCTGGCAGGTGAGGCATTGAGAAGTGCATTTACCAAGTGTGGGTGCTGAGAACAATCTATTTGGTCAATATAACGTAGTTGTAAGTGCAGGAGACCTGTTCACAAATGAAGTAATTGAAATAAATAGGCCTAGATCATCTTTCCTTTGTCAAATTCAGGTTCGTTTCCCAGCCACATCGCCTTGTATTCATCCATTTAAAATACATGGAAATATTCTACTTGCTCAACTTCAACATTTACCTGTCATGGTAGGACTTTTTCCCTTTACTTGCATATCGGGTTAAACTCTCAGAGAAATGCAATTAAAACAGTAAACTCCTTGAGGTGCGGGATAGCAGTCTCTGAGGATAAGTCAGTCTGAGAGTACTGACAGTCTGAGTGACAGTAGAGGTCAGAGTCTGACCTGCTTAGTTTATAGGCAGAAAAGGTGAGAAATGGGAGATGAGTGAGTATTAGAATCTAGGTCCTCTCATCGTACTCAGAGCTGTTTTCATTAAGCCTTGCTTCACTCCATAGTTCCTTATTTATTTAGGAATAGGCTGCCTTGGAAAGCAGTGAGTTGGTTTTTTTGCCACCAGTAGCATTTAAGTTGGTGTTGGCTGATTCTGTGGTTGACTATAGTGGGCGAGTCTGCATGGAGGGAGGAAGGCTGGATTGGGTGAGACTTGTAGGAATCCTTATAGCTCTAGGATTCTGTGGCTTTTGTCCTGGAGAATTTGAGCTACTATGTGAATTTCCTATTCCTTTCTCATTGGGGTTTTACATTTTGAACCACCAACCCTCACTGCCCCCGCCCACCCCCGCTCCCTCCCAGATGGCCCTATATGGAGACAAATTGCTTTCATAGACTGAAAGGTAATATATCTCAAGTTTAATGAGTGAATTGTGTCCTGAATATGGAACCTGAGTTTAAATTTAATTTTGTGGCGTGCACACCAACTTAACTTTTTCATATCTGTTGTCTTCTAATTTGTGAGTGGATTGATAAGATGATTTGGCATAATTATTAGGCTTGATTTTTGACACAGGAGAATGTATGTGTTTTGCATTTACAAATGAAGGCATGCCTCATCTTACGCAAGCACTGATAGGAAAAGGTGGGCTATTTTACAGGGGTCAAATGAGAAAAGAAGTAAACATAGAGATAAGTTGGGGTTCTCCTGTTTCTAATACACTGGACAGTTAGAACTGCAAAAGCTGTTTTGGGATTGCAAATCCTCTGATAAAAAAAAGTTTATTTCAGCACAGTTCTTAATATTTCCCCAATGCTTTTCTTGATAGCCACAGGCCAGGCATAGTGAAATATGAGACAGCTGTCCTTGGGTGTAGATAATCTGCATCCGATTCAAACAGTAGACTTGGAGGCCTTAAATTACCTGGACTTTTTAAACTGAGATATAATTGACATACATTATGTTAGTTTCAGATGTACAACATAATGATTTGATATTTGTGTATATTGTGAAATGATTGCCACAATAAGTCTAGTTAACATCCTTCACCACACATAGTTACAAAAAATTTTTTTTTGTGATGAGAACTTTTGAGATCTGCTTTGAAGATCGTGTAAGATCTACCTTGACTGTCAATCCTTTTGTTTCCCTTGGACTGCTTATAGAATTCTAGAGACATTAATTTATGCATTTATTCATTCCATTGTATTTATTTGTCCATGCAAGAATATTTATTTGGCATGTACTCTATACATAGCACTGTGGCATGCACAGCAGGCTGTTTAAAGATGTATTAGGTTATCCTCACCGACCATCCAGTCTAGAGGAAAGATGTAGCAAAGCCTGCTGTTTTTTCCAAGTGTTGTAAGGTGACACTTATTGGTTAACAACACTCCTAGGATGCTTCTTGGGAAGGTGTCTCAGGGCTTCCCTATATCTTCCTGGTCATGACACTTGATTGTATTGGGATTTCTTTGCTCCGTTGAGTCCTTCCAGCCCCACGCTGCTGCCACGATAATCTTCCCAAAGCACAGATCTGATTAGGTTACTGTTACTCTGTGCAAAGACTCATTGTCCCACAAGCAAATTCTTACCGTTCTTCACATTCCTTGCGAGGCCTTCCATAAACTGACCCCTAAATCCCTAAAACTGATACTCTGGCTCTTTTATTGCACACGTTATTCTGCCCAGCAAGAATATTATGGAATCTGTCCGCTCCCCCACCTCCCCCACCCCCCAATCTCTACACATCAAAATGTTATCACTCATTTAAGATCTAGCCAGTAAAACTTCTCAGCCTTCCCTGGTCCTCCAGAGTCATCCACTCCTTCCCTCTTTTTCTGTTATAGTTTGTTATGTATTTAAGCTGCTTTTCTGACTTTAGCGTAAACTCCTTTAGCTCAAGGGGGCAGTCTGGTTTATTGGTTTACTTCCGTACCCCCTCATCTGTGTACCACTCTCACTGAATTGAATTAAACTCTTTATTATAGTTTACATGCACTAATCCAGTGTGTAGATTAACCACACCTGCTATTTTTCTGTCTTTCAAAAGCAATCAAGAGTTTTAAAAGTTCAGTTCAAATGTTTATTGAGATACACAAACCACATTGCCAGGAGCCATTATAGCAGTTTAAGGTAAGAAAAAAATGTAGAGTCTGCCCATGCCCTTGAGGAGCTTACAGTTCAGTGGAGAAAAGAGAATTCGTTCTTAGGAAATTTCTGGATGTTGTTTTATCAGAATGATTGGGCACACTGGGATACACCAAAATCATTAAGAGTAACGAGCACCCAGTAGATACCCAGGGAATGTTGTCCAGGGTGGATAGATGGATGGATGGAGGGAGGAATGTAGGAGGAATCTTTTAATTTATAATTTATCAATTGCAGTCTTTATTCCTAGATATACTAATTTTTTAAATGTTTTTAAAAATGTTAATTTATTTTTGAGAGAGAGAGAGAGAGCAGGGGAGGGGCAGGGGGAGAAAGAGAGAGACAGAGAATCCAAAGCAGGGTCTGAACCATCAATGCAGAGCCCAATGTGGGGCTCAAACCCACGAACTGTGAGATCATGAGCTGAGCTGAAGTCAGATGCTTAACTGATTGAGCCACCCAGGCGCCCCACTCCTAGGTATAATAATTTTGAAGATAATTTACTCAAGTATTGATTCTCATGCTTGTATATAAAATGTGCTACTCTTCATCTAGGAAGAGGTATCCTAGTTCTCCATCTGTAGAAACTGCATTAATCCCCTGGCTGTGGTGTTGTGTTTGCCTAATTTCATTGACTTTCTCCTCTCCGGCAGCTCTGTCATGAGGACACATGTTTTCCAGGCTGGGGGAGGCCTCCAGCTGTCTGGGGACCGTGATGAAGGGGAGTGTCTCACACTGATGCAACACTCATGATCTCATCCTCTACCCAGACAGCCAGTTGGCCTTGGGGGTTGTGGAATGAGTTCTGAACTATTTCCCAATCATGCGGCTTTTGTGTGTCTTTCTTTACTTGACTTAAATAGTACTTTGATTGGAAAAATGGACAAATTCTATCATTTTAATCCAACTGTTATATTTTCCTCTTTGATTTGGGATTATCTAACACATTTATTCAAATATTGTTTTAGAATTTTTTTTTGAAAAGCATAAGGGATATATATGAAAAGTATTGATATTGTATATGAAAAAGTATTGATATTGTCTCATTTTTCCCCTTTTGCTGAGGTAGACTAGGGCTCAGTGGAAATAAAGTGAGATATTCCAAGGGAGTTGCTTTACCTTAGGCTAATCTTGGGATGAATTCATATTGACACTGCCTTTAAATTTTTATTCTGCTTTTTAATGAGGAAAAGATCCCCTCCCTCATTTTTAAACAATATTCAACTCAAATTTGGAGACTGCCTTTTCCAATAAAATGAATAATTATTAATCATTACAGAGCTGGGGAAGGGGTGAGTCAGCCACAAATTTAGTATAGAGAAACACACTCTTTTGGACATGCCTTTGCATTAGTCTGGGCTGAATTTGTTGAGGGCAGGCCAGGCCAGGCCAGGCCAAGTCTTATTTATCTTCTTACCATTTCTATTCGACCTGAAGTAGGAATAAAGGTTTATTGAGTGGCGTTGGTTTAAAGTAACCTGTGTAATACAGCCCCCAGGGTTGCAGGAGAATTGTTTCTTAACCAGTGGTGGCTCCTGCCATTCTACACGGAGAGGCTTAGGCAGTGGCTGCATTAGAAAGGAGAGGGTAGTGTACTTGTTTTAAAGTTGTTTTATGTGCAAGCCCACTCTTTAGACAGACTGCATGTTCTAGATCAATACAAGTGGGGACAATTTCTAAAGGTGCTTTCATTCACACATTTCATAAGAGAAGAATGTCAGTTGCCCATACCAAAGCACATTGCCATGACTTTAATTTGGAGTGGCTGTAAAAGACTGTGAAGCATGTGGGGGGCTGCAGCAACCCCAAGCCAACTCTTGGTGCTCCCACTGCTCCCAGCACCACCTACGTTCTGTTGCTCATGACGTTCATCACTTACTGTGATATATTGTGAATTCCTGAAGCATCGGACAAATGCATCTCCTCATGGAAAGGGCAGAGATGCATTGCCAAGACAAATTTCATTTAAATTGTGATGAAAATACTTCAAGTTACTCGTTGTGTTGTGGAAAAGCGATGGTTAGCCATGTTTGGTCAGGAGGCCGGATGGGAGTCGGACCCTGGGCAAGTCCCTTAATCTCTCTGGATCTCAGTGTCCTCTCTTGTGGAAACAAGGGGAATGAGATCAGCCCTCAGTGTAGAATTGTGGTAAAATCCTTCATATAAAAGCTCATCACAATCTATAATATTTTTGTGTAAAGAATTGCTTTTATTATAAACTTGCTGATACTGTCCCTAAGGTCAGTCCTTCCTTTAATCTCAGTTTGCCTTATAGCTTGTCCCTCACATCCCAGTCTGGGTCCCCGATCCCTTAACTAAATCACATTAGTGTTTCTGTGGCAAACTAGCTGCTTGTTCCCAGGACTCAGTGGAATAAATAAAGGCCCTTGATCGCTTTGCATCTGTGCGCACGAGGTTTGCCACCCTACGAGATCGAGCTCGGTGAAGTCAGATGTCTGCAAGACAAAGGAGAGGAAGCCTGTGGTTCTCAGACGGACACTTCTGGGTTCTGGAATTCTAGATGATGCATCACGAACTTGTACTTAATAGTTGTTGTCGTTTTGCTTCCTCTTTCCCGGCCCCCCGCCTCTCTTTTCTTCCTCCTCCATTTTCAATTCTTAGCCTCAGCTACTGTTGGGTTGTCTCTACTGAGCCAGGCTGCTGATAAGCCGTGACCAAGCCCAGCACTGTACAAGGGGTGAGCAGAGGGCCACGGGAAGTGGTGCAGGGAGGGTGGGAACGAGACTTTATGGAGGGTGTGTTGTCCAGTCTAGCTTCAGCACACTTCCGGAACAGGTGTGCACATGGTCCCTCTGCAAGGTGGCACGGGTGGTCTGCTCTGGGTGGTGGGGAGGTTCCTGGACTCAGCTTCCAAGACTGTGTGCTCACTAGGCCACCCTGGTTTTTGATTCTTGGCTTGACACTTGGATTCTTTGTGTTTTGCCTAAGCCACTAGGGAGGGCCACATTGTGTGGACTGCCTGGCATGAGTTTTGAGCCTTCTCTTGAGGCTGCGTCTTGGATTAATCCTGTATGGCCACGTTCTGCAACCTGAGGGCAAATGATACCTTATGCTGTAGGCTTCCCAGGCCCCTGAGACTGCTCGTCTTGGAGGGAGCACGGGACAACTGCTGTCATTGATAGGCCTGCAGGGGACAGGGTTGCAACAGTCAAGGTGCCCCCTTACATGCCCACCACCTGCAGTCAAGGTGAGCGAGTCCTTTGGCATATGTGATGCTGTCTTGGGCTCTGAGCATTCTAGAGTTCCTTGTGATAAG
The DNA here is from genome assembly GCF_027475565.1 of Acinonyx jubatus. NCBI lineage: Eukaryota > Metazoa > Chordata > Mammalia > Carnivora > Felidae > Acinonyx > Acinonyx jubatus. Next base: position 2,623,456 of record NC_069393.1, read on the forward strand.
GCTTCGTGTCGGTGATTAATACCAAATGTATCACGGAGAGTGATGGTTGCATGACAGAGTATATTGCATTGGCTCTGCAAAGGGAATTCTGGTCTAGACCCAGACAATCTTTGCTTTTTTCAAGGTGCAATTTAATTTTGGTTTTCTCTTTATAAAACGTTCATCTGTATGAAATGTGAGCTTTGTAAGAGTCTCCATTAGGACACTGTCTGTGTTTTGGTTTCTTCTCTGATGGGTTGCCTCTCCCGTCGCAGAAAATTCGCCGCTCCTGCTGATATCACTTCATACCCAAAGAGGGCATTCTAACCTTAAAAGAAGTTCAGCTCAGCAGCATGCCTGCCATTGCCTTTCTCTCTAAACTCGGAGTTTGCTCGCTCCCTTGGCTTCTCAGGTGTTTTGGCTCCGGGGAAGAAACAGTCATGGTTCATGTGTATTTAATAAAACCATTATGAAAACGAACCCAACCCCAGCGCACACTGGGGTGGAGCAGGACCTGGCTGCTTGCTTTGCCACCGAACCTCACCGGCTCCCTGTAACTTTGGGGAGCTGTTTTTCACTGAGGGAGAACTTCTGTGAGCTTGGGGACTTGGCAGGCCAGTTGGCTGATCCTTTGGGTGTTCTTTCAGCATTGTCTGCAGTGACTGTGGGAGTCAAAGGCCCTTCAGTGCAAAGATAATGCCAGCTTGTTCCCTGGAACCCCAAAGGAGTCAGAGTCAAAGGGACTTTTTGTTTCGCCAACAGAAAACCCACAGGAAATCCCAGCTTCAGCTACTCCTGTGCGGTCTCATTGTGCCGTCAGATCCGACTGTGCTCAGGCCTCCTTTGAGAGAGGCAGTAACTCGTACAAAAAAATAAATGAAAGGATGCCGTTCGCAGTGGCCGGGGATCAAGTGCACACGCCATGTGCACTAACATGCAGGTTGGGCACTTGCCTTAGACCCCAGTGCCCAGGCTCTTTCAGCAGTGAGCTCTTGGCGAGCGGACTGAAGGGGATGATAGCCACATCCTACCGTTAGGAGAATCGACTGTGGTCATACAAGTAAAGATCTGAGTAACAGTGTCTTTCTCATTGTGGGCACTTGTATTATTATGATGATGATTATTATTGATGGGTTATAATTAGATTTCAAATCTCTAATAGTAGTTCTGTCACTTGCCCTTTGTAAGCTGGGCAAATAGTTATGCTTATTTTGTTGGACTGTTGTGAGCATTACAGGAGATAATATACACAAAGGACTTAGAAAACAGTAGCCAACTAAAACAGGGGAGGCTGCAGCCCTCCACGTGCGGGTGATGTCCTGCCCAGCATCCCAGTTGAGGGGTGAGTGGGGCTGACACTCAGGCTGGGCTGCTGTGCTGAGGAAGGCCTGCCTTTTCCTAATTCATCAGCTTGGAGACGCTACTTTTTTCTAACATAGTTTCCTAGAGGGGATGTCTTTTCATAGTCCATCACCCCCGAGGAGGTGCCCGTTGAAAAATGTGCCCAGTGGTACCATTTGTGCCAGCAGTGGCTCTGTCGACAAGAGAAAGATGCTGTTGTCAGGGTAGCGAGCGGGGTCGTCTGGAGGAGGGTGTGGCATGCTTCAGCAGGCTCTGTCTTGCTCACTTCACTGTAATTTCAGTGATGGGATTACCATAGTCGGAGGAACAATTTTGCCATTTCCTCAATTCTGAATTTTCTCTAGGATTCTCCTTGAAGCCAAGGGCTATAGTCCTTTTCCTTCCAAGGCCCCCTTCCCCACCACTGCCCTGCTCGCATCCTCCAGTGCGGACAGTTGTTAACACAGGCCAGAAAAGAATGGGCAAGGGTGTAGGCCGGGTGCTGGTTGTTGACTCTTGGCCCCTCACCCGCCCTTCTGTGCTTTGCTCTTTACTCCTGGGGCTGGGAGTCTGAAAGTGGCACATCCTTAACTCCCTTGTCAGCTCCCTTCCTGTTAAATTCTGCCAGTAAGAGGCACTTGTGGGACACCAGAGGCAGGAGGAAGAGAAAAGCTTGTGAATTCTGGGTTTTTCAGTGGGACACCTGCAGACGTGCACTGTAGCAGTGGCAAGGCTGTGTGATTTGGGGACTCCAGCAGCCCTGGCAGGTGGCCTTTGTTTCCCAGGCCCGAGAGCCAATGCCCACCACCTCTTGCCCTGCAGCACATGAGCAGGCTCTGGGACACACAGCCCAGGAGCACCAGCCCCTGATTTTTAGCTACTATCCTTTCCTCCTCTTGGCTCCACCTTTCCTTCTCCTTTGTTCTCTTCCAGTTCTTTCCACACCTCTGTGACCAGCTCCCTGGATTAAATGTCCTCTGTTTGGTGTACCTGGAGTGGTCCCAGGTTTCCTGTACTCTTGTGTAGCTTGTGTGGACTCTAAATCTGTTGGGTGCTTAGGGGCTGGTACACTCCTTAGGATCTCATAGCACATGGACCCTTCCTCCGTGTTTCATCTTCATCACATGTGTTAGGATTACTGCCATAGCCTTTAAAGTAGGCTTTCAGCCTTTGGCCTCTTCCTAATGACAGTGGACATTCTGGTCTGATTAATTTCCCCAAAACTCTACTTCACCTGGCTCACACCTCTGCTTAAAATCTTACAATTCTTATGACAGCCACCCTGATGGTGAGAATCATAACTATTGACACCTCTTCTGCGATCCTAGTAACGGAGAGGTCTGTCATTTCTTCACCCTGGCTGGGAGGAAGGTGGTTAACTCAGCGGTAAACACACCAGCAGTCACGTGAATGTGAGGAAGATTTCGTACTGGGCTGTGGCTGCCTCCTCCTTCTTCCCTCCCCTCTCTGGTTCCTTGTTCAAGTCAAACTGCACTGCGCTGGCTGCTCCTCCTCTCCTGGAGGGCAAGTTCAGCTTATAAGCCCCGCCCAATATCCTGGGAAGTTTAAATCATGTCAGTTCTTATAAACTGATGGAAATACATGTACTGTGAGAAGTGCAGACGGTTGTAAGCCTAGATAAGATTGTTATTGTCTTGGGAGGGGGGTTTCTCACCCACAAGTTTTCTGACTTCCTTGAAGTAGTGTTTTTAGGGAATTCCATACTGAAGAAGATGGGAAAACTTAAGGGAAATGAATGGGACATTGTAGGGTTGCCTGGAAGAAAAATAATACAGTTAATGTACAAACATAAAAAACAGAACATAGTCATAATAAAAAAAAAAATCAAACAAGCCTGAAAAATACATCATGGAAGAAGAAATGATCCCTCAAGTCCCACCTTTCTCACTCTTAATTTTTTACCAAACATCCTTCTGGAAGGTTCTCAGAGCCTGTGTTATATGCACTACAATATTATAGAAATGGGATCATGCTGCATCTTGTTTTTTTTTTTTAACTTAATTTTATTCCCACTTATTAGTATAGCACAGAAATGTTTTCATGTCAACAAATACTGCTTTACATCATTATTGTGAATGGCTACACAGTACTCCATGTATGTACCATAATTTACTCATCCAGTCACATTAAATTGGAATGTTTACAGTTGTCATCCCATTATTTGCCTTAATTTTTATTAAGTTCTTGTATTTAAGGTGATGCTAGTGCCATAACAGATATTCAGAGATATCGATGGCTTAAAACATTAGAAGTATATTTTTCTTGAAGGTAAAGTTCAGACTCTCCCTCCCTATTGAGAGACCAGGCTTGGCTGGAAGGGCTGCTCCGCCTTGCGTGACCATTCAGGGTTTCAGGCTGACAAAGGCCCCACTACTTTCAGCATGTGGCTTCCAAAGTTGCCCAGGACTTTGCCACCCAGCTAGCCGGTAGTGAAAGGAAGAGCAGAAGACTTCATGGGAGGTTTTTATGCATTAGAACCAGAAGTGGGGGATACTGCTTCTGCCCACATTCCATTGGTCAGTCAGTCACGTGGCCATATAAAGCCGTGAGGAACGCTGGGAAATGTAGTTTAGCTGTGCATGCAGGAGGAGAAAGCAATAGGTTTGGGGAACAGTGGCCATTCTCTGCCACAGCTTTCCCTACTGGTCACCAAAACTCCTTTCACTTCCCCCTGCCTCACATTTCCACTCACACTTCCCAGAAGGAGACACTGGAGGTCCTATGCAGTCATTGCGTCTTGATCACTTTTCAGGATCTCTGTCTGATGTGCAGTCTTCTCTTTCACATCTAAATGAGGATCCTCATGTTTCTGTGACTTCTGACTTAAAAAGGAAAACCATTATTTGCCTTCTCCCAGCCTCTCTCAATTTTCAGTGGTGGAGCAGAGACATCATAAAAGCACAAAAAACTCCCACTTGGAAGAGGGTAAAATAGGATGTGCACAGTAGTCCTGTGTGCAAAGCAATCACCAAAGCCATTGGGTAGGCAAGGTGGAGTCCCCCCAACAGGCGGTGGGAGAACTTTCTCCATTAGACCTCGATTCTGCTTTCTTAGAGGAAATCTCTAATTGATTGATCTCCATGGTCTGTCCTGCCAAGTTCCTCTTTGTCTTTTATTCTCCCTGGCAACATTTAAAGTGGTTGCTGGGGAGTCTGCCATCTTCATGAGGGTGTGCATAGCTTTTGCTGCTCTCTGTTTGGTGGCCTGAGGTTTTTAAAGGCTCTTACAGACTTTTTAATTTTTTTTAAATTCAAGCTCATGGTTTCTTAGGCCATACACTTCTGTCAAAAATGTAGTAGGGTTCTCTTCTGGTTTTTTTTTTTTTTCCACTAAGTTTCTTATACCAACAGATAATCCCAAAGTTTTTTCCCAGATATTATTATCAAGCTCGACTTATTACATTACTTTATCATCCCATGCCCTTCTTTCTCAACCAAATGGTGATTATTTTGAGGCCCATAAGCTCAGATGGGAACGCAAACTCTTAATCAGTTCCTTGTTACAGGGCTGAGTCTTTGGGCCTTTGTCACTCAAGGTTTTTCAATCTTATTTCTTACCGTTTGAGATTTAGAAGCAGCCAGCTTTCAACCCTTTCCAGCTCTTACAGTACACACGTTTCTTCATTCTAACCCCTTTCATTTATGCTTGCAAACCAACAAATTCTTGAGTGAGCATATCTGTTTTTTTAATATTACTTTAATATTTACTATTTCTTTCATTTTGTTAGTACTAACGGTTCTACTTTCCAACTCTTTCCCTGGAGCTACAAGCATAGTAGACACTAGGTATGCTTTTTAGTTATTGCAGGTGATGATTTTATTAAATATTTTGCCACTGCATAACTTGGGCCTCCACCTTTCCAACCTCTAAGATCAGTTTCCTTGTTGTCTCCTGCCTCATTACTAAACCAGTGCTCCTTGTTTTAGGTAGGGCCTTACTTTAAGGCACTAATCATGTATTAGTTCACCTGCTGTTGTAATGTAAAAACCCAAATTCTCAGTGGCATGTCACTTTCAAAGTTTGTTATCTTGCTCATATATATAAATTACATTTTTTTAAATGAAAAATTTTTTTAATGTTTATTCATTTTTGAGAGAGAGAGGGAGAGAGAGAGACAGGAGCAGAGAGAGAGAGGAAGACACAGAATCCCAAGCAGGCTCCAGGCTCTGAGCTGCCGGCACAGAGCCTGAGAGTGGGGCTTGAACCCACAGACTGTGAGATCATGACCTGAGCCTCAGTTGGCCACTTAATCAACTGACCCACCCAGGCGCCCCTGTAAATTACATTTTGAAGCAGGGTTGTTGTTTGTGGTGGTAGGGGGTAGGGGTTCTATCCTAGTTAGTCATTCAGGGATTCAGATAGACCAGTTCTCCTCTGTTTGCAACAAATGGCTTCCAGAGTCACCCAGTGAGTCAACATCTAATCAGTAGATAGAAGAAGGCAGAGCATGGGACAACTGCAAAGGGGGCCAGGCCTAGAAGTGGAGGATATCACTTTTGTTCACAATTTCATTGACTAGGACTCAGACTCATGGCTATACGTAATTTCAGGGGTAGCTGGGAAATGTAGTCCAACCATGTGTCCAAGAGAAAAGGGAAATGGGCTAGTGAGCCTCTATCTGTTTCTGCCTAGGTGGCCATGTAGCAGAGACTCTTCTAAGAGCCTTACATATATGAACTCCTTCAATTCTATGTGATGGAAACTGTTGATTTCCTCATTTAAAAATAGGAAACTGAGATACTGGGAGATTAAATAGCTCACCAGAGTTCACATAGCTACTAGTGGTGGAGACAGGAGGCCCTCACCTCCTGGCCTGCTGCCTTATTTACCACTCTAAACTTATAAAATAGAATACAGTTGAAACATAAAAGTGAAATATAGAAACGATAAAAGTGGTGATCACAGATTCAAAGATTAAAAAGTGAGATTTAGAAGTGATAAATTTTAAAACTACATAAAATAAAGAGAAATAATCATAATTTAGAAGCAGAGATACAAACTTGAGAGAATGATACACAAACTTCAATGTTGCTTAAGGATAAGATGTGATAAATGAACCATAATGGAGAAAAATTAAAGAAAGTAGAAATTAAGAAAAAAGTGTTTATATGTTGGTGGGAGTGCAAACTGGTGCAACCACTGTGGAAAACAGTATGGAGGTTCCTCAAAAAGTTAAAAATAGAACTACCCCATGATCTAGCAGTTGCACTACTAGGTATTTACCCAAAGGATACAAAAATACTGATTCAAAGGGTACATGCACCCCAATGTCTATGACACCATTATCAGCAATAGCTAAACTATGGAAAGAGCCCAAATGTCCATTGACTGATGAATGGGTAAAGAAGATGTGGTGTGTATATATATACAATGGGATATAACTTATCCATCAAAAAGAATGAAATCTTGCCATTTGCAATGATGTGGATGGAGCTAGAAAGTATTATGCTAGGTGAAATAAGTCAGTCGGAGAAAGACAGATACCATATGATTTCACTTATATGTGGAATTTAAGAAACAAAAGTGAATATAGGGGGAGGAAATAGATAAATCAAGGAATAGATTCTTAACTATAGAGAACAAACTGATGGTTACTGGAAGGGAAGAGGGTGGGGGGGATGGGTGAAATAGGTGATGGGAATTAAAGAATGCACTTGTCATGATGAGCACCAGGTCACGTAGGGAAGTGTTGAATCACTGTATTGTACATCTGAAACTAATATTACACTGTATGTTGACTAACTGGAATTTAAATAAAAATTTGGAGGAAAAAACCCAAAAAAGTGTTTATAAAAATACATGTAAATTGAAATAAAACATCCAGATGAAGTGAAAAAGTAGTAAAATATAACAAAGAAAAATGTTAAATAAGTGAAGTAAGAATTAATTAAGTGAAAATAAAAATGTTAAGAAAGGCAAAGCAAATTCAGGACTCAGTATTTAGTAAAACAGAAAAGTATGTCTCAAAACAAAGGAAATATAGTCATACCTTTTTTTTTTTTTTTTTGAGAGAACACACGTGACCAAGTGAGCAGGGGGAAGGGTAGAGGGAAAGAGACAGAATCTTAAGCAGGCTCCACACTCAGTGCAGAGCCTGACGCGGGGCTCAATCTCCTGACCCTGACATCATGACCTGAGCCAAAATCAAGAGTCAGACGGTTAACTGATTGAGCCACCCAGGTGCCCCTCGTCATACCTCATTTTATTGTGCTTGCAGATATTGCATTTTTTTTTTGAAATAAATTGAAGGTTTGTGGCAACGTTGCAGTAGGTGAGTCTGTGGGTGCCATTTTTCCAACAGCGTTTGCTGTCTTCATGTCTCTTTATCACATTTTGGTAATTCTTACAATATTTCCAACTTGCTCATTATTTCGTTATGGAGGTTTGTGATCAGTGATTACAACTTGCTGGAAACTCAGATAATGCTTAGCATTTTTTAGCAATAAAGTGCTTTTAAATTAAGGTATGTACATGCTGTTTTAAGCATAAGGCACACTTAACAGACTACAGTACTGTGTGAATATAACTTTTGTAAGCACTGGGAAATCCAAAAATTGACTGGCCTCCCTTTATTGTGATACTTGCTTTATTGTGGTGGTATGCTTGTACAAGCTTCCTCAATGCCAAATGAGAACAAAATTGAACTAAAAATACAAAATAATAAGTGAAACCAAAACACTATAAAATCACAAATCCTTTAGAGGACTATGGGATTTTACAAATTAACGGGAAAACAGGAAAAATTAGTGGCAACATAAATTCTGCCCTCACAGTGCTCCAGTCTGAATTTATGCCTGTGATTAGGGGGTTCCAGGTAGGCATTTTCAGAGCAGAGAAATGGGGAATGGGGGAGCACCACTAGGTCCCCTCCTCCTTTATAGGCCCTAAAATGCCTGAGTGGAATGATGTCCACAGGATGGCAGAATAGGAAGCTCCAGGCCCTTGTTCTCCCATGGAGATGTTTAAAAAGACAAACACAAACGATCAATTAGAGACTGGCTGAAATAACTTCACAGGAGCCCTGGAAAATAGTCAAAGGTCTACAGTAACTAAGTGAATGCCCAATTAAGAAAAAGTCACATTCAGAATGGTAGGTTCTACAGAGTTTAAACAGCAAGTGAATAAAAAATAATTATAAATCTATGCTAATAGTATAAAGATGTCATTTGTGACACCAGTAACAAAAAGAGTGGGTGGAGCTGGGCAGAAGTAGAGTTTTTGTATGCTATTGACATTTAATTGGTATTGACTCAAATTAGATTATTACAACTTTCGGATATTATATGTAATCCTCACGGTGGCCACAAAGAAAGCATCTACAGAATACACACAAAAGGAAACGAGAAAGAAATCAAAATGTGCCACTATAAAAAATCAACTAGACACAAAGGAAGGCAATAAAGGAGGAAATGAGGGACAAAAAAGCTGCAGAAAACATGCAGAAAACAAATGGCAACATGGCAGAAGTGAGTCTTTCATTATCAGTAATCTCTTTCAATGTGAACAGATTAAACTCACCGCAAGGCATAGATTGGCAGAATGGATAAAAAAACCGCGATCCAAGTGCATGCTGTCTACAGAGACTTACTTTAGCTCTAAGGACACATACAGGTTGAAAGTAGAAAGATGGAAAAAGACGCTCCATGCAAATCAAAAGAGAGTAATCAAAAGAGAGCTGAGGTATCTGTACTGATGTTAGGCAAAATGGACTGTAAGTAAAAAACTGTTATAGGAAACAGAGAAGGACATTGTGTATTGATAAAAGGCTCCATTCACTAAGAAGAATGGACAGTTATATATGTACCAGATATCAGAGCTCCGAAATATGGGAAGCAAACACTGACGGAAGTGAAGGGAGAGAGAGCCCTGGGATGGAATGTCTGTGTAATGCAGTAAGCAGGCTGGGGCAGCCTCTGTCGTGAGTCCCACAGCACTTGATGCGGACATCTGTAATCTGTCAGCCCCTGTACTTCTTGTGAATTCTGACTTCAGCTGTGCTGCCCCTGCAACTTGGTGATGAGCCTCCCCACCTTCCCACTCTCCTGTCGGAGGGCTTCTCTTTCCTCCAAACCCCGTCCCCTCCAGCAAGGCTTTTTGTATGTGTCCCGATTAATGACGTGGATCACTTGCCCTTGGCCTCTTGCACACATGGTCTCTACCACCCATTTAGCACCTTTGACAATTGATGCTTTTATTTTTTACTTATATTTTGTCTACTTGTTGGTATCCTTGAACAGATCTTCAGTTCCTTGGGGGCCAATGGTTTTTTAAGTCACTGGCACTTAGCACTGTAACCTGGGCGCACAATCTTATTTTTTTGTTGAATTAATAGATGTCTCTTTAAATTGGGCCCAAACACTGATCTTAACCTTAAGCATTAGCTAGTGGAAGCATCATAGATATTACATTGGGCAGCATAGCTAAGCTACTGAATTTTGTGAGCCTTGGTTTCCTAATTTTTAGGTCTGAGGTCTCTTTTTTGTGCCTCTACTATATGTGTTAGGCCAAGTGCTAATGCTCTCACTTAACCATCACAACAGCCTAAAATGGAGGGGGTACTATTCTTATCCCCATTTTTCAGATGAGAAAATAGAGGCCCAGAGACATTAAGTAACTTGCAAAAGTTATGCAATTTATAAATGGAAGACTGGAATTCGAACCCACATCTCCCTCTTTGCTTATTATCATTATTTTAAAAAATTATGTATGTATGTATGTATGTATTTATTTATTTAGAGAATCCCAAGCAGGCTCCATGCTCAGTGCACAGCCTGAAGTGGGGCTCAATCCCACAACCATGAGATCATGACCTGAGCTGAAATCAAGAGTCAGGCGCTCAACTGACTGAGCTATCCAGGCGCCCCTGCTTATTATTTTAAAGATCTGCATATACTTACCGTTCAGCCCTTGAAGTTCTTCATCGTGCTTGTGATCTAAGTTCAAATGCTTTGTTACTTCTTCCCCTCCCCCGGTGCTAGGGAGGCAGGCAGAATAATGGCCCCCCAAAGATCTCTGTATACTAATCCCTGGAACCTGTGAATATGTTACCTTACATGGCAAAAGAGACTTTGCAGATGCGATGAAGTTAAGGATCTCGAGATCAGGATACTATTTCAGACTTTCCAAGTGAGCCCAATGTAATCACAATATAAGTGAAAGAGACAGGAAGGAGATCTGAAGATGCTAAGCTGCTGGTTTTGAAGATGGAGGAAGAGGCCATAAACCAAGAAATTCAGGCAGCTTCTCGAAGCTGGAAAAGTCAAGAAAACAGATTCTTCCCTAGAGCCTCCATAAGGAAAGTAACAATGCTGACACCTAGATTTTAGCTCAGTGACTCTTATGTTGGACTTCTAACCTTCAGAACTGTAAGATAACACATTTATAAGTCTTCCATTTATAAATTGCATTACTTGAAGCAAGTAAATTTGCAGTAACTTGTTACAGCAGCAATAGGACACTGATACAATAGTTTTTCTGCTTTTCTTGCTCTCTGGGAGATTACTGAACTAGTTCTAAAACTCCCTCTTTCCCTTCGCATCTCTCCCCCGCCCATCACCATTCCAAGTCACATTACAGAGCTCTCTGTCTCCACTGGATTATCACTCTCTGTGGGTGTGGAAATGTTCTCACTTCTACTTAAGGCCATCCAGACTAGTGGCCTTCCTGGCTGTTTTCTCTTTATAATTTGTTTTAATGTTTATTTATTTTGAGAGAGAGACAGAGAGAGAGAGAGAGAGAGAGGGAGAACTCAAGTGTGGGCAGGTGGTGGTGGTAGGGGAAGAGAGAGAGAGAGGGAGAGAGAGAAAGAATGCCAAGCAGGCTCCATGCTGTCAACACGGAGAGCAGGGCTTGAACTCATGAACTATGAGATCATGACCTGAGCCAAAATCAAGAGTTGGCCCCTTAACCGACTGAGCCACTAAGGTGCCCCTTTGCTGTTTTCTCTTAAAAGGTGGTGCCCAGAAAGGAAAATAATAGGCCATATGTGTTCTTAGTAGAACAAAGAACAGTAGGTCTCTTGCCTCCTTAACTTGAACATTAGGTCCTTTTCAGTGCAAGCCAAGACAATGCTTAATTTTGATGCCCACATCACATCATATTGGCCAATCAGGTTGAGTTTACTGTTCACTACAACTCCTAAGCTTTTCACATCATATTAAAGCAGAATACCTGATGAATTGTTCTTGTATCTTTTAGAATGTCTGCCATCTTGACTCATGTAGCTTTTGGCTCAAAGAGGGAAGAAAAGTGTACTGAATTAATCTCTCCAGGGAAAGATTTAAAGACCGGGCTAATAAGGAGAGACAGATGGAATTCTGAAAGAAAGATGGTGAATTCTAGAGCTAATTTAATTAAAAGGCTATGGGAACATTGCATTGGTGCATAAATAAAATATGACAATCAGTGTCATCTAAGAAGCCTTCAGCAAAAATCTAATCTCATTTTTAAAATATTACATAGAAATGTTATTTAAAAAATTGTTTTTAATGTTTATTCGTTTTTGAGAGAGAGAGAGAGAGAGGGCAGGAGCAGAGAGAGAGGGAGACACAGAATCTGAAACACGCTTCAGGCTCTGAGCTGTTAGCACAGAGCCCAATGTGAGGCTCGAACCCAAGAACCGTGAGATCATGACTTGGGCAGAAGTTTAATCAACTGAGCCACGCAAGCGCCCCACATAGAAATGTTATTTTTAAGCAAATGGTGTTATGACATAAAAGAAGCTGAGAGAAGCAGAGAGGCCAGGATGGACCCAGCCAGACAGGACCTGGCCATCCTCTGCCCATCCCCTCCCCACATGCTCTTTAGAGGGCATAGGATCTCCCAACCATTTCACTCAGTGAAACATCTGTGACATTGACAGCTTGAGGGGTAAAGGGAAATGCTCTTAGGGAAAAGAGAAGGCTTTCATCCTTGCCCAGCCATCATGGGCTCCAAGGATGACTGGGAACTTGAGAATCTAGAGAGGGGGAGTTCAGGATTAGCTTTAGCAAAGGAGGGTGCTGAGGTTATTGAGAATTTCAGAAATGGAACAGTTCTTCCCTTTAAAATTCAGAACAGCTGTGCCCAAGCCCTCTGGGCTTCCTAGAATTTGTGTTTAAATGTTTATGTATTCCTATGCAAATCTTTCAAACAATGTAGCTACAATGCAGTACCTCAAAGTAGGTAAACCAGTTGGCTCCCCTGCATGGTCACCTTGCATAGCCTGGTTGAGTGAAGACAGGAGCCCATATCCTGAAGGATGTCCTTACAGAACAAGTGGGATTTAGTGCCTCCTAAAAGAAGGAGGAAAGCAATTGGCAAGATTATTTCCATTAACTTTAAGGTACCCAAGAGGACCACGGAGGTGTCATTCTCTCTGATTTGGATAAATCTGGGGCAGCCCAAAGGTTGCCAAGGGATGTAGGGAGAGAATTTTAATTTGCACACTTGAGCTTTGCAGTCTGGCTGACCCTTTTGGAGTTTACCTGTCTTTAAATGGCAGAATCAGAAGTTTGATGCTTCCTTACCTTCAGTGACCTTTCCTCAGCCCTCCTCTCCCTGATAAGCTACAGGAACGTTATTCTGCTTGTATGATCTGTTGTGGTAGTAACACACACAGAATAATTGCCATTCAAACTTCTTTTGGATGTGCTTCACCCTTGTTGAATTAAGATCAAATTGCTTTCTACTTCGGTGAATCCAATTCAGATTTCTAACTGACCATAGGTTCAAGTTTTAATTTAAAATTCTGTTTCTTTTAAAAATTAGCAATTCAAATTGCAAGGTTGGTAGGGCAGCCCAGAGTCTGAGTCTGTTGGTGTTGGCATGTGCCTTAGCTGTCATCTGTCCTGAGGGATGCTTTGTTGAACTCTTCTGGGGACAGAATAGTCGCTACTTTAAACAGATTATGTGTAATAATGTAAGAGAAAGTGCTTTGTACACCATAGAACATTCAACAAATATTAACTATTATTAGCATTTGTAAAGGTGCTTTTTCCATCGTTGCTCGCTTTACTTATTATAACACATGCTTCCATATTGGACTCCTAGTTTGCTTTATGTGAATATAAGTCAGAATAACTTTATAAGTCATTTAGGAACACTTTTTACTGCATGCACTCATTCCTGTACAGGTGAGGGATGTGTCACCCAGTGGTACAAGAGACGATTTTCAGAGTCACAGGACTTGACAAGGAATAGCACTAACTCACAGTCTAACGTTTTCCTTTTGCTAAGGAGAAAGTCTGTTTGCCGCTAGTGTGTCTTTAACTTTCTCTAAAACTAATTTCCCTTGTAATAAAGATGGAGCCAAGCGGGCTTCTGTCCCTAGAATCTTTGGCCAACAACAAAAAATGCTGTTTTTCATGGTCTTTATTTGTACAGTTATCTTCTAATTATGGCAAGTGATCATCATATCCCAGTTATGGTAGTAGTACCAAAAAATTGTTCTTCAAAATAGATTTATTTAAGCAAAAGAAATGAAGCAGTTTATGCAAAAGTATAAAGAAAATATTGTTACAGGTGATGGTCTGCCATAACAGGCACTTGAAGTGGTGTTAGACTGGGTGATTTTGGGGACACATGGCTCTCCGTGGTTCTTGAGAGTCAGGCCATTGATCAGAGTGCTGACCTTTATAGCAGACAACATGTGCTTTACTCTGTGTCACATGGCAGTCTCTTAAGGATTTGAAGACAGTACTCATGTTTCCTTCACTTAGGAAAGCATTCCCTCATTCTTCCAGTTCTTTCCATGTTCTTTGTATGTTGCCCCCTTGGCCCTAGGTATGTGTGAGTCTGTTTCTCTATTGGGGAAGCTTCCTGTTCATCGTGTATATAAAAGCAGTCTTTGTTCTGAATGCAGGGATCAGTTCCTAAAATGAGATGAGAAAGGGAAACTGGGGCTCAAAGGAGACTAATAATGATGACATAGAAAGAAGAATCACAGTGAGGGAGATGCCTGGGAATGGTTAGGAGGAACAACTGGGTACAGATTCAGGAGTGATGTCTCTGTCCTCAGATGTCTTTATATCAGTGTACTAAGTAGGGTTTGTAAGCAAAATGAAATTAAAATATTCATATCAGGTAGTGAACATGGACAGACTTGTGTTGGAAAGTCTGCAGGGGTGTGTTTGCAGCTTGCTTCTCTGAGCTCGAAAGTTTCTTATCTCTAAGATCGTCTGGTTGATTAAATAAGGGGTTACATGGGAAAGGCTTTGATAATTCCAGAAGTGCTTTGCAAATATCAGAAATGGTTTATTTTTCATTAGATCTATTATTACTTTATACTGTCACCATTTTAACATTTATATTCTATTCTATATTAATACTTCTCATAGTCATCTAGCCTAGTGCTTTATTTAAAAGGCTCTGGGGCCCACTGCCCACCCCCCCCCATCCCCGTAGTCTTTCATAGAAGGGTCTTACCCTTCCTGTGTCCTGTACCTTGATTTATTGCTTGATTGTCTGGATTTCACCAACTGGAGGTTTTTATCAAGAAGGCCCATGGTTGTGTCCGAATCCACGCATATTGAACAATGACTTTTTATTGTCTTTATAGTGTTTGACAACTTGGCTGGCTATAAAATTCTTGAGTGCCTCCACCCCTATCCCCAAACTGTATCAGCAGTGTCACTCAGCCTTGAGTGTTGTTTTGGAAGTCAGCTTGAATTTTGCCCTTTGTGTATGTGACTTGAGTTTTCGGAGATTCACATAGGATTTATTCTTTTTCTTTGGAATTCAGTGATTTTACCAAGATATCTTGGTGTTGGTCATAATATTTCAACTGTTTTCCCTGAGTGCTGTGTATACCTTTTTTGTGCAGTTAGTTAGGTTTTTTTGTTTTGTTTTGTTAGGTTTTGTTTACTTCATAGATGTTTTCTTTGATTGTATCTTTGGTACCCTATTTGTTTTGTCTTCTTGAGGGATACCTGTCATCCACAAGCTTGTTGTCCTGTATGTATATTATTTTCTCTTCAATAATTTTTTTCTTTCCCTTGCATTTTGTCATTTTCTCAAACTGATATTCCAAGTTATTGACTCAGTTTTCAATTGGAATGGTACTTCTTGTTGCTTCTGAAATGGCTTTGTTTTATGAATGAACTGAACAGAACACTTGGGCAGGCATCAGCTAGCCAGTGGGAAATCTTCTTAGATTATTGTTTTCTAAAAATGTTAATGTTTCTCAAATTAACAGTTGGACAGCAGCTGCTTTCTTCCAAACTCATTCTTGCACTCTTCTTTTTTTCTGAGTGGAGTATCTTGGAAAAATACTTCGCTTCTCAAGAACTGGAGAGGAATGTATTAATCTTGGTGTCTGCTATTAATTTCAGCCAAATTTTACAGTATTTGGCAGATATCCCTCATAGGATGGAGATGCAACTTAGTGTAAAAACCATGGCCCTGGAGCACTGTGTTGGTTTTAATTTCTGCTCTGTCAGTTGCCAGCCACGTGAGCTTGGGCAAGTTACTTAACCTCTTGGTTGCCCGCTTTTCCTCGTCTGTAGAAAAAGGCTACTCATAGGGCTGGTATGAGAATGAAATGAATTAATATTTGTAAAATGTTGATAGCAGTGCCTGGCACAAGTGATAAATGGGCATTTTATAAGGGCATATTAAATGAATGTGGCATGTGATCATGCATTGTCAATAAAGTTTTTTCCCCAACTTCTCATGCTTTGTCCATTTTAGTGGGCTTCACAGAGGTGCAGTTAACTTGCCTTTATTCCATTCCTTGCTCCAGAGGTTGCCTGATTTGTTTTGGTCATAACATGTTTGTTTGAACATTCATTTGGAATTGTATGCAGGATACGTGTCTGGCTGACTAATCAATAGCTCTTAGATTCTACTTTTTCCCTTCGTGAAGCCAGATAACTTGTCAATCTGTGGTACTTAGTAGGGCCATGATTTCTTAAAACCCACTGAATATATTTCTGGGATCATGTCTGTGAGTTCCTTTAGTACTGGATCATAATTTATCCGCCCTCATTTGGGGACATGAACTCATTTGAAGTGGCTAGGTGTTCTCTTTCCATCTTTTTGCCTCTCTTGGGCTTCAGTTCCTCCTAAATTATGCTGCCACTATCCTTTCCAATCTGAAGATCATTTTCTTTAATAGAGGTTAAGGCTGAACATCTGAGCTATGTAATTCTGCCCTGTCTTCTCTTTTATCTATTACCGTTGTGCCCTAACTTGGGGGCCTGTCTCCACCTGCTTAACTTTCTTGCCTAGGTTTTGTTTGTTTGAAACACACGTATTTTGCTGTTCTGTGGCATGGATTTTTTACTCTGCGCTTCTTGGTTCTTTGGCTGTTCTAATAATCAAATTAACATAGGGCAGATTAATAGGAGAAAAGCAAATTTAATTGTGTACATATGGGGGCCCCAGCAGAATATGAGACCTATAGGCAACCAGGCAGTTAGGCTTATATGCCATTCTGAGCTAAGGAGAAGGGGGTGGGGGTCTGGGACCACAAAGTGGAGGGAGGCAATTTACAGGTTGCCATGCAGAGACAATGGGACCCAGAGAGGTATTTGATCGCTAGGCCCTGCTCACTTTCCCACCTGCTTACCACACCTGCTTACCCTACCTAGCCCTGATTCCTGGTGGTTGCCTCTGGTGATAGTTCTCTTCCTGGATCAGACCCTCTACCTAAATTCTTTTAGGCAGTTAAGGAAGAGGTAAAAGTTTTTCTTGATTCAGTTGAGTCTTGATTGCCTTCAGCTCAAAATAATCCATGTGCTAAAGTAGCATATTTTGGGGAGATTTGTTCTGAACCTCTTCACTGTCCTTAGCATATCTACAGAAGGTGTAACTCATTCTGGCCTTTAGTATTTTTGACTTTTTCTCATTTCTTTGTGACCCATTTGTCCTTATTCCTTGTTATTTCCTTTCTGTTGATCTTTTTTTTTTTTTAATTAGGTTTTTATTCCAGTACAGTTAACATACAGTATTGTTTGGTTTCAGGTGTACAATATAGTGATTCAACAATTCGATACTTCACTTAGTGCTCATTATGATAAAAATACTCTTTAGTCCCCATCACCTATTTCACCCATTCCCCCACCCGCCTTCCCTCTGGTAATTATCAGTTTGTTCTCTAGAGTTAAGGGTCTGTTTCTTGGTTTGCCTGTCTCTCTCTCTTTTTCTCTTTGCTCACTCATTTTATTTCTTAAATTCCACATTTGAGTGAAATCATATGGTATTTGTCTTTCTCTGTTTCACTTATTTCACTTAGCTTTATACTCTCTAGCTCCATCCATGTAGCAAATGCCAAGATTTCATTCTCTTTTATGGCTGAATAATATTCCATTATCTTCTTTATCCAGCCATCTATCAATGGACACTTGAGCTGCTTCTGTAATTTGGCTATTGTAAATAATGCTGTGATGAACATAGGGGTGCCTGTATCCCTTTGAATTAGTGTTTTTGTATTTTGGGGGTAAATACCCAGTAGTGTGATTACTGAATTGTGGGGTAGTTCTATTTTGTAAGAATGTTTATTTATTTATTTTTGGGGGGGAGGGAGTGACTGGGAGAGGAGCAGAGAGAGGGAGAGAGAAAATCCCAGTAGGCTCCAGCATGTCAGCACAGAACCCAATGTGGGGCTTGATCTCATGAACTGTGAGATCATGACCTGAGCTGAAATCAAAAGTTGGTTGCTTAACTAACTGAGCCACCCAGGTGCCCCTAGGGTACTTCTATTTTTAACTTTTTGAGGCAACTCCATTCTGTTTTCCACAGTGGCTGCACCAGTTTGCATTCCCACCAAGTGCACAAGGGCTCTTTTTTCTCCTTGTGAATACTTGTTGTTTCTTGTGTTTTTGATTTTAGCCATTCTGACAGGAGTGAGGTGAATCTCATTTTAGTTTTGGTTTGCATTTCCCTGATGATGAGTGATGTTGAACATCTTTTGTTGTGTCTGTTGACCATCTGTGTGTCTTTGGAGAAATGTCTG
Organism: Acinonyx jubatus; assembly: GCF_027475565.1. Classification (NCBI taxonomy): domain Eukaryota; kingdom Metazoa; phylum Chordata; class Mammalia; order Carnivora; family Felidae; genus Acinonyx; species Acinonyx jubatus. The sequence goes on from NC_069393.1 coordinate 2,641,730, forward strand.
TCCATGTCTTCCCATTTTTTTTTTTTTTACATACTTATTTATTTATTCACGTATTTAATTTAAGTTCAAGTTAGTTAACATATAGTGTAGTATTGGTTTCAGGAGCAGTATTTAGTGACTCATCACGTCTATATAACACTCAGTATTCATCCCAACAAGTGCCCTCCTTAATGCCCATCACCCATTTAGCCAATCCCCCCTACCTACCTCCCCTCCAGCAATGCTCAGTTTATTCTCTGTATTTAAGAGTTTCTTATGGTTTGCTTCCCTCTGTGTTTTTCTCTTATTTTCTTGTTCCTTCCCTTCCCCTACGTTCATCTGTTTTGTTTCTTAAATTACACATGAGTGAAATCATATGATATTTGTCTTTCTCTGACTGACTTATTTCACTTTTCTGCTCATTTAAAAACTGTTTATTTTTTTGAAATAGAGAGAGAGAGCAAGATGGGGAGAGGCAGAGAGAGAGGGAAAGAGAAACCCCAAGCAGGTTCCATGTTGTCAGTGCAGAGCCTGACGTGGGGCTCATACTCACAGACTGTGAAGTCGTGACCTGGGCTGAAACCAAGAGATGACACTTAACCGACTGAGTCACCCTGGCACCCCCTGCTCATTTTTAATTGGATTTTTTTTTTTTTGGTGTGGAGTTGTGTTCTTTATGTATGTAGGATACTAACCCTTTATCGGATATGTCGTTTGCAAATATCTTCTCCAATTCCATAGGTTGCCTTTTAGTTTTGTTGGTTGTTTCCTTTGCTGTGCAGAAGCTTTTTATCTCGATGTGGTCCCACTTGTCTATTTCTGCTTTTGTTTCCCTTGTCTCAGGAGACATATCTAGAAAATATCTAGAAAAATGTTGCTATGACTCATGTCAGGGAAATTACTGCCTGTGCTCTCTTCTAGGATTTTTATGGTTTCAGGTCTCCCATTTGGACCCTTAATCCATTTTAAGTTTATTTTTGTGTATGGTGTAAGAAAGTGGTCCATTATTATTCTTTTGCATGTAGTGGTCCATTTTTCTCAACACCATTTGTTGACAAGACTGTCTTTTTCTCATTGGATAGTCTTATCTCCTTTGTCGAAGACTAAATGGCCATATAATCATAGGTTTATTTCTGGGTTTTTTATTCTGTTCTGTTGATCTGTGTGTCTAGTTTTTGTGCTAGTACCATGCTGTTTTGATTACTACAGCTTTGTAATATAACTTGAAGTCCAGAATTGGGATACCTCCAGTTTTGTTCTTTTTCAAGATTTCTTTGGCTATTTGGGATCTTTTGTGGTTCCATACAAATTTTGAATTATTTTTTAGAGCTCTGTGAAAAATGCTGTTGGTATTTTGATAGGGATTGCATTAAATCTGTAGATTTCTTTGGTGAGTATAGACATTTCAATAATTTTTGTTTTTCCAATCCATGAACATAGAATGTCTTTCTATTACTTTGTGTCATCTTCAACTTCTTTCATCAGTGTTTTACAGTTTTTAGAGTATAGGTCTTTCACATCTTTGGTTAAGTTTATTCCTAGGTATTTTATTATTATTTTTGGTGCAATTGTAAATGGGATTTTTTTTTAATTTCTCTTTCTGTTGCTTCATTATTGGTGTGTAGAAATGCAAGAGATTTCTGTACATTGATTTTGAATCCTATGACCTTACTGAATTCATTTATGAGTTCTAGTTCTTCTCCTTCTCCTTCTTCTTCTTCTTCTTCTTCTTCTTCTTCTTCTTCTTCTTCACATAGTCTTTAGGGTTTTCTATACATTGTATCACGTGCTCTGCAAACAGTGAAAGTTTTAGTTCTTCCTTACCAATTTGGATGCCTTTTATTTCCTTTTCTTGTCTGATTACTGTGACTAGGACTTCCAGTACTATGTTGCACAAAAGTGGTGAGACAGGACATCCTTGTCTTGTTCCTGATCTTAGGGGAAAAGCCTCAGTTTTTCACCAGTAAGTATGGTGTTAGCTGTGGGTTGTTCATATAAGGCCTTAATTATGTTCAGGTATATTCCTTCTAAACCTACTTTGTTGAGGGTTTTTATCATGAATGGATGTTGTACTTTGTTGGCTGTATTCTCTGCATCTATTGAAAGGATCATATGGTTTTTACCGTCTTTTCAATTGACATGATGTGTCACATTTATTGATTTGCAAATATTGAGCAATACTTGCATTCCAGGAATAAATCCCACCTGATTGTGGTGAATGATATTTTAATGTATTGTTGGATTTGGTTTGCTAATATTTTGTTGAGGATTTTTGCATCTGTGGTTCATCAGAGATATTGGCCTGTAGTCTTCTTTTTTTGTAGTGTCTTTTCTGGTTTTGGTATCAGAATAATGCTGGCCTCATAGAATAAATTTGGAAGTTTTCCTTCCTTTTCTATTTGTCTGAATAGTTTGAGAAGAATAGATATTAATTTAACTCCAACTTGACCTGGTCACTTTTTCCAGAGGTTTCCTTCCTTTGCATGTGAAGGATACATTTTGTGTGGCTGTCAGATTAAATTTGATGCCATCCGCTGTAGAGAATCTTTAATAAGCAGCCTCTGTTTGAAACCAAACCGGCTTCAGCACATTTTCAGCTTGGAAAGCTTTTGTGTAAAGAGCGTTGTAAATCATGCAAGGTCGTTAAGTTTGGACATTATTGCTGTGCAGGTTTCGTCTTAGAGTTTTTAGTAATCTACTTTTTCTGGAATATTTTATAGATAATCACTAAATACCATTGAACAGTTATCCTTTGGAGGATTACATCTGAGAGTTAGGTCCTGTAGACTCCTTAGGAGTTAAATCCCAAGCTCTTAGAGACCTGTACTTATCCAAGACTCTCATACAGAAAGTCAGTGTTTGTTGCCTATAGGGAAGGGTTGAGCTGAGAGGGAGGCCAGACTTCCTGGGCTCTGGTCTCGGCTCCAGCACTGGCCAACTGTCTGACTTTGGACAAATTACTTCTCTGCTGTAAGCCTCAGCAATCTTATTCTGGAAACAGTGACGATAATCCTTACCTTATTAGGTTTTGGTGAGGATTAAATGACATAAAAATATGTTAAATCCTTAGAATGTGCCTGGCACCTTGTAGATACTCAGTGAATGTTGGATGAGTTAATGGACACCAGTTATGTCAAATGCATCAAGCTAGTTTTGATGTTTATTTTCAAATCCTTGCATTCTGAGTTGTCTTCTAGATCACATTTGTTATGTGTATCATAAAGCCTTATAATTTGGGGGTAGGTGGTAGTGTGGACTGAATATCGTGGGCAGTAACTAGGCTGTTACAATAACTATATTGGATCCATAAACTATTGGGATAAGACTCGGCTATCAATCTTAGAAATAGCATTAGAAGACTCTTCATTTCTGTAGCACTTTCTGGTTTACAATGTGTTTTCTCATGTCCTATCTCATTTAAACATGTAGAAAAATGCAGTGTAAAGAAACAATTTTTTTATAAGGTTCATTTATTTATTTTGAGAGAGAGAGTGCATGCATGTACACGCATGAGGGTGGAGGGGTAGAGAGAGAGAGAGAGAGAATCCCAAGAAGGCTCTGTGCTGTCAGTGTGGAGCCCACTGTGGGGCTTGATCCCATGAACTGTGAAATCATGACCTGAGCCAAAATCAAGAGTTGGATGCTTAACTGACTGAGCCACCCAGGCACCCCATAACTGCCTTTCTTTATGTTTCAGCATCAGGCTGGGTCTGACCCTGGTATGCAGAATCAGATTGGTGGTCTGGGATGCCATCAGACAGCTCTTTGTGGCATATTGGAGCATTTGTTGGGTACATAGAGTATCCAGCACTATGCTAAGCTCTAAAGGTGGTTATAAGAAAAAGAGCTTTTTTTAAAAAAAATGTTTATTTATTTATTTTGAGAGAGAGAGAGAGAGAGAGAGAGAGAGAGAGAGAGAGAGAAACAGGCACAGAGAGAGAGAGAGAGAGAGAGAGAGAGAGGGGAAGAGAGAGAGAGAATCCCAAGGCTCCATGCTCAGCACAGAGTCTGATCTCATGTCTGTGAAATCATGACCTGAGCGGATATCAAGAGGCAGATGCTTGACCAACTGAGTCACCCAGGAGCCCCAAGAAAAAGAACTTTGAACTTCTGTGGCCATGTGTATTTAGTTCTGCTTAAGAACATAGTTAGGGGGCGCCTGGGTGGCTCAGTTGGTTAAGCGTCCGACTTCAGCTCAGGTCATGATCTCACGGTCCGTGAGTTTGAGCCCCGTGTCGGGCTCTGGGCTGATGGCTCAGAGCCTGGAGCCTGCTTCCGATTCTGTGTCTCCCTCTCTCTCTGCCCCTGCCCCGTTCGTGCTCTGTCTCTGTCTGTCTCAAAAATAAATAAAACGTTAAAAAAATTAAAAAAAAAAAGAACATAGTTAAATGAATTTGTAGTCAATGTAATTATAAAGCCTGATGGCCTCAAACATTCCACAAATAACCTTGAAACTCAACTTCTAGAGGGTGAGGATTTGTGTGGTGTCCCCGATGCCCCTTTGTTTCTACCCTGCCCCGACCTCCATCCAGACTTACCCCTCATTGTAATTCTGTCTGGCTCTCCCCCAAGATTATTGTATAATTGAAAATATGCCCACAGACATAATCTCTGGATGAGGAGATTTAAAACGAAGCTGATCAGAGAGTTCCAATTGTAAGCATGTGAAAAGAATCTCTCTAAGAGATGTTCTTGATAACGAAAAGCTGAGAACCGTGATGCTCTGCACACAGCTTGTGGAGATTTATATGGAATAGTGTGTGCATCTTGCTGTTGGGCTACTCCTGACCCTAAAGTGGTCTTGCACAATGACGCGCCTGTTTTCCCTTGGATGATCGCTGGGCTCTGAGGTTCCTCTCCCTGCCCCTTACCCCTGCCCTGACCTAACACACTTCTAGCGCGGCCTTGCTCTAGTGCGTCTCTGGTTGTTAATGCTCATTCTCAGAGTCAGGGAACTAGGTGAGAAGAGGATTTTATGTGAACACAGTGGTAGGTTGATTTTTCGACCTCAGAAAAAGAGTTCACTTTATAATCAGACATATATGCTCTTTATAGACATTCCCTTCACACACACATTTGCTCTCAGAATTTCCTCAGCCAGGATGTCCCCCCAGGTGACTGCGTCCTTAATGGCTCTGCCGTGAAGGAGAGCTGCAGAGAGGTCCATGCATGCCATTGGCTGCCTCCGTCAGAGGCTTTCGGGTTGAGGATTTACTCTTTGTCTTGCTTCCCATCCTTAAGGTCTCTTCTTTGGTCCCTTACCCCCCTTGTGACGTCCCTCCCCCCTGAGCTGGAATTCCTGGTCCTGGCAACTGTGGGTGTTCTGCAGGTGTGCCATAGTCCTCTTCTCCCCTTTTCTCTGATTGTTTGGTTGAATTACTTCCCCTTTGTCATCATTGGTAACAGTTGTATGTGAGTCACCCTTTTAGGGACATTTTTAGGTCTAGATGCGACTATCATCCATCATATTGAAGAGGATAGTGCCAAGGGGACAGGAAAGAGCCCTGCATCAAAGATCTGGGACTCTCCCTGTGGTCAGTCATCCGTTCAAAGTCCAGGACCCTTTGTCCTGGAACTGTCCTTCACTAGCTACGAATCCACCTGCTTGTCCTGCCTTCAGCCTCTACTTGTACACAGGGCAGCTGGGAGAGGCCTTCTCAGATCCTTCGGGTCAAGTCCAGACATTTATGTCTACGCTTTTCTTCTGACTTATGATTCCTGACGTATAGTAGAGTTCTCACTAAATGCTATGGTCTTTTCCCCTTTCTTATTTCCCATTGAGATAAAATACAGTCAGTTTGGCGTGATTTATTTTCAGTAAGCCCATGTAGGCCCTTTTCGTTTGTAAGCACTCACAAAATACCTTATTATGAATCTTCGGAAACTTACCAGGTGTCTGTGTCATGCTCATTGGTTTGCCATCACTGGACTTCAGTCTGCAGGAATGACCTGTTTCCCCTTTTGGAACACGGGAGGGTGTTTGTGTGTCTCCAGTTTGTTGACATGTCCCCTATCCTCCCGGGTTCGTCCAAGACGACCACAGCAATTTCCCAATCTCGTTTTCACCTTCCTTCGGTATCAGTGAATTAAAGCCAATTTATTACCCAGAATTGCCTCATTTATTTCAAAATAGGCTGTGTGCAAAGGAAGCTCTATTCCCTTAGCGGGAGCTAACTCAAGTTTTAAAGCCCATTCTAGAGAAAAACAGACGTATCTAGTTTGTGTTAGCTGTTAAAAACCTTTTTTTTAAAAAAAGAAATAGGCCTTTGGATGTTGCTTCAGGGTGAGAAAAATAGCCTGAAGACTGAAAAGGTAAATGAGGAGAGAGAAGGGAAAACCCTGATTTTGAGTGTTTAGAGTGTGTGAAATGTCACTCTTTGCCTTAACTGCTCCCCTAAGGAAAATGAGGAGGTTTTTAAAGCAGTTCTTGGTCAAGGAATGTACATGCAGAGGATTTCTGTAGCTCTAGGGGAAAATATAGATCTACTAAAATTTTACTAAGTTTCTTTTATTTGTCAGAGATTGCTTAAAGGTTGTCTGATATTTTTCTGATAGTTTGGACCTTTTTTCCATGGACTTTTATGTCTTAACGCTCACCCACTTATTTTCTCTTTCTACCCTCTTAAGAAGGTGAGACAAAAAAATATCCCAAACAAAACTAACTCTGAAGCAGACTGTTGAATAACAGATTCCACTCCCCACCTCCACCCCCAAAAACCTCATGTACACGAAGGAAGACAAGGGAGAAAATGAACAGTTCTTTTAAAGACTGTCCACGAAAATTCTGAGATGTTATAAGCATTCAGCAGTGACTCTAGATGCTGGGAAGAACTTGGGGAAAGAGACTTAAATTTATTGAGCATGTGTTGCCACTTGCCACAAGCTATGATGGCTTTTGCCAGTTCACGTTGGTGATTTTATTGTGTCCTCAGAACGGTCCTTCAAGGTGTGGAGGTTATGCCTGTTTTACACCCGAGTGCACTGAGGCTCCACATGCTAAGTGACTTGCTCAGCATCACTCAGATGGGAACTGACAGAGGCAAGATCCAGTCCTTCCTTGTGCTATCAGACCCTCTCTCTGAATATTAAACCGGTAAACCTCATGCATAACGGATGAAATTAGTCATTTACAGAGGTAACTCAGGGCTTGTCTGTAAATGTCCTACGCTCCCAGGGGACTTTGCTGTGATCTCCAGGCAGGGCTGCAGTGAGATTGTAAATAGGAAAACTGACATCTGAACCATGGCACCGGTCTTATCTGAAGAAGGGCACTACCAGAGAGGGCTGATCGGGATGGAGCCGTAAACAGGAAGGCAGAGAGGAAGAACTTGTTGTTTCTGCCCTGCTTCGCCTGGGAAGGGTGGCGAGAACCAGTGAGGAAGGGTGCCTCACTGTCCTGTGTGGCAGGCAGGCAGCTTCGTGACGTGAAGATGTTTGCTCCACTGTCCTGGTCGATGCCAGCAGGTGTGAGATTGCGGCTATGCTGAGAGAAGGTGGTGTGGACACGTGGCTCAGAGCGCAGGCTCTCGAGGGCCTGCACCTTGCAAGGAAGGGTCGAGTAACATTTCCAGATGAGAAAGCTGAGACTCGGGGAAGGTGACCTTGGACGAGCCAAAGAGGGGCAGTCTAACTTCAGAACGCTCTTGAGAACATCATTCACATCACCTCGGGGATGTTCGGCAGTAGCTTGTCTTCTGGTGGATAGTTGATGGTGGACACCAGGTCGCATGGGTGACTTGAGCTCACAGAGCTGGGCACTGTCGCAGCTTACCGGTGAGTGTGTGCCCAGTGGGGCAACCATCCCTCACCGACGCACACCCACCTGCCGGGGAGCACGGCCTCGGATTGCGGGCGTGACTTCCCCTGCTTGCTGTCTGGCGGTGTGCCCGGCTGTGCTACCCGCGGCTGTGTCCTCACCACAGGCGAATCCTAGCCCTCAGGGGAGCGGCCAGCGCCTCGGGCTCTTTGCCTCCTCTGGCAGATGGCCCTGATCTGAGTGCACATGTGGTATCTATCTGAGAGGAGTGACTGGTGGAGATGGGGGCATCTCATCTTAATAATTTAAAAATCATAAAATATGCCACTTTGGGAACAAAAGCTTTCAAAAGGAGTTTAGTGAGGGTGATTAGTCGCTTTCCACAGTGTGCAAACATATTGCTGTAACCAAAGCGTGCTTCAGACACTTGAGCATCAAAGCATCTGTGGGGGCTTATTCTTAGTGGTAAAATGTATTGCTTTGTTCGAGATCATTCCACAGTAACGAGGCACTCTAAAGGCAAGAAGAGACAGGAATTCTTTATAATTAATTTGCACTGCATGAATGTAAATGGATACTTGAAAAAAGTTTGTTCTCTTAAATATCCTAAGTATTCCCCAGTGTCATCTTCCGAATTAGTGTTAAAGTATTACTGTTTAGACAAACCCTTCATTGGTGGGTAGCATGAAGGTTACCTCCAGTCCACCCCTGCCTCGTTATCATCAACTCCAAATGTCATTTGGATTTGAATGAGTCAGAGAGATTTGAGCTTTCTGGATGTAGTCATGGCCTCTTAAAACCTGGATGCTATATATAGCATCTCAATATGAAGTGAGACTAGAGAAGTTTTATAAAAGAGGAATCCTCAAGTGTAGACAAAAGGCAATCATATTCTATTAAAATATATTTCCTTACATCTCAGACCCAGGTTGAGATACAGGTCCCCCTCAGCACCTGGCCGCATGCATATGGAGTCCAGATCTTTATGACACAGGAGTTGTATAATGCTGATCTCTCTTTTATTCCCTCGGACCAGTGCGCCATCTCTCTTTTATTCCCTCGGACCAGTGAAGTGTGGGGAAAAAAATACCGAATTTCCTCCTGTTTTCTAATAGGGCCATTGAGCAGTACATTTGCAATGCTATAATTGTACCATTTTTAAGGTCAGGCATTTAGAGTGGCACAAACCTTTGATGTGGGCTTAAATTCTGAGTATTATAAAAATTTAGTGCCAAGTAGGGACTTCCTTGAAAGACGCTCCAGTCTCCAGGGCACTACTTATGTGCAAAGTGCTGACAATTTGGGATCATTTTTTAATAAACATATCGCAAATTTGGCACACAAAATGGGGCATTTAGAAAGCCATGAAAATAAGCCCCATGCATAAAATATGGCATTAAAAAGGTAACTGTGAACTTTGCAGATGGACTAGCATGAAAAAAAGCGATCTTTTGCTAGGGTGCATGTGAGAGCTTGCAACTCTTTGCTGCACGACTAAGAGCAGGAACTTAAGTTGTTTGGTTGTTTTGAAATAACAGCTACAAAGAGGGCTCCTTCTGGTTCATCCATATTTTATTAGGGCAGCAGTTAAAAAATTCATTAGAGACACCCATCTGTAGCTAGCAGCACTCTTGAGGGGGGTTCAGATGGTGATCAGAGTTTTGAGTAGCACTTTACATGAAAAGAAAAAGACAATCGTTTATAAGAATTAATAGCACTGCGGAGAGAGGTTGTTCAGTGACTTCAGAGCAAATGCTTTCACGTGGTCTGTGAATCTCTTGCTGCTAAATTCCTCAACTACTTGCTTCAGCTGGAGGAAGTAAATCCAGGCATAGAAAGAAAAGAAAACAGAACACAGAAAAGTGGATCAGAGAGGTAGGAAGGTATTGGTTGGCAAGAGAGTACAGGTTGTGACTTTGTGCTGGATGGTGTGTGTGTGTGTGTGTGTGTGTGCATGTGTGCATGAGAGAGGGAGAGAGACAGAGAGACAGCGAGAGAAGAGAAAGAGAAAGACAGAGAGACAGGGAAGGACAGAGAGAGAGAGACACACACACACAGAAAGAGACAGAGAAAGAACAGATTGCTATTGGCCTCTAGGAGTCTACTAACAGTACAGAAAAAGGCTTAGAGTCAGGCCTGAGGCTGCTTTGCTTTAGATTTGCCTTGAACTCTGCCTCCAGGTGCCCATGTCCAGGTGTCTTTGCTTCAGGATGTATTCTTGCCTTTATTCCTGAATTGAAAATAAAAACAGCTTTTGAATGGTTACTCTGTGCCAGGCATGGTATAGGTCAGTGAAGTTCATAATCTTATCTATCTCTCCAGCAATTCCATGAACTAGAGCCCCCTTTAAGGAACAAGACAATGCAAGCAGAGAGGCTGGTGAACAGCATTCACCGAGAACTGGGAGAGCTACATTTTAAACTCCAGCAGTCTGTCTCCAGAGTCCATAACCTTTCCTAGTGCAAGGTACAGGTCCATAAACCGTGTGTGCACACTTGTGTACCTGTTTTTTAAATAAGTTTTTTTTTATTTTGGAATACTTACAGATTTATAGAAGAGTTGCAAAGACATGACAGGGTTCTTTTTCCTCAGTTTCCCCTAATGCTAACAGCTTGTACAATCATGGCACAGTTATTACATCTCAGAAATGGACACTGGTACAGCGAACTAAACTACAGATCTAAATCAGATTTCCACCAATATCCTTTCTTTGTTGCAGGATCTAGTCCAGAATCCACACTGCATGTTGCATGCGTGGGTTTTGGCCCTTACACTCCAGAGTGGGCTGAATGTTGACCTGCTGTTTGGCCCCCCGTTCCCCTCCCTGCGCCTTAGGGAAGTGAGACCGCTCACAGCAGCTGCTTGCCTCCTGGCCCCTTCCTCGTGGGAGAGCATGTTGTGGGGCCCAGGACTCCCACTGTTTGACTGAAAGTGGGAGCCTTATCCAGGCTAGAAGATTTAGAACAGATGTATGGGGACATATTTTAACTTCAAGCCACACTTTGTCCACGTGTAGAGGCTCACAGCTAACAGCCACATTTCAAGAAACAAAAAAGTTGAAGGGAAAGAGAAGATTCTGCAAAGCAACATTCTCTGTGGTGTGGCGAACGTTGTTTATGACGCACTTGGATTCTGAGCACACCAGGATGTTAAATAGGACTTTCTCCTAGAGCAGAGGTTCCCAGGCCTGGTTTCCCACTGGAATCCCACTGGGGGCACTGAGTCTCATGCCTCAACATTGTGATTTCATCAGCTTGGGACTTTGGAATTTTGGAAGGATACCCCAGTGACTCTGCTGGGCAGCCAAGTTTGGGGACCATTCAGTGTTTCCACTGGAGAGCTAAAACTGAGGACAAGAGGTGACTAGTGTCCACACACCAAGAATGGTGCCAGACGCATCGGGCTGCACGTGGCAACACCGATATCCCACAGCCCACACGTCCTGGAGCCCACATGGTTACCCTCAGTCATTTCCAGTCACTTCTTTCCCCCAGCTTCCTCTTTTTCCAGAATTCTTCCTTAGGTGGCATCACAGGCTCTTATGGATTTCCACCAGCCAACTGTGCTTCCCCTCTCTTCTCTCCAGCACAGGGCCCTGCCTTGGGCTCCAGCCCCACCTGTCTGCCACCTGGGCTCTTCACAGCCTGCTGTCTGCCTCCTTCTCCACAGGGGCCACGCCTGCCTGGGCCCCAGACATTTTGAACTTCTTTGAGCTGTTACCTCCATTCCTTCCCTCCACTGACAGTGACCTCACCTCCTTTATGGCCTCCGTAGCCTCAGTCTTTCAGTTCGGCTGCAGGGTCAGCTCCTCCACGAGGCCCTTCCCTCCCTCCTGTGGTAGGATTGCTTCTGGCCCATTCTGCATCTGCCTGTTGACGTTTCTGCCTTGTCCACCGAGCTGTGAGCCCCTTGAGGGCAGGGACTGTGGCACTGAAAACGCATTACAGACTACCTCACAGTTATAAAAATTCTGTTATTCATAGGTTGCATATATTGTCGGCGCCCACGTAACTACCACCCGCTTGAGCGATGGAACGTTACCCTTGAAGTCCCTCGCGAATCATGTCCCCTCCCCCAGCCAGCTTGTGCTGTGTCTATCATTCTTTTGCTCATTTTCGTACTTTTAGCACATACCTGTCTCCTGTGTTCCAGGAAGTGCCATCTCAGTGTGACTCAGTCAGGGCTGACATTCTTGCCAGTTACACCACAATTCTGGGTGGAACCTGTCCCTTTTGACTGTGAGGCTATTGTAGGAAGTGATGTCTGCAGCTTGGGAGTCCAAATGCTGGCATCTGGGTGACCACGAGGCTGATAGGAAACCAGACAGAGCTTTGCTGTCACAAACTCCCAGCGGCTGGCTGCGAGGGCCGTGCCCTGCAGACCTGTCTGTACCCGCAGTGCGTGTGGCTTTGAAGATTATGGAAATGCTAGATCACGGTGAAGTGGCTGTGCTCACCACGAGCAGCTGGTGAACAATCCCATCTAGGAAAACAATCTGTCTTTCAAAGGGATGGAGAGTGTCAGCTTGTGAAGAACAACATGTCAGCAAGCCTGTGGTGATAATTTTGCTGGGAGAATTCATTGACAAGAGCACTCGCTCGGCCCCCGATCGTTTGTGTGTCTACACACTGCTTGGGGAAGGGGGGTGGAGGGTGGGAGACTGTGCTGACAGCACAGAGCCTGACTTGGGGCTCGAACTCACAAACCTCGAGGTCATGACCTGAGCCCAAACCAAGATTTGGTTGCTTAACTGACTCAGCCACCCAGGCATTCCTGTGTGGTGTCCTCTAACTGTTCTCCTGGTGGCCTCTCTTGCTTCCGTGTGGTCCCTTCTCCACAGAGTGATCTGTCAAAACGTGCAGATCTGATCATGCCCCTCCCCTGCTTCAGGTCGTTCAAAGACCGTCCATCCCTCTCCAGGCAAAGGCCCAGGCTGGATGTGGCCAGGACACACAGCGGCGTCCAGCTCCGTCCCGCCCCTGCCCATCAGCAGTGTCCTCCACACCACGCCACCAGCTGGCCTTGTTCCTTCCTCTCTGGCTCTTCCCCGCAGCGTCCCTTGTGACCTCTACACCTCTTGCTCATCTGTCAAGCTCAGCCAGATGTCACTCAGAGACCCTGCCAGACGAAGCCAGGTGCCCCATTCAGCACCATGGCTCAGCACCATGGACCTGTCCATCCCCCCACCGCCAGACCTACCTGTGTGCATGTTTGATTCCTCTCTCTGCTCCCCCAAAGATGGCAAACCACAAGCAGACAGGGCCATGTGCGCCTGCGTGCTGTGCTTTCTCTAGGGTGGGGTTTGGGTTCTCTGAGAGGCGGACATCAAGACAGAGTGAGACATGCAGGAGGTTGGGTGAGGGAGCTGCCCGTCTGTGCAGGGTAAAGGAGGGGAGGAGCGCCTGGGTAGCCCAGTTGGCTAAGCATCTGACTTTTTAAAAATTTTTTTGTTTTAAATGTTTACTTATTTTTGAGAGATAGAGAGAAACAGAGCATGAGTGGGGAGGGGCGGAGAGAGAGGGAGACACAGAATCCAAAGCAGGCTCCAGGCTCTGAGCTGTCAGCACAGAGCTGGACATGGGACTTGAACTCACAGACCCCAAGATCGTGACTTGAGCTGAAGTCTGACGCTTAACCCACTGAGCCACCCAGGTGCCCCAAGTGTCTGACTCTTGATTTCCACTCAGGTCATGATCTCACGGTTTACAGGTTCGAGCCCCACGTTGGGCTCTGCACTGACAGTGCGAGCCTGCTTGGGATTCTCTCCTCCTCTCTCTCTGCCCCTCCTCTGCTCATGCGCTCTCTCAAAATAAACAAACTTTTTTTTTTTTTAAAGGAGGGGAGCAGGAGCAGGCAGGGGAGCTGCAAGGGAGGTGGGAGGAAGAGGGTCTCAGACCACAGCACAGACCTGCTCCTTAGAGTTGCCCTGTGTCCCAGAGGCCTCTAAATCACCCTTCTTCTCGCCAGTCCCAAGAGATGTTTGTTTGGGGTGACACGAATTCAGGAGTGTTCTGGAGTTCATAGAGTCTCTGCTTTGCTGAAGGGCAAAGAACTGTGAGGTAAACCAACAAAGCCAACTAGATTACCCCATTCATCTAATGTCAGATTGAGTTCTCCCTCTTCCGTGATGGAAGCATAACATCCCGTCCTGGGACATGGCTTACATCCCTTGCAAGCTGTTAGGTCACAAACAGCTGGGGGTGGGGGTGCTGTCTTGCTCACGTCCGCATCCCACACAGAATCTAGCGTTCAATAAGGAATTGTTGTATTAAAACGGATCGCACGGTTAAAATGGAAGCGCCATAAATGTTGATTTATTCCACACTAGGACTCGCCCTGCTTGCTAGAAGCTTCTCACAACAACCCGAAGCCACTTCCGAATCCTCAAGTGCTCTCTGAACTATCGAAGAAAGATGAACTCGTGCTCAGCAGAGTGTTTGTGTTTTAGTGTGTATATGATTGGATTCTGATTCTTTGAAAACAAGCTAATCCACAGGGATGTGTGGTTTCTTTACGATTCAGAATCTTTGGTTAACCTGAATGTTTTAGAAAAGACTTCAGCCTCAACCATGACAAATAGGATTAAAATTCTTTCCATGAGAAGAATACATTCATTTATGCTTCCACACTGTACATTTCTATCCAAGTCGTGTTTTGTAAAGTCTTATGTGTCTGTTCTTCTCTGACTATTCTCTGTGTTCTCAGCAGTGGCCCCGAGTGCCCGTATTTCTTCTTCGGGAGACAGACATGCTTTCCCCACAAGGCCCTGGGATCATCAAATCATTGGTGAGTCACCCAAGCCCACATGGGCACTTCATTGTAGGTTTGAACTTTGGGTCTTGGTTTTAAGTTCTTCCAAGTAAATTCACATGTATCGTGTTTTCTTAAATTACATATTTTAGATTTCCTATTTAAAAATAAATATTATCTGGCCAATGTGTATTGGAATGCCTTCTCTGTATACTAGGATTTTTAGGGAATTGTAAGGGTATCAGGAAGCTTATATAGAACATAAGAGGGGAACGGTTTATATACACCGAAGAAAATAGCAAGCAGTGCTGGGTGTTAGTTAGTAGAGGGGCAGGAGTGATGTGGACCGTTGTTGAAGCCCTGTGAACTGGGTGATCAGGACAAGGGAGCTGATGGGGAAGGGCGTTGGAAGCTGAAGGGTGGGAAGGATTTGTCCGGAAGAAGGAAAGCACTAGAGACAGGTAGATAGGATTCTCTCTGATCTGACTGGTTGACTAACCTAGGTTTCCCCCAGTTTTCCCCGTAAGTTAGATAAGCTCATGTTTCCAGACACCTTATTTGGACTGTGTGTAGAGGCCTTCTGACACCTGGGTCTATTCTAAGCTCTTGTCTTTCACTTGCTTCCAATCCCAGAGCTCACTGGGCTGGAGGGGGGGTGGAGTTGGGGGTTCTGCACAACCAGGGACCGGCAGGTCTATGTTCCTCCCCCCAGCGTCTACTATGGAGTGGGAGGCTGTGAGGGACGGGGAAGGCCACGTGAGGCACCTCTCCCTCCTCAGCCTGTCCAGGGCCAGACGGGCAGAATGCAGCCATCTCTGGGTGAAAGAACAGAAGGCACAGCTGGTTTCCCTGGCCAGCTCTCAAAGCCTGAGTGCACTTCGGGCCTCCCTGCACCTTACCGTGTTTTACTTCCTGCCTGCTCCACCCTGAAGTTAGGTGTTGGGAACGAATGTTGTCCTCCAAGGTCTGAATGTGTCACAACCCTTCCTTAACTGCAGGCAGGGCATGATGGACGGCTTGGGTTTGAACAAATCTAAGATGTAGTATCTCAGCCTGGATATATGGTAATCATTGATTTCTCGCCAGAGGGGACATCATACATTTCTTCAAAAATTAAAAATTGAAAAAAAAAAAGTGAAAAAAGGGGACTTCGCATACAGGGAACTGGGGGTCTTTTCTAGAAGTTTCAGAGCTGCCATCTGCCCAATGTGGGTTTCTTCTAATCCTTCTAGCTCATTCTAGAAGTGCCCTCCAGATCCGGCTCTCCTGAGGGTTAGGGTTCATGGAATGTGGTGGTCCCTGCCTCTTGGGCTGCCCTCTGAGAAGGCCCACGCTGGGAGATGGGATGTATGAGTGGTCTGGTGGGTGCAGGAGCTGGGCCATCCACACACCAGGCCCTCCTCTCTCATACCTGTATTTGGTGAGCATTTTTCTCATGTCTGGTCTTCTTGGCTTGTTGTTCATGCAGCACGGTGGCCCCCTGACATCTCACCAGAACCCAGTAGGAACGTGGGTTCCCATCCGGTAGCTGCTTTGTGCAGCATCTGTAACCTGGCTTAGGGGGATTTCAGAACCCTCGGTTGAGTAGCTTTAGAAAAGGCTCATCTAGCTGTAAAAGAAATGACATTTCAAAGAAATTATTTTCCCCTTGGCATCGCTGTTTCGACTTTAGAAGGGTTATCTGGGAGACAATTACCTTGCATTAAAAAAAAATAGTTAAAAGTCTTTTTAAACCAGAAGACAATATAGGTATCACAGGACTCCTTTCTCAAGGTAGGAAATTGCTGAGTTGTTTTCTGTTGGTAATTGGAGCCAGAATTCAGTGTTCTCCCTACTGCCTTTGGGATTCACTGTATGGGCATATGAGAGTTAGCCCCTCTTTTTAGCCAACCCCTGCTCCCTCCTGAGCTCCCACGGCCCCATGAATCCTCTTCTTCTTGCGATTGGGGCCCTAACATGCAGGGGACATCCTCAGATGGTGACACCCCTGAGGGAGAGAATGGGAGGCCCTTTGGGCCACATAGCATGGTGATCCAATTTGACCTCTTTAAACATTTAAAAAATTTTTAATTGGGATAAATACATAGAACATAAAATTTACCCCCTTAGCCATTTTTTAAAAATGTTTATTTTTGAGAGAGAGAGAGAGAGAGAGAGAGAGAGAGAGAGAAAGAGCATGAGCTGGGGAGCATGAGCAGAGAGAGAAGGGGACAGAGGATCTGAAGTAGGCTCCACCTTGACAGCAGAGAGCCTGACATGGAGCTTGAACTCACAAACCATGAGATCATGACCTGAGCTGAAGTCAGAGGCTTAACCAACTGAGCCACCCAGGCGCCCCTACCCTCTTAGCCATTTTTATTAAGTGTATAATTCAATGGCATTCACATTGTTGGGCAACTATAGCCCCATCTGCCTCTAGAACTTTTTTGTCTTCCAGACTGAAACTCTGTCCCCAGGAAACACCAACTCCCTCTTCCCCAGCCCCTGGCCACCACCCTTCTACTCTCTATCTCTGTGAATTTGACTGCTCTAGACACCGTATATAAATGTATATATGTATGTAAATACAGTATTTAGTATTTGTCCTTTTGTGACTGGCTTATTTCATTTAGCATGATGGCCTCAAGGTTCATCCAAGTTGTATAGCCTGTGTCAGAACTTCTTCCCTTTTTAAGGCTGAATACTATTCCATTGTATGAATTGACCACATTTTGTTTATGCATTCATCAATACTTAGGTTGCTTCTACCTTTGGCTGTTGTGAATCATGCTGCTACGAACATGGCTGTACAGATATCTCTTTGTGACTCTGCTTTCAATTCTTGTGGACAGATAATGAGAAGTGGAATTTCTGGACCATGTAGTAATTCTATTTTTAACTTTTTGAGGAACTGCCATGCTATTTTCAGCTGCACTGAAAACATTTTACATTCCCACCAACAGCACACGCTAGGTGCAGTTTTTCTACATTCTAATCAACATTTGTTATTTTCTGATTTTTAAAAATCATTTTCAAATTCGTAATTTTTTTTTAAGTTTTAGTTTAAATTCCAGTTAGTTAACCTACAGTGTAATATTAGTCTCAGGTATACAATATAGCGATTTAATACTTCCATACATGACCCAGTGCTCATCACAAGTGCCCTCCTTAATCCCTGTTGGTGTTCTTTTTCTTTTTCTTTTTTCTTTCTTTCTTTCTTTCTTTCTTTCTTTCTTTCTTTCTTTCTTTCTTTCTTTCTTTCTTTTTTTTGATAGTAACCATCAGAATGGGTGGTCCAATTTGGCCTATTAATGATTCCTTCTAAACATTTTCTGTACATTTTCATCATGTCCATTTCTACTGATTCCAACTTTGCATGCCCTCTGTCCAGAAAAAGAAAGTCAGTCTTTCTTCTGACTTCCTGTCATTTCAAGTTCTCATCCTAAGTGATATACTTGGAGGCAAAGGGTATAGGAAGAGCATGTGTTTTAGAACCAGATAGGCCTTCGTTCATGCATCCCTCCCTCCCTTCATCCATGCATCCATTAATTCATTCGCCTTTTATCAAGCAACTTAAATGCAGGGCATTGTGCTGGTTTATTGTCTCGTAATGAGCAAAACAGGCTTTGGTAAGCTATGATCTGGGAGTTCTGGGGCAAGTTAAAATTCTGAGCTTTAATTTTATTATTTATAAAATGAAAATGGTATCATGCTCCTAGGGTTGTATGTTACATACTTCCTTCCTTTACCCTGACTTCCTCTCCCACCCTCATAGCCCTTACATTCCTCCCTTCACTGCCAGCTTCCAGAATCCTATGGACACGGGTGGTATTAGCCCTTCCCCCGGACCAGGCAATTGGCATGCCCGGTTGGCAAGAGAAGACACTGGCTGAACACGTCTTGGGCTCTCTTGTCCTTTGATGCTCAAATTCAGGGAACAGGTGGCCCATGGGTCATTGCGCTCATGTCCCCAGGGATTATCACTGACACCCATTCCAAAGACTGGTGTGTGCCACGATCATAACACACGGAGAGCCTAAATGCCTAGCACTTTCCGTTTACCATGACAAAGATCCTGGACCTGTCCATGCTCTGGGGGCAGAGCAGGATGCGTGGGCCCGGTGTGAAGCTGTGTTTCACTCCTCACCACAGACCGTAGTATACCTACAACTGTGCTCAAGTACTGCCTGGTGTTACCTGTATGCTTTCCATCTCATCTGATTCATGCTGTGGCAGAGAGCCCGATGACAGCACCGTGTGGGCCTGGAGAATCGGGAGACTTTGACATTGGCCACTCAGTCACTTGCAGGGGTTTCTGGAATATCCATTTCTCCGTGTGTCAGTGTGCTTAACTGTAAAAAGAAAGTTATAATTCCTGGTTTGGTTGATTCACAGGATTTTGGTAGGGAGCAAGAGAAATTAATGTGGATGATGTACTTATTATGAGTAACAACATCCTATGCAGTGTAAAAATAATAAGTAGCCCTTTATCATACTTACTACCAGTGGCAAGCGCTGTTCTAGGCCGTCTCGACATAGTAACTCATTTAGTTAAATGCTCACAAACCACCCTGTGATGAGACAGGTACTATTAATATCTCCATTTTCCTGATAAGCCAACTGAGGCACAGAGAGGTTAAGTAACTTGTGGAAGGTCACAGCCAGCAAAGGCACATCCAGGTTTTGAGCCAGGCAGTGAGGTGCCTGAGTCTATGTTCTCATCTGCTCTACGATCCTGCCTGTGAGGTGTTAGCGTTTTTTACCGTTTCTGTTCCTTTTGCAGAGCTGGTTTGTAGAGCATGTCAGGCAGGGCCTCCTGTGATCCACTGTGTGAGAGGAACTGATGGGGATAAGCTGTGTCCCAGCTGGCTCTCCATGGTCCAGAGGCACGGGGGACATGGACAGCTCAGATAGTGAAAACTCACATACTGTTCAATAAGTAGCTAGAATAAGTGATCGCATCTCGCTTTGAGGAGTGTGCTGGCATTTGCTTTCCAATCGCTTGCTTTCCAGGCCCACTCTGGGATAAAAGTGCTGATGTGCCTAAAAGCCCAACAGGCAAGATGCTGGAGGGGTTCTGAAGGAGCCGCCGAGGTTGTGTCTCCACTGGGCCTGCTGACGTGCTGGCATAACTCAAAGCAACGCCAGCTGCTCTGCTAAACAGAAGAGCTGAGATGCTGTGTTGCTTCTGCACGTTCGAGGCAAGCACTTGGAGGGAATCATGAGAATTTTCGTCCCGGGTTGGCGCCGTGACCACTGAGCCAGCATCTTCTTTGACAGATGCACGGAGCGGTGACCTCTAAACCTAGGATGCTCTCCAAATGCAGTTCCAGCTGAGCCAGTGAGATTTGCATGTTTATGGTGCTGTTTTCTCTCTTCCTCCCAGGCAGCCGGGATTGCTTACCACCTGCAGCGTCTTTTCGGAGGAGGCGGCTGGCACGGAGGCCGGGCTACATGAGAGGCACAGCTGGGCCCCAGATCGGGTTTCTCTACCCAGCAGTGGCCACTCCGTTACGGGCCCAGGGAGCGGCGTTCGGGGAGGAGTCCCTCCAGTCTGAGTCCAGGGCCAGACACTGTGGCCTTGAACTTGGAGGCCAGTGGCGAGGCCCCTCTGTTGGGAGCCCAGCAGCCTCGTCTCTGACCATTGTGGGCCACCCAGGCCTGGCTCTGACCGCTGTGAGGGGACCCTCGGGGCTCTTTGGGATTCAGCTCAGAGCTGACACCAAACTACCTGCCAGGCTCACCAGGTCGTGTGGCCCTGGGGACACTGGGTGGCAGGGGGCGCTCCCACCCATGGACAGTTCTGAGGCCCCAGGCCCTGGCCGGGAAGCTGCCGGCGGTGAAAGAGCAAAGGGCACCTGGACAAAAGGCTGTCTGTCCTCAGAGGAGGGGAATGGCAGCAGGTGCAACCTTGAAAGTGGCCCCAGGGTCCCCTCTGCCCCGGCCGGCTCTCAGGATGGCTTCACCTCCAGCTTTAGCTTCATACAGCTCTCGCTCAGCTCTGCTGGGGAACGTGGGGAAGCGGAAGGCTGCCCGCCGTCCAGAGATGCTGAGGCCCCTTGTCAGAGCCCCGTGGAGACGGAAGCCAAGGACGCCAGCTTGGACAGGCCCCACACACACCCTCGACTTCTCTCTCCCCACTTCAACGTCAAGGCTGCTCAGAGCCTGGCCGACCCTGCCCAGATGGCAGCAGGCAGCCCCCGGCTGGAGTGTGAGACGCGTTCTTTACCGGACGTGGACACTGCCTCCTCCTGTCCCCTGGTCCCCTCGTGGTCAAAGGGCAGCGGCGTGGGGGATGCTCCCCGTTGGGAAACACTACTCAGGAGGTGCGAGCCTGTGCTGCTGGACTGCCTGCTGAGTGACCAGAGGCAGCTGGAGGTTGGTGTCTTCTGGCCGCTGGGGCCCGTGATTGTCACAAGCCTGGACCCCTTTGGTAACTGGCTGCAAAAAGATGTTGCTGCACTCCTGTTTCTTCTCTTTCAGTTTGAACACAAATCTGTTCTCATTCTCATCTTCTCTGTCACGCGGATGCTCAGATTCGCTCTCTCTTGGGCTGTACGTTCCTCTGCAATTCCTGGCCTGACGGATGTGTGGTTAGCTCTGCCCAGCTCTGCTTTGAAATAGGGGCCCTGGGGGGCTGGGGAGCTGGAACTGGCTGGTGTGGGGGGGGGAGCGGCATAAAGACAGCGATGCCCCATGTTGGGGAAGATGCCGGGCGTCGTTTGCATTTACTGTACTCACTGTATTCCATCCTGCCCTGGTGGGAACCGCCTGCCACAGTCAGGAGACCTCGCTCCTGGTCATTACATCTCTTGGACTCTCAGTTTCCTTATTTAGAGATGGTGATGCTGCACAGGAGTGTTCTATGGTTGCGGTGAGAATGTCAGGGCTTTGGAAACTAGGACGGGCTGTATGCACGCGAGCCCTGGCGGTAGGACGGTTCTGTTCACCCAGTTGTCCTACAAGTGTGTACAGAGGGTTGTTCTACTCCCGAAAGATCCTGAAGAGACCCAGGCTGACTCACTGGGCTGTGTGGCTCCTCCTGCTGAAAGGCTGTGTTTTCCTCCTGGGGTGTGTGTGCGTGTGATGTGTGCACATGTGTGCATATGTACATGTGAATTCATTTGTACATGTACGTAAGGAAGTGAGGGCCCACTCATCAGGCATTTGGTAGAAGTACCTGAAAGTGTGAAGGTCATGCTCATTTCTAGCAATCGCACCTCATTTACTTTCCTTTTTCTTTTTTTTTTTAATGTTTATGTATTTATTTTTGAGAGAGAGAGAGAGAGCAGGGGAGGGGCAGAGAGAGAGAAAGGGAGAGAGAGGATCCGAAGCAGGCTCCGTGCTGGCAACAGAGAGTCCGACGTGGAGCTTGAACTCAAGAACTATGAGATCGTGACCTGAGCAGAAATTGGACCGTTAACCGACTAAGCCACCCAGGTGCCCTGCACCTCATTTACTTTCAGTTCTTTACCTATGACCTGATGTTCCTGTCCCTGTCCCTGTTTGCCCTGTTGTAGCCCTCAAGGACCTCAGCCTAGCCATCTGATTTATAACTCCGGTGGACCGCGAAGCCAGGCCAGATATGCACACAGGTCTCCTTTTCCAGCTGACGCACAGAATCCCAAGTTAGATGTGTTCAATACTGATGCCATCGTCTTCCCCACCAAACCCGTTCTAAAGGGCCCCAGTCTTGATACCTACTTGCTGATTAAAAATTTTTTTTTTAACGTTTATTTATTTTTGAGACAGAGAGACACAGAGCATGAATGGGGGAGGGTCAGAGAGAGAGGGAGACACAGAATCCAAAACAGGCTCCAGGCTCTGAGCCATCAGCACAGAGCCTGATACGGGGCTCGAACTCCCGGACCACGAGATTGTGACCTGAGCCGAAGTCGGACACTTAACCGACTGAGCCACCCAGGCACCCCTTGCTGATTTTAATTAATGGACTCCATCCAGTTCCTGAGAGAAACTGCAAGCATTTTCACCAAGCCCCTCCTCCTCGCTCTGCACATCTGGTCAGCCCTCATAGTCCTACAGCTAACCTGCCTCTCATGGCCGTGGCCTCTGCCCTGGTTCAAATCCTTGTTAGTTTTAACCTGGGTTTTGTAAGAGATTTTGCCTTCCTCCTGTGTCTCTCTTCTCTAGGTCATCCTCTGGATGGCCAGCAGAGTTATCTTCTGGAACACTGGTGGGAACGTGTTATTCCTTGGCTTGAAACCTTTGGTGGCTCATTGCTCTTCTGGGGATGGTAGCCAAGTCCCGTATCCTGATAATTGAGACCTTTCCCGACCTGCTCCAGCCTGCCCCCATGCCTCACCCCTGCCGGCTCAGCCATCTGGTGCTGCTTCCTGTTCCTGAAGACACCAGGGAAAGCTGTGCCTCAGGCCTTTGCTTACAGTTTGCTCTCTGCCTGGAATGACCTTCCTGCACTTTTCCATCTGCCAAGCTCCTGTAATCCCCTTGGTGTGGATTTAAAGCCACTTCCTTGTGAGACATTTCCTACCCCCTCTGGACCAAATGAATCCCTCCTTCCATTTTGTTCCCGTAGCAATCTGGACGTGCCCCTTATAGCACTCATCAATCACATTTGATAATCATTTGCTTGAGGGTCCAAATTCTGCACTCGGCCATGAGCTCTATAACCACAGGTCATGTCTCTTAGACAGTTTTGGGTGCCTGAAGCCTGGCATACTTTCCGGCCCTTAGAGGTTACTTGGGTCATTTTTGTTTTTAGTGAATAATTAATCTTGTTAAGAGGGCCACAGGTACTTAATTGACACCTTTTTTGGATTGACTGGCTAAGGCGTAAGAAGACCAATTCCAGCCTTGGAGGGGTGTTTGCCCCTACCAACAATTTTCCAACACCAGCTGGGTGTCCTGTAACTCAATGCAATTCTGACCGCACCTATCCAGAGATAGTATCAGATCCCACAGCTTAAGGGCTCAGTCTCACAAGACCACCTGCCTCTTCTTCAGATGCCCATTTAAGTTCAGAGCGTCACCCGTGCTTCTGACCCACTGGCCATGGATAGGAGGCTCCAACAACCACGCTCTCCTTGGGTTCGATTAATTTGTAGAGTGGCTTGCAGAACTCAGAGAAGCAGTTTACTTAATAGATCATATATTTATTATAGGAGGATATAACTCAGTAACAACCAGAAGGAAGGCAAGGTGTGAGGAAAGGACATGGGGTTTCATGCCCTCTCCAGGCACACCACTCTCCCTGCATGTCCACCTGTTTACCAACCTGGAATTTCTCCCAACTCAGTCCTTCGGATTTTTAGGGAGGCTTCACTACACAGGCAGCACTGATTAAATCATTGGTCATTTGGGATTGATTCAACCTCCAGCCCCTCTCTCCTCCCAGGAGGTTGGGGGATGGGGGCTGTAAGTTCCCCTCCTCTCCAGTCATGTGGTTGGTTCCCCTGGCAACCAGCCCTCAGCCTTCGGTGTCTTCCTGGAGTCACCTGATTAACATAACAAAAGACAACTTTATTGCCCTCCTCACAGGAAATTTCTAGGGTTTTAGGCGTTCTGTGTCAGAAGTGAACAAAGACCAAATATGTATTTCCTTTTACGAATCACAAGGTCACAGGCACTAAGAAGAGGTTTGTATCATCATTCCAACTCTAAAGGTCAGTTTTCAGTATTTCATTGCCAAGATCTCTTTTAACAAATCTTGACAACATATCTGTATTTCTCCATCTCAAAAAGTCAAGCTTTGACTCAAGTGAAGCAAAAGTAGAATGCCGTTATAATGACCAGCTTCTCCCCCTCCCAAATAGCCAAACAAACAGAACCTCCCCTTGGTAGGGACTCCTCTGCAGTCCACACGATTCAGCTCTCTGCGTTTTGGTGAAACTGATAGTTTGTCCCTTTCTTTTAAACTCCTCTTACCTGCAGGTAAATCACATCCTCCTGAAAATCTTTTTTTTTAAATTTTTTAATGTTTTATTATTTATTTTTGAGAGAGAGAAAGACAGACTGTGAGTGGGGGAAGGGCAGAGAGAGAAGGAGACACAGAATCTGAAGCAGGCTCCAAGCTCTGAGCTGTCAGCACAGAGCCCAGTGTGGGGCTCGAACCCACCAACAGCAAGATTATGACCTGAGCTGAAGTCGGACGCTTAACCAACTGAGCCACCCAGGCACCCTAATGATTTCCCTGTTTAAAATGGTCCACAGCTTTGGGCTGCCATGCTGCCCAGGTGCAAGGAGGCTGCAATGTGCCTTACCGAGGAAACGTGTGTTGAATGAGCTTTGTTCCAGCATGAGCTGTAGCGCTGGTGGCCATGAGTTCTATGTTAATGAACCAGCCATATATATTAAAGAAGGCATCTTTAAACGGAAGCACACATAAAACAAGGTTACATCTTGATCAGTTGACAAAGATGTTGTGATCAGAGGCTCTCAGAAGCCCAACACTTGTTTCCCTTGGAAGCAATGGTTTAGTATTTGCTAACTGAGCATTTCCCGTGACGTTATAGAACACGACGACCACGAATGAGGATTGACAGAATGTGTGTTTTATGCTGTTTAGAAATAGCCACCCAGGGACACTGCCAGGGATTGCACGGGGCTGAGAAAATTGTGATCAAAGGAAATGCTAACTGGGTGTGCAGAGGAGGGAAGAGAGAACCTTATAAGTTAGCCCCGCCTCAGCTTGTGGAAGCTGGAGGAAATGGAGAGAAATTGCCTGTCTTACATGGTTGTGTCACTGGATGAGACATGACCATCAGTGCCTCTGCTTCCAGCAAAGATGGACATTCAGACATCTCCCGGGGCATCAGTTCGGCGTCCTACAGGGATCATTGATTGAAGGGGACAAAGTGAAGTGAATGTTGGCTATAAATGAAGTTTTCTTTGACTTTCTTTCCTGTAGTTCTTCTGCTTCAGCTCCAGTAACCGTTCAACAGTACCACCCCATGGGTGTGGTGATGGCAATGGTACGCTTTATATGGCAGCTGAACCACCCATACAGACTTTCTTCTATCTCTAATATGTACGACTGAGTTATTGGTAAAATTTGCACTTGTAATATGGAGCAAATCAAGGATAAAGGGGTTAATGTAATCATTCACTCATTCAGAAAGTATTTACTGACTTGTGTCTGGCTTTGGATTGTATTAGAGTTGGTTAGAAACAGACAGCAACACAGTATCAGTGTCTTCACGGGACAAAGTTGTGTTTCTTGCTTAAAAGTCGCGTTTCACAGAGGTGACTGGGGGATCTGCTCCGCAGAGTCACTCAGGAAGCCTGCCTGTACTACCTGAACGTATGAGTTAGTCACTGGGACAAGGAGGAAAACAGTAAGGATCCTACAAGAGCAATTAAATGCCCAACGCCGAAGTAACCTCTAACACTTGCAGCTACACCCCATTACCCACAGCAAGGTGGGGAAGGAAGTGTAGTCCTTCCATGTGCTCAGAGCAGTGGAGAACCAAACAAGGGTGAGCACTGCCATTTTCTACATGATTAGAAAATAGTTCTTGCCCTCAAGACACCCAAGGGTGAATGGAGCGCACAGACAAAACAAAACAATGGCTGTACTGTGGTGTCCTGAGTACTACGGTAATTTCTTGCAACTCCATTTGTCCCGCAAGCTCAGACCAAACACCCAGCCTTATTTTGACTTTCGTGTCTCCTACCTGCGATCTGTTAACAAACCCCATTTTTTCTGTCTTCCAACAGCCATTTTCTGAATGTGTCCAGGATCAGATCCCTTTTCATTGTCTTCACTATTCCCACTATCATTCAGGCTATCGTCACCTCCTTCCTGGGCTGTTTCCATGGCCTCCCCTGGCCATCCGACTTCTTCCTTTGCCCGCTGCAGTCAGAGTGAGGCTATTCAAACCTCAAACAGGTCATGGACTTTGTGCTCAGAACCCCCCAAGTGCCCCCCCATCACCCTCAACATCAGAACTTTTCAGTGGTCTTCGTGTCTCTTCATGATGCATTCCCCATCGCCTCTCTGACCTCATCATCTACAGCCGCCTTTAATCAGGCCATCCCAGACTCAGCGATGTACTTTACAAGGCCAGCAACACTTTGCCAAGAGCCTCTGCTCTGACTCTTCTCTTTGTTGAAACGTTTTCTCCAGGAGCCCCAGGGTTTCCCCTTTTACCACTTTTAAGTCTTTGCCCAAATGTCAGTGAGATCTTATTTAAAACTGCAGCCCCACCGCCTGCCAGCATTCTTGATGCCCCTTATTGGGTTCTACGGTTTTTCTTCTTTCCCGACACTCATCACTTTGTAAGGCTCCACAAACCGTACTTATTATGTTAATTTTTGTCTTCCTGCACAAGAATGCGTGTCGAGAGACGGTTTAGAATTTTGTGCTGTACCCTCAACACCTCAAACTGGTGGCTGACACCCCGAGGAGACACTCAGTGAATATTTGTTAAGTGGGTCATATGACTAGGTCCAAGGACAGGTCACTATGGCAATATAGAGGAAGGACATTTAACACAGGCTGGAGAGGGTGACACCTGAGTTGGGTGCTGAAGGACATATAGGTGTGAGGCAGGCAAGGGTGGGAGGAAGGTGTGTTTTAGGGAGCAAGGCCAAATCCATTCACTGATAGGCCAAGAATCCATCTTCAGAAAATATCTGGGCTTCCTGTCGAGAAGAAAAATACTTAAAAATGAATGTATTGTTAACTCTCTGACAAACGACGGGATCACTGTGTCTACATGTGGGTTAAATAAGACGATACTGTTTTCTGGAAGGGTTTTGTGGAGTCCTTCCTGTCATTGTCACCCAGCCGGCGGGACAACCTGCCGAGTGGAAGCTCATGTTCTTCTCTTGGCTTCTCTTTCAGTCTCAGAGTGTTTATCTTCATAATTTTAATGTGATTTTGAGAACAGTGAGCATTCAGTCAGGTCAGGAAATTTGCGTTCCTTTTTATTATGCATTTTTTCATGCAGATAAGGGTACAATGTGATGTTTTTGTTTAAAATAACTTTCTAACTCTTTCTGTGGACTTTATACTCAAATTACACTTTCTCTTTATATAACTTTTTTTTTGAGAAGCTAATGCATCTGGCATGGGAAAAATGTACATTTGCGGTTCTTTTTTTAAAGGAGAATAAAGAATTTCAGTTTTGAAATAGTTTCTAAATGTTCTTGGCTTAAAAAAAATAAGTTTGCTTGAGTGCTATTGTAATTTGGCTTTCATTTTTCCCCCTTCCTTCAAACCAACATAGGTAAAGTCCTTAAGATTAAAGCTTCAGAAACTTCAAGAAAAAGCAGTTGAGGAAGATGATTATGACAAGGGTGAGTTTTACTTTATTTTTTATTAATTATTTCTCATTTTCTCTGGAATGTACCATTTCTCTTTTATCCTCATTCATACCTGCCTTCTACACCTCAGTGAATTGTGTGGTCTGTTCCTCTGATCACCTCCACTCAATAACAATTGACTGTTTTACCGCACTGTTATTTTGTGGATTTCAAAGCACTTTATGAGCATTAATCATTGGGCTATAAATTTGTTGATAATCCAGAAATACTCAGAGTACTTGCACAATGGAAGTTATATTAACTCATCATCTGCCTGCTTAGAGTGTGATATATCTATAATTTATTCATCCATTGAAAAAATATTTGTTGTACACCTATTGTGTGCTGCGCAATGTGGCAGGAATAGGAAAGTAAGGTGGATGCATTATCTGATCTTGGGATGCCTGTAAATATAAGTCCCCAAGAAGCTTTTTGACTTCATACTCTCCGGGACCAGAGAGAGAAAATGGGATGAGTCTGAGAAATGCCAGGCTGTGCCAAAGGGATCAAATGTATCAAATTCCCATGTAGATGCCCCCAAATATCCATACGAGAAAGGAAAAGTAACGTGAGACCAGACGATGTAGGAGTTGGTCAGATGCCACAAAAAAACAGTTAACATGACCGTCCCAAAGTAGGATCTGCAGCAGAAACAGCTGACGTGGAGCTGAATGGACACAGAGCAGACTGGGTCAAAGGAAGGATTTCAGGAATGGTTGGCCTGGGAAGAATCTTCAAGATTTCGGATGCCGATTGCGAGATGCCACAGCCATTTCTGCTGCATCTGGGGAAGAGAGAGGACTTAACATGCAGGTTCCCCCAGACACTTAGGAAATAGAATGCAGACTTAAGGATTCTTAGCCTAGAGGCTTGAACCTTCAACCTTCTTGACCCGTTTTCTCGTGTTCCCAGTGAATACGTCACAGACCACTGGCACCGGGGCACTACAGGAGTGGGATGAGTGATCTCCAACAGGAGGCGGCAGATCCTATTCTGGAAACACCCGGAGCTGGTGCTGTGTTGTGTTGTCAGTACATTTACCACGGAGGTGGGGGTTAGAGTGCGCCGGGGTGGGAGGAGGGGGAGGAATTGGGGAATGCAGGTGGAGGTCTAAACTCTCCTGCTGTTTCTACAGGCGGCCTTGATTTTGTGAGGGTGCTAGGTGGGAGAGAGGAGCGAGTCTGAGACAAGGGCCCCCATGAACCCCGCACAGCTGTGGGCAGAGAGCACATGAGCGGTGCCTGCACCAGGGTGCCCCCTGCTGAGTTTTGTCTGTGAAGGGAGCCTAGGTTTGCAGCTCCCAACTGCTGCCCAAATTAACTTTCTCTGGCGTGGGCCTTTAGCACACAGCTCTGCTCTAACACACAAAACTGAAGACACAAGTGGAAAACCAAGCCCTCTTTTTCTGATCGAGGCCTGGTGAACTTTTCCGGACTTGGTTTTCTCAGCGGGCTTCATTAAACAAAGGCCTCGCTTCTTTAGTCTTTTCTCCAGATAGCTCTGAAACACCCAAGGGAACAAGGTTGGATAAGATACGCCTCATGAGGGAAGCCAAAGGAACAAAGACACCTTTATTTAGTGTTTCCATCTGATTTTTTTTTTCTTGTTTCTATGTCAAGAATGAGAATGTCTCCTCAATGAGAACTGGGAGGGCAGGCCGGGCCGTCCGCGTTCCACAAGCCTTCTGGGTGGTTGGGAGGTGTACTGGTGTGTGAGAAAACCCCAGTGCAGGGCTCTGCTTGCTGGAGGACCAGGCCGTGGTGCAGCAAGCCGCCAGCTGAGTTCTGGAGGCGGGGGCTGGTCAGGGGCTCTGTCCCTCCTGATCCACCCGGAGTCTGTGGGCAAGCACCCTGGGAGGCACTTAACAGAGAGTCACATACCTCCCCCCTCCTGTTTAAACTCCCAAACCTTGCAAGCCTGGTTTAGGGTGTTGAGAGGTGAATGTTCTGATGAAATGTGCAGAGGGCCTGGCACGTAGTGAGTCGGGAGTCAGTCAGTGTTTTGTGATGAACAAGTGAGTTGCTTGCTGCTGAATGCATACGCACCCTACCCCCCCGCCCCCGGATGGATGTCAGGCTAGAGTGAGCGCAAGGGCCAAGAACTCTCACCACCTCAAGATGGCTTACGCAGCTCATCCGCAGTCTGCTGGGGCGGGGTGCACGTAGGGAAGATGTTTGTGTGGAGCGTGGCTTATTACTTAAAAAAATTCCTACTGAGCATCTATCATATATAACAGGGCTTCTCAAACTTTAACATGCATGTGAATCGCCTGCGTAATGTGTAAAATGCACCTTCTGACCAAGGAGGGCTGGGCTGGGGTGGAGACACTGTTTCTAGTAAGTTTCCAAAGGATGCTGCGCAGTGGTCCAGAGAACCGCACCCGGAGTAGGGATGGACTACAAGGACGACATGGGGCCATTTTTAAAGACCCACCGAGCACTGTCCTTAGGATTTTCATCTCAGGTGTTTTATGGCCCGGGAGGGGAAATAGCACAGTACACAATAAGGGTAGTGAAGTTACACATAACCTGTCCCTTAAAATATAAACAGAAGGAGTTCCAAAAGGGGAGAAATTACTGCTGGTGGTGGGGTGGGTGCGGATCCAGCCCTGTGGAGAAGGTGATAGTGTAGACGCGCCTCGGAGGGTGTGGGGGATGCCATCTGAAAGAGCATTTTAGAGAACGCAGAGGGGTGTAAAAGCCACCGTCCAGCAGTTTGTCTGGACGTGACATGTGAAGTCGGCTGTTGTTGGAAATGGATCACTGCAGGGCCCAGTTGGAACAGTGCATGAACTGGCGCATAGTAGGTGATCACTAAATTCTCATAAACCAAGGGCCAAGTCATTAGGGAAGTTGGATTGATATTGAGGTGGAGAATTTGTTGTAATGAGATTTGTTGAAGTAGGATTTGAATGAGATTTCCTTTCTCACATGGCTTATCCAGGGGTTTAAGAATTGTGACTTTTCTTTATACTCAGCCTTTGCAGTCTGTGAGCGGACTCACTTCTGCCTCAGTGTTCGTGGCAGCTGTGGGGCTGTGCTCTGTCTCAGGGGAAGGGGGCTGCTGGAGTCTGAGAGGTTTGCCGGGAGAACCTGGAGGGCTCTTCTCTGGTTTTGTTGCCTTTCTCTCTTTCTTTCTAGTTTCACTCATAAAAATGACTTTGAATTCCAGAGAAAGGAGCACTTGGCACAGAATAGAAAGTTTCATGTTTTATCTCCTCAAAGTGCCAGCAAATTGACCTGCTGACGCCTTGTGGGGAAACCTCCAGGGCTCTAATTACATCTCTACTTCGCCTGGGAAGTAAAGTCAATAATTCCTTCTATTCTTGAATGGGGCCGGGAGGGCTTGGCAGGAAAAGAATAATACTATTTGGTACTTGCTTAGATTTTTTCTCCAGAGGCTCGAAATGCTTTACTGGTTTCATCCCGTTGGTGCTTGTCCCATGTCTGTGGTCAGCTGAGGGGTGAGCGTGGGACCTCAGAGTCCTTCAGAAGGAGTGAGTGCCGCCCGGAAATGGGAGATGGGGCTCAGGGTCTGTGACACGCTGGGAGGGGAAAAAGGAGAGCATGAACAATGACGTCCACTGTGGTTGATGTTCTAACTGTCCCTGCACCGACGTGACATGTGGTCTAGAACGTCCCCCCTGCCTGTGACCATGTTCACTGCTCATTTCTGAAGCAAATGGGGTGAGGTCGTGGGGAAGAAGGAGAAAAATTTTGGGAATTCGCCATTTCAGTGACTCACATCACTGTGATCTGTAGCACAGCTGGCTTTACCTGCTTGTTTAGGATTTCTTTCCTGGTGCGAAAAGCAGCCAGCACTGAATTGGTTCCTCTGTCCTTTGTCTCCACCAATGTCATTAGGACAAAACGAGAGTATGATGTGAGGCATGGAAGGAGGAATGATGACCGCAGAGGCCAAGCATAAAACCAGTCTAGACAGTACCCAGTTCTTGCCTCAATTGTCATAAACTTGGCTTTGCTTTCTTTAGCAAGATTGGTTTGTCCACAATTGCTCTTTGGTGACGGTGTGCAAATCATCCAAGCCGACAGCCCTGTCTGTTGGGGGGATCCCACTCTCTATCTCCTTTACGGTTTGGCATCTGAGTGGCTTCCTGGAGGTTTGTGCTTAGAACCAGAAGCCCCGCTTTGTCTTCTCTTAGCTGTAGAGGTGCCAGAGCCCTTTCAAAATGGCAGCTGGATGCCACTCGGGGGTCCCCAGAACAGGAAGGGCTACTCTTGGCACCCTGTGTTGTTCTGTGTCCCTGCTGAAAAGGTAGGCTGCATTTGGGGTCTGCTCAGAGACACGACTGGCGCTTGAAGATGTTTCCAGAGAAAAGAGCCACACTGAGCACACATGGGAATGAGAGTGCAGTTTCTGTCAGCGGTCCCCCTGCACATGCACTTCCTTTTCTCCCTGCACCCCAGGGTTTGGAAACACCCTCACTTGGCCTGCTATCTACCGGAGTCTGTCTCCATTGCTCTGGGGGGTGCTTGCAGGAAGTATCAGGAAAAGAAGCTAAGACAATGCAACCAAGTGAAATAAATGACATTTGGTACACATTCCTTTTCTGGGGTGTGTTTGTATGTGGTGTGTAATATTAATGTGCAGCTGTCCCACATCCTCTCCCAGCTGGGCACTTTCCCACACGCTGCTGATCACATCCCAGCATCACTGTGGGAGGAATCGGCACTGCCCCGAGTCTCCGGCCAGGCCACGGAAGCTGCTCGGAAGGGACTAGCCATGTGCTCCAGACACCCATCCCCTTTGCCTCCTGTCCTCGCTGGCTCTCCGAGCATTGTGTAATCCAGCATGGAAAACTGAGCTCTTGAGGAGTTGTGGGGACCGATCCTAGCCAGGAGGTTTCTGGGTTCTGGAATCTCTTATTTACATGACAACTAGGGAAGGAACAGAGGAGGGTTCCACGCTGGGATACAGGGGTGGGGGGGGGGGAAGACTTTCCATGATTTTATCTTAAAACATTAGGCTGTTAGGAAATTTGCACTTGAATTATTTCAATTTTAGTCTTCAACATTATCCTCACCAAAGTGGAACTTGTGTGTCTGCTTCCTCTTATTTTAAGTAGAAACTTAAAAATTGAAGGATGCCTGGGTGGCTCAGTTGGTTAAGCGTCCCACTCTTGATTTCAGCTCAGGTCATGATCTCACGGTTTGAGTTCGAGCCCCATGTCGGGCTCTGTGATGATGGTGAGGAGTCTGCTTGGGATTTTCTCTCTCTCCCTCTCTCTCGGCCCCTCCCCTGCACTCTCTCTTGAAAATAAATGAATTTTAAGAATTTTAATTCAAGAAAACTTAAAAATTGAGAGATGAGCTATTCATTAAAACATGTTGTAAACGAGAATGCGGACAAACGCCATTTACTTCACCTAGTTGCATTGTCTTAGCCTCTTTTTCTGTTGACAGAAGAGTTTATGACTCTGTAAATTAAGGGCCACAATCTCTGCCGGTATTGGCTTTCAGGTCACTGTTGGTATTTGCAGTTTGTGTGTTGGCATTTTTCATGAGTGCTAGGAACGTAGTACGTCGTGTAACACCTACTTCAGATGTGGTGAGCTTTGTGCACAGACCCGGATGGTCTACCTGTGTATGATAAGCTTCCCTCTCATATGTAGCACAGGATGTGGTTGATGGAGCAGGAAGGTGGGCAGAAGGCCCTCTTGTTTTTAGAAGACTGACTTTGAAGCTCCTCCCACAGGTTTTCCACGTTGCTGCTATCCTCCCAGAGTTGCTGAGAGGCTGGCTGGGATCCCAGGAGAGCAAGCTCCCCTGAGGGAATGTTCCATCTGGGCCCGAGGAACTCAGCTGCTCTGCAGGTGCCAGACAGGACCAAGCAGTGACTTAGATTGTCTGGGGACAGCTCACTGGGATAGAGTGATCATCTTGTCTGTGAGGGCACTTAGGGCTTCAGAAATGTCAACAATTTCACTTGATTTATTGCATGTTCAAGGAGTGCTTCACCTCTTTCTACAGATTGAGAAATGGGTAACAGGACTGGAAGGGGTGTCCGTTCCTATACAGACATTTGATAGAAAAGTTTAAAAAAAAAAGGCAGACTTTAGTGACTTAAGTGGGCTGATTATCCCTTTCCCTGTCTGCAAAGGAACCTGGCTATTATTGGTATCTTTTTTTGGTCTAAAACCCTGCAGATAGTTAAGAGCAGAGCCTGGCTTTTAGGCCAGTATATCACAGTACCTTTCCACATGAACAATTTTTTTACTGAGTTTTTTCCAGGTTCACCGTCCCATGGTGGACCAAAAGAAATGTGTACAGGATGTTAGCTTTTTTCTAGAAGAATGTTAGCTTATTTGGGATAAAATATAAATAATATGAATGTGTGAAATTTCAGTTAACATTAGAATTGATTGAGTGTGTGTGTGTGTGAGGGCTCTCTACTTTCAAGAGGAAGAGACCCAAGAAGCAGAGGAAGAGAGGACTTACAGTTTGGTGTGATGGTGCTGGGGTGGTGAGTGGGGTCAGGAGATCCAGAGTGCCAGGACCCTCACTTTTCTCTCTGCAGTTTGATTTAATCTCTCAAAACACTTGTTTCACTTACCTGTTGTTGCATATAGTAGGCTGAAAAATGGCCTCCAAAAGATATCCACACCGTAATTCCTGGAATTTGTAGATGTTACCTTATTTGGAAAAGGCTCTTTGCAGGCATGATTAAATCAATGATCTTGGGATGAGATTATCCTGGATTATTGGGGTAGGCCCTAAATGCTATCACATGTGTCCTGAAGAGAGAGGCAGAGGGGGGACTAGACTAGTAGAAGAAGAGGAGGTGATATGATCACAGAAGCAGACATTGGAGTGATGTGCCCACGAGACATAGAATGCTGGCAGACAACTGAAATTGGAAGAGGCAAGGAAAAGATTCTCCATGAGAGTCTGTAGAGGGAGTATGGCCTGGCAGACAACTTGATTTCAGCCCAATAAAACTGATTGCAGACTTATGGCCTCTATGAAACTATGAAAGAATGTGAAAGAATAAATTTGTCATTTTAAGCCTCTAAGTTTGCGGTTATTTTTTACATAGGAAACTAATATAGTGCATAACAAACCACCATAAAATTTAGTACTTAAAACAATGTCAGGGAGTGACATCAAGAAAATGGCAGAATAAGCAACTCCAAGCACTCATTTCCCTCATAGAAACATCAAAAGAGAAGTAGAAAGTGTCAGAACCAACATTTTCAGAACTCTGGAAAATACGCCAAGGTTTAGAGCAACCAAGCAAACATTGAACCAAGAAAAGGCAACTTGAAAATGATGGGAGAGCTTTGTGGCTCTTGCTCTTGTCCCAGCCCTTCTCAGGACAGCAGTGACCTTGGAGATAACAGCTCACATTCCTGGTGTGGGACTCTGGTCCTTGATTCCCAGGGAGCAAAGCAGACTTTACTTGAAAATTATTGCATGAGTCTGTTCTAACCTGTCTAGGGTTCCCTAAAGGACTGAAATCCAGTGTTTGTCTCTGTTTTGGCTAACTCAGGGCAGAGGCTGGAAAAATGGCAGACATTGCTTGAAAACACTGCCAGGTTAACTAACAAACTTCAAACACCTGGGAGAAAGGTCACTGGTTGTCTAAAGGCCAGGAGCAATAGCTGGGGCACATCTTTGGGAAATTCAGAAGTACCTGTGTATATAGGGAAATTTAGAAAACCACTTGCTTGCTCAGGGCAAGATACATGCTCGGAGAAGAGCATAGAAGACACTAAGCTTTCATCTAAGGATGATCCTGGGGCTCAGGGCAAGCCTGCTCAAGTGTTGAAAGAGTACTCCAGCACAGAACCAATCTGCAAAGACTGGAAGAGGAATTTGTTTGTTTTGGTGTCTCTGTGTGTGTTTCTTCTTTTTTGCTTTTTTCCCCCTTGGCTTTCTTTTCTGTTTTTTCTTTTTCTCCTGGCATTTGAAGAAATCGTTGTCTAAACACTGGCTGAACACTAGCTATAAGAACAGAGAATGCAGTGACCACACTCCTCAAGGAATAGTCTTTGCAAAAATAGTTTGGAAAAGTATCTAAACAGATGGACCACTTCAGCCTTCAAAAATGTTGATGACAACAAAACAAAAACAACAGAAAGCCCCACAAACTGGGGAGTTTGGAGAATCTGATTTCCAGAGTCACCACATTATAATATTCAAGTGTCCAGTTTTTAACAAAGCATCACAAGGCATACAAAGAAACAGAAACACATGGCCCACTGAAAGAGGCAAAATAAATGGACAGAAAACATCCCTGAAGAAGCCCAGACCTCAGACTTATTGAAGACCTTAAAAAAACTGTCTTAAAGATGTCCAAAGAGTTAAAGAAACATGGATGAAGAACTAAAGGAGATCAGAAAAACAATGTATGAACAAAATGAGAATACCAATAAAGAAATAGAAATTGTAACAAGGAATCAAATCTGGAGCTGAAAAGTATAACTAAAATAAAATATTCACTAGGAGGGTTCAACAATAGATCTGAGCAGGCAGAAAAACAATCAGCAAACTCAAGACACAACAATTGAAATAATTTAGTCTGAAGAGAAGAAAGAGAAAAGAATGAAGAAAATTAAAGATGGTCTCAGAGGCCACTGGGAGATTATCAAGCAGACCAACATATACCTATGGGAGTTCCAGGAGAAGAGAGAGAGGAGCAGGAGAATATTTGAAGAAATATTGGCTGACCACTTCCTGAATTTGGTGAGAGACATGAAACTACAAATTCAAGAGCTCAATGAACAACAAGTGAGGTAAACTGAAAGATACAGGGAAACACATAATCAAATTGTCAAAAGTAAAAGAGAATCTTGAAAGTAGCAAGAGAGAAGCAACTCATCACATACAAGGGATCCTCAATAAGACTGACAGCTATTTTTCTCATTACCATAGAGACCAGAAGGTGGAGGGAAGATATATTTAAAGTGTGGAAAGAAAAAAATTGGTGATCAAGAATTCTATACCCAGCAAAACTGTCATTCAAAAAAATGAGGGAGAGGGGAGCCTGGGTGGTTCAGTTGGGTAAGCATCCAACTTCAGCTCAGATCATAATCTTGAGGTTTGTGAGTTCAAGCCCCACGTCAGGCTCTGTGCTGACAGCTCAGAGCCTGGAGCTTGCTTCAGATTCTGTGTCTCCCTCTCTTTCTGCCCCTCCCCCACTCTCACTCTGTCCCTCTTTCTCTCAAAAATAAATAAACATTTAAAAAATGAGGGAAATAGTAAGAAATTTCCAGAAAACAAAAGCTAAAGGGGCTCATTACCACTAGACCTGCTCTGTAAGAAATGCCAATGGGTGTCCTTCAGGTTGAAATGAAAGGACATTAGAGAGTAAGTTGAAGCCATATGAGGAAATAAATAAGTCAGTAATGGTAAATAGATGAGCAAATATAAAAGCCAGTATTACTGTATTTTTTGTTTGCAATGCCACTTTTCATTTTCTACATGATGTAAAAAAATAAATGCATAAAATTTATAATTTATAAATTATAAACCTATGATACTGAGTGCACAGGGTAAAAAGATGTAATTTGTGATAGCAATAACAAAGGAGCTGTATAGGAGCAGAGTTTTTATATTCTATTGAAGGTAAGTTGATATCAATTCAAATCAGGTTGTTATAACTTTAGAGTGGCAAATATAATCCCCATGGCAACCACAAAGAAAATATCAAAAAAATATACACAAGAGGAATCAAAACAGTTTGGTACAAAAAAATCAATTAAACCCCAAAGAAGACAGTAATGGAGGCAATGAAGGACAAAAAAAAAAAAGACTTACAGAAAATGAATAAGAAAATGGCAGAACTATGTCCCTCTCTCTTTTTTTTTAAATTTTATTTATTTATTTTGTGAGAGAGAGGGTGCATGCTCCAGCATGGTAGGGGCAGAGAGAGAGGGAGAGAGACAAAGAGAAAGAGAGAGAGGGAGAGAGAGAGAGAATCCCAAGCAAGCTCTGCACCATCAGTGCAGAGCCTGATGTGGGGCTCGAACTCATGAACTGTGAGATCATAGCCTGAACTGAAGTTGGATGCTTCACTGACTGAGTCACCCAGGTGCCCTAGAACTATCTCCTTCTTTATCAGTAATTACTTTAAATGTAAATGGATTAAACTTTGTAATCAAGGGGTGCCTGGATGGCTCAGTTGGTTAAGTATCTGATTTCAGCTTAGGTCATGATCTTGCAGTTTGTGAGTTTGAGCCCTACATTGGGCTCTGCTGTCAGCTCAGAGCTCACTTTGGATCCTCTGTCTCCCTCTCTTTGACACCTCTTCTGCCCAAAAATTAAATAAATATTTAAAAAATTGTAATCAAAAGGTAGAGACTGACGGATAAAAAAATGATCCAACTATATACCATTTACAAAAGACTCACTTTAGACCCACTGACACAAATAGATTGATAGTCCATGCAAATGGTAACCAGAACAGAGCTGGGGTATCTATACTATTAGACAAAATAGACTTCAAGTAAAAAACTGTTATGAGACCAAAGAGGCACTATATTTTGATAAAAGCATCAATTCATCAAGAAGATACAATAATTTTAAGCATATATGCACCAAACAACAGAGCCCCCAAATATATGAAACAAATATTAACAGAATATGATTCTCCATTATAGTTGGAGACTTCAGTACACTACTTTTAATAATGCTGAGAACATCTGGACAATTGATAAGGGTATAGAGACTTGACTAACACTGTAAACCTTCTAGACTCAACAGACGTGTATAGAACACTCCAGCCAACAGCAGAATGCATTTTTCTCAAGTGCACATGGAACATTCTCCAAGATAGACCACATGTTGGGCCACAAATAAATCTCAATAAATTTAAAAAATTGTAATCATACAAAGTATCATTTCCAGCCACAATGCAATGAAGCTAGAACTGAAAACTGAAGGACAATTGGAAAACGTACAAAATATGTAGAAAACTAAGCAACACACTCTTAGAGAACCAATGGGTAAAAAAGACATCTCAAAAGAAATTAGAAAACATTTAGAGGTGAATGAAAAGGAAAACCCAACATCTCAGAACTCATGGGATACAACCAAGACAGTGCTCAGAGGAAAATTTATAGTTGTAAATACCTATATTAAAAAAGGAGAAAGATCTCAAAATCAATAACCCAACTTTACACACCGATGAGCTAGAAAAGAAAAGCAAACTAAACCCAAAGCTAGCAGTACGAAGTAAAGATTAGAGCTGAGATAAGTAAAATAGAAAATAGAAAACCAATAGAGAGAATCAATAAAACCAAAATTTAGTGCTTTAAAAATATCAACAAAATTGACAAAGAAAAAAAGAGAGAAAATGGGAACAACTAAAATTGAAAATGAGAACATTACTCCCAAATGTATGAAATAAAAATGAAAATTAGAGAATATTATGAATAATTGTATGTCAGCAAATTGGATAACCTGGATGAAATGGTCCAATTCTTAGAAAAGCACAAATTACCTACATTGACTGAAGAACGAGTCAAGAGACGGAATTAGTAATCAAAAACCTTCCAACAGAGAAAGGTCCAGGACCAGATGGCTTTACTGGTTAATACCATCAACCATTTAAGAGGAATTTAACACTAATCCTTCTTTAACTGTTATGAAGAATAGTAGAGGAGAGAACACTTCCTAACTCATTCTATGAGGCCAGCATTATCCTGATACCAAAGATGAAGTCATCACAAGAAAGAAAATTACAGATCAATATCACTTATAAATATGGATGCAAACATCCTTCACAATGTTGAGGTATGGATGCAAATCAAAACCATACCCACTAGGATGGCTACTATAAAAAAATGGTCAGTAACAAGTATTGGTGAGAATATGGAGAAATTGGAACTCTCATACACTGCTGTGGGAATGTAAAATGATGCAGTACTATTGAAAACAGTTCGGTGGTTCCTCAAGAAACTAAACATGTGCAAGCAATTCTACTCCTAAGTATTTTCCCAAAGCAATTGAAAGCAGGGACTCAAACAGATATTTGTATGCAAATGTTCATGCAGCATTACTCGCATTAGCCAAGGGGTAGCAACAAACCCAAATGTCCATCAGTAGATGAATGGATAAACAAATTGTGGTATGTCCACTACAAAGGAATACCATTCAACCGTAAAAAGGAATGAGGTCCTGATACATGCTACAACATAGATGAATTTTTTTTTTTTTTCTGGCATAGATGAATCTTAAAAACATTACATTCATAGGGTGCCTGGATCGCCCAGTTGGTTCAGCAGCCGACTCTTGATTTCAGCTCAGGTCATGATGTCACCATTTGCGAGTTCGAGCTCTGTGTTGGGCTCTGCACTGACAGTGTGGAGTCTGCTTGGGATTCTCTCTCTCCCCCCCGCCCCCCTCTGTCTCTACCCCACTTATGCTCTCTCTTTCTCTCAAAAATAAATAAACATTAAAAAACCATTATGTTCAGTGAAATAACCCAGACACAAAAGGACAAATATTGTGTGATTCCACTTACACGAAATACCTGGAATAGGCAAGTTCAGAAACAAAGTAGAATGGAAGTTAACAGGGATGGGGGAGGGGAATGGGTAGTTACTGCTTAATGGATGCACAGTTTCTGTTTGGGATTATAAAAGGTTTTAGACATGTTAAGTGGTGATGGTCACACAACATTGTGAATGTACTTAATGCCACTGAATTGTATATTTAAAAATGGTTAAATGGCAAATTTTGTATTATACGTATTTTACCACAATTAAGAAAATTAATGCAATGTGCCCAAACCCATTGAGTTGTATACTCTAAATGGGTGATTTCTATGGCATGTGAATTATACTCAATAAAACTGTGTAAGAAAAACAAGGACAATATTTATTTTGCTCATGAATCTGCATTTTGGGCAGGGCTGAGTGAGTGTAGCTTATCTCTACTCCAGGCGTCAACTGGGGTGGCTTGAAGGCTGGGGCCTGGAGTCACCTGCAGTGTTGGTCACTCAAGTGTCTGGTGGTTGATGCTGACTGTCTTGTGGGTACTTGGCTGGGTCTGGGACACCTGTAGCCTTTCCATGTGGCTGTTTGGCTTCCTCATTGTATGGTGATGACATCCTGAGGGACAGTTGGGCAAAAACTATTACTTCTTGTGGACTGACCTTGGAAGTCAGGCAGTGTTACTACTGCTGCATTTTACTCATTAGAAATAAGTCACTAAGGGTGATGTGACCCATGCTTGAGGGCAGAGCAATTCCCCATCTTTTGATGGGAGGAGTGGCAAAAGAACTTGTCGGTATCTTTTTGAAACCACCACAGACTGCCCTTTATTCTTGTGTGTTTTTACATTCTTTCCACATCCAAAATATCCTCATCCACTCTCAAAGCCCCTCAACAGCCACATATGATGGCATCAGGTTCAGGGTGGATGTCCAGGAGCTCCATGTGTAATTCACGGGGAGCTGCAGGTGAGGGTCCCAGGGTGGGATTCTCCGAGCACAGCTTCTTGGGTACAGTTTCTCTCGATGATCGCTCAGAACACTTATGTTCTGAAGCTACAGCTTGTCACCCCCCACAGTCCCAACATAGGATGGTGGGACAAGTGTGGGATCACTGCTATAGATACGTGTTCAGAAAGGGGGGATGTGGGGGCCACACGGCAGCCATGGGTCCACGGCGATTCTGAAATCCAGCTGGGCTTCTGTTGCCAGTTTCTTGTTTAGGGTTTATCCCTACTGCCTGGCAGTGATTTTCCGTGGTTTCCCTCGGCTCTGACCCGTGGGCTCCTGGTTCTACACCCTGAGTCACCCTTCCTTGTCCATAAGCAATAGCCTGAATTTGGAGCCAAGTAATTTTCTCAGCCTGCTTTCCACCCATACAAGTTTGGGGGCCTAAATGCCTTTTTTCATCTCGTACTTTCCTTGTTCTCTCCAACTTGCCATGATTCTTTGAAAAATGTTTTGGATTTCATATGAATCAA
The DNA here is from genome assembly GCF_027475565.1 of Acinonyx jubatus. NCBI lineage: Eukaryota > Metazoa > Chordata > Mammalia > Carnivora > Felidae > Acinonyx > Acinonyx jubatus. The sequence goes on from NC_069393.1 coordinate 2,683,415, forward strand.
TTTATAATCCACTTTATCAGACAAAAGCTATGCCCACAGATCTCTTCAAGAATAGCCTCTTTTTCAGGCTCCCTGTAAGGTTTGCAGGAGGTGAGGCAGTGGGAACAATGCTCCTAAGATTCTTGCAGGGCTGTTTGACTGTTTGAAAGGGTCTGTGATCTTTCTGAGATCTTAGAAAGGGTTTTACAGTTTACGTCCTTGGCCTCATGTCTTAACCATATTTTCCGGCAGCACTCTGGGGTTGCTCTTTGCCTGGGAGCTGTTTTTAGCCTTGTTTGTCATCTGATGAAGCTGGGGATCAGGACCAGTGTTAATTTCAAGCCCAGCAAGTCCTGACTTCTTTATAGGAAGTGGTTTCCTTTGCTTCTTTCTCTGTTCTCACACCGTACTGTGGGTAGTAAGGAGAAGCCAGGTGGTCGCTTCAGCCCCCTGCCTGGAAATCTCCCTAGCCAGACTACCCAGCTCAGTGGATACACTTTCTATTTTCTGTGTCAGTGTCACTTTCGGGGACAGTGCTTTCAAACTTAGGTTCTTTGTTCCAGCTTCTGGTAACATTTTCCTCTGTCTCCTTGATGTCCTCACCCCCCCCCCCCCCCCCCCAGCCTCCTCAAGATCAATCTAACTCTTCTCCTGTGTCGTTAGGGTCCTTCCAGCTTCCCAAACCTATGGCCCAGTCCCAAATCCGTGGCCACGTGTTTTGGGTTTTGTCATGGCAGAACCCCACTAAGGCACCAAAATCTGTTCCTGTTATCTGTTGCTTTGTAGCAAATGACCCCTATCAGGCTTAGGGGCTTATCAAAATGACAACATTTATTGTGCTCAGAATAATCTATAATTTGGGGAAAATCTCAGCAGAGATAGCTCTTTTTTTCTCCATTTGGCCTTAGCCGGGCAGCTCACAGAATGAGTGAGGCCTGGGGTCATCTGAAGGCCCGCTCTCATGTCGGGTAGTTGATGCCTGTCAGCTGGGTTGTGGCTGGACTGCCCATTTGTGGCCTTCCCGTGGGGCTGCTTGTCTTCCTTACAGCGTGATGGTGAGTGTCCTGGGGGTGGGGAACAGGGGAGGGAGGCGGAAGAAAGTCTGTTGTCTTTTATGATTTCATGTAGAAAATTGTGTGGTGTTAATTCCACCACATCCTGTTCACTTGAAGCAAGTCACCAAAGTTAGCCCATCTTCAAGCAGAGAAGAGTTAGGCCAATGTTTTGTTTTTGTTTTTGTTTTAAATATATGTATATTTAACATTTATTTTTGAGAGAGAGAGAGACAGGGTGCTAGTGATGGAGGGGAAGAGAGAAGGAGACACAGAATCTGAAACAGGCTCCAGGCTCTAGCTGTCAGCACAGAGCCCAACGTGGGGCTCGAACTCACAAACTGTGAGGTGATGACCTGAGCCAGAATCGGACGCTCACCTGCCCGAGCCACCCAGGCGCCCCTGGACAGAGGAATGTTTTAAGGCGAGCATACCAGTTTACTCCACCTGGCAGTTCAAGACTTGTGTACTAACAGCACCATGACTTGAGAAGAAAGGAGACTTCCCTCCGCGGCTCCAGTTTGAAAACTTTCAGGGCGGGCTTGGGACAGGTGCCAACTCCTTGGACCAGTTGCTGTAGCTAAAGGGGTGAGGTGGTGCAATTAGCCAAGTTGTGTTTACCTGTCTGTCTCTGTGATGAGGTGGGTACATCTGTTATGAGAAGGTGAGGGAGCTGGGGCCAAGCAGATAAAAATAGTAGCCTAGTGAAGCACACACACGCATGAAGTAATTAAGAATGGTTGAGAACAACGTATGAATTTCAAAATGAGGGATGCTAAAAATATACAAGAAGACTAACATGGAAACGCTCTGTACAGAGTTTATTCATTTAGTCAGGAAACACTTATTGAATGCCTGCTGTTTCTAAGCACTCTGCTGGATGATGGGAAGCCGTGGTGAATTAATACAGTCCTTCCCCTCCCAAAACCTGCTCTCACATATTAGTTTGAAGTTGCCTTTTATTTAGAGACTTTCCAGAGACTTTTGTCCTAATCCTCCCTAGGGAGCAAAGTAACCTTTGATGTGTCTCTGACTGTGGTGACATTTAGGGGGGCTTTGTGTGTTAGGTTAAGAAAAAGTTCAATCCATCACTTGGTTATTATGGGGCTGATTGGCCCAATGTCCTGGCAGTGAATTGACCGATTGATGAATTCAATTGGCGGGATTAACCCTTCTATTTCAACATGAAGTGACAATTAGAAATAATTAACTCCTGTTCAAACTGGGATAGTCAGTGCTTAAAAATACCTTTTAGCAAGCTGTGAAAGATTTAACAGGTGTTTATTTACATATTCAGTTCTAATTTTCCGTATGTTTTTAGTTGAGGTAGAATTTACATACAGTGAACTGTGAAATGTTTAATAACCCCCTGTGTACCTCTGGGTGAGGTCAGCTCAGCAGGCAGAAGGGAGAGTCCCAGGACTAGATAAGGAGACTCAGTGCCAGTGTGGCAGTGCCTCTTTGTCCTGTAACGTGTCCTTGAACACCAGTTTGCTCCTGGGTAAGCGAGGAGTGAGAATACCTATCCTTCTGTGTGGGTGGAAGGTTAAATGTGGTCATGGTGTATGTGAGGTGCTTCGTGCACAGGTGTGAAAATGCTGAGGTGGGGCTTCTTCTGAACAATGTCTACCAGCAGTTAGCATCTGTACCTGCAAAGAAGATAGAATGATCTGGCTTCTTATTTTCTGTCTGTCAATAAGAAGCTTATTGGCACCTAGCCTGATTTCTTTCCAGCTGCAAAAAATTCAGAAATGAGGTAAAGCAATATATATTAAAACATGCAAATTATAATGAGGCATTTAAGGCTTGACTACTCTTCACATCTTCCTGTGACAAAGTATTTTTCTTCTCGGTGGTAAATCTCATGACCTTGAATCTCATTCTCTGCCTCATTCTCTGTTGCATGACATTGGATGACATTGAGGAAATGAGTTTGAAACTCTGCTTGGGCTTTGGAAAATTGTGTGTCCTGGTTTTGAGGGTGGATGGAAAAAAAATAGAAGAGGAGGAAATGGAGACATAAATGGAGGGTGAAGACAAGGGGAATTGAAGGGAGGTTGATTTTGTGCTCTGGTCATTTTTTCTGTGGGTCTCTGCTGCTTTGTGACCTGTACCTTCTTGAGCAGAGAGGGTTAAGGTTCAATTCCCAGACAACTATTTAATCCATCCACTTAAAACGGTCATTTACAAATGTGGTGTCCATTTCCTCTGCATAATGGCCATGATATGGTGCCCCTGCCCCTACTTGGGGCTCCTTGCACTGGTGATTTATCATGGGACAGCTAATCTGTTTTTATAAACTGCCCAGGCACTTAATTAAATCTGGCATCCTGTCTCATGTGAAACTGACAGCAAATTTCCTACCTGCACATCCTCGATGATAGAGGGTCGCACCAGAAGAGAACCTTGAGTGGCCGTTCCCTCCAGATTTAACAAGCACTGCAGCCTGTCGTCTGCTGCTCCTGCTTCCAAATCAACAAGGGCTGAAAGCATGGCGTGAATATATCAGCTGCTCTGGAGGCCCTGCTTTTGCAGATGAATCGTGACCCACTCTGAACAAAAGTTACATCGGGAAATTTGAGTACGTTTCCTATGAGACATGGAAACAAAAATCTTTGTTTACCAAGGTCTTCAGTTGGAAGGGGGCAGACGCTGTGCCGAACCAAAGAGTATCCCATGGGTTCTGAGTAGAAAGCTCTAGGGACAATCTTGACCTTTACTTTGGGGCTGGTGGCTGGGGGTCATGACCAGGAGCCTTGACACAGTTTTGAATCAGCTCTGCCTGGTGCGTCTGCCTCCTTGAGCCATTAGTGTGAATCGTGCATTGGCCTTTTGGTCTTGTTTCAGTGAGGAAAGACAGACCAAATGGGACAAAGTGGCAAGGCACTTATTCAGTGTGGGGACTGAGTGGCATCGTAAAATAAAGTGGTGAAGGGAGAGAGTATCTCGGCAACCTCCTGAGACGATCTCAGCCAAAGTCTCTGAACCCCACAACCTGAACACCTCTCAGTTCTGCGTGTTCTGTGAGCACATTGACCTCACAGTTCTGTGCACCGCCCCCTTCCCCCCCCGCCCATACTTTGTTTGCCTGCTCATTCTAGCCTGAAAGTGGTTTTCAGTATACCTTTGTTTCCTGACAGTCAGATCTCTCCATTAATAAGGGAAAGGGGGGGCATCTGAGTGGCTCAGTTGGTTAAGCGTCCAACTCTAGATTTTGGCTCAGGTCATGATCTCGTGGTCCGTGAGTTAGAGCCCTGCATCAGGCTCCATGCTGGCAGTGTGGAGCCTGCTTGGGATTCTCTCTCTCTCCCTCTCTCTCCCTCTCTCTCCCTCTCTCTCTCTCTCTCCCTCTCTCTCCCCCTCTTTCCCCCTCGCCAGCTCGCGCGCTCTCTCTCTGTCTCAAAGTAAATAAACTTTAAAGAAAAAATAAGGGAAAGGACTTGGAGATGTGACATCACTTTCCCCTCAATACTTAGATGTAGAATGTAAGATCCATCCCTTCCTCTATAAGTTCTTGATCTCTGGCACAGCCCAACTCCTCTTGTTCTGGTTCCTGCTGCAGTGAATGGGGCCAAGCAAGAAAAACTGGGAGTCATGCTGGACACTCCCCCCCTGGACTTTGAGCCACTGTATCTTTTAGATTTCATCCCCTAAATATCTCCTCCTTCTGTCCTCAGATCTCACCAGTTGTTGCCTGGACTGTAGTCTCTTAAAGGGTCCCTGCTTCCATTTTTGCCCTGCTCCGATCCATATTTCACCTTGTAACCAGTCTTCCTTGTCAAAAGCATATAGGGTCACGTTTCCATTTCACATCTCTCCATGATGGACATTTTCAGGATAACTGGTAAACTTAGCCCACAGTAACCCTGTCTCACCCTGGCCCTGGCGTAGCTCATTGATTTCTTTTCTTGCCACTCCTTTCCCTTTCTTTCTAATGCTTCAGTAGTTCCTGAAGGCAGAATGTCTGTTCCCGATCAGTTTACACCTCTTCCCACATTGCCTCCCTCCTTCTCCTTCTTAGATCTTATTAGACCATCAAGACTTGATTTCAGTGCTCCTTCTTTTGGGTTCTCTGCATGTTTCCCTAGCCTCATCCATATTATGTTCTAATATAGTTGTTGGCTGTCCTCTTGGCTGAACCGTAAGCTGTCTGAGGGAGAGAATGAAACCTTGTCTGATTTTATCTCCGGCATCTAGCATAGTGCCTGGTCAAAGTTGACTTTTTTTTTCTTCTAATGTCTATTTATTTTTGAGAGAGAGAGACAGAGTGCAAGTGGGGGAGAGGCAGAGAGAGAGAGGGAGATACAGAATCCGAAGCAGGCTCCAGGCTCTGAGCTATCAGAACAGAGCCTGATATAGGGCTCAAACTCCCGAACCATGAGATCATGACCTGAGCCAAAGTTGGCCACTTAACTGACTGAGCCACCCAGGTGCCCCTCAAAGTCGACTCTTAAGAAATGGTTGTTGAATGAACAAAGGAAAGATCAAACTACATCCCATCTACAAATAACAATTGTAATCTTTATCTTGTTATTAATAGTAAGTCTACTAACATAAAGTCACAGAGTAACCTAGTCATAAAGTATTAGTGCCTTTCAGGTCAACATAGTTAAAAACCTGACAACGAAGTTAGGTTCTTCCATTTACTAGCTGTTTAAGCTTGGAAAATTACATAATCTTCCAAAGCTTTGCTTTTTCCCACCTGTACAATGGGTATCAGAGTTGTTTTGAGAATTAAATGAGGTGGTGTATGCTAATTATTAGTGTTATATAAAATGCTGAATGAATGTCAGTTACTACAATTACAATCGGCAGTAAACTATTTAGATATTTAGGTATTATGAGTCTATACAGATAGTGTTTTAGACCTGCCATCTTTGTGTTTTTCTGTTCTAATTTGTTTGTAAACAAGTTATTGTCAGAGCAGCAGCTGGAAATACCCTGGATTGCCTAGTTTAATACATTTTGAGAGCAGAGAGAAATCAGAAAGCCCATACATAGCAGAGGGACTTTTTAATATTTCACAGTAGACAAACAAAGTTATTTTCCGTCATGGCAATGTATTGGGTGGAATGACCTTTATCAGTTGATGACAGTGATGGAGCAGAAGGGACAGTTTTCCACTTGACCTTTATACAATGTGCCAGCTTGTCTCCTAACACAAAATAAGTTACAATTGACAGGCTTGATAGAACAGTAACCTGACAGAAGCTTATTGTTTGGAAGGAGACAGTCACTCTCGCAGCCCCCATTTGCTATAGAACGTGGTGACTTTCATATCCCCAGGGGTGCCTTAGAAATGAGTACTACCTAAGTCAGTGCCAGAACATTTAGTGTAATTAGTTCCTCTGGGAGTTTGTTTTTAAATGAGATTTGTTCATAATGAATGTTTATTGCCATGGACTTGATTACTCTGCACGGACCAGACTATATTCTTTCAACTTTTCTTTGTTAGCTCTCTTTCTCTCCTCTTTGCCAAAACATCACAGAATGTTTTCTGCACATCTTTCTTCTATTGCTTCATTATTGCCTTTCCATAAACTTTACTATTCCCTTTAGTTTTCTGCGGCGGGGCATTTTCCCTTGAGGCTTTCCTCCATGAGGGCTAACATGTGAACTTTGCAAGTTTACTACTTTTCCTAGGTACTGGTGGTGCAGAAGTGGCTTTGAGAAGCAGGGAGGGAATGTGTTGCAGTTCAGCCTTGCAGGCCAAGTGGGGGAAATGGCTGCGGAGGGTCAGTTGATCTGGGTTGTAGCCTTACTTCTGACACTAAGTGCATGGACAGTCACAGGTGATGTACTTCTCTTTAGGATGTCAGAGGAGGGATTACATTTTTATTTGGAGGAGATGGAAAACTGGTAGCCCCATCATGAACGTTACAGGTAGAAAATGGGCATGTCATTCTGGGACTTTTCCCAGAGCCAGATCTGTGATGTGACAGATCCTGGCTTCATCTGCTAAATGGGTACGGTAACATCTGCCCTATCCACCTTGCTGGGTTCATGTGAGAAACAAAGGAAATATTAAATATGGAAGGTGTCCTGGTTGGAAGAACTCTGGCTAGGCCTGTCTCTGGCTGGAGAGTAGTGGATTATGCTTTCTGCCCTTTAGACTTTTCCATACTACACATTAAAAAAGAAAAAGAAAAAGATAAAAAAAAATAGGAAAAATCAGAAAGAAATATACAAAAAAAAAAAAAAAGCTTTCCGAAAATGAGAAATCTAATAAAGCCCTCAGTACCATAGCTGAGGATTTGGCCTCGTGTTCCGAGTAAGTAAATCTCACTGAGATTAATATTTTATGCATTTCTGTGGAATCAGCAATTCACTCGCATGTCTGAAACCGGAGTCTGTCCCTAGCAAAACAGAGGGTGAAGATGCACATCTTCTCTTTTTCTTGAAGACCTTATAGGACGAGCTGTTCCCTTTCGTCACGTGGACTCGGGACAATAACACAAAGTTGGCAGCTTGCGGTTGGCAGTGCTTATAGCTCCTCAACACTTTGAATCTGTGTATTTTTTCCAAATGCCGGCAGACTGATGGTCACACTGTGTTCTGGGGGGATCACGGGGATCCTTAGGGGAGCTGGAAGGGAACACCATCCCCAGTCTCAGAGGGTCTTGGCTTTTATCGGTTGTTAGTACCCAGTGAGACTGCATCTCCAGAGGGTTCCGTTGCTAAGCAAAACAGCAGCAGCAACGCCAAAGTACTCGAAAAGTTTGCCATAAGGCTTAAAGATGATACCTGAGAAACTCTGAAACTGTATTGAGAGGAAGGAAGAGAATCCTTCCAAACCCAGGTTTCTTCTTCATATTGAATGGAGGCTTGACGTTTGAGTGGCCACAACCACAGCACGCTAGACGTGGATAGCCTACGAGGACGACGGCATTGACCTCTGCTCAGGTCCTGAATGCTGAGGACAGGATTGCCCAACGCGCTTAACTATGAAACAGAACCTCCCAGTCATCCCCATGGGGGTGGGTGCTTCTGATGAGCTCACGTGAGGGTGGTTTTCCAGCAGGAACAGCAGTGTGCTTCAAACACAGTTAGTCCCAGTCAGGGGTCTTCTTCTGTGTCCATTCCACTTAGTGGTGTTCATTTTCTTCTCGGCAGCTGGAACCAATTGCTTTGGATCCACCACGGAAACCTCAACATCCTGAACAAAACTCCTATTAATGAAACTCCCTGGGTTTAAATAAAACAAAACAAATAGATACTGACACAGAGCCAGCTAATTCGTCTTTAGACATAATGAAAAGAAAAAGAGGAGTCAGGTGGAAGAATGTGCCCATTTAAGATAGGGTGGCATCTCCTCTCTCTCTCTCTCTCTCTCTCTCTCTCTCTCTCTCTCTCTCTTTCAGGATACCAGTTGTTTGGATGCTGGCCACGGGCTTGAGAAAAGTCAGCTGGGCACCGTCAGGCCTGTCCCAGTAATGTCCCCACTCTCTATCATGGCATGAAAAAACCACTATTGTTTGACATCTGTGTTCGAACAGTTAGATTTTGGTAGGAAAAAAACCCCACCCAAAAATGACTGCAAAAATATGCTACGATTAGTGTCAGTCGTGAGAATTCAACTTTTGGGGACTTGAGGACCGTAACTAAGCACGCATCTCCCCCCGCCCCTGCCTCAGTGACAGTACGTACTAATTGCAGGTACAACATCTGGGCAAGAATTTGCTTGCCCTGCAAACCCAGGTCCGTAACATGATGACAGTCCTCGTCCCTCCCTTCCAGAATTGTTGCTGAGAAGTCGGACGCACTGGCTGTGGACTTTCTCTTGTTACGCAGCTTCTTTCCGTCCTGGTTTAAGTGACAGGCATTGCTTTTGTGCAGTCCAACACCTCCATCAAAGGTTAAATTTCTTTCTTTCTTTTTTTAATATTTAATTATTTTTGAGAGACAGAGAGAGAGACACAAGCCAGGGAAGCGCAGAGGAGAGAGAGAGAGAGAGAGAGAGAGAGAGAGAGATGGAATCCACAGCAGGCTCCAGCAGGGGCCAGGTCCTGTAGGTTGATGGCATCCCTCCAACATGCATTCAGGCCAAAACAATTCTGAAAAAAAATTTTTTTTTCAACGTTTATTTATTTTTGGGACAGAGAGAGACAGAGCATGAATGGGGGAGGGGCAGAGAGAGAGGGAGACACAGAATCGGAAACAGGCTCCAGGCTCTGAGCCATCAGCCCAGAGCCTGACGCGGGGCTCGAACTCCCGGACCACGAGATCGTGACCTGGCTGAAGTCGGACGCTTAACCGACTGCGCCACCCAGGCACCCCTAAAACAATTCTGTAAGTAGCCAGCATGATGTGGTCACAAGTCATGCTACTCTGCTGCTTTGTCCTCATTCAGGAGGTGGCTTTAGAATACCAGGAGAACGGAAACGGAAGGACCGCATAATCCTTCTGGAAATATCACAGACCTATCCTTCCCTCGCCTTTGATAGATAAGGGTGAACAGTGAGATCTCACCCTCCTTGCAAGAATTTTGTGTGCACCTGTTCAGGATTGCTAATTAAGGGAGGACTTTCAACCTTAATAGAATCAACCAAGGAGTAGAGCTGGCATTATAATGCAGTCACTACTTAGTAGTTAATGATATTATAATTTCTTTTCATGAAAACACCAGTGCATTGGTGCCTGTTACCACTTGCTTGCTGCTGCCTGCAAAATAATAAAGTGGGTGAGCACATAGCACAAGATTATCATGGGAAACTCAGAAACTCTTCATTACACCCAAGTCTGAAAGGTTTTTTTGTTTGTTTGTCTCTTTTCTTCATGGATACCAGTGTTCTCACTGTAATATGTATATATGTATGTATGATGTATGTATGTACGTATGTATGTATGTATGTATGTATTTATTTATTTATTTATTTTAGAGAGAGAGATAGAGCATGAGGAAGGGAGAGGGGCAGGGGAAGAGAGAGAGAGAGAGAGAGAGAGAGAGAGAGAGAGAGAGAGAGAGAATCTTAAGCAGGAGAGCCTGACTCAGGGTTCAATCCCACGACCCGCGATCATGACCTGAGCTGAAATCAAGAGTCAGACGCTCAACCTACTGAGGCTCCCAGGGACCCCCGACTGCTGAGTTTTAAAGAGATTTAGTCTGAGTTGAATTAAATCTGAATCAACAAGGTAGTGCTGTCAGAGTCGCTTTCACTTTTGCAACAAGTCTGCCACTTGTATTTTTCACAACTGTTCACGGGCATTTTTCACTTTCACCACAATTTGGTGGCAGAAATTGGACTAGTATTCTCATTCCTAAAATAAGGAAACTGAGTCGTAAGGAGGCTACATAGTCTCAAGGTTACAAAGTTGTCCCCAGTGAATCCAGGACTAAAATCTGGATCTCTAGATCCTTTAAGCAAAGAAATCAATTTAAAATGTTGATTTTCTTCCTGTACCAGAGGCTCATACATGCAGAGAAAAGAATCACATCACTTTCCTCTCCATTGTTTATGTGATTTTTTTAAATACATACTTAGATATTTATTTTCAGGATAACATCTTATACAATCTGTGATGTTTATCTTTAAGATTCTAGTTTTAACAATTATAAAGCCAAGATTTATTTTGGCCGCATGCATATATCACTCCTCACTCGTTCCATAAATCCTGGTTAAGTGCCTTTTATAGCACACACTACATTAGGTACTGGGGAGACAGTGATCGACAAGGCAACATTGTCTTCTGCCTTCAGAAACCTCTGGCACAGTCTTCCTGCTGTGGGATAGCACTTTCTGTGAGTGCGCATCTGGGCCCAGAAGTTAGACTTTTCCACCAAGTGTCTGTTACTCTTATCGTTATTGTTAAAAAAATTTTTTTTTTTGTAGCTCAGGGGTTTTGGAGCTCTGTCTTTGGAGTTATGCTTAATTGAGAGTCCTAAATGCCGTCTGAAACCACATGGGGAATTCAGTTAGTTCTGTAAAGGACCTGAGGTGTTTCTCGTGTCTGCTTTCTGTTACTATTACATTCCTGCTCTGGGAAAGTGTTCCCACTAACTCCAGTTTTGTTTCTAATATCTGCACGGTATCTTAGGACTCTGGGAAGATACTCTTACAACTAGTCCTGCAGAGATTTCTAATTTCTTTAGCTTCTTACTATTTTATAGAGGCGTTGCTTGAAACTAGTACATATGCAGCTTCCCAGCATGCTAAAAGCATTGCTCTTTATTAGTCATTCTTATCATTGGCTGCTGTTTTGTGATTTCTCTCTATTAACATCGCCTTTGAATTGAAGGTCACTGTTTTATTTGCATTGTGGTGCTTCTGCCAAAATAAAACAGCTTAATTCTACTTTGTTCTAAGGAACTAGTATCCTAGTATGCTTTATTCCTTCTGATTGGATTTCATCCTAATGGGAATGGCTCAGGCTAGTGGAAATAATTTATTCAATCTTCTTAGTTTTTTTTTTTTTTTTTTTTTTTTTTTAGAATATGCCGTTTTACCTAGATCCCTTTATGCCACTCAAAGAATTTAAGCTGTTCGTGTTGCCGTGTTGTTAGAGATCAATTTAGTACGATCCTCTTGGCACTGAGCATTACACTGGTGTGTTCTATTTGTCTGTTGCAGAAAGGGTATGCACATCAATGTGGTTTGCATTACCTTTTTAAAAATAATGATGGTAGCGGTTGCTCGACAGTGAACTCCTAATGTCCTGAATTCCATTAGAGACAAATGTGTTAAAAGATCTTCTACAAAAAACAATTAAGTCTTAAAAGACTGCAGGCTGTGGTGGTTGCCATTACAACAGAAGAGAGCCTGTGGTTTTTGAGCACTGACAAACAGATGTGTCCGGCTGATTTTTTATGAAAACACCAGCAGAGCAAATTACTCATGAAAAGTCCATTCATGGGAACTAATTGAATGCCACGTCCAGTTTAATAATGAAAACTGAGTGCAACCAAAGCCAGGAGAGGGAAATAATGAATAGGCATTTGAATCCTTCCATTTGTATGACTTCTAAAAATAGCCTCAGTGCCAATAGTACGTTCTCATGTCCGAGAGGCACATCAATCTATTAAATGGCCCAAAGCTCTTTAACATACATGGAGAAAGATAAAGCAGCCCTTGAGGGAGAAACTCAAAAGTGACCATTTGGATCTTCAGTAGTGTCGTTTTACAAGGTTACGAGTGATGTGGAAAAGGTCCGAGAATCATTGGCCGGATCTTTAAGTTGTTTCCTGGCTTGCCAGAAATTTTCCTTGGCCAGTCAGTGTGCTGTACGAACTATTCTTTTTGATTTCTGTCTTAACTAGACTATACCTAATAAGCTTCAATATTCAGTGTACGGAGCTGGTTCATTTATCAGCCATGCATCTAGAGTGCTAAGTGACTTAGTAATTGCCTACGTGATTAACCCATTTCAGTAATGACTGATCATATATCCAAATTCAATTAAAATAATGAACATGACATAAAAAATAGTTTCTTGTGGGAGGATCTGCCATTACATGTTCAACAAGAGTTTCTCTTTCAGAGCTTACACAGTTTGAAGTGGCTGAAAAACAAATCACACTCAAGTATTTGACTTCATAGTCCATGCTGGTTGACCCCGTGAAGGAAACCTACTTGCTATTGCCTGAATGTACTGGCTGATGATTGCCTTTTATTTCTAAAAGTGGATTTTCTTTCGCTAGTCATTAAAGCAACACATGATCATTGTAAAAACATGTAGAAAGTTCAGAAATATAAATAAAAGAAAAAATCATCTTTATTTGCGTGGCACAGATAGGGCCACTGTTAATGTTACGTCCTTTCTGACTTTTCTTCGTTGTGCTGTTGAGTGGCTTTTCGTCTCTTGTCCTTTCTCTTGGGTTCTCTGCATTGTAACCATTTGGAAATGATCTAAAGAATGTTTCTCCTTCTTGGGGAAGTGCTTTCAGTTCCTATCTCCTAATAAGCAGCAGGTGATGGCAGTGGTGGTAGGAGTTGGTGGGGTGCTGGTGGAGAAAGTGGGGGTGCTGGTAGAGGCGGTGGGGGGCTGGAGGGGAGGAGACGGTGGGAGTAATGCTGGGGGATGGTGGGTGCCTTCTCTGGCACTTACAAAGAAGCAGACAGCTGACAATTGCCAGTAGGGAGGGTCAGCCAGCCCAGATTCTGAGCCATGAAAATGGACCACATGTATACCGTGATCTGGTTTTCCACAGTACCTATGAAAACATACTTTAGGGAAGGTTTTTAATAGTTCTAAAAATATGAAGCCTCTATAAAAGGTAACTGGCCAACTTTGGTTGGTCAGTTACTTTCCTCTAAGACATTCGGTGATTGACATTTGATGAAAGAAACATTTTCCTATACTTTTAGTTTTAGGAGTTGAGGCAGAGAGTATTCCAGAGTGATCCATACCCAACCACCCTTTCAGAAACTCATGATTCTAAGGAATTTTGTATGTTTTCTGATGTGTCTGAATACTGCAACTTTAAGCATTATTTGTTTACACCCTTAAACACACTCTTCTACACACACACACACACACACACACACACACACACACAGAGCTTGCTGGTCATATGACCCACCCAAGACCTGGGGAAGTCCCTGGACTTTTCATTACTTTTGTTATTTTGATCCCTCACAATTTATTTTGCTTGGTAAATTCTTGCTGAGAAAGAACAGATGTTTCAAACCAAACTGTCTACTGAAATATTTCAGGGCCAGTCAACAAATGTGTATGAAGAACAAGGCGATAGGCTAAGTGCTGAGCAGGTGAGTATCGTGGCAGAGTATTGCTTGTCTTGCAACATTTTTCTGTCTCCCCCAAAGGTTTGTTTTTCCTTTCATCCCACAACCAAAGTGATTTCTCAGTCGTCTTTCCTCACGCCGGCCGGCTTAAAATATAACATTTCTAGAAATCCTCTTTGGCGTACCCTGAAAAGATTGGTGGCCCAGGGAAACGAAGCTTACCCTAAGCAGTTTAGCCTTAAGAATTTGAGGAACCGAATCTCTATTTTTATGCAGAAATCAAAGGGTAGCACAAGGAATCAGTAGGCTATTTTTAAAAATATACTACTTTTCTAAATAATAAATGACCCAAGATTTTATGGCTGATTTTGTAAGAAAAGAAATTGAAAGAAAGTCACTGACAGTCTCACTGACAAAACTCTTAGTTCTGCCTCTTTCTTTCTTTCTTTCTTTCTTTCTTTCTTTCTTTCTTTCTTTCTTTCTTTCTTTCTTTCTTTCTAAACATACTGGTAATCGTAAAAGTACAGGTAACATCTACATATAATCTTGTATCTTGCTTTTCTCTTGTAATGTTCAAATATTTCCCCTTAGTTTTTCTAACCGGGTTTTGATTCGCCACATATCCGAGTGGGTATGCCCTTATTTATCTAACCATTTCCCTTACATTGGATCTGAGGCTGTTTCCGCTTTTTGCCAGTTTGTTACTTTGTGTCAGCTACTGACTGCTTTCTGTGAGAAGGAGGGGATGAAATGGCAAGCGAGTTGCTGGAAGAGTTTGTACCTGTGTGGTGCATTCAGGTGTGTGTTTCAGGGGGTTGTGGTCGCTGGGGGATGTGATCTGGCCGGTAGAACACAGCAGTTCAGAACACAGGTTTTGGAGCAGCAGATACTGGCTTTATTTCTGAATCTACGTAGCCATGTGACTGATCTAGGAGAAGTTTGTCAACTTCCCATGAGCCTCAGTCTTTTGATCTGCAAAGAGGGAACAGCCCTGTTTGCCTCATGACATCATCGCTAGGGTAAAATGTTCGGCGCTTGGTGTATGGCAGGGGTCGTAAGGGGGTTGCTGCTGTTCAGTGTCTCCACTCTTCCTCATCCAAGTACAGTCATTCGTTAATTTACTCAGCTTTCACCCAGCCCCTGTTGTGTGCCTAGCACTGAACGAGATGTTGGCATGGCAGAGAGGGATGAGGCTCAGGGCCTGCTCTGTGGGTCCCACAGTCTCCGGGGACCCAGACAAACGAGTAGACAGACAAGGTCCCTGTGTGACTAGGGAAAGTCTGGGAGCAGGTACTGCTTCAGGGATGGCTCCCGGGAAGCATAACAGGAAAAGCCCGGAGTTTTTATGGAAAAAGTATGGAAAAGATCAGTGTTCACATTCTGGCTTTGCTGCTAACTCATTCTGAGGTCCTGGGCACGTTATTTTAATTCTCTGCAACTTTGGGTCTGCGTTTGTATTCCTGCTCTACACGTTGTTGCAAAGCTTGGAAACAGTGTATACATAGTGCAGCCGCCTTGGATGCTCCGAAATGATGCGAGATGTCTTCCGTGCCCCGATAGCGATCGGTTTTTATGATAATGAATCTGACAAAGTCCAGCATTTGAAATGTCAAAGAGTGGCTCAGTTGTGCTCAGGTTATTCTGAAATACGTTTTATTACAGTGCAGTTCTTTGTAAACTGGCCATCTACACATGATGTGTATGGTAATGTGGACATATTAGAATATTCAGCTCGCGATGAATAGCGTGTCTTGGCCATTATGTAAAAACCAAGGAAAAATGACTTATGAAGACACTGATTGCTTCTTAGCTTTAAAGAGCCTCCTCAGAATGTAGAATGGCTGTACAGCCAAGAATACGGCTTATTCCATATTTTCTGTCATCCCATAGACAGAGCGAGGCAGCAGAAATTGAATCTGTTTAGCAGAATGTCTTTATGTGTGAAGATTTCTTGCTGCTCTGTAAATGCTTATTTGCTTATTTATTCATAGATGTAGAAAGTACTTTTCTTTCATTCTGTTCCCGAATTATAGCCCCAAAGTAGCAGGCACTTAGTACTGATGTGCTAAGGAATACAGATGAGCCCTGACCCTCAATTAAACATTAATAAATATGTTGTAGTGGCATCAAAAAACGCATTTACTTGGCCCAAAATGGAATGAGATGATGCTTAGCATTTTTTATTCTGGAGGTCCTACAAGTAAAACATGTTAGATCCATAAATTGAATACACTGTATCAATTAGAACATATTATTCAATGTATCATTTTGCTTAACCCTTGATAATGTCTTCTGTAGTTAACTTTGAGTTTTGTTGTTTTTTTTTTGTTTTTTTTTTTTTTACCATTCAGCTATATTTACAAAATGCAACCAAAATTTCTAATATCATTG
The DNA here is from genome assembly GCF_027475565.1 of Acinonyx jubatus. Taxonomy (NCBI): domain Eukaryota; kingdom Metazoa; phylum Chordata; class Mammalia; order Carnivora; family Felidae; genus Acinonyx; species Acinonyx jubatus. The sequence goes on from NC_069393.1 coordinate 2,699,517, forward strand.
CTATCCTGTCACTCAGATGGTCAGTGGACCACATTTATTCAGCACCTGCTGTGTGCATCACTCTCTACAATTCTGGCTTTAAATCTTGAGCTTCAAACTGAAATCAGATTAACAATGCCTACAGAAAGCTTGCAGAGGTTTTAAAGGAAGAAAAGATGGAGAAAGTGAGTTATTATTCCTCAACCACTGGGCCAAATAGAATGATAGGAGAGATTTTCTTTTTTCTTTTTAACGTTTATTTATTTTTGAAGGAGAGAGAGACAGAGCATGAGTGGAGGAGGGGCAGGGAGAGAGGGAGACACAGAATCTGAAGCAGGCTCCAGGCTCTGAGCTGTCAGTACAGAGCCCAATGCAGGGCTCGAACTCACAAGCTGTGAGATCGTGACCTGAGCCGAAGTCGGACACTTAACCAACTGCACCTAGGTGCCCTGATAGGAGAGATTTTCTTAAACACATAGCAGGATTCATATGAATAAATGGACATAATAGTCACGAATACAGCATTTAAAAGTGCTGTGGTTATCTATTTTTTTAAATAATAATTTAAAAATAAATATTTTAAAAAATTATGAAAATACAAGTTTGAGAGGCACCTGGATGGCTCAGTGTGTCGAGTGTCTAACTCTTGATTTCTGCTCAGGTCATGGTCCTGGTGTTGTGGGATCGAGCTCTGGGTCAGGCTTCATGCTGGGTGTGGAGCCTGCTTGGAATTCTCTCTCTCTCTCTGTCTCTCTTTGCCCCCCACCCCTAAAAAATAAAATAAAATACAAATTTCAAAAATAATAATTTTCCACTTACAGAAAAATTGTAAGTGTAGTACAAAGAACTCGCATATCTCCCTCACTCTGATTCTCCAACTGGTGCACATATGCATTATCACTATCCTTTTTCTGACCACAGAGAGTGAGCTGCAGACATGATGCCCTTTCAGCCCTATGTACCCCCTTCGCTATTTCCCCAAACAAGGACAATTATAGGCCAGCAAGTGGCAACGCTCCAGGACAAGAAATCAACACTGATACATTCCTCCTATCCTGTCTACAGACCCCATGTGCATTTCACCAACAAGGCCACCATTGTTCCTTCCTATTCTGATCCAGGAAAGGTTCACGCACTGCATGCAGTTGTGTGTCTTCAGTCTCTTATTTGGAACAGTTCTGCAATACTCAGTCTTTTACATCCTTGGAAGTTCTAAGGGGTGCAGACCTTACATTTTGTCAGGTGACCTTCAGTCTGGGTCCACTGATGTTTCCACATGACTAGATTCAGGTCATGAGGACCTTGACAGGAATACTGTGGAAATGAAACTGTGTACTTCTTGGTGTCTCTCATCAGGTGTCACACAAGGTAGACCCGTCATCCCACCACTGCCGAGGGTAGCTGTGACCATCTGGATGTGCTGGTGGTTTCTAAGTCTTTCTGCCACAAAGTTACCATTTGTCCTTTGGACACTTATTAGTATATTGTGGGGAGATATTTTAAGAATACACTGGTACCCTGCACCTTACCAAACCTCCATTCCTTTTTTTTTTTTCAAAAATTTATTTATTTATTTAGTTATGGGGCATCTCGATGGCTCAGTTGGTTAACGATCCAACTTTGGCTCAGGTCATGATCTCATGGTTCGTGGGTTCGAGCCCCACATCGGGCTCTGTGCTAACAGTGCAGAGCCTGGAGCCTGCTTCAGATTCTGTGTCTTCCTCTCTCTCTGTCCCTCACTCGCTCACACTCTGTCTCTCTCTGTCTCTGAAAAATAAATGAAAATGTTTAAAAATTTAAAAAAATCTAGTTAGTTAACATACAGTGTAATATTGGTTTTAGGAGTAGAATTTAGTTATTCATCACTCATGTATAACATCCAGTGCTCAACACAAGTGCCCTCCTTAATGCCCACCACCCATCTAGCCCACCCCCCCTTCACCTCCCTCTGTTCGTTTTTATTAGTTGGCATTCTGTTAGCATGGATGTATGGGTTCCTATTCTATTCAATGGATTGTACTTCATTGATAGTATTATTTATTTGATTCTCAAATGACACCCAATTTGGCCTATGGGAGCTCCTTGTAATTTATCGACTCTTGTATTCTATGGACATGTCTCCATCAGTCCTTGAGCACGTCCTAATTTTTTGCTGCAACAAGGTATTCAGATTCTGGCCCTGCCTCAGGCCTATAATCAGCCATTTCTCCAAAGGGCTCTGATTCCTTTCACAGAGGATGGTGTTTGGAAATCAGGATCTGTGTGCTTGGTTTACTTGTTGCTCCTGGGGTTATCATTGCTTCTAGGCTTTCTTGGTGGGTAAAGACAGAAAATATACGTAACTGCAAATACACACATCTGTAACTCTTTCCATCTCTATGTGTATCGATATTAAAAACCATCAGACCACACTAGTACTTCCAAATTTCAATGCAACACACCTAAGTGCTTTCTACCCTTACCCCTTTCCATAATTGTAAGTATATGCTCCAAATACTAAGGAACCTGGCTCTCTCTGTCCTCCGTATATTTACTTACTTGTGCCATTACTTTATTTATTTCTCAGTGTACCCTATCTCCTAGCCTTCTGGCTGTCTCTTCCACCTGCTCTCCCTCTCCCCTCATGTCCCTCATTCACAGGTGCTACTGGGCACACCACCTCCATGCCACTGCCTGCCTCTGTGTGGCTTCCGGAAGCCCCTTGGCCCCCTGTACCCTTGGTGCTGGTGGGAACACCACCCTTGTGTTCCTTTATGGCCCCCCTATACCAATGGGGCAGGTTGCTGGCCACCTTTTCTGCACAGGAAGATAAGAAACTATTTGTAATTTTGACCCCTGTCCCCAGTCACTGAGTTCCTTAAGAACCAAGGAATTGTCTTGTTCATCTTTTTAGCCCCTACAGCCTAGCAACACTGAGTTATCAGAAGTATTTGTTAACTGAGTGAATACATGAAATAATAAGCATGGCATTTACGAGGTGAAAGATGCTATTTTCAAACATTTCTGAACCCTCCTTTCTCCCAGAGGAACCATTTTTCTTCTGGCTGAAGGTTCTCCCTTCACGGGAGTTCTCAATTCATGGGCTGAATGTTTGTGTCCCTCCAAATCCACGTGTTGAGACTGAATCCCACTGGGATGGTGTTAGGAGGTGGGGCCTTTGGCACGTGATTAGGTCATGAGGGTGGAGTTCCCAAGAGTGGGATTAGTGCCCTTATGAGAAGAGACCAGCGTACTCTCTATTGGTCACGTGAGGACATAGCAGGAAGGTGGCCATCTGCCACCTCACGGCGGGCTCTCCCCAGAACAGGGCCGTACTGGTGCTGTGACCTCAGACTTCTAATCCCCGGACTGTGAGAAATAAATGTTTGTTGGTTCAGCCGCCCCGCCTGTGGTGCTGAGCTGATGAAGACAGGGTGGAGTCCAATATACCTCTTTACTGATGGATGACATCCGTGATTTCATTAAACACCTTGTGGAGATGTTATTCCCACCTGGTGGATGAGGCTCTGAGACGTGAACGGAGGAAGTGATTTGTCAAAAAAGCATGCTCGCTGCTGAAGCCGGTGATAGAATTCAGGTGCCCTGATTCTTAGTGCTGTGAGTCTGTGTCCTTACCGCGTCACTCAGGGAGCAGAGTGTCGGTGTGGGAGAAGAGAGCAAGGCTGAGCAAACCTGCTGATGCCCTTGCTGGTGCCACAGATGTCGGGCCTTTGTTCTGGAGGCCGGGTGGAGTCCTCCAGGATTCCAAGAACATTCTGTGATGTGCGTATGAATGTGCTTGGCACGGTGCGGGGACGTAGCTGATGTCTCTGCATTCCTTGGTCTGGTCACTCATTCGTTGGCTTGTGCACATCTGAGCGCTGGGAAGGGCGGTCTGCTGAGCATGTGCAGGAACACTGGAGGAACATGGGTTTTTAGGCAGAGAGGTGACTCATCCCGCGGAAGTGAGGGAGATGTGGCCTGCCTGGAAATGGGGAAGCGGGCCTGAGTGACGTGGACACCACCAAGGTGTGGAAGCCTGGGATGGTGACAAGTCCAGGAGCCCAAAGCCTGGGCCCGGCTGGCAGCGGCCCCGTGAGGGCCTGTGGCAGAAAGAGTAAAATCTTGCAAGGTAGTCGGTGGATTTCCTTTTAGACTTGAAGAGTTTTATGTTTTTATGTTCATTTACTTGCTAATGAAAATGATATAAAGTGGCTTAAGAAAACTTACCAAGCAAGAAACCCCATGAGGGAACCTAACTTGAGTGTAGCAGGACACTTGTGTGCTCACTCTGAGCCAGGCAGCCTCCCCGTGTGGGTCTTTAAACAGTGACAAGCATGGTGACACGGTCCCTCTCTCACGGACACAGGAGGTCTTGAATAAGTGGAGACAAGTGTGAGGCCCTTGTGTGGGCAGAAGCCTGGGTGTGCTGAGGGGGCATAGAGCCTGAGGAACCCACTTGAGGGGCTGGAGATCTGGAGGGGGAGGATGGCTTGCCTGGGCTGCTGTGGGGAAGGGTGTTTCTGACAGAGGGAACGGCAGATTACCCCAGCTCAGCTCACAGTAACCTTGTCCTGGTGGTTTGGGCCACAAATACTGGAGTCACTGTCTTCCTCCATTCCCAATATCCCATCTGTCAGAGAATATCCCAAATCCCAGCACTTTCCACCACCCCTGTTTCACTTGCAGGTCCTGGGCACCATTAGGCCTTGTCCAGGGATCCGCAATACCCATGTGACTGGTTTCCGAGATTCTGCCCCATATGGTCTCTTCCCAGGGGAGCAGCCGGCTTATCCTGTTCAACAAGAGTCAGTCACATCATATCACTGCTCAAAATTCTCCAGGGGTTCCCCATCCCTCCAGATAAACAGACAGTCCTCACAGTGGCCTCTGCAGCCCTGATGACCAAGTCCACCCCAACACTCTCTCCCCTTTGTTCACTGCCTCAGGGCCTTTGCCCTGGCTGGGAGCTCCCTCTGTCTGCAATAGCAAATTAGTGAATAGGGGTGTACTTTGGGGGAACCAGTAGAATGCACCCTAATGCCAAGCAGAGCTGATGCCAGCCTGTGAGGTGGAACCCGCAGTAGCTGACAGCCATTTGAGAAGCTCGGGGAGTAGGTCATTTAGAGACTGGGGACAATAAGCTATTAGAATCAGTGGTGACTGTCCTGGGACACCTTTCTAATTGTAACACGGATATAACTTTAGATGTCACAGTTTCAAAGGTGAGGGGCAATGCAGAGCACAGCTAATCACAGGTATTTCCTGGGATAATTCATATTTGTCTTTGAAATTCATGGCGAATGTGATTTTTGGCCGCCAATTTACTGTTTTATTTGGCTGGGTCAGTTTGCAGTCTCTGAGCACTTTTCACCAGGCAGTGGGAGGGGACAGTTTAGAACACAGCTGGTGGCAGAGGGAGGCCAGGCTGGGGGTCTAACATCCGTGCAAACACTCCAAGGCCACTACCTAACGGCGCTACTAAAGACAGCCTTTGGACATGTGCTAGGTGCTGGGCTGCTGGGCATATGCTAAATGCTTTGCGTAGATGATCTCAGTTAATTCTCAGGAAACTTCAGGATGTACATGTTATTAGCCCCAATTCCACAGATTAGGAAGCTGACGTGTAGACAGGCTAAGTAAAATATCAGAGGTGGATATATGGTCACCTGTAACATGGAATTGGAACATGGCTTCAGTGACTTTAGTGATTGTAACTGGTTCTGTCTTGATGGGAAGTTTGTAAGGGAACATTCTTAAAATGGAGGTGGGACAGCTAGGAACGGCAGAGCCAAGGTGCAAACACAGGCCTTGTCCTAATCCCTGTGTAACACACCTCTATACACACCGACAGCAGGAAGACGGGATTTGAAACCACGTGTAAGGCACTTATTGCTTTTCATGGCAGTTTTGATTGCATATAGCACGAATGGAGTAAACAACTAAGTAATAAAATTAATTAAAAATTTTAAAATTAACTAAAATAAAATTCATTTCGGGGCGCCTGGGTGGCTCAGTCAGTTGAGCGTCTGACTTCGGCTCGGGTCATGATCTCGCAGTTGACGAGTTCGAGCCCCGCGTCGGGCTCTGTACTGACAGCTCGGACCCTGGAGCCTGCTTTGGATCCTGTGTCTCCCTCTCTCTGCTCCTCTCCAGCTTGTGCTCTGTGTCTCTATCAAAAATAAACATCAAAAAAAATTAAAAAAAAATAAAATTCAGTTTTTAAAAAGGTTGAAGCTTTTGGTGTTAGGGAATAGGTGTATCTTGGTGTTATCCTGAGACAACTGCCAGGCCAGAGTCCACTCTGTGTTGTTGGTGTGGTGTCTTGTCACCTTGAACAAGGTGGCACCAACTGAGAACCCTTGTCAGGTCCCTGTGACTTGGTCTTGAAGTAAGTAAACGACCCTTTCTGGTATTGTTAGAATGAATCCTTGGCAAATAAATTCTCTTAGCAAGTTCCTGGCCGTTGGTCCCAATGTATATGGCTGGGGGAGGTTGTCTGCTGCCCACAACACCTGAGGCCTGCCTTTCCTCTGCCCAAGTGCGCACCTTGGGAGTAGGGCAGGAAGAGAGAGGCGTCATGTCGAGGGTGCACCGTGCTTAGCGTTGACCTCTGCTGGTATACGGCAAAAAGTTTTGTACAAAGAGTTTTATAAATAAAACTGGGTCTTCTAGAAACGGCCTAGTTGGAAAATGCCCTGAGGGCCATGGATATGTAAAGAAGCACGGTCTAGGGTTGGGCCTCCCAAACATCTTCCCATCATGGCACACACAGAAGACGCTAATGTTTCCACAGCACGTCAGGGTGAGCAGTAGGTGCTCATGGCCACTGGGGTCCTGGGTGGCCCCAGAGCCCACCTACTACCCAAGGGTGGAGGCCATCAAATTTCTGCCGACTCGCCTGGCAAGGAGCAGCAGGAGTGAAGATCTGATGGATGATATTTTTAAAGATTAATTTTTTTAAAAGCTTATTTATTTATTTTGGGGGAGGTGGGCAAGTGGGGGAGGGGCAGAGAGAGAGAGAGAGAGAGAGAGAGGGAGAGAGGGAGAGAGGGGGAGGACCCAAAGCCGGCTCCACGCTGTCAGTGCAAAGCCTGCCTCTGGGCTCAATCTCATGATCTCAGATCATGACCTGAGCCGCAACCAAGAGTCGGACGCTTAACCGACTAAGCCACCCAGGCACCCCTGATGGATGGTATTTTTGAACCCAGTCTTAATATTTCTGCAGAAATGGCTTTAGGGGAGACTTTCCAATTCTTCAGGTGTTTGGTTATAAAAGTTCTTATTGGAGGGGATTCCAATTTCTCAAGCTTACTTTTCTAGAGAAAAACTGTTTTACAGTGATTCTGCATCTGCACCTTGTCCTAGGGAAACTTAAGGTCATTAAAAAGTAATAGGACCCCCTACCTGATAACGGAGGTGGACATATGGTCATCTGTAACATACAACTGAAACATCACTTCAATGACCTTAGTGATTGTAATTGGTTCTGTCTTGATGGGCAGTTTGTAAGGAAACATTCTTAAAGTCCAAGCTTGGGCACTGACATTTTTCAGTTGAAGACCCCAAACTCATCAAAATGAGCAGGTTTTCTCCCAAGTGAAAACCATGGTTTTAAAAATAATATTGGGGTGCCTGGTGGCTCAGTTGGTTAAGCGTCCGACTTCAGCTCAGGTCATGATCTCATAGTTTGTGGGTTCAAGCCCCGCGTTGGGCTCTGGGCTGACAGACAGCTCAGAGCCTGGAACCTGCTTTGGATCCTGTGTCTCCCTCTCTCTCTGCCCCTCCCCTGCTCATGCTCTGTCTCTGTCTCAAAAATAAATAAACATTAAAAAATTAAAAAAACTAACATCAAGTGTCCTCCTATAGGATGATCATAATTATGCCCATGATATAAATACCTACAGTGTACATTCTGATATTTGGAAGCACAAAAAGTAGGTGGGGCTATGCAGTCAGTGAAAAGAAGATTCTCGGAAGCACCAGCTGAGAGGTGGAGTTGCGGGCACCAGACACGGTTGTGTTGCATCGTTAAGCTGAACGTTGGCTGGGAGTGGGGCTCTGGGACGCTGCATTACCTATTTTGAGTTTCATGGTTCTATCTCTCTCTCCTGTTTTGGGTTGTCAGCCGAGGCGTTAAGACACAGATTGGAAGAGCTGGAGAAGGAGAAAGGCAGCCCACACTTCCAGCTTCCTTCGAGGCAGCCGGCCCTCTGCAGCCTCCTGGGCCACCTGGATGCACAGGCCCAGGCAGCCTTGTGCCACAGGGCCTCCCAGCTGTGAGTACTTGGATCGCCCCCACTTTCCTCTCCTGCTCCCACGTGGTGAATACCTAGGGAGACCCTCAGCTGCTTTTTCCTGGGAAGCACCCTTTTGTTGGCTGGGCAGGTGGGGGTGGTTCCTTCCAGAGGGAGTGACCGGTGTGGATCACGCTCCCCTAAGAAGCCGCTTCTGCTAAGTGACAGGGCGAGACCCTTGGTATCCAGGCACAGCCTGGATACCAAGCTTCCCCTGGGAAGCCAGCCTTCTCAGAAGGAGAGATGGGTTTCCTCCCTTGGTCAAGCCTGTGAGATCCATAGGTGTTTGTCGCTGACTGAAGGGGAAAAACACATCCTCCTGAAGGTCACTTCCAGCTGCCAATCAACCTCTGCTGTTTCTGCTACCCGAGGGGCCCCTGGGATCCCTGCTATACAGGGAGCAATCGCTCTTTGTGATGCAGGGGCTCTCAATCCTGGCTGCGTGTTTGAATCACCTGGAGAGTTGAAATGCCCAGCTTCCACCCAGACGGACAGAGTCAGGCTCTCTGGGGGTGGGTCCCAGGCGCTGGCATGTCTGAAAAGTCTGAGAACCACTGCTCTCCTCTACCTGCTTGTTGCCTCTCTTCTGGGGAAGGGCTTGCGAGGGAACAGGTTTGCGATGGGTGCTGTCAGCCTAATCACAGCTCAGGCCGGCTTCTCCTTAGTGGTAAACATGGCCTCAGCAACCACACTGTATTTCCGACTGCCGGGTGGCCCCGGCAATCACAAGATGGTCTGGCTCATTCCTATGAAGTGTACGTGGCCTTGTACGTTTCGTCTGTCTTGGTGTCTCCCTACAGCCTGTCTTGACAGCTGTGCCAATCATTTTCTCATGTTCTTGCCCTACAAGAACTTTTTTGCTGGTAGCATGTGCCAGAGTGCCTGGCACCTGGGAGGTGCTTCCTTATAAATATTTGTTGAGTGAACTTTCACTGGGCTTCTTAAAGAGCAGGTGGATTCCACCTCCTTTATCAATGCAGTTTTTCATCGACACTGAGGTATCACCTCATTTCCCCTCCCTTTCTCACTCATGTGGGGTCCTTCCCAACTTGACTTTCTACTGAATTCTTTCTTTCTTCTGTTCTTTGGGGTTATTTCTGGTCTTGGGTCATGCGACATCTGCCAATGCATTGTGTTTCTATTTATTTAACAACATTTGCATAACAATGAGTGATTTACGAATTCACTACTTTTTTTCCATTTTTATTGCGATAAAGTGTAAGTGACACGAAATTTGCCATTTCAACCATTTTTAAGTGTACCGCTCAGAGACCTAAAGTGCATCCACATTGTTGCGTTACCATCACCGCCAGCCATCCTTAGAACTCTTTCCATCTTCCTAAACTGAGACTGTGTCCTTGTTAAGCACGGACTCCCCCCTCCCCATTCTGCCCCCAGCTTCTGGCTCCGAATTTGACTCCCCTCGGAACCTCATTTCACTCAGCAGAATGTCCTCAGGGTTCATCCATGTTGTGTCATGTATCAGGATTTCCTTCCTCTGTAAGGCTGAGCAGTAGTTCATGGCGCGGATGTGCCACATTTTGCTTGTCTATTCTTCCTTCAGTGGATCGGAAGTAGTTCATATTTAGTCCTCTAGACAATTCTAGGAGGTAGAACTATTTTATTAACTGCATCACTATGGAGATTGATGTCGTCATCATCATCATCATCTGTCTTTATATTTATACAAGGTCCAGGAGAGGTTAAGGAGCTTGTGCAGACCCCCCAGCAGGTGGGTGCTGAGCCCGGGCACGGTGCTGGCTGCCTGGTGCGAGTCTTGGCTTGGAACTAGCTCGCTGAGCTGCCTAAGTCTGGCCAAGGCTTGTCCATTATTAGCCTCCATGTGATTTGAGTGGAGAGCGATGCGCTGATCTTGGCTGAGTTTCTCGCAGAACATGAGGAACGACGATACAGTCGGTATCACCCATTCTCACTCAGTTGGGTGACAACGTCTGACATTCCTTATATCTGACTGTGACTTATAAATATGGCAGTTTCATAGGGCCCAACTTAATATTCTCCTCATAAAAGTGGAGGCCTTTATTAACCACTTATTGAGCCAGTAGAAACTGTTGGCTTGCTTTGTTGTTATCCTATGTCCTTCCCCACCCAGGGGTTACCTGCACGCTGTGCTTTTAGTTCATGTTCACTTTTGGAGTGAATGGGACCTGACCTCCATGGTCTGATATCTGACCTGATTTTTATCTCTGATCTGATTTCCGTCTCTATCACTGCAGCAGTCAGCAATGATTTTCTGTTAAACCCAAAAGGCATTTTCCACTCTTATTCTGCTCTGTATCACCGTGAGGTCTGTAACATTTCATCAATCAAATTCATTCTTAAACTCTCTCTCCCCTAGACTATCACGATTCACCCTTTTCCTGGTCCTCTTGCTACCCAGCTGGCCATTCTTCTCAACCTCTTGAGAACTCCAGTTTCTCTCCCCATTTCCTTAATACTGATGTTCCTCTGTCTTCTGCTCTAGCCTATCCTGTCTTCTCACTTTATATATTCTCCTTCTGGGTGACCTCAAATACCCCTGTGTTTCGGGTACCCTTAACATACTAATTTTCCTCTAATTTATATCCTTAGCCCTGATCCCTCTCCAGAGTTGCAACCTACCATTTGGCCTTTATTGAACATCTCACTGACCTTTACTAAGTTTGCTGTCTGTTTATTTTATCCTAAAAAGTTTAGTATCTTTTTATCCTTGCCTTTAGGAAATTCATCTTAAAACTATTTATTAGATTCGCTATTCTTCTCCTCCATCAGCCCCTTCTCTGACATCCCCATTCTCAGTTACTGACTCAGTCATCTACCCAGTTACCCAAGGAAGAACTCTGAAACATACTTGGCTCCTCCTTTTTCCTCACTTCCAATTTCATGGTTGACTCTACTGTCTAACCTCAGCTCACCACCCACTTTGCTCATTCATGTCAAACCGCCTTGGTTGTGCTTTAGAGTTTCTAGTCTGGATTATTGCCATGGTTTCCTTGCTGGTGTTTCTGACTCCAGTATTATTCCCTCTCACTAATTCTCCACAGTGCCACAGATGGGAATATCATGTGACGCCCAGTCACCCTCAGTGTTTTCAGGATAAAATCTGTGCTGCTTACTTAGCATGACATTCAGTGCTTTTCCAATCTAGCTCTTCACCATCAGGAGCCCAGAATATAACTAGCCATCACCAACATCTACAATCCACACCTACTGAAGTATTAGAAGTTACCTAAATGCTGTGAATGTTTCTGAATTCTATGATCTTGCACCTGCCCCACCATTATCACCTCTCAAGAGCTCATTGTTCGAGACTCAGCTCAGCTACCACCCTTGTGAAGCCTTGTCCAGAAATCACACCGTCTCCCCTTGAATTACCTTGAATTACTTCACCCCTGTCTTGGGTCTTAAATAAATAAATCTGTTTCCTTGAGTATCTGTCTACTCTTCAGGCTGTGAGCTCCTTGCGGACAAGACTGTGTTATATTTATCTTTCTATCCCTGGAGGCTAGAACAGTGGCTGACCCCAAATAGGTATTCCATAAATGTTCACTAAATGAGTGAATGTGATCATATGTGGATGTATCTATGTAGGGGTTCACAAAGATATATGTGAATATTTATTGAAAGAGAAAGAGAGAGAACTTTCACTCTAATGTGGTTCAGTTGCCCCAGAGAACATGCTGCTTCAGCCTTTGTTCTGACACCTCCAGTCAGAAGAACTTTTATAGAATCTTAGAGAACCCTGGATTATAGGTCAGGAAACCTGAGTTCTGATCCCGTGTCTTCTGCTAACCTGGCATAGTTTCCTAACTTCTTCACACTTCACTTCCTCACCAGAAAACGAGAGGATTGAATTAGATCACTATTTTCCAAACTTCAGTTACGTACGTATTATTGTGGTTTTTCTTTTGCCAAATCCACCTGGCCTATTATTAACACAATTAGAACATAATGACTCAAAATCAACTTCTTAAATTTTTCTAATGCACATTACTAGAATTACATAGTTATTAATAACTTTTAGAAAATTGTCTTTCAGTGGACCAGCTGCCCACCTAGCCCTGTAATATATATCAGCCACAGGGGTGTCTGGACTCAACAGGTTTCCCCTAAACCAGGGACTGTGGCTGCAGTTCTCACGGCGGCCACCAGGAGGCCACGGTGCAGGGCTGGAGCTCACACAGCCTTGGAGTCAGGATGGAGCCGGGACAGAAATATTTCTTACAGGCCGGGGGCTCTCTCTGAGTCAAGAAGGAAACGGAATACTTTTTGATGAACTGTACTTTTCCTGTAGAAACGAAATAGTTGCATTGACATGGGAAATTTTCAGTACTGATGAACGGCAGAAATAAGTGACGCCTACCCTTTTGGGGATCAAGTATTTCTTTGAGAATCTGATGAGAGCTAGAGGCTCCTTCCATCATCACCAAACCACATATGTACAACCACGCAAACGATTGATTGCCTGCAGTTTCCACAGGCTCACAGATCTTCTGAGGCTTAGCCATTCACTCTGCAGGGGAGGAGGGGTCTTTGCATCTCAGGTTAAGCAAATATGCTTTAGAATAAGATTGAAGGAAATGCAAACACCCAAGTACATCAGTCACTGTATTTCATTTTTTATTTTTACTGTCACTTTGTTGTTAATAATCTGGTCCATTCCACTTTAAAATTTTTCTTTTAGTGTTTATTTATTTAAAAAATTTTTCTTTAAGGTTTATTCATTTTTCAGAGACAGAGACAAAACGTGAGTGGGGGAGAGGCAGAGAGAGAGAGGGAGACACAGAATCCGAAGCGGGCTCCAGGCTCTGAGCTGCCAGCACAGAGACCGACCCGGGGCTCGAACTCATGAACCGTGAGGTCATGACCTGAGCTGAAGCCGGACTCTCAACGGATTGAGCCACACAATCCATACTGAGCCATATAACGGGCGCCACTGGTCCATTCAGCTTTTTAAAAACCACTGTTGAATTCTCTGGGTCTCGAGTAGAATACCGCGCTGAACCACACTCCATTCGTTCAGGTTCCTTCCGCAGCCCAGACAGCTTCACCGTCCTTTCGTGGATTAACCTGACTCCACCAGTGGCAGGTACTGGCACTCACGTGGTTGGGAGCCTGCCCTGTTTTTGGTCCCACTTTGCTCAGTAAGATAACCAGTTCACTGTGGCGTCTCTGTTCAGTGGAGGTACAAACACACCATGGTCTTCCTGTTCTCCGGTCTCTGTCGTGTTCGGCTGGATACATCTTCCCATTGCCCACTATAGCCTGGGCAGGTACCACGGATGTCTGGCTCATTTTCAGTTACTGATGTTCAGCCCCCCGGGTCCAGTTTGAAAATTTAATCTCCCATATCCATTTCGAATCTCTCCCTGTCCATTGTCTGTAACCCTCTCCTTGTTGGTCGTCGCTGCCTCCCTGGCTAACAGACTGGAACACCCCGTGTGCAGGCGTTGGCACGCTCACTGTCCAGGGACACCCACACGTGGGTTCTCCAGACGACACCACAGGCCCCCCCCCCGCCCCCCACCATGCCCAGACCCTGAGGTGAATTCAACCTTTCCCAGCCCATCTGGGCAACCACCCCTTTTCACATATTACTCAGCCTCTTTCGGTGGGTCCCCTTGCCCAACGGGCACACTTTTGGGGAGGTTAATGTTTGCGACGTCTACTCGATTCACGGGAAGTTCACCTATCTTTGCTACACCGAACGGTAGGCATTCAGGCTGTCCCATTGCAGACCTCTCTGCCTTGCCGTGGCTCTCCAATTTCTTCTTCTTCTTTTCAAGTTTATTTATTTATTTATTTTGAGAGAGACAGAGAGAGTGAGAGGGGGAGGGGCAGAGAGAGAGGGAGAGAGAGGATCCCAAGCAGGCTCCGCACTGTCCGCTCAGAGTCCAGCGTGGGGCTCGAACTCACCAGCCATGAGCTCGAGACCTGAGCCAAAACCTAGAGTCGGACGCTTAACTGACTAAGCCACGCAGGCGCCCCTCCAACTTCTTTATCCCTGCTTGAGGGGGTAGTGATACATCAGAAAGTCAGTTGTGTGAGAGCACACATTGCTGCAGACATTTGATGTCCTGTATCTCGATCTCTTGGCCTCCCTCCCGATTTCCGTTCCAGCTCTGGACAGTTCTGTCCACCTGCTCCCAACAGGTTTGTGTGCCACACGACGTGCTCTGAAGCTTGTGAGGACGGGGAGTCGGTAATGAATGCCCCTGAGGGCAGCTGTCAAGCACTGGGGTGGGAGTTGGTGGATAGGTGTGCCACCCTCCCCAGCCTCTGGGGCGACAGTTCTGAAGCACATTCCACACGTTTTTCCAGGCGGTTCCTGGTAGGATTGGGCCCCAGTTGTCCCTGTGGTGATCAGCTCCGTAACATACCGTTGGTTGACTTTTCCTGCTTCTCGCTTCCTCACTCTTAGTTTCTTGGGAATCACTTCTCCAGAAAATAGCCCAAACTCAGATTCTTGTCTCAGACTTTCTGTTAAGAGAACCCCAACTTAGACAGATGTCCATGTCGGAGAATCAGGTGTTCCTGCTTACAGGCCCCCCCCCCCCGGTCTTTGTGAGTGGGTCTGGTGGATGTTCTTGCCTTTGTTTGGATTGAGTGGGAGCGTTTCTTCCCTCCTCACCCCCCCGTGGGGCTGTGGAAAGGGGAAGGAGAAGCATGTCTCATGAAAGCTCCATTTCCTACTTGGCCAGTGGGTGTGTGTGTTGAGTGGTGGTTGGCTGTGGTAGTATTGCTTGTGCAGTGCCTGGCGTGGGGCACCATATCCCACTGTTAGAGCAGTTTAGAATGGAGAGCATTTGGGCCTGCGTTTCAGCTCTAGCTTCTGATTCTGGAGCAATCAGAAAATTACATTTCAATATCCTGTGACAGCAGCGATCAGAAGGGGACAGAGGGGCATCTATTCCTACTGTATCTGTCCTCTAGTCAAAAGAGTTATTTTTTACTTTCTGTTAAGAGAGGGCTTTGGTTGACTATCACACCTGCGACTGATAATTTTCTCATTAACGTCCTGTATTTCTTGGACTGTATGCCTCCTGTGTATTTTCCCCTTGGACCTTCAGCAATATGTACTTTAAAATTGGTCATATCTACTACAGCCTAAATTGTGTGCGTGTGTGCAAAATGTCCTTTATCAAAGACTGTTTCCCGACGGATAACTTAAAACACAAGCGGATAAAATACAACCAAGTTTAAAAACAGAGATATACAATGGTTTTCCGATGGGGCTTATCAAGGCGGAGCTCCTCCGGTTAGCCTGTCCAAATATTTCCTGCTCACATACTTCCTTTCAGGTGGGGAACAGGAGAGATGAGTATCGTGTAGTCCATGATGCTTCTGGGCTGAGTCATTTTTCCGCCGACCAGTTCTTCCTCTAGTCCCTTTGAAATGTGTGATTCTTTATTTTCATTTAATTGTCATGTTGGGACTACCCCACCATGGAAATCCATGACAGTGGGCTCCGTAAGATGAGAAAATGACTGTTACAGACACGTTTTACCAGAGGTGCAAAATGGGATGGCTACATTACGGTACCACGTAACAATGGCCATCATTATCCAGACACACCAGGGCATGTTTCTGAAGCCTGCATCGGGGCTCAAGGTGAGGCACCAGACTGGCATCAGTATGGCTAATGGAGACCCACCGCCGACCCCTTGTCATCGCCTGGAGATGGGAGGGAAGGAAAGTGGAGAAGAGTACGTGCGGTGTGCCGCAGAGGACTCCTCCGAGTTTGTTTTCGAATTAGTGGATTCTAAATAAAATCTTCCAAATAAACGTCTCCCATGCCATCCTCTTTGCTCCCATTCAACTGAAGTCTGTCCTGGAGCCATTTGTATTGGGCGTAGCTGTCACAAACCCACATAAATATCCGTGTGCCCCCTTGCAGGGTAGTCATTTCTCTGAGTGGGATAGGACTATAGAAGACAACGATGTTTCGTCTCCTATTCTGACTCTTCATTTATTTAAAAACTTTAAAAAAATATTTAGTTTTGAGAGAGAGAGAGAGAGAGCGCACGCACAAGTGGGGGAGGGGCAGAGAGAGAGAGAGAGAGACCACACACACAACCTGAAGCAGGCTCCAGGCTCCGAGCTGTCAGCACAGAGCCCGATGGCAGGGCTTGAACCCACGATCCGTGAGATCATGACCTGAGCTGAAGTCAGACGCTTAACTGACTGAGCCACCCAGGTACCCCTATTCTGCTTACTTTTTAGATACAAGTCAGATTCATATCTATATGTAGATCTATCTATCTACCATAGATAGATAGAACTACATATATATAAAGGCAGAACTGTAAAGTTATCTGCATTTTTATGGTATTTGTGCTTTCACAGTGGCCTTGATAATTTTCAATATTTCATTCGCTGAGGAAGCGATGTCTAGATTTTTTATTTTTATTTTTTAATGTTTATTTTTGAGAGAGAGACAGAGTACGAGTGGAGGTGGGGGAGCGGAGAGAGAGAGAGAGGGGGACACAGAATCCGAAGCAGGCTCCAGGCTCTGAGCTGTCAGCACAGAGCCTGACACGGGGCTCAAACCCACAAACCGTGAAATCATGACCCCAGCTAAAGTCGGATGCTTAACTGACTGAGCCACCCAGGCGCCCCAGCGATGTCTAGATTTAAACCACACTTCAGTGATTATATGGCTGGCGCAAACCACTTCTTTCTCACCATCTTCCCAAAGAGGGAGGGATGGAAACACGGAAGTCACATGACATGAATTTGTTAGAATGGTCATCCATGGGGGACAGCAATGAGCATTCAGAGGGGCTGTAAGAAATAGTCATCTGAACTGAGGTTTTCCCAACTGTAATAATGAGAGCACTGGCCTTGGTAAATGTTGGTTTCTTCCTTGACTAACATTCTTTGATTCCAGAAGTGGCACAAAACAGCAATATTTTTAGCACCGTGAAGACACATTTCTGTCGGGGAAAGGGACCTTCTGTGTTATATACACAGCTCTGTAAACCATAGCCATTGCCGTGAGCCCTTCTGGCATGGGATGTCCTAGCAGGTGCATCGTCTGGCCTCTCTCCTGCCCTGTAACATTCTCACTCTACATACTTCTGAAGGCAACCATCAGAGCAAAAGGAGGGTGCGGGAGAGCTCTGGGGCCTCAGGTGCTGGCTAGGGAGGAGGTAGTGATGTGTGTTCATCTCAGGCACACACTTAACCACGTGATTCCAGAGGCGTCAACCCCCAGAGGGTTCATTCCTTCCTCAGTATTGTTGAACTACACACTCACAAAAGCCACATGGTGCGTGGGGTTGCTGGGAAGAGAAATGTTCTTACTGCTTTCAGTGGCGTAGGACCTTATTTTCCAAACGGGTTTATCCTTTAACTGGCTAGTGGAAAAGACACAAGGAGAAAGGCCAGGATTTTTCCAGCACTGGGCAGCCCCAGATGGGGGCCTGCTTGAAACCCGGCAGCGGAGGGTAGGGTCTTAGAGACCCCGAGTCCCTGTTGGCACCCAGGGCTGTTCTAACATTCCAACCCTCGTGTTTTTAATTCTTGCCCCTCAGGGACTTGCTCATTTTACATACTGATTAGTTTATGGCAGCAATGCTAATTTGCACTGACATTAGGGATTACACATTGAGAATTATTAAATATAAAGGGAACAACACGGTAGAAGGAAGAGGGAGCCTGGCTCAGAGGACTGAACATCTGAACAACAGACACCTGTCCCTGGCTTCATTACTGAGCCACAGCGTGTCCTGGGGCCGCCACTCAGCCATCTATGGATGGCTTTCTATACTCAGAGTCAAAGAGTGCGAGACAGGGAGATGAGTTTTGGTTAATCACAGGGGCTTTTCTTATGGCTTTAGTAATGAATGTGATTAACAATAATATGGAGAATTCCCAGTTACCCACCTGTAGCGCCTCTGTAGCTAATTTTCAATTCTATGTTGATTTCCTTCAATAACTCCCAGCCTGACCCAGATGGTATCTATTTAGGAAATTCAGGAAACTGTTAATATTTGCATAAGCAGAGCAAATTGGGAAATAAACTAGTGCAAAGAAATGATCCAATGAAATAGAAAGCTGAATATAAACAACTTCTGGATTTCCTAAGGCCACGGACTCATGAGATCATTGAACAAATATTTGCTAAGCCCCTACTCAGTGCAGAGCACAAGATGAGGTGAGTTCTTTCCCCTCCTGAGGCTGTCAGTCTGGAGCACGTGGCTGCGAGACAGGCCAAGACTCTGGAGCCCAGAGGGGGAAGCACATCCCATTCCCATGGACGTCAGTAGTTGGTGATGGTTTTGTTCCAGAGACTTCCTCTTCTGATACGTGTAAAGATCCTTGGGGACATTTCATCTGTAATCTTCACTGTGTAGGACCGTGTGCCCACTGGACATGCATCCAGAGATCATTTTCCCGATGCAAACACGACACACGAGGGACGGCAAACAGCAAAGTTCTCTGAGGGCCGAGGGGTTCTGCCTCCTTCTTCCTACTTGGTGCGAGGGTGGGGCCTGCGCTCAGTAGGTGCATGGCGTTCATTTGTTGAATAAACTGATTAGGACCCTCGTAATCAGCCATATAGGGAAGGCATCATCATCCTCACCACCTTCCTCATTTTAAAAATGAGGAAGGTGAGGTTCAGAGGGCTTTAATGAATCCAAGGACTCGTGGCTAGAAAAAGGCAGAACTAGGACTCAAAGTTCACCTTCCTCCCCGTGCTGAGCCCTCCCTTTCATTCTCAGCTGGGCCTGCTGGGGAGCAAGCAAGGGGACTTAATCTGTGGGTGTGGGTGGCGTGTGATTAGAAGAAGCCAGGAGGAAACAGAAGTTTATAATCTTGCCGAGAGCCTAAACGGCATCAGGTTGTCCAGGAAAGGACTGGGAAGGGGGGGATCAGCCGGATGCACCCCTGACCCCTGGACTCTGCTGTTTGTTCTCATTGTGACTGAGAGCAAGTCACTGAATGCCCCTGACACCTGCTTCCTCAGTGGCAAAACTCTAATAATAATACTTCCTCTTAGGTCTGTAAGGAGAAGTGAGTGTGACAAAAATGATAGTGTCTGGTGCACAGAAAATTCTCAACTCATACTAGTTTGTTTTATTATGATCAGCCTAAGCATTTTTATTACAACGACTCCTGTAATTTGCCTTCAAGCAGATGAATCAGAGAGTAACAGGTCTTAAAATAAATTTCTAAATTGCGTGGTCTGTTACAATAAGCAGTTTTCGAGATTATTCAGAGAATGTGAATCTGTGTCAGGCCCAGGAATACGAGGAGGGTTCCCTTTTCTGTAGCTTCTGTTTCACAACTTAGAAAAGCTGAGGTGACTTATTTTCTACCATTGTTTCCAGAAATATCAGGGCTGCAGTGCTTGGTTGGCTCCCTCATTTGTAAATGCCACGTTAAGATTGAGGAAGTGGGAGACTCACTTCCACCTTTCAACTCCTAGAGTAATAAGCTTGAGACCTGGGTTGAGCATTTGTCCATTGCCTTATATTTTCCTTTCAGTGTGTGTCTCCCCTGCCCTGGGCAGGAACCAAGTCTTCTTTACTGTGGGGTCCCTAGCACCCAGCACAGTCCATGGCACATAGTGGGTGAGCTTGATGGCGTTTGCTTTTTCAAGATGTTTGAATGAAATGGGGTAAGAGTGAAAGGAGATGAACAAAGAACAAACACATGTTAGGATCGGTTACTCATTTTCTCCTACCTCCCTGCCTTCCTTTCGTCCTCCCTCCCTCCCTCCCTCCCTCCCTCCTTCCTTCCTTCCTTCCTTCCTTCCTTCCTCCCCCTTCCTTCCTTTCTTCCTTCCTTCCTTCCTCCCCCTTCCTTCCTTCCTTTCTTCCTTCCTTCCTTCCTCCCCCTTCCTTCCTTCCTTTCTTTCTTCCTTCCTCCCTCCCCCCTTCCTCTTCCTTCCTTCCTTCCTCCCCCTTCCTTCCTTCCTTCCTTCCTCTTCCTTCCTTCCTTCCTTCCTTCTTTCCTTCCTTCCTCCCCCTTCCTTCCTTCCTTCCTTCCTTCCTTCCTTCCTCCCCCTTCCTTCCTTCCTTCCTTCCTCCCCCTTCCTTCCTTCCTTCCTTCCTTCCTTCCTTCCTTCCTCCCCCTTCCTTCCTTCCTTCCTTCCTCCCCCTTCCTTCCTTCCTTCCTTCCTCCCCCTTCCTTCCTTCCTTCCTTCCTTCCTTCCTTCCTCCCTCCCTCCCTCCTTCCCCACTTCCCCTTCCTTCCTTCCTTCCTTCCTTCCTCCCCCTTCCTTCCTTTCTTCCTTCCTTCCTCCCTCCCCCTTCCCCTTCCTTCCTCCCTCCTTCCCCACTTCCTCTTCCTTCCTTCCTTCCTTCCTTCCTCCCCCTTCCTTCCTTTCTTCCTTCCTTCCTCCCTCCCCCCTTCCCCTTCCTTCCTCCCTCCTTCCCCACTTCCTCTTCCTTCCTTCCTTCCTTCCTTCCTTCCTTCCTTCCTTCCTTCTTCCTTCCTTCCTTTCTTCCTCCCCCTTCCTTCCTTTCTTCCTTCCTTCCTCCCTCCCCCCTTCCCCTTCCTTCCTTCCTTCCTTCCTTCCTTCCTTCCTTCCTTCCTTCCTTCCTTCCTTTTTGAATATAGCTGACACACACTGTTACATTAGTTCAGATATACAACTTAGTAATTTGACAAGTTTATACTGTATGCTGTGTTCACCACAAGTGTAGCTACCATGTGTCTTGTTCCATGGCTGTGACAATATCATTGACTCTGTTCCTTAGGCTGTGCCTTTTATTCCGGTGACTTACTCATTCCGGAACTGGAAGCCTGTATCTCCTTATCACCCATTTCACCCAAACCCCCACTCCCAACCTTCTGGCAACCATCAGTTTGTTCTCTGTATTCATAGGTCGTATTCTGGTTTTTGTCTATTCATTGAATATTTACCCAGAGAAGATGAAAATACTAATTTAAAAAGATACATGCATCCCTCTGTTTATTGCAGCATTATTTACAGTGGCTAAGACATGGAAGCAACCTCAGAGTCCATCAGGAGACAAATGGATAAGGAAAACGTGGCACATGTGCATGTGCATATACATGGTGGAATATCATACAGCCATAAAAAAGAACGACACTGTGCCATTTGGGACAATGGATGGACCTAGAGGGTATTATGCTAAGTGAAATAAGGGAAATAAACTAGACTAAGAAAGACAAATACCATGTAATTCCATTCATAAATGGAATCTAACAACGAGTTGTTTTCTTTCCGAGAAACGTGGAGGGACTGAGACCCTGTGTGCATGCACAGATGAGAACATGCAGCTTTGTGCTCCTACTTGCTGAATCCTGAAGTCGGTATGCATGTGCAGGCTAGGTACAGCTCTCTGGAAGGAGATCCCGAGGGAGGGGACAGGTGTACTTTATGCCTTTGACTGTCTGAAGGTATCGATACCTGCTTTCCCACAGGGGATGACACCCTTGATCATTAATGTATGAAATATGATTGATTTCAAACACAGACATGTCTGTTTTGTCCAAGGGCTACAACAGACAGGTTGGCTATGTTAAAATATTGAAGTAAACAGTATAGCTACTTAGTGTATGTGGTAGAAAACATTTCCATTATGGTGTTAAAAATAACATACGTTTACTAGAGAAAACTTAGAAAATCAAAGATGGGCCAAAAGAAGAAATTCCACCACTCAGAGGTGAGAGCTGATAACATTTTGGTGGATATTTTCCTTATCTTTTATATACATGTGTTTTTTTTTCTTACAATAGTTGTTTCATATTATACATATTATCATAATAGCTGCTTTGAAAAAAGTGATCATTTTCCATGGGGTTACATCTTCTTTGGTGACCTAATTTTAGTGGCTGCACAGAGTGACTGCCATTGTTGACTGCTCTGGTCCTCGTTTGGGGTACAATTGTGTGTGTTCAGTTTTGGGCTGTTAAAAAATGTATTTTTGCAGTCAATCTTTGTGCACATCTGTGATCATTTACATATGATGAATTCTTAGGAGTGGGAATATAGGATCCAAGTTATATTATATTTTATGCTAAATTCTTATTCCCTTCCCTCACCAAACAATCATGGTTCCTGGAAACCTTTGCCAGTTAGGTGAAAAATGATATTTTATGTTGTGTGAATTTGCACTGAAAAGTATTTTTGATGGTAAACATTTTCCTTGACTCTTTGTAATTCCTTTGTTTGAATTTCTGATTGACGTGTTCGTCTTTATTCTTCTTGGTTTGATAGAACTCTTGAAATTAGCAATATTTTTCCCTTTTCTGATTCCCGACCGGCAATATTTTCCCCAGCTTGTTGTTTGCCTTTTAATTGTAGTTGGTGGTGTTTTCCTAGACCGTAGCCTCCTTGAATGGTTGACATGGGTTTTCACTTAGGGTATATATATATTTTTCTGTCCAACTGCATTGAGCCAGAAATTGAATACTTTAAGGACGAATTTGTCATCCTTTAAGGACAAATGTCTGCAAGACCCTTACAAAGGCAACTCACCAGCATGAGCTCAAGCCTATGCTGCGTTTCCCCCAGCTTTGACCAAATGTGTCAACTCCTGCAGGAAAAAGACACAGAGCCAGATTTTAAGTGGGTTTTGACAGTCTTTCAGCAAACCTTTTTGAGAAGCTCTGACCCAGGCATCTGCAAACCAGTCATACCTCTTCTTAATCTCCACAGCCTGGAATTTGGCTCTGGACGATCAAGTCAGTGCTGTCCAATAAAACATAATGCAAACCACAGGCACGATTTCAGATTATCCAGTAGCCACACTAAATAGAAGAAGAAACAGGTGAAATTAATTTTACAAAATATTTAATGCAACCCAATACATTGAAAATATTAGCATTCCAACCTGTAACACAAAAAAAATATTGAGATATTTTTGCCCTCTTTAAGTCTTTAAAATCTGGCGTGGGGGTGCCTGTCTGGTTCAGTCGGTAGAGCCTGCAACTCTTGATTTTGTCAAGGTCTTGAGTTTGAGCCCCATGTTGGACATGGAGCCTAATTAAAAAACAAAAATATCTGGGGGCGTATTTTACAATTTCAGCACATAGCACACAGGACTAGGGGCCATGGTACTGGACGATGCAGGTGTAAAACAGTCTGGCTATGGGTGAAAAAGCAAAAGCCCCAACAGATTGCAATTAAAACAGAAACTTACATTAGGGACCTCATCCCTATGACCTGCCTAAGTGTGAGAACAGCTGGTGGCCACTTGGTGAAATTTCTCTCTCTCTCTTTTTTTTTTTAAATTTTAGAGTGAGAGAAAGAGAGAGCATGAGCAGGGGAGGTGGGGTGGGGAGAGAGAGAGCGAGAGAGAGAGAGAGAGAGAATCCTAAGCAGGCTACACCCTGAGCGCAGAGCCCGACGCAGGGCTTGATCCCACGATCCTGGGATCATGACCTGAGCCGAAATCAAGAGTCGGACGCTCAACTGACTGAGCCACCCAGGTGCCCCTGAAATTTCTTTCTCTCAACATTTTGTAGATCTGGGGATTTCAGCTTCTCTACCTCTGTACCAATATGCATGTTTTACTTTAAGGGCCAGCAGTGACGGCGCCCAAGCCCTGCTCAGAATGGAGCCAAAGCGGTTCGAACCCACTGCCCAGGACGCCCTGCATGTGTCCATCACTAGACGAGACTGGCTTCTTCAAGAAAAGCAGCAGCTGCAGGTAAGCAGGTGAAGAAGAATCTTCAGGAAATAGGCCAGCATTTTTCTTACCCATTTAAGCCACATGGGGCAGGGCGGATCTTTGCTTTGCTTGAATGTAGCAATTAGAGCTTTGGCCGTCCACCCGTGAAGTACAAAAGGGAGAGATGGGTGGAGATGGCTGGAGGGCTTGTAGGAATCTCATTATCTACTAGGGGTTTGAAAGCTCAGTGGTGTTTGTGCCTGTTTTCGATATTCCTCATTACCTTTTGAATACGCTTTCCTTGTCTGCCAGGCCAATTTGTCACCTCTTATCATTTTGACCTTTACGAGGTTCTTTTGAAAAGCAGGAAGAAATCCGTGCTATGAAAATCCTTTATGGAAAATCGTATCCAGTTAGGACTGTAAGGAGCAGCTGTTAGAGGGCAGAGTTGTAAGTAGGGACTGGGCAGGCTGGCATGTCTGGGAAAAGCTGGCGGGCATTGCATGTCCAGGTTGGCCCAGAGCAGTTGGCCAGGGGCTTTAGAAGTATTGGAGCAGCACTGACTTAAAGGCAAGAGGCAATCAGGAGGTTGAAAGCTCCTCTACCCCCACCTTAAAGCTGGGTCCACAACTGTTGGAACCTGGAGGCTTTGAGGCAGGAATGGAGAACAAGAAGGAAGCATCCATTGAAGGCATCTGGACTTCCAGAAAGAGCATGGGTCTTTAATACCCGAGAATTAATCTTGGTTTAGGCTCTAAATAACAGAATGAATTTAGATCAGTTTATGGGGCTTGGACAAGTTACTGGACCGCCCTCCTCCCATCCCCACTCCCTCATGCAGGGTATTCTTGTTATCTGAGTTTGCCCACCCAGATCCCCAAAATAGCAAGGTGGCAAAGGGAAGCAAAAGTCATCACAATTTGAAAATATTCTCCAATAAACTGAATGCTTATATATTCAATGAGCATTACCACAAAAGTTCGGGTGAAAATGTGAAATCTTGTTTTTGGTTTTGAAGAATATGTATCAGTTAACGGTCTACATAATTCCTGCTGATGTCAGAGTGTACAGAAAATAATTTTAGCTCGGGATACTTAGTGTTTGAAGGGAATGTTCTTGGCAGAACTCTGGGGGAGAGGTGGATATTCATTCAGCAGGTATTTGAATGCCTCCTCTGTGCCAGATACTGTTTGAAATGCTTAGGATTGAATGCTTAGGGTGAAGTTGATGTTCTAGTAGGGGTGGGCGTGGGGAGATACATAAGAAATGGCAAACATAATAAATACCTAAATTATCTCCTTACCCTGTTGTAGGGTGGTAAGAGCTATCATGCGTAGGCTAAGGTCAACTCATTGAACAGTGAGATTAAAGCAGAGGGAACAGCCATGTGAAGCCTGCAGTGTGGATGTGCCTCCTGTATGCAAAGGGCAGCCAGGAGGCCAGGCTAGGATAGAATGGTGGAGGAGAAGGTCAGGGAGAAAAGGGATCTTGCAGGGCCTTGCACACCTTTGTAATCACTTGAGCTTCTCTCTGACTGGAATGTGGAGCCATTGGAGGGTTCTAAGCAGTGAAGTGACATAATCTGATCCCATTTTAAAGAATCACTTTGACTTCTGTGTTAAGAATAGGGTGTGGGCCGTTTGCACTGCTGGTGGGAATGCAAACTGGTGAAGCCATTCTGGAAAACAGTATGGGGGTTCCTCAAAAAATTAAAGATAGAACTACCCTACAACCCAGCAACTGCTCTACTAGGTACTTACCCAAGGGATACAGGTGTGCTGTTTCTAAGGGGCACATGCACCCCAATGGTTATAGGAGCACTATCAACAGTAACCCAAGTATGGAAAGAGCCTATGTGTCAATCGATGGATGAATGGATAAAGAAGATGTGGTGTGTGTGTGTGTGTGTGTGTGTGTGTACACACACACAATGGAGTATTACTCGGCAGTCAAAAAAATGAAATCTTGCCATTTTCAACAGCATGGATGGAACTGGAGTGTATTATGCTAAGTGAAATTAGTCAAAGAAAGACAAATATCATATGACTTCACTCATGGAATTTAAGATACAAACCAGATGAAGATAGGGGAAGGGAGGGAAAAATAATATAAAAACAGGGAGGGGGCGAAACATAAGAGACTCCTAAATACAGAGAACTGAGGGTTGCTGGAGGGGTTTTGGATATGGAGATGGGCTAAATGGGTGATGGGCATTAAGGAGGACAGTTGCTGCGGTGAGCACTGGGTGTTATACATAGGGGATGAATCACCAGATTCTACTCCTGAAATCATTATTGCACTATATGCTAACTAACTTGGATGCAAATTTTAAAAAATAAATTAAAAAACAAAGAATAGGGCATAGGGCCACTGTGAAAAAGCACAGTGAGTCTTCAGAGCATTAAAAATAGAATTACTGTGGCGCCTGGGTGGCTCAGTCTTTTGAGTGTTTGACTCTTGATATCTGCTCAGGTCGTGATGCTGTGGTCAGGGGATCGAGCCCCACATAGGACTCCACACTGAGCCTGGAGCCTGCTTGGGATCCTCTCTCCCCCCCCCCCCGCCCCCCCTTTGTGTGCCTCTTCCCTGCTGGTGCTCTTTCTCAAAATAAATAAATAAACATCAAAAAAAAAATAGAATTACCACACAATGAAGCAATTCTACTTCTGGGTAGATGCCCAAAGGAATTGAAATCAGGGCCTCAAAGAGATGTCCATAGCAGCGTTATTCACGATAGCCAAAAGGTGTCCCTCTGTAGATGAATGGATAAATCAAATGTGGTACATCCACACAATGGACTATTGTACAGACTTAAAAAGGAAGGAAATTCTGACACATGGTGCAACTTGGATGAACCTTGAGGACATGATGCTAAGCGAAATAAGCAAAAGGACAAATACTCTGATTCTACTTCTATGAGGTTTCTAGAGATTCATAGACACAGAAAGTAGAAGGGTGGTTGCCAAGGGTTGGGGGAAGGCAGGGTAATGGGGAGCTGGAGTTTAATGGGGACAGAGTTCTGGTTTATAAGATAAAACGAGCTCTTGGACAGACAGCGGCAGTCGTCGCAGAGCAGTGTGAATGTACTCAGTACCACGGAACTGGCATTAAAAGTGGTTAAGATGGGGTGCCTGGAATTTTGGCTCAGGTCATGATCTCACGGTTTTGTGGGTTCGAGCCCTGCATCGGGCTCCATGTGGACAGTGCAGAGCCTGCTTGGGATTCTCTTTCTCCCTCTCTCTCTGCCCCTCCCCTACTCACCCTGTCTCTCCCCCACTCTCTCCCTCAAAATAAATAAATAAACTTCAAAAAAAAAAATCTTAATGAGATGATTAAGGTGGTGAATTTTATGTTACATGTATTTACCACAGTTTAAAAAGAAGAAAGAAAGAAAGGAACAGGGTTTGGGCAGAGGCGGAGTTGGGGAGTTTAACTGGGAAACAATGGCAATAATACTGTAGTGTTGGACCAATGGAGACATACATTGTCTTCTTCTTAGCGTGTCTTAGGGGTGGATCTTCAGCTCCGCCTCAGAGTCTATCCCCCACCCCCTACTGGAAGTGGGGTCAGGAGGTTGCAGTTGTAGGTGATCTGTACCTTGGGTTTAAGAAAACGTGGATAAGAGCTGGGGAGGCGCCCAGGATTAGCGCTCTGCTCTTATCAGCCAGAAACCCATGCACACATCATGGGAGGGTGGTGACGGAAAGAGCTTCATTTTAAATTCAGAACACTGTGCGCTGTGAGATGATTATGTGCTCTAACACCGTGCACACAATGTGTGTTCAGTTGCCTGCTGCTTGTTTTCTTCTTTGACCTCAAGAGTGGATGATACTCTAGATTCTTTGGATTTTGGTTTGCTATATTAGTGGAAATTAAATTTACTTAATATTTTTTATGAACCTTAGACTGCATCAAACTATCTGCAGCATCCCTTTGCTCTTTCAATCTTGTAGACTTAGGAAATTGTGATTTAAAAAAAATTTTTTTTTTTAACATTTATTCATTTTTGAGAAACAGAGAGAGACAGAGCGTGAGTGGGGGAGGGACAGAGAGAGAGGGAGACACAGAATCCGAAGCAGGCTCCAGGCTCTGAGCTGTCAGCATAGAGCCCAACACGGGGCTTGAACTCACGGACCGCGAGATCACGACCTGAGCCGAAGTCAGAAGCTCAACCGACTGGGCCACCCTGGCGTCCCAGGAAATTGTGATTTTTAATCTTTCTCTACACACTAACTTTTCATGGTTGGGGACAGACCGACCAAAGACTGTCTGCTTTTCTTTTTCGGTCTGTGACCTGTGTTACCTGCTTAGTTTGTACCTCAAGCACATGACGTTTGCTGCTCTGTGTTGTAGCTCTTCTGCCCGAAAGGAAGTAAGTCATTTATGTATCTGCTTGGTTCTTCCAAGTCAAATTCCTGGCTCACCCCCCATAGTTATTTAATACTTGGGAGAGAATGTTTTTCCTTATGCCAACTAATCAGAAATACAAAGCTGGCGTGATTTTTCCACTTCAGCAAACCTCCAAAAATCTGCCTGGCTCAGAAGGGGAGCTTCACGGCTCTCATGCATATGGCTGACTTTCATTTGACGGACTCATTACCAGCAGAGCGGTTTGCCACGAGCAGGGTTAACTTATAAAATCTGGTTTCTCCGTTTTCTACAGAAAGAAATCGAAGCTCTCCAAGCAAGAATGTCTGTGCTGGAATCAAAAGATGAGCAACTGAGAAGGGAAATAGAAGAACAAGAGCGGCTGCTCCCGTGGCAGGGCTGCGACCTGGCCGCCCTGGTGGGCAGGCTGTCCCTGGGCGAGCTGCAGGAGGTCAGCAAGGCCTTGCAAGACACCCTGGCCTTAGCCAACCAGATTCCCCTCCATGCAGAACCACCTGACGCCGTAAGGAGGTATTGATTTCCTAACTGACTTCGGATCACTTGCCTCCTTGACCTGTTTATGGGATTGATGCTGCCTGCTGTCCCTCATACACAAGAATTTTCTGAGCAGGGCTGTAGTTTTTCAGCAGAAGCACTATCATTATTTTGAACAGGAGAACTCTTCATTGTGTGGGGCAGACCTGAGTATTTCGAGGTATTTTACAACCTGGCCAGCAACCCAACCTACTAAATGCCCATATTCCTTCCCATTCTACTGTGTACTGAGTTATCCCCAGGGGCATCTTCTCTCCCTTTGAGGTCTGTTGGAGATTCTGATGCCAGTCTTGGCTGAGGACAATCATCTGAAGAGAGGTGAACTATACTCTCCCTGAGGGCGGTGGGGGGGGTGGTGAGCCGTTAAGAGGGGGAAACTCAGTCAATGACAGTGTTTCCGTCAGGAAGAATGCATGGTTGTTAATAATAGCTAGCATTTATTGAGCGCTTACTCTTTGCCAGGCATCGTGCTAAGCTTTATGAGTTGCTTCTATTATCATATTTACTTTATAGATGAGGAAAACAAAGTTCAAGGTTAGCAATTTGCCGGAAGTCCCAATAAGAGGCAAAATTGATACTTAAGCTGCTGTCTGTTCCTTCTCAGCCGAGTTTCCTATCTGTTTCCTGTGGAGTGAGAATCTTGCCTGTATTCTGTATTGTGCAGTGCCCACAAGAGGCACTTCACTGTCTTATACTTCAATGTCATGTTCCTA
The DNA here is from genome assembly GCF_027475565.1 of Acinonyx jubatus. Lineage (NCBI taxonomy): Eukaryota > Metazoa > Chordata > Mammalia > Carnivora > Felidae > Acinonyx > Acinonyx jubatus. Next base: position 2,729,001 of record NC_069393.1, read on the forward strand.
TTTTGGTGAAAGACAGAACTCGCACATCCACGTGCTTTAGATAAAAAGCCGAGGAGTGCCCGGATGAGTATGCAGCTGGGTAGTGAGGTCTGCAAGTGCTGTGGATGTCGAGCAAGGGGGGCGATTCGTGTTCTGCTTCGTTGGTTTGCCGGAGACAGTGCTTCATAAAACTAACCGCCTGTCGTGGCTGAGAACATGGACTCCGCCATCTGATTATCCTCACTCAGCCACGTGGCAGCTAGAATCCTTTATTATTTGGGGGAGGGGATGATAATAATAACGCCTATGTTACAGGGCTGTTATGTGGACCAGCTGCTAACACATATAAAGCTCTTATAGCAGTTTACTATGGTTACCGCTTATCGTTTTTTTTTTCCTAAATATTTTAAATATTTTTTATTTTTTTATATATATAGAGAAAGTGCAACTGGGGAGGGGGGCAGAGGGGGAGAGAGAGAGAGAGAGAGAGAGAGAGAGAGAGAGAGAGAATGAGAATCTTAAGCAGGCTCCAGGCTCAGCACAGAGCCTGGCACGGGGCTTGATCCCATGACCCTGGGATCATGACCTGAGCTGAAATCAAGAGTCAGACACTCAACTGGCTGAGCCACCCAGGCATTTGTCATTTTTTAAAACTTATTTTTTAAAACTTATTTTTTAAATATTTATTTAATTTTGAGAGAGAAGGAGAGAGAGCATGAGTGGGGGAGGGGCAGAGAGAGGGGAAACAGAGGATTCCAAGCAGACTCTGTGCTGACAGCAGCGAGCCCGATGTGGAGCTTGAACTCATGAACTGTGAGATCATGACCTGAGCCAAAGTCGGAAGCTCAACTGACTGGGCCACCCAGGTGCCCCTCCACTTGTCATTTTTATTATGGGATTTCAGGCTCCTGAAGGCCTTCAAACTGCCTGTCCCAATGTGTCTTAGACTATTCAGTGAATAATGGTCCCCTCTTATACACATATCACATCCTATCCAGCCAAGAAAAGCCAGCCCCGGATGCTGTTCTAGGGAGGTGCTCAGGACCCCTTCCAGCCCTAATACTTCCCTTCAGAATCTAACTCATGCCCACGGAGAAGAAGAAATTTGGATTGTTGCCAAATTTCAACTAAAGGAAACTGACCACTGACTATGCCACGCGCTCTCCCTCTGCACCTTCATATGTATCCTTATACTGTTGCCTCAGCCTGTAAGGATCTTTCCCACTCCTGCTTCCTGTGGAAGTCATTCTACATCTTTATGTATCCACACACACACACACACACACACACACACACACGTACATACACATACATAGGTACAAGTCTATATAATATGTATAGTATATACTTTGTATGTCATATATCATCTGTATGCATATAGTAACAGGTGCATTGTATTATACATTATATGCATGTATCATGTGTAATGCATAAGATGACATATCCATGCGAATTTATTATTCTCTTTACACATGCATATATTTACATGTGAGACTTAAAATGATCCCTTTTTGGTCCTGCCATCCAGATGTGTCCTACTTATTTCTCCTTTTGCTTTTAACAGCACAGAGATTTCTTATATGCCTCTCTTCTCTCCCGGAAGCTGATGACTCTTTGCGGGACGGACCTGGGGCGTGCTTAACTTAGAATCCGCTGCAGTGTGGCACAAAGCCTCTGTGTTTTGAGCTGAATTCATGGGCAGCACCCTTGAGGGTGTGTCCTGGGCCTGTACAGAGATGCAGAGGACGTGCTTTCTCACACACTAATTCGTGGTGATCAGAGTATCCCGGTTTGGCAGGTGGGCCACCCTCCTTGTCGGCATGTTACAGACGAAGATGCAAAAACTCCAGAAGTTTTCCTGGTGATGCAGCTGCTAAGAGACCTTGTATACATCCACAGCGGCCGTGGCGTCCGAACCAATAAAAGACAGTCTCTTTCCAGAGCTCCAAGGAAGTTATTTCTCTTCGTGTAAAACAAGGATCCCCATGGTACAGTAGGCTGATAGAGCGGGGCCCCTAGCTTGGATCCTCTCATTTCTAGTCTGTTATTCTGCCCAAGTTCTCAGCCTGGGATGTTCATCAGGAGCTCAGAGCACTGCCGGCACTGAGCGGAGTTTTGTGTTGCTGGAGGGTGACCACCCTGGGGCATCACATAATCTGGATGACCCTTGGCATCTCCTTTATTTACTCAGAGGTACAGGCAGGCTCCTCCCTGCCTTAGGGCAGTTTGGGGTGTGTAGGTACAGGTTTTGACCCATCAGCTTCCTTTCTTCCACACTAGGGAGGTGAGGCTTCACACTGTTCCTGGCCAAAAATATTAACTGGAAAAATCATTGTTATTATGTGGGCTTTCCATTTAAGAAGGAAGTCACACCTTTTCCAAGCTGATGGGCTGCAGCATGGACTCCCAGAAATGGAGAAGTTGAAAGGAGCCAGCGTGCAGTCATATGGCTTCATAGATCAGAGAGTGCTTGGTCTAGTATTTTTAACTAATTGTGCATGATCCTGTTAACTTAGTTTTTCCTATGAGATACTGGTTTTCTTTTAGAAGATGTTGACTTGGGTGGGGTTGGGGGGGCGGGCATATCTCATAGGAACCCAAGCCAGAAGAATGGATCTTCCGTGCATCAGTAGCTTTGTTGACAAACATCTTTGTTTTTTATGAGAAGAGTTTCTTCTTAGGCCAGATGGGGAGATGCTGACAAATTGTGAAATAGGCCAATCTTGAAGTCTTACGAAGACAAGGTGTAGCGACTGGTATTGTTACAAATATCTGGAGAAACAGACCACTCAACATCACAGCTGTTATCATCATCACCGGTGAAGATTTTTCATAGAGACCAGCTCAGAACCCAGGGTGCTGTCTAGGAAGAAGCTGTTTCTGATTTACTCAACTCAGTAATGTGCAAGTTCAAAGGGAAGGATATGCTTCTTTCCTGGATAAACTACACATTCAGCTTGAAAAGGAACTAGGATAGCAATCGGCATTTCTGAGAAAATCACTGGTGGAGACTGCGTGCTTGCATGGCGCCATCGTTTCTGAGCGTTGCTTGTTGGGAATCATCTGGAGGATGTCAGGGAAGGACTGGAAGTAGAAGGTTGTATGCTGGGGACCAGAGACCCAGTGGCTTTTATTTGGACATTCTAATAGAAGTCAAAGCGGCCCTCTGAATTTTCTGTCTGCGTTTTGGATCAAATATCTTAGGATGGAATGAAGAGCTGCCTTCTCAGAGGTATCCTAGCTGCCTTTTGATAGAACCAACAAAAATGGTTTTCCTTCAGTGGTCAAGGAACATTTTTAAGGCCCTGGGAATCAGAGACTCCACAGTGTGGAAGCCGACAGAGCAGGGATGTATAAAGGACAGGGGCCACCGGAAAGATATGTTCATCCGAAATTCCTTTATTCCTGGGATTCCAACCCTTAAAACATACTCCTTGTCTTCCCTTGTAAATTTCCTTTACTGGGAGAGGTCTAGATGGATGTCTTTTATCCAGTGAGCTTGATTCTCTGTCCACATTAACCATCCCTTCTCATTCCATCCCATACTGACTCCACTTCCATTATCGGTAATGGGATTGGATATGAGGGGTGTGGGTGGGGAGAAGGATGGGGACACAGAGAGGAAGGATGTGACAGGTTCTGGGGTTTTCCTTGAGCCACATCCCTGTATGTGGGGTGTGAGTTTCCATCTGTTTGTTTGGCATAAAGTGAGGAAGGTCACGACTTATAGCTCATCTCTCTCCAGTGCCATTAGCTCAGCCCCGGCCTTTGTAGTTCTGTGTGCCTTGCACACCAGGGAAGAGTCGGGCTGTGACCCTGGCCAGCAGCATGTGGCCAACTATAAAGCAATGTAGGAATAATCACAAGTGATAACAATAGACATGAGGGCTGCGTACGGTACTTCCTAACATTCTTTAGATCCTCGTGGCTGGCTCCTATTAGCCTGTGGTCGAGTTCTTCATTCCTCAGCTCCTGGAATTTTTCATGCTTCACGTGAAATGTGTCCTGGAAGCTCATGGATGAATTGTTTCTCGCGCATTTGGAAGAAATGTGTCACATCGTTTTACAAACCATTGGCACAAACTGTGAAACGAACTCAACCCCTGGTTGCAGGGCGGCTGGCTGGACCTTGGTGCACCCGGGACCTCAGACAGCATGACTGGGCAGCACGGGCCGTGGGCGGCAAGCCAGGGCTGCTCCCTCCTCCCTGTTGTGTAGCGCTCTGGGCTTTCCAGTGAGGGTGGCAGACGGTTCAGGAGCTCGGGCATCTGGGTTACATCCCTGTTGCCCAGTCCACGGTGAGCAGCCCAGGCCGATATCACGGTTCCTTTCAAGACAGACTTGACATAGTGAAATTCAGCGGTTCGCAATTGAGTGGTGAAAAAAAAAAATCAATAGTCCCACTTTCCCCTCAGATACATTTCTTACCAGAGTGAGGAGACACAGTGAACAGCAAGGCCTGGATTGGAAAACAGCCTCCCACACCCTTCCAGGAGGAGCATGGTGGATCCCTAGAGTGTGTACAGGGAGGTGGCTGTGCATCCCTGTGTGCTGGGGCGGTTGTGTGAGGTGGCCCCAAAGTGGGGCAGCGTGGACGCTTCAGGAGAGCCCCTCAGGTCTCCCAGCCTCTCTCCATTTGAGTGGCTGTGTTCTTCAGTCTCTCCGTCTAGTTTTTGTTTTTCTTCCTTCTCTGCCTCTGTCCGTCACCTGATAGGTCTGTCAAAAGCAGTGGCTGTATGGAACTAATCCATTAGAAATCATTCGGCAGGGGCACCTGGGTGGCTCAGTCAGTTGAGCTTCCGACTCTTGATTTCAGCTCAGGTCATGATCCCAGGGTCATGGGATCGAGCCCCATGTAGGGCTCTGCACTGAGCACGGAGCCTGCTTAAGATTCGGTCACTCTGCCCCCCTCTGCCCTTCTCTTCCGTTCTCTCTCTAAAAAAAGAAAGAAAGAAAGAAAGAGAAAGAAAAAGAAAGAAAGAAAGAGAAAGAAAGAAAAAAGAAAGAAAAAAGAAATCCTCTGGCAATGGTGGCTCTGTTGTTGCTAGAACTGCTGTCCAGGAGATTCTGACTTTTCTTTCTTTATTGTAAAGCATATGCCTTGCTTTCCCCAGGAATTGCTGAGACAGGCAGTATTCTTCCAGACAGTCGGTGCATTGAGTTGGTGGCACAGTAGCAAATCAAGATTGATGTGTCCTTGTAGCCGTGTGTCTAAAGCAGTGTCATCACTGTTTGGGACTGCTCTGTAGGTGTGCCTTTCAAATCTCATATTTATCACGTCTTTCTTTCTTACTTAGACCTGTAATCATCATCACACATTAATTTTAACATTGCTAGTGTTTACAGAATGCTAATTTTGTTCACTGTGACTCTATAAGATATATTGGACAATATATTCGTTTTATGCGCATTTTGCATATGAGGCTGCTGAGGGTCCCAATTCACACAGCAGCAATGTTCTGACATCTTTGGCCAACCTTTGATATAGCGGGACTGGGAGAGAGATGGTTAACACTGACAGCCCAGCAGAGACTGGGGTTTTGAACCCAGTGCCCAGGCAGGCAATGGAGAGAAGTCTGGCTAGCCAGGGCATGGGTCCGTGGGTCCAAGTAAAAAGAGAATAGATGTCATTCCAGACTGGTGATGGTTGTCTCTCTGCCCCACAGATCACCTGGTGTCACCTGAGAGGGATCAGAGCAAACAGCTCTCTGCACACAGGCAACCAACTGCTTCAGGTCAGAGAGGGCAAGGAGCCAGTCCTGGCCCTCCAGGCGCTGGAAGTCTTGTTTATAAAATGAAGGTTTGAACCAGCCAATGTTGAAGGTTCCTTCTGGATCTAGAACACTTTTGCACTTTAAGATTTTTTGAAGTCAGCTAAGACAAACAGTTTGAAAACACAGTCATTCTGTTCCTAATGGCGCCCAGATGAGTTCCCCTGCCAGGTTCCCTGCAGACTGTGACCATCTGCAGGGCACGGTGTTCAAGTTCTGTCTTTTCTGAGCGAGTCAGTGCTAATGACCAGCATGTCACTAGATGCGGGCTAGAACCCAAACCCACATTGTAGCTACTGCTCAGAGTTTGGAATGCAACTCACTGCCGTCAACTCCTGTGTCCTTTGGAAGGTCATCATTACATGCAACGAGAAAAGTATACCCATCACAACTTGGAAGAGAAGGAAAGGGTTGGAAAAGAAGGAAAGGGTTTGAAAGAAACTACCACCTCTCTGGGTGGGTGCAGTGGCCACTCACTCCAAGAAGACAAAAAACTCTGTGTTTGTTGAGTGTATTTGAGAACTTCAGGGGAGGAATCTCCCCTTATGTACAGATATTTTTTAAAAAACTTCATTTTGTGCTAGATTAAGTTTAGTATGATTTTCTATCTCTGTGCCTTGTTTCCTTCAAGGAATTTACAATGTCGGTCGTCACTTAGGTGGTTCTTCTTGGGAGGCCTGTAATTTGTAGACTTATCCATTCCTCTTCTGTAATTTAGTGATCAGAGTAACTATTTTCAGCTAGAACCCCAGGGATTCTTAAAGATGGGAGATAATCATTTTAAAGTGATTGCAGCCAGTTCTCCTATTATTGCGATTGTGAGCCATCTCTCGGCATACTTGAATGCATGTGGCCTATTTTAAAAGTTTCTCTTCTGGTCAATTTCAATGTTTTATTTTCCGTGATGATCACCTTGAGAACTGTTGTGTACTTAACTTCTTTGTAACTTGAGTGTCTCCTACAATCTTCTATTCCTTTCCACTGATTTTCTTATTCCTGACATATCCCAAGAGTGTTTCCCTGTTTGTAGGTTACACGTTACTGTTCCCCATTCTGACCCTTCCATGTTAATTTAACACACCCCTAGACCGTTCTTCAGACCTTGAGCTGAAGGTTGAAAGCACTTCCAGTGAAAGGTAATTCTGTTCTGCTCAGATACAACCTTTTCAAGTGACTGTAGGGAATAGCCCCAGGTTGGGAATGCCAGCTCATTGGTAGTGGCAGTTTAGTTAGTTAAGAGCACTTCTTAACTACTAATTTAATTACTAATTTAATTAACCCATTCTGTGCTGATTCCTAGGCTGCTGGGACAACCCGAAACAGTACCTCTAGGTTTCTGTAGAAACTCTGCACTTTATATATTAAGGTCATTTTTCTTAAGCTCTTCGTCTTGGCTGCCATTATCGTGACTACTTTGTACATCCTTTTGGGCAAATTTCTTCAGTTTTCTCTGAGTTGTATTGATATTGGTGTTTGATTTTTTTATTCAGTCGCTTGTTTAGGCAGCTGGATTTTTTTCCTGATGTTCATTCATTTCGTTCATCAACAATCTATTTTTGAAATCTTTAGTAAAATGTGTGTATCTTTAGTTTACCCATTGAAACATTTTAGGAAATAAAATATATAATATTTTCTAGTTTCAGGCATCTGACAGATCTGTTGCTTGGTCAGCAGGTTTTGAAAGAGCCTGAGAGAAATGTAAGGTTTACACTGTTTTGCAGGCTTTACTGTGCGAATGCTTGTTCTTCGACAGACAGCAGATAATTAAAGATGACTCAGAAAAGCGTCATAAACCCAAAGCAGAAAGTACAACCTTTTGGACAAGCTTCATCGTTATGGAAAGTATACATGTTTATAAATTTAGGAAAACAGCACACATTTTGCAATGTTAATATTAAATGGAAATGCAAGCAGTTCAGGGTAGTTCTTTAAAAAAGCAATGAGACGTCACTTATTAAGCAGTTGGAATTAGGGGGACGGTGATTGAAATGGAAATCTGAAGTTGCCTTTGAATCCCTTAACAGAGTAAACCCAGAGGCAACCTCATTTCCCCCTTGAACCACACTGTAATGTTTTTAAGGATTAGACTCACAGGAGTTTGGTGGAGAAAAGCTCTATAGCCCAGAATTGAAATCTTTTTGAATGTTTAAATACCTTTGGGTTATGATAAAAGTTGAAAATGTGGAGCCCACTTGGTTACCAGTCTTCAAAAGGCTGGTAATTTATTTTCTCCTTGTGTGTAAGAGGAAGGGGTAGAGAGCAGAGTATTTAAGATCTGAATGTAAGGCTTTCATATTTTTGACTCCCGCTCTCATTTCTTCTTCATTAGACAGCTTAAAATCCCTTACAGATAGACAAATGCCTACAAATCTAAATGCTTCTGGCCTATGAATTACACTTTTGATTTGGAGGAAGATGGTTTGAGAAGCACTGAACGATCTGCTTGAATTAACATTAGGAGTATTTGGGTAAGCCAAATACCAGGTTAATCAGTTGGAAATAAACATGCGATTGTTAACGGACCTGGCCTCAGAGGCAAGCTGTGACTCTTGTGGTGTCAGGCACTCTCCCAGTGGGGGCGGGAACTGGCAAGGGTGGCGGGCGAGGAGCGAATGCGCACGCGCGTGCGCACATCCGCTCCGTCTTACTCCTATCAGTAAATTCGCGAGGCTCTGCAAATCCAGTGAATTCAGCGCTAGCGCTGGTTGGCTCTGCTGCCTGTCTTCGCATCAGCTCCCCACTGACCACGGGAAGTCTTCTCGAGAAGGTGGAAATCCTTGTGCGCTCTTGCTCGTTCTCTCTCTGCTGTCCCCTTTAGGAGTACTTATATAAGCTACGTAGATACATTTTATTAAGAATTTAGAGTCTTACAAAATACGACATCTCCGTCTCAGTTTGCTCAGTTAGTTGGGGAAGTCGGACTTTATCACAATAACTCTCGAGAGTGTAGTGTTTCAATTAGAGCTGAGACACAGGATCCCCGGAATTCAGAGAAAGACTCAGTAAGAGGATGAGTCACTAATGAGATCCATCCATATCCAGAGAACGAATCAAAGGACTGAACATTGGAGTGTTTCTGTGGCTTGTTTTTCTTCATTTCTTTCACTTAATCTCTTTTGCTTGGGGCAGAGAGGGAAATATCACACATATTTACTTTACCCTGGTTAAAAAACCATTTGCTTGATTTCTGTCCGATTACTCAAACTGTTTTCTTACGCTGATACAGTCATGGTTGTTTGTATGAACCGTTTATTAAAAAATCTTTCTGGACTTCACTCTTCCCAAGGTCCCCAGGACGAATATGGGTGTCTGTCACGTGAGCAGGCACTGCTGTCATGCTCCTGTCCTTGCCACTGAGCATGCCCGAAATTGTGTGCTGTGCCATAGGTGGTAAGAATGGCCACAGGTTGCCAGAGCTTCGGCCCCTGGGCACAAACCCTCTCCACTGCACCACGAGGGCTTCCCCAAGGGTAAATGTTCCAGGTAACCAGCTCCATAGCTTTTACAGACTTGAAGAATGGCTTGCTCCTGATGAGTATATGTGCCCTATCGTGCCTTCCCGAGATCATCTGAAGCCTGGAGGAATTCTTGGCATTTTTTTTTTTTTTTTTTTTTTTTGTCTGTGCCCTGGGTATGTCCCACTGATGACATGTGACATTATCAACCGTGAGGCAAGAAGGGTCCAAAGAAGGAAAAGGCCAAGGAGATAAAATCTTGCATTTCCTAAAGCTGTTTTTGCTGTCATTTCCTTAACCACTTGCCCCCGACAGAAGGTTAGAGGACAGAGCAGTAATTGGCAAGGCTGTTAATGTCAACGGATTCCTGCACTTTTTTTTTTTTTTAATTCAAGACCCAAGTAATGCCTTTGCGAGGGTGGCTGTCATTTTGCCCTTTATGTCATTTCTAACTTGCCGTAGTAACAATCTCTCATTCTTTAACTTATTTTTATTAAACAAGACACAAGGGATAGAATTGCGAATGGGGAGAGAGAAAGGAGGTCAGGGAGAAGGCTGTTCAGAGATGAAATTGATAATCCTCCTTTCCCAGAGCTTTTTGCTAAAATGGAACTTCAGCATCAGGCCACGTATACACATGCAAAGAGATGGACAGGTGACTGCCAATAGGCGGCAGATTTTCTGCACAACTCTGTTCTGAGAGCTGAAAAACCGTGCCTTGCTTTGAAACATGACAGATGTCTGGCCTCTATTTCTGCCTCTGTCACTAACGTCCTCTGGCACTTTATATAACCTCTGTGTCTTTTAGACTCTCTGGCTCTCTGCAGACAAAATAATGTTGGTAAGAGAATCTTGAATGGCAGAACAGTAAAAGAATCTCAGATCGTAGGATTGAAAGTTTCTCAGAAATAACTTGGCTCAACTTTCTTGCTTTGCAGGTAAGGAAATAGAGCTCCAGAAAAAAGCGACTCGTGCAAAGTCTCGCAGAGAGTTAGTGGGGTGGTGGAATTCTCAGAGCATCATTAGTATTCTTGTAGTCAGCAAGGGTCAGATAAGAGTAGGGATGGGGTTTGTGGTTGAAAGGCTCATGTTTGGGGCTGGTATGTGCTTGGCATCCTGAGTATGAGTCTAATATGTAGGGCCACGGCTGGTGCCAGGGGTGGTGACGACAGGAGGAAGCAGAAAGAATAAAGGAATATCACATAAAGTGAGAGGTAGTTTCTCTAAGACACGAACACACAGGAGTTCATCCAGGCCTGCCTGACGTTTGTGGCCCAGAGGAAGAGGGACCAAGGGAACGCCCCCCTGGCCCTATCTTTCCACCCTGGGATTCTGATGGGTTTCACATGTGGATACTCAGCCTGCATGTCCAAGAAATATCCATACCTTCGAAGTAGCCACCGCATGACCACTGCTTGGGCCTATAGGTGTGTCCCCTGTGCCGTGCTCCACCTTTGAGAGGGGTACCTTGAGAAGACACCCTGGCAGGAAGCAGGCTCAAGGCTCTTCTGGAAGGCATTTCTGGTCTTGGCTGCCTGGCCCAGTTCTGGAAGGGCAAGTACCTTTGGCCTTGTGGATGCTTCACTCCAGGAGTAGAGAGGATCAGGGCAGGGCCCTCTGATGTCTGGATCTATGGGAAGTATTGAAAGTATTACTAAGAGAGGGTGCAGCTTCAAGTTTCTTTAAAAGGCTTTTGAGATATGCCTCCCTAAGTCTGGAGAAATAGCGAGTGAACTGTGGTTGGCTGCTCTTTGACTATGGGGTGGGATTCTTTAAGCAAATAGATACCTAATGTGGTGATAGGTCTTCTGAATAAGATGAGCAAGATGCTGTCTGAACTGTCACTCTGAGCTTTACAGAGTGAACCTCTGGCCTTGGCAGCTTGGCCGCAGAGAGGACTCATTTGCATTGGCTGGAGACAGGCTCCAGGCTGAGACCTCTGGGTGCCCTTTGCACAGCCCTGGTCTGTCCTTCCAGCCTTCTGGCTCTCCACACGTCCCCCTCCCCATGCCAGTGTGCATGAGTGTGTTAGGGCTGCCGTAACAAAGGACTGCAGGTGGGTGGCTTAAACAGAGACGTTTATGTGCTTAGGTGTCCAAGATCAAGGTATGGGCAGGGCTGGCCCTATTGAGGGCCTTGAGGGGAGGATCTATTCCAAGTCTCTCTCCTTGGCTTGTAGGTGATGTTCTTCTCCTGTGTCTCTCCCTACTGTCCTCCTGTATGTGTTTTTGAGTCCAAATTTCCCCTTTTTATAAGGATACCAGTTATAGTGGAGCAGGGCCCCCCCCAACAGGCTCCTCTTAACTAAGTACATTTGCAATGATCCTATTTGCAAATAAGGTCACATTCTGAGATGTGTGTGTGTGGGGGGGGGTGGGGGTTAGGACTTCAAGATATGAATTTTTGTGGAAAACTGTACAGCCCATACACAGTCGATGAAAAGAAACTATCCAAAAGATACAAGTCAAACAGAGCAAGAGTTCTAAGAGATGGAATTTAGGAAAAGTTCTAAGAGATGGAGATCTTAACGAACAGATGCTGGGTTTAAAATTTTTTTTTTACATTTATTTTTGATAGAGACAGAGCACAAGTGGGGGAGGGGCAGAGAGAGAGAGCAGGAGACACAGAATCCAAAGCAGGTTCCAGGCTCTGAGCTGTCAGCACAGAGCCCAACATGGGGCTTGAACCCACGAGCCAGGAGATCATGACCTGAGCCAAAGTCGGACGTTCAACCGACTGAGCCACCCTGGCGCCCCATTTTTTTTAATGTTTATTTATTTTTGAGAGAGAGAGAGAGAGAGAGAGAATGAGCATGAATGGAGGAGGGACAGAGAGAGAGGGAGACACAGAATCCGAAGCAGGCTCCAGGCTCTGAGCTGTCAGCACAGAGCCCGACGTGGGGCCCGAACCCATGAACTGTGAAATCATGACCTGAGCTGAAGTTGGACGTTCAACTGACTGAGCCACCCAGGAGCCCCATTTTTTTTAATGTTTATTTATTTTTGAGAGAGAGACCGAGAGAATGAGCATGAGTGGGGGAGGGATAGAGAGAGGGAGACACAGAATCTGAAGCAGGCTCCAGGCTCTGAGCTGTCAGCACAGAGCCCAACGCAGGGCTCGAACTCACAAACTGCGAGATCATGACCTGAGCTGAAGTCAGACACCCAACCGACTGAGCCACCCAGGTGCCCCTAGACGCTGGGTTTTAAACCTCTTCTTCCTCATATAAAGCTCCACCTACAGCAGGACGGTCAAGATCAGTCATGGCCTTTAATCTTCACTGATGATGGGACTGTAGTGGAAGTGAGGACAGAGGTGGAACCTCCCACCATCCTGCTTTGACGGTGCCTCTGAGAGAGGTGAGGGTTCCCACGAGGCCTCACCTACCACAGCCCCCCTTATCCATGGGGATGCGTTCCAAGACACCCAGTGGATGCCTGAGACCGTGGGTATCACTGAGCCCCACATATATTGTGTTTTTTCCTCTACATACATACCTATGATAAAGTTTAAGTTATAAATTAACAACAATAACTAATAATGAACAACAATAACTAATAATAAAATGGAACAATTATACCATGTATTGTGATAAAAGTTATGTGTACGTGGTCTTTCTCTCAGAATATCTTCTTGTACTACACTCACCCCTTCTTGTGATGACGTGACATGAAAACATGCCTCCGTGATGGGATGAAGTGAGGCAGGTGATGGAGGTGTTGTGACGTAGCGGTTAGTGTACTATTGACCTTCTGACGAGACCTCAGAAGGAGCGTCGCCTGCTTCCAGACTGGTTGACCACCGGTGACTAGAACCGTGGAAGGTGGACCACAAACAAGGCAGGGACTACTGTATTCCTTAGGAAGAAGACAAGAAGGTGATTAGCACCCAGGGAGCAAATATCGAGCGCCCATTATGTGCCATCCACAGAAGATCATTGCACCTGTGCAGCTTTCTTTCTAGTGGGAGAAGGCAGAAACAATAAACATAATAACTAAGTAGACTGCACAGTGGGTTAGGAGGTACTAAATGCTGTTGTTGAGGAGGAACAGGAGAGGATGTGAATTTGCAATCTGACGTGGAGTAGTCAGGCTGGGCTCACTGAGGGGGTAAGATGGAAGGGGGCAGTGGGAGCGTCCAGACAGAGGGGCCTGCACCCCACCCCCGCCAGGGCGGACTGGAGGAGCTGTCAGGCCTCTGTGGCGGGGCAGAGCCAGCGAAGTGGACCTTGTGGGAGAGGCGGTCAGAGATTTGATGGCAGGCGGCTGCGTTGGTCCTCGGCTTTCCCTGGGTGTACGGGAGCAGGATCTGAGTTGATCAGTGGTGAGGGCGAAGGGGGGACCAGTTCACAGGCCTTTGCGGCATTTCAGAGGCGGTGTCCACGGGCCAGAGTGGCAGCGGCACGGGTGGCTCTTCCTTAGAACTGTTTCTCACCCTGAGTCATCGAACCCAGATTACTGGGCTGAGGGTCTCCCGCACACGCCTCCTCCTGGCCCTTGACCAGTCTTGGCTTGTACTGTTTAGATTAGTTACCATGGTTGACTCCCATTCCCTTTCCCTTTCTAGTTATTGCTGAAAAGCAATCTGTCTGTCCCCAAACTAATTTTTTATTACTGATATTTTTGACACCAGCATTCCCGTGATATTGTAGGAGTGTTTCAGGGAGCCCCTTTTCATCCCTAACCTGAAGCTCAGGCATTTATTTGTGAGCTCCTGTACTAACCCAGTGGTCTCCTAATCATTTTTTTTTTTTTAAATCAAAGGCATTCTTATGTGAAATTTTCTTATGGCTGCCCCTCAAACCCGTAGTTCCCACGCTACCAATGAGAACATTCACATCCTGCATATGTCTGTTGCTGTAACCTCTCTCGGTCTGCCACTTGGGTGGGTTGAAAATGAAACCGTCTTGGGGAGCCTGGGTGGCTCAGTCGGTTAAGCGTCTGACTTTGGCTCCGGTTATTATATTGCAGTTCCTGGGTTTGAGCCCCATGTCGGGCTCTGTGCGGACAGTTGGGAGCCTGGAGCCTGCTTCGGATTCTGTGTCTCCCTCTCTCTCTGCCCCTTCCCCACTCTCTCTTTCTCTCTCTTGTTGTCTCTTTCAAAAATAAATAAATACTGGAGCACCCTGGGTGGTTCAGTCGGTTGAGCATCCGACTTCGGCTCCAGTCATGATCTCGCGGTTCCTGGGTTCGAGCCCCACATCGGGCTCTGTGCTGACAGCTCAGAGCCTGGAGCCTGCTTCACATTCTGTGTCTCCCTCTCTCTCTCTCCTCCTCCCCCACTCACACTCTGTCTCTCAAAAATAAATAATATTAAAATAAATAAACATTAAAAAATTTAAAAAATAAACATTAAAATTTTTTTAAAACTTATTAAAAAAAAGAGCATGAAACCATTTGTTAATCTGAAGCAAACAAAAGAGCTATCATGTTGTCTGCTGTCTGCCTGCTGCTACATAAGGAAGTGACTTTTTTTCATGTTGGACCCAGTATGTATGATCTTAATAATACATATGATTAATTGTGTGTTAATTTCAGTTGAAAGTTGAAAATCCCGCCTGTGTTAGGTTGCTTGGGCGACTTTAACAAGGTATGACACACACTGGGCAGGTTAAATAACCGAAATCCACTGTCTCACTATTCTGGAAGCTACAAGTCTAAGATCAAGGTGTCGGCAGTCTTCGCTTCTTGTGAGGCCTCTCTCCTTGACTTTTTGATGGCTGTCTTCTCCCTGTGTCTTCACATGGTCACCTCTCTGTGTGTGTCTGTCTGTATCTGAATTCTCCCTTTTCATAAGGACACCAGGCATGCTGGATTAGGGCCCACCCTAATGACCTTGCTTTAACTTGATCGCCTCTGTAAAGACCATGTCTCTAAATAAAGTCCGTGATGAGGACACCAACTAATGAATTGGGGTGCGGGGAACACAGTCCACTCAACACTGACCTCCTTGCCCTCGATTTCCCTTTGCCACCACTAGCTCCGGACCCATCTGCCCCTGATGTGCTTTCTCTGCAGCACATTCTTGCCAGCAGTCTTGATTTTTCTGAGGCTTCATGTGTTGAAGGTGAATTTTGGTCATTTGATTTAAACACCAGTTTGTGAGTGAAGAATAATGTGCATTCACAAATTATGATATTGATTGCATTGTCAATTAATTTAACGTAATTCTGAAATAGGATTCTAGGGGCTCAGTGCATTAAGCACCCGGCTTCGGTTCAGGTCATGATCTCATAGTTTGTGGGTTCGAGCCCCGCGTCAGGCTCTGTGCTGACAGCTCAGAGCCTGGAGCCTGCTTCGGATTCTGTGTCTCCCTCTCTCTCTGCACCTTCCCCACTCATGCTCTGTCTCAAAAATAAATAATAAACATTAAAAAAATAAAAAAATAATAAAGTAGGATTCTAAACGCCAGTCTGGACAATGAGAGCATGTTTGAATAAGCACAACGGCTTCCAGGAGAGGTGGTACAGGTTAAGTTAGCTAGCGGTCGGGAGAATAGACAGCGGGACTGCTTGGGTCATCATTGACCCATTTACCAGCTGGCTAACCCTGGGAAAGGTACTTACATCTCTCTTTGAGTTTTCTTGTCTGAAAATGTAGATGTTATAGTGCCTCCTTCACGGAGTTGTGAGAATTTAAAATGCTAATGTGTGTGAGGAATATGGAGAAATGCCTGGTACGTAGTAAGCGCTCAATAAATGTTTGACGCTCTTATTCCTAGCATGGCTGCTTTGAACAAAAGATACATTTGAGTAAGTGAGGTCTCGTGTGTTTGTTAAAACGTTGTTTGTGGAGACGGTATATGTGCTTCTAGGATACAGTGTAATTGCATCTGAGAAGACAGTTCTTAATGTCATTAACAGTATACAAGCTTGAAACAAACATGGGGATGAGTTTTAATCATTGAGGTACATGTAACTCTTGTTTGCAAACATTTAACTTCTCTAATTTGGTGGTTTTCAATTTGAATTCCTGCTCCTGGAATCCTGGCTCAGGGGCCACAGGGTGATGGTAGAACACTAAGTGTGTGGGGTCATTGTGACATCGTTTGTACCCCAGGCCAGACACCCACCCTCAATCAGAACGGATCTCCTGTTGCGTATTTTATATATTATGGTTCTATGTAACATTTGTTGGAAAGAGTTCTGCTACTAAAAATAGCTTGAAAACCACTAGCCTGGTGTGTAGATTATTCATTCTTCTGTCCCCCCCATTGCTTTCATTTCATTGCGTTCATCCCCAGGGATGCAACCAATGTTAATATTAGCCTGAGCAAAACTTAATTAGGGAGGTAAATCTACTGCAAAAAGCAATACAGCATAAATTAAATAAATTAAATATAAATCAAATCAAATATGAAACAATGCATTCAATTATCCGCATCACTGCCTCCCTGCTCTAACATGGATATTTGAGAGGAGACTCATCTTCTTTCTGGGATAGGACCAGAGCTGAGCCAAGACCAACGAACTGTGTCAACCCCTGGAAGGCTACTGCTTGACCTATTGAGCAGTAGCTAAAGGCACTGCCTCTTGGTTAGCTACATTTTCAGGGTCAGCAGGTGGACCCGATACCTATCTGTCTTCATTGTTAATGCATGAACTGGTCTGTGTGTGTGGCTGGGAACACCTCCTTATAAAATACTGTTAAATGCTCGCGCAGCATCAATTTCGTGGTGAACCGTTTGCTGAAAAGTTATTAGTTGAATGGGCTCCCCTGAGCCTGGAGAGGGAAAGTGCATCTCCGCCCTCGGCAGGTTGGAAGTTCAGACAGCAGACATTAGCAGCAGGAAGCTGGTGCTGCCTCTGGAATCAGGCAGAATCGTTCCAGGCACATCTTTGGCACCCTCTGCCCTTCTGTCCCCAGCATCTCAAGGGGCATCTTCTCCCTGCCCTCTGTGTTAGCATGCCACCCAAACTTACCTCCCTTCAGAAGAGCCAGTCCGCATCCAGCCGGCTAGAATTCTCCAGGGAGGATTCCACACGCGCCTTCCCACCGTTCCCACACCGATTTTTGTCACATCGTGACTCCTGGATTCAGAAAACTCTGCTGCCTGGTGCCCTGCTGTTTGTCAGCTCTCCTCCGACCCCGGCTGGCCTGGGTGCCTCTCCTCTGCTGGACGGAGGTCTAAAGTGGGGACGACTTGTTTAGAATGGGCCTGCCCCAGTTCTAGGGCATTTGCAGTGGGCACTAACTTGCTTGTACTGAGAAGTCACAGATGGTGGAGGTGACAACTTTCAAAACCAGTTCTTACAGCCGAAGAACAGCAGCAGGCAGGCAGACTGGCAACCTGCCTGTCATCGTTTGCAACCCCTGCTGCAGCAGCTGTTTCTAACGCCACCCCCCGCCCCCCACACACCCCAGGAAACCTGACCTTCTCACTTTCGCAGCTCACCATTTTGCTCTTCTAGTACCTGTAACTTTCTTTTCTTTAATTTTTTTCTTTTTCTTTTTCTTTTTTGGCTACTGTTGAGAAGCAGTGAGCTGTTGAGGGCAGGAACCATGTCTTTATGCTCCAAGTTCCTAACTTACTAGGAGCCCAGTAGATATTGAAAGAATTAATGAGTATGTGAATGAATGAATGAATGAATGATGAGCAAAAAGCTCCAGAGCTTACGCTTTTCAGCATCAACCTAATGAAAGGTTCCAGGCCTTCCTTCCCTTCCTGACTTCCATGCTCTGTGCCTACCCTTCGGCTTCACAGCTGGGTTTCTGCTGAAGGTGCCTGCCTGGTCTGTCCGGTTCAGTGTTCCCTCCAAACCCCCTCTCACAGTGCTGCCCAATTAATTTTCCTGAAAAGCCCCATTTCTTTCTTATTGCTCTCCTGCTCAAAACTGCAGTAATTTCCCACTGCCTGTGGAATAAAGCTCAGAACTCCTTCGCCCGGCCTTCAGTATTGACTAGAGCCAGTCCCTGATATTCCTTTAAGGATTGTTTTGACTGTAAATATTCTAAACACATTGGAAAATGTAACATACACTCATTTACCCACCACTGAGACTAAACAAACATTAGCGTTTCCCCCACTTATTTTCCTAACCGAGTAAGCACACATCTCAGATGCGGACAGACTTCTTCCCTTCTGTCCTTGCCCCTCCTCCCTCCCTTCAGAAACAGTCTTTCCCCTTCTCATCCATCACAGTTCACCTCTGTGAACCGTATGGTCCAGCTGGCCTCATCTGTTCCCTGGAGTTTCATCCTTCCCTTTTCCCCCTGAGGCCCAGTGCACTTTCTGCCTCTTCCAGGAAGCTTTCCACCTAATCACTTGTTTTCCTAAATCGCTACCTAACTTACTGTCTCCACTGTGCCCTTGGAGACGGTATCTGCCTGTGACAATCTTTATGTAACAGTTTGATCCTACTGGATTTCTCTTTCTTTCTTTCTTTCTTTCTTTCTTTCTTTCTTTCTTTCTCCCTTTCTTAATTTCTTTCTTTTTTTCTTAGTTTATTTTTGAGAGAGAGAGAGAGACAGAGTGTGAGCAGGGGAGGGGCAAAGAGAGAGGGAGACACAGAATCTGAAACAGGCTCCAGACTCTGAGCTGTCAGCACAGAGCTGGATGTGGGGTTTGAATTCAGAATGGCAAGATCATGATCTGACCTGAAGTCGGATGCTTAACCGACTGAGCCACCCAGGCGCCCCCTAACACTGGATTTCTATTTTCAATAGTAATTTTTCATCTTGTTTTATATTGGAGTTGATTGTCTGGGTGTACTTCCTCCCTTTTGGTAACAACATTGGAAATAAGGTCTGATACTTAGTTTCATTCATTCCTTCATTTATTCATTCTGCAGGTCTCAAATGAATGCCTGCTTATACGCTGCAGGAATTGTTTTAAGCACTGAGGATACGGGTGTGAACCCAACTGACAGTTGCTGCGGTGGTGGAATTTATATTCCCGTGGGGGTAGAGAGAAATTACCTGAATAACAGAAGTGTCAAGGTGGATAGTGCTTAGGAGAAAAAAGAAGAAGGGATAAGCCTAAAGAGAGTGAGGATAATCTATGTCAGATGTCCTTTAAATACACGTATCTCCTATATGTTCCACCTCACTGCTAAACACAGTGCTCTGTGCATAGTTGTTGGATTGCACAGTGTAGCTGAATAGATCATATTTGATTACTGCCTGTGAAATGCTACCCTGTGTAGACCATCCTGTGTAAATTTTCATTCTTTCCTGCTAAGAGGAGCACATCTGGGTTGTTCCTTCACCCTATCTATGCAGTATGGAGATGTGCACTACGGAAATAACAGATTTTAGTACTAGCCAAAGTAGAGTGTAATTAGAGAGGAGAAATCTGCTTCCTAGCAACATGTTAATTCCACAGTCAAATGGAACCAATCTGGCATCATGTTTCCCACTGTTGTTGAGCCTTTGGGCTGATGGAAGTTTCACTGTTTCACCGTGTTCCTGTATTTGGTGGTATTGAACTATGATCCCAAGAAGACCAATGTCTTCTTTCTAATTCTTCCAGCCTCCGGGAACGGATAAAAACCCTCAACTTGTCACTGAAGGAACTCACCGCTAAGGTAAGCACCTTTCTATGCCCACTTTCTAAAGAAGTCTCTAAAGTTATCTTTTTAACTTATGTGATATCTAGCTCACATGAAATTCTGTGTCTAGCTGATGGCTCCACAAGAAGTGTAGACTTTACAAAGCCATCCTCCAGGCCAGGTGATGAGGCCAAACAGCCGGGAGCGAGGGCTGCTCTGTGGTGGGGGTCCTGGCTTGTGGTCCCCCAGCGATTGATTGGTTTGGCCTTTGTTTCACCAGGAACTGTCAGTGTTAGGGGACAGAAATGAGTGCTTCTGGGTACTCTCAAATGCTTTTGCATGAAGAGGCTTTGGGGATGGGAGTAATCCAAGAAATCAATTGCTTTTCTTCCAGGAGGACAGGGTTCAGGGATCCGCACAAACAAGTTTGGAAAAGGCATAGTAGGTGTTTGTGTTCTAAACTTTTTAAGTTGACTTCAGAGTCATTTTGCCCATTTTCACTGCCACGTATACTTCATATCAGGCCCTCGGTTGGTGTGGAGAGAGCATACTCCTGCATTATTCCCTGGGAGCACACAGTCAATTAAATAGTCAATGTCGTGGTTAGTTAGGGTAACCACAGTTTACAAAACAGAATCCTTCCCTGCAGAGATAGTTATATGTGACCGAGAAGGATCAATTACTCTGTGAACTACTACATGTGTGGCACAGAACTGGGTAGGAATTGTTAATTATTTGTGTTAAGTCTGGGAGCCAGGGGTGGTTATGAGATGAGCAGGATGTAAAAAGAATGGGTTTCAGAGCAAAGAGCAAAGCAGATGAGAATCCACTGTCCTGAAAGAAATGGTTTTTTTTCATCTTCAGTGCCCAGGGGTGGTCAGGAAGACCTGCCAAGGGGCTCACAGATCACCACAGCTGAGCTGAGACTGGGGCTGTGTTGTCGGCAGAAGTGTCCACGATTATTCTGGCTCTCTTTTTTTCAGTTTTTGTGTCTGTTTCCAGAAACCAACCAACCAACCAACCAACCAACCAACCAACCAAAAATACAACAAAAAATATCCAAAACTAAAACCAAACCAAAAACCATGAAATGGTTTTGCTACAAAATCACACAGCAGTGGTTTGATGGGTGGTTGTGTCCTGCCAGAAGGTTTGCCTGGAGAAGAGCAAGATGAGATTTGAGGCACTGCTTTATTGGGAGCCACGCCAGGAGGTGAATCCCCCTGGTAGGACTCTGGTAAAGGGCTTTTATCATGTGTTCTCATACTGTATGTGCTGAGAGACCTTCTTTCCTGCTCAAGGGAGACTGGCTCGGTTTACCCACGTTGTCATGTGAAGCAGCAGGGAAAGTGCTAGAGGGCCTACCTTGTATGTTTCGGTGATGTTGCCGACTAGTGTTCATGTTCTATGGATGTTTGCCAGGTGACCTCCAGGGGGAGCCACTGGGGAGGTGAGGAGAGGCCCCAGCTTCCTGCACGGGGCAGGGGGTAGGAGGATTCCTTTTCCTGGATTTTCTGATGTAAATATGTGCCATTTATCAGGTGCATCCTAATTTCTTTTAATTAATTAATTAATTGAGAGAGAGTGAGAGAGCAAGCACTAGTGGGGGGAAGGGGCAGAGGGGCAGAGAGAGAGAAAGAAAGAGAGAGAGAGGATCTTCAGCAGGCTCCACACTCAGTGCGGAGCTCAATTCAGGACTCGATCCCATGATGCTGGGATCTTGACCTGAGCTGAAATCAAGAGTTAGACGCTCAACCGACTGAGCCACCTAGGCGCCCCAGGTGCATCCTAATTTTTGCCCAGAATTAAAAGGTGGAATCACTCTAGTGTTTGGGTTTATTGAGTATTGGAACATGCTGTGTGTAATCTGAACGAGTCCCTGCCCCAGCAGTGAGCATGCAGGTGTGCCAATGACAAAATACACATGGTGTTTATGTATGAGTGTGTTTTACGGGACATTTTATACTGTGCACACACATATTGACATATGCACATGATAGTGGGATTTGTTGATAATCTCCAGCTACTGTGAAAGCTCTTGGATTTGCCCAAATGCTGAAAGTGATTGGCTTTGTTTGCATACTTGCTCTCACGCACTTACAAAAAAACTTATAATTCCCTTGCTTTTCCATAAGATTAAGGAATTCATATCTAAGATTTTAAAGTGTAAATCTGAAAGCTCTATTTGGTAATGAGTTCCTCAGGGTCCAATTTTATCTGGAAATTAAAAGGAGATGCAGATTTTCCGGGGCGTGTATGTGTGTATAGGTGGGTATGTACGTGCACACAGCCATGATTGTGTGTGTGGGGGGGCATAGACGAGTCCACACGGAATTGAAACAAAACTGCTCAGTCACACAAAAAAACAACTTTACTCTGGACTTGACTGACTCACGACCTTGAGGTAAAAATTGCAGCTTGGCCCAGTTTTCTTCCTTCAGTATGTTAGACACATAGACCTGATATTGTTTTGATTCCTCCCCCAAAGAGAGACGGGGCCTTCCTTCATTCATTACATTCCTTTGACTCTAACGGTTACCCACACCAGGTAATTAAAGGATAAATGAGATGGAAGAAATAGTTGGAAATAAATGGAATAGCTGGAGATTGGTAGATATTCGATTACATCCAGCAGTGCCTGAAAGAAGGTACATTGCAATTTAATAAGATTTAGAGAAGCTGTTTCATATTAATAGTGACAGCTTGAAGGATAGGTTTGCTCAACAAAGGAGAAACTGGCCCAATTATGATTAACAGAAACTGTTACCAAAATCAGAAAGACTGGACGGACTTTGGATGAGACATAAGAATTACGGCACGTGTTACGGACTTAGCAGCAGTGTTCTCGGACCTCCAATGACATTCTTAGATGGATGGTAAGGGATGAGCCATCGTCGGGCACTGGGCCAACCTGAGACCGGGTGCTGGGAGGAGGAATCCAGAGCATCTTCTTTTTAACAACCAGTTCTGACTTCCTGACAAATGTCAGGACCACCGTGAGGGTCTAGGAATTAATCACTTGGGACATGGGGACGCTCATCCCCGCTGATTCCAGCTTTGGTGTGGAGGCCACCATGCTGTCGCCTTCATCAGAGAATGAGTTTTATAAAGAGATCTGGGAAATTACAGCTGCTTATGGAAAAGAACATATTTAAGGCCATGAAAGAAATAGTATAATGTTTTAGGCAGGATGGGTGAGGTCTGCTTTGATTCCAAAAATAATTTCAATTTAAGTCTAAGATAAGCACAACAATTAAAGTCGATGGTATCTAGCAAGATCTAGATTCTTCTGGGGAAATTAAATTTTGTATTTTCTCTGGGCTCTGTGAACCCAAGTGGGTTAATTTTAGTCTTTGAATGGAATCAGATTTTTAGCAAGAAGAGGGGGACGTTTCTAGGTAACATCCTTTGTGGAACACCCAAAATGTCTCTGTACACATGTTCATTGTTATTCAACTGAGCTGTGTGCTTTTGTTGAACTGGATGTTTTTCTAGGTAGCTCACTTATCTGAGTGTAGATATCAATTGAATATGGAGTTTTTGCTTTTTGTTTTTTTAATGTTTATTTATTTTGAGAGAGAGAGAGAGACAGAGTGTGAGCAGGGGAGGGGCAGAGAGAGAGGGAGACACAGAATCTGAAGAAGTCTCCAGGCTCTGAGCTATCAGCACAGAGCCTGACACGGGGCTCGAACTCATGAACCATGAGATCACGACCTGAGCCGAAGTCAGATGCTTAACCGACTCAGCCACCCCGGCGTCCTGGGGTTTCGCTTTAAATAAAAGAAAAGAAATGTGATGTTTCAGTTTCAAAGAAAGTAAAAGATAACCTAAGACATTTGGGAAAGGAATGTGAGATTTAACATTTTTGCTATTTTTGAAAGAGCAAAGAAAGAACATAGGAAGTGTTTGGAGCATCCTGGAAAAATACATAATAAAACTTACAGAGCTCATTGAGGTCTCCTTGTCTATTTTTCAAATATGACTTGCCAGCAACTATCTGCCCTTAAAGTTTCATTAGACAACATCTACTAGTAATTAGCCTGCTGCTCTGCCCTTGATCTCAATTGCTGTGCACCTTTACTTACTGTTTACTGTGTACCAGACACAGAGCAAAGTCCCTGCTCACAGAGAGCTTGCATCCTAGGGGACAGAGATTCTAGAAAAACTGAGGAACAGAAACAAATAGTGTCAGCTGGAGAAGTCACTATGGAAAACCATCATGCAGGGTGAAGACGGGAGGGTTGAGGGGGTTGCCATCGTACATGGCTCATCAGCCGGGCCGTGTGTGAGCAGAGGCAGTGTGTGAGCAGAGGCCGGAAGGGTGTGAGTGGGCTAAGTCACTTGGGTCAAGAGTATTTCAGGCGGGAGTAACCCTGAGGAGGGAGTGGGCAGAGTGGTGAGGTTATTGTGGTTTGTGGTTGCGCTTTGGTGTGTTAACTCTTGTCATTTTTGCGTTTAGATGTGGTGAAGGTATGGGACCTAATGCTTGAAGTGTGCCCCCGATGCCCACTTCATTTAGTCCTCCCCCCTCCCTTCCTTCCGTCTTCCCTCCTCCCTTCTTTCCTCTTTTACTTCTGTCTGTTTACGTTGCTTGCTTTTAAAGAACTCTCCTTCAGTCTCTCTTTACCACCCCTCTTAATTACTTGCAGATGCAGAAGCCTCTGGCCGGCTGCTCCATTGCTTTCTGAGTTTTACCTGAGTAAACGATGGTTCATGGCCATTTCTCTCCTTCTAGGTGTGTATGAGCGAGAGAATCTGCAGCACTCTCAGGAAGAGAGTAAATGATATTGAAATCCAACTGCCGGCGCTGCTTGAAGCCAAAATGCTAGCCGTATCAGGTAACTGAACACGGTGCAGACACTGAAGCACCTGAACGGAGTAGTGATGGCTGCCACCACACCCGGGCTCTGTCCTCGAGTAACCTCCTACCCATAACCCATATCGGACTTGGACATTTCAGAGCTTTTGTGGGAAGTTTCACTAAAACTCATGGAGTAAATGGGCACCATGGCCATCTTGTAAAGGGATGGATAAGACTCTTAAAACTGCCTATACACAGGGGCACCAGGGTGGCTCAGTCGGTTAAGCATCCGACTTTGATTTCGGCTCAGGTCATGATCTCACGGGTTCATGAGTTTGAGCCCCACACGGGGCTCTGTGCTGACAGTGTGGACAGAAGCTGCTTGGGATTCTCTCTCTCCCCCTTCTCTCTGCCCCTCCCCCACTCATGCTGTCTCTTTTTCTCTCAAAATAAATAAACTTAAGAAAATAAAACTACATAGGCACATATAATAAAAGATAAGTTATCAGTGTAGGTACCATGTTTTGGACTTCCCAGTTTCTGTTTCTTTATGAGTTGAGAGACTAGAGTTAATCCTCATGCCATATAATTCTAGCAGATGTTTGTACAGCATTATGTAGCTGCAGAGGCTCCATGAAGCTTGTTGGATGTGGTCAGCCCCTTCCTATAGGAAGAGAAAACGATGACATGAGACAAGGTGATGTACTCATTCAACATACTAGTCAGAGATATTAGATTTCTGGAGGATTCTCAGTGGATCATAATCCCTCCTTAATCTGGTGGTTATTAGGAATATATTTTCCCATTAATTAGTAGGTCGAAAACACAAGTCTCTGAAAATAGTATCTTACCCTGTCATTTGAAGAATGCTTTTAAATGTTCCTCTATATATTTTTTAAGTTTATTTATTTATTTTGACACAGACAGAGATAGCATGAGTGGGGGAGGGACAGAGAGAGAGGGAGACAGGGAATCCCACTCAGGCTCCATGCTGTCAGCTCAGAGCCCGACTTGGGGCTCACACTCACGAAACCGTGAGATCATGACCTGAGCTGAAACCAAGAGTCAGACCCTTAACTGACTGAACCACCCAGGCACCCCTCCTGTGTGCTGTTATTTTATTCTATGTTCACAACAGCTGTGAGGTAGGTGGGAGAGATACTGAGGTCCCAGTGAACAGATCAGGAGGTTGAGGGTATATCTGTTGGTTAAGTTCACTCAGTCAGCTCAGTGGTGGCAGAGCAGGGACTCAAGTCCAGGTGTGACAAATGGAGGTTTTTTTTTTTTTTATTAATTTTTTTATGTTTACTTACTTTTGAGAGAGAGAGAGACGGAGACAGAGCATGAGCAGGGGAGGGGTAGAGAGAGAGGGAGACAGAATCTGAAGTAGGCTCCAGGCTCCGAGCTGTCAGCGCAGAGCCTGACGCGGGGCTTGAACTCATGAACCGCAAGATCATGACCTGAGCCGAAGTCAGATGCTTAACCGACAGAGCTACCCAGGTGCCCTGACAAATGGAGTTTTAATCTAGTTACATAATGACATCCTTCAAGTATTCTCTGAGTTTTATAGGTTGAGTGAGCCTCCAGCTCAGCAGATTCAGAAGAATCATAAAAATTTAACGAAAAGGTATAATAATTACATGTATGGGTTTTAAATGGCATTTTAAGAAGGAATACAATAATTGGCATCTTCTGGTATTCAGATCATTAAACAACTAATGTTGGCAGTTAACGAGCAATTTGGTTCCTGATGCAGTCAGGCGTATTATTTACAACCAGCGCAACATCGAAATGTGAATGTGGGGCTTGGCTCTTAACAGCTTCACATGCCATTTACTTGGAATTATGGCCCCATTTGCTAAGAGAAAAAAAAGAAGATTGAACACAATCTTGCTTCTGAGTTAGTGTTTTTGCCTTTCTTAATCCATATATCTTCCTGAGGAATACAGGTGGATGTGTCTCTATTAAGCCCAAGGGAGGAGATGTATCATTCAGGCGGCAGAGATATCCCTCTTTCAAATGTGAGTAATCTCTTTTTAGGATCCTGAGGAAAATTCTTGAGATGGTATATTGCATATGGCGCCTGGGTTTTGTGCTTAGTTCTTTGATCAGCTGAGAAAATTGGTGAGGCCTGATTGGAGACTTAGCTGGGATGGGAGCTTACCTTCTTACCTCTCTGTTTCCGGATGACACTGCAGGCCCTTGGCGAACAGGCTTTCCAGCCAATGGGGTCTCCTCACCGGCCGTGCCAGGGCCAGGGTGGTCATCATTCTTTTGCGTCTTCTGCACACAATGTGGTTTCTGTTTCCTTTTGAGCTGTACTCCACAGCGGGGGTGGGGGTGGGGGAACCTGAGCAGGGAGAAGGCACTTCCCTCAGGATCCTGACAGGACACTTCCAGTCCATTCAGAATGGCAAATCCTCACTCCTTTAGACAAAAGCCATGACGTACCTCTCCAAGAGAAGCCTTCCTCCATTTTGGGCCATCTGTGAGAACGCTGAGGGGCAAAGCCCTTGGGATTCTTGGACGCACTCTTGAATGAAGAGGGTCTTGGGAGTGTGTTTAAGATTACCAGGGGGCCTTGTGTCTGTCTGAAAGTTTCTATGATTCACCATGTTAGATCTCCCACCCTTGATTTGATCTATAGACTGAGACCTTCTCTTCCTTCGAGAATCATTTGCTGTCTCCCGAGACTAGGAATAAGAAAGTAGTTTTATTTTCAGATTCAGCAAATCCTAGCACCTTCATATTGAACGATGTATTCTTTAACTCGCTTCTCTTTTCTTGCACTGTATCCTAGGCAGTGACGGGAAGCCAGTGGGCACGTCTGCATTCTGCCTGGAGTCTCCTTGGCCATATGACTAAATTTATTAGGAAGTTTTTCTTTATATTTATTTATTTATTAATTTTAATTTTTTTAAACGTTTATTCATTTTTGAGAGACAGAGAAAGACAGAGCATGAGTGGGGAAGGGGCAGAGAGAGGGAGACAGAATCCAAAGCAGGCTCCAGACCCTGAGCTGTCAGCACAGAGCCTGACGCAGGGCTCAATCCCACGAACTGTGAGATCATGACCTGAGCCAAAGTCGGATGCTTAACCGACTGAGCCACCCAGGCGCCCCATTATTTATTTATTTTTATTTAGACAGAGTGTGTGCGTGCAAGAGGGGGGCGAGGGGCAGGGAGAAAAGGAGAGAGAGAATCCCAAGCAGGCTCTGTGCTGCCAATGCAAGCCTGCCTTGGGGCTTGATCTCACAAACCATGAGATCATGACCTGAGTCGAAATCAAGAGTCAGACGCCTAACCCACTGAGGCTCCCAGGCACCCCAGGAAGTTTTTCTATACTCCTTCAGTTGGTAATGTTACCAAACTTTCCATCACTACGTGTCAAGGATCCCCTTTCTTCCAGCTTCCAATTATATTTTTCTTGCTTCCCTTTTAGCCTGCACCGAGGCCTGTTGAGGCTTCTGCCTGCCACCTGGTGCAAGCATCAGGGCCTCAGATTTTAGGGTCTGTTCCAGCAGCGTTCAGATACCAAACTCTGTTCTCAATTATCGATTGTTGTGTAATAAATCAACCTCAGGATTTAGTGACTTAAAGCATCACTGACCTTTCATTTTGCCCACGAATCTGCAATTTGGGTAGGCCTTGGCAGGGACAGCTAGAGTGACTCAATTGGGGCTGGAGAATCCACTTTCAGACAAGGGAGCCAAAACAGATGAACATATGGGAAGGAGAAAAAAGAGAGGGAAACAAACCACAAGAGACTGTTAATGATAGAGAACAAACTGAGGATTGACAAAGGGAGGTGGGTGGGGGACGGGTACTAAGGAGGGCACTTGTGATGAGCATTGGGTGTTGTATGTAGTGATGAACCACTTGAAACCAGTGTTGAACTGTAAACTAACTGGAATTTGAAATTTTTTTTAAATGTTTATTTATTTTTGAAAGAGAGACAGAATGTAAGTGGGGAGAGGCAGAGAGAGAGAGAGAGAGAGAGAGAGAGAGAGAGAGAGAAAGAGAGAGAGAGAGGGAGAATATGAAGCAGGCTCCAGGCTTCGAACTGTCAGCACAGAGCCCGATGTGGGGTTCAAATCCATGAGCTGTGAGGTCATGACCTGAGCCAAAGTCAGATGCTTAACTGACTGAGCCACCCAGGTGCCCCTTAACGAACTGGAATTTAAATAAAAATTTGAACTAAAAAAAGGGGTGGTGGGGGGAGTAGCCCAGCCTGGACAAGGGCTTCTTAACCTCTTTGTGACCCTCACTGAAAACTCTGTCCTCTGCCCCACAGATTGATTGCTTTGGCCCCTTGCTAGGCTGCTGCTGCTTGGGAGGCAAGGTGAGGGGATGGCCCTCACCTTGTGTGGTGGGTACGGCTGATCTGGGCTCTGTGGTTAAGATGTCAACATCAGAAGTTCGGGCCTATCTCCTTTAACACCACGCTGGACCCCTGCCCGGCTGCTGGCTTCTAGGGATGAGCCCTGTGCCTTAACTCAGTCCAGTCCCACCCTCTGCACGCATGCCTCCCTTCTTGTAGCTGTGGCCTCCTCAATGCTCCTTCAATTCCCAGGACTTTTCAGGCCCAGACACAGAAGGTATTTAAGTAGTGTGGTACTCACGTGTAAGTCTCAGCAGCAAGCATCCTTCCTGCATGTTGGCCTCTGGGTCTGCACCACTGCTGGGACCCAGTCCTTGGATGGGTCCCCAGGTCCTATAACTGGGCTCTGTCTCTATCTGTGCTCTGTAACCTGATTAGCATCCCAGTCTTCCTCTGGCACGGGGCCTGCCATGCTGTGACCATTTCCCCTCCGCTAGGATCAAAGCCTGGCTCTCTGATGCCCCCCTTCTGATACTGCTCTGATGTTGACATTTTGTGTGCGTTTCTGGCTCCAGCCTTTCTCTCCTTGCATCATCCACTGTTATTGATGGCGTCCATCTGTTGAGTCACTCTCCTCTGTTTTTCTTGGGCTTTGCCTGATGCCTGGCCCTTGGGAGACAGTCGGTGAGACTAATTATGTTAAGAAAAAATGGACCTCATTTGTTGATTGCTGATCCTC
This sequence comes from Acinonyx jubatus, assembly GCF_027475565.1. Lineage (NCBI taxonomy): Eukaryota > Metazoa > Chordata > Mammalia > Carnivora > Felidae > Acinonyx > Acinonyx jubatus. The sequence continues at coordinate 2,758,555 of NC_069393.1, forward strand.
AGAATCTGTTATTTTCACACCTCCCTTGGGTCTTCCCTCAGTTTGTGGTATATTTTCTTTCCCACCTGCCTCCCGTTATTTGTTTCCAAGGAACAAATAGTTCAGATAATCATTTATTCTCAAATAGCATGTCAAGATGTCTATGATACTCCAAGCCAATGTTTTTTAGACGATGGTTCTATCCAATTCAACTTTTCCTTTACAGAGAATAAAAATTAGCTGCACTAATGGTGTCTAAATGGAAGGCTATCTAGATATCAACTAGATTTTCCAGATAAGCGCAAAATATTTCGCTGTCTCTAAAAAAATTAGATCAGTGACTGGAGGGGATGATAGGCCCAGCAAACATTTTTCAGAGATGGTATCTATCCAGTGTGGAAATAAACAAGACTCACCGAATGAGAAGTGAAAGCTGTTTCAGCGGTTACTACAGCAAGGGAGTTGGCCACCATCACCTGTGTTTTGGTAGAGACTCAAAGGCAGGCGGAGGAGTGGGAAAGCTTTGTAGTGGGGAAAAGGGAAGGCTTCAGGTGTGCTCTGACTGGAGGCTGGGGATACTGGAGGCAGGCTACTTACAGCAGCCTGTGTGATTGGTTAGGGGGCATGTTTGGCTCTCTCTGGCTGGAAGCAGGGACAAAAATTAGGGAAGCTGTCAGTTATTAATACAATCCTGCCATCTTGGACCAATTGTTACAGAAGTGACTTTTTTGTTTCCTGGATTGTTACTAGAAATAGCAACCTGGCTTCCTACAAGCCTGCCTTATAGCAGCCTGGGTCCTGGACTGGTTGTTGTAGATATGGGGATTCGTTTCCTGGACAGGTTCTGCAGGCTGTGGGTCAGAGTGCTCTTTCTAGAAATGATCTGGCCATTACCTGTTTGTATATTCAGCCTCTCACCAGGTACTACGCTTTCTCAAGCTGTTAGAACCATGTGTACTTGAGCTTGGCGTTCCCCAAAAGATATGGCGTTGTGCCAGAAAAAAGATGCAGGACTCTATTACTTTTGGAGTTTGATGATTTTCAGCACTGGCTTTCTTTCTTTCCCAGTAAAGAAGGATAGCTGAAATTTGAGTACATAAACATGAATAATTTTAGGAGAATCGTTACAGATGGAAATGTCTGTGGGCCTATGCAAGTGCTGTGTGTGTGTGTGTGTGTGGCTTCCCCCTAAAGTCACGTGAGGCCTAGAGACTGGGTGACACAGCCTACAGGATTCATTCTCCAGCTGCCTTTGTACTCCCTCCCTTTATGGATGATTTGTGGCCACATTTTCACGTTTTGACCAAGTGACTTACTGAGCTGTATTAGCAACCAGTGTGACCTTGGAAGAACCCAGTTCAAATTCAGTAACCTCCTGTGGAATCTTAGAACTCCAAAACTTTGTGACCTTGGGAAGGTCACTCTCTGGGTCTTAGTTTCTTCAACTGGAAATCAGGGACAGTCATTATAAGGTCCCCATCCTGGCTTGTTGAGAAGGCTAAATGAGACTATTCCTATAACACGATTCCTGTAATCTATAAAATCAGACTCTCAAAAAATGACCTAAAAAAAAACCCCAGAGATACTGTGAAGTAGAAGAGGGAGATATTTGTTTAGGATACAGCATAAAATTAGAAGGAACAGAGTGGGTAAAATCAGTTTTGGCTTTGGCATTAACCTGGGTTTTTTTTTTTTTAATTTTAAATATTTATTTATTTATGTTACAGAGAGAGAGAGAGAGAGAGAGAGAGAGAGAGAGAGAGAAGAGGGGCAGAGAGAGAGGGAGACAGAGAATCCCAAGCAGGCTCTGGTCTGTCAGTGCAGAGCCCGATGAGGGGCTTGATCTCACGAAACTGTGAAATCATGACCTGAGCCAAAATCAAGAGTCAGACTCTTAACTGACTGAGCCACCCAGGTGCCCCTCCCCTGGAGGTTTTTAATTGTGGCATTTGTAGAAGAAAAGACTTTGACAGGTTCTCTAAAAAATCTCTGTGAAGGCCCAAGTACTGTTCTCTTGCTGAAGAGCAGCCTGGTGTATGTGTGGGATGATGGCAAAGGCAGGACGTTCATCTGCACAAATCCTCCTGTAGCATTTAGGAAAGGGCCCATTAGAGTCACAGAGATTGGGGTCACGGGGTCACTGATGGGACTGCCTTCAGGGATCAGCGTTTACTTTTCTGTATTTTCATCACAGAGCTCTTGGCCAGTTTCAGTAATGAAGGAGGGCTAAATCAAGCAGGATTTACCTCATGGGCTTGGATCTGAGACCAAAATGCTTATAAAATATTCACCGGGGGCAGTGTAGCATTTTCTCATGGCTTCGGTTGCGATATTAACTGTCTCTCTGGGAATTCACACTCTTTCTGCATATATAAAATTTACACGTCTGTCACTATGCATTTTCCCTCAGGACCAAGGAAGGGACCCAGGTTTTAATTAATGATCCCTTTCATGTTTTATTAAGGCGCTCGTTCTCTAGAGCTTTCTGTGAGTTGCAGGGGTATCTGAGGATGTATTTCCTATAAATCCAGCAAAGCTTCTAGGCAGGCACTTGCCCTGTGTAGTCTTTTCTGGTTTGTTTTTAGAGGTCTTTTCTCCCTGAACTGTTTGTAAGAGGAGATTACACACTGGGGTATATTTTGCCTGCTGTCTCTGGGGACACAGGTGGTGCCCACTTCACTTTTCGTCACCTCCCTTGCTTGAAAATATGCCCCAGCAGAAAGGTTGGGGCTCCCTGAGTCCAGCCATGGAAGGGACATTTGAAAGCATCACCCTGTGCTCGTGGCTGCCCTGTCTAGAGGCAGTCACACCTCTGGGCTGGTCTTTCCAAAACCACCCGTGGAACATGGCATGTCCCTTGAGGTTCTTTTATTTTTTTGTTTTTTTTTAAAGGATACCTTTTTATTATAAGATAAATATACACATAAAATTTGCCCTTTTAACCATTTTTAAGTTACAGTTTAGTGGCATTAGGTACATTGACATCATCGTGCAAACATCACCACCATCCAGGGCCAGAACTTTGTTCATCTTCCCAAATGGGTACTCCGTACTTACCAAACTCGGGGTTCTTTGTGGAAGTCCACAGGGGCTCCATCCCACAGCGGCCCTGACTTGGTCACTGTTTGGGAAAGAAATCACGGGTCCAGGAAATGGTTTAGTTGTGTTGCTATTTCCAGCTCAAAGCTCATGGAAGTCCAGCCTGCGCTCCTTATCCGGACTTTGTTTTTCCTGAACGGGTCAAGCCCATCAGCTTGGCATCTTGGACCCTCTACCATTTGAATCCAGCTTTTTTGTGGGTCTGGTCTCCATCTTGGCCACATGCCTCATACCACCCTCTGAAGCCAAGCCCTTTCCTCTCTAACCACGTTTCCGTTTTTTCTTTTGGAAACCTTAACATTCTTTCCTCATGAAACCTGCCTCTGTTTCACCTTCTGGAACAGCCTTTTTTCTCTGAGCTCTCCTAGTGCCACTTCCTAGAATACGGCTTCTCTTCTTTATTTAATGGTACTTTCCGGAGAGCGGGTGGTGCCTTGTCTCTTGCATTTGCCCGCTATAGGGGCAGCCAATAAATAGCATCTCAAAAGATATTTATCCAGTCATGGAGTTGGGCACTATGGATTACAGTGACAGAAATGTATGTGCTAGGTGTCCATAATGCCTTTATTTATTTTTTTATGTTTATTTATTTTTGAGAGAGAGAGAGACAGAGACAGAGCATGAGTGGGTGAGGGGCAGAGAGAGACACACACAGAATCAGAAGCAGGCTCCAGGCTCTGAGCTGTCAGCACAGAACCTGACGTGGGGCTCGAACCCATGGACCGGAGATCATGACCTGAGCCAAAGTCGGACGCTCAACCAACTGAGTCGCCCAGGTGCCCCTCAGAATGCCTTTAAATTGGGACAATATTTTGTCACATTTCTCCCACTTATATCGGGTTGAAGTCTGCCTATTAATAATAAAGAAGTAAACAGCATAGTTTATAGTACCGAAGAAGGGTTCTGGAGTTATGTTTGAGTTGGAAACCTGCCCTCCATTTGATTGCTAGGTAACCTCAGCAAGATATTTTTTTTCGTTAGATTTCAGCTTTCCTGATTGTTAAGCAGAGATAACAACTTGTATTTCAGTGAACATAAAATGCACTGTTATTTTATACACTACTACGAAAGAAAAATCACTGTCAACTAAACAATGATATGCTTTCTATAGCTTTGAATTTTTATTTTATACATATTAAAATAGTTCTTCTAGATGTATTTAGGCTTTTGAAAAGTCACGTATCACTCTTCCAAGAGGAAAATTAATCACTTAGGGTGTTCCTAAAATGTCTTCATGTTCAGAGTCTGAGTGTTCAGAAACACATTTCAATTCCAAGTGGTTGGAGCTCAGGTTATTTCACACGTTCTCATCCTCTGCAGCAGTGAAACTATTGGTGATGGAAGTCTTTATCCTCTAAGAATAAACTACCGTTTCTGTGGGGTTCTATAGGTTTCTGCCAAGCTGCAACACCATTCTTGAAGTTTTAAGTGTCGGTGCTTTCCTGATCTTACAGATCCATTACAATAGATGGCAACAGCCAGGTCCCAAATGATCCTTAAAAGGTTTGTACTTTGAGACACCAGGGGATTGCAGATGGTCCTCTAGGCCACCAAGAAAGACAGTCACCCAGTAACAGCTTCATCCAGACTACCTCCTGCCTGATAGCAACTGTAAGAGGCATCACCACTTCAGAGATGCTAACATGTGAAAACCAAAGCGTGCATTTCAGAATAGATAACATAGGACCTAACTTCCTTCATAGGGATGTGGTGAGAGATTGAGGAGAAAAGCCTTGTAGCTTTTATTGTGGAAGCATCACGGAGCCCTCTGGTAGCAATAACTATTATTTACAGAGGGCTCGTTAATGGGATATGCTTCTTAATTGATAGTGTAAGTTTCATGTTAAAATTTTCCCTAATATATTTTTCCTTTTTTATTGAGGTATGATTTATATTCAGTGAAATGCACAGATCTTCAGTGCCCCATTATAGAAATTTTGACACCTGTTATCTGCAGCCCTATGCAGATATTTTTATCACTCCAGAAAAGCCACCTTTGTGTTCCTTCCCCAGACAGCCTCTGTTTTGATATCTTTCACCATGGATCAGCTTTGCCTGTGCTAGAACTTAATGGAATCATGTGATATGCAGTCTTTTGCACCTTTTTCTTTCTTTCTTTCTTTCTTTCTTTCTTTCTTTCTTTCTTTCTTTCTTTCTTTCTTTCTTCTTTTTTGAGAGATTCCTACATCACCATGTGTATGAGGCCCTTGTGCCTTTTTGTGGTGGAGTTGTCTTCTGTTGTGTAGATGTGCCTCCGCGTCTGCTTTTCTCCCCTCGATGGGCATTTAGTTTGTTTCATTTGGGCTACCACAGGTGAAGCCACGATGAGCTTTTGAGTACAACTATTTTTGATTACACGTTTTCGTTTCTCCTGGGTAAATACCTGGAAGTAGAATGTTTGGGTCCAGGGGTAGGTGTGTTTTTAACTTTATGAGACATGGACAGAAGTCTCCACAAGGTGGTTGTGCCATTGACCCTCCCATTATGCACAGGAGTCCATAACCTTGGGCTTTGGTGTCATTCACTTGAGCCATTGGAATGGTTTTGCAGTGGCATGAATTTGTATTTTTCTGTTGACTAAGAGACACCGACATGTTGTCATAGGATCACCAGCCCTTTGCATATCTCACCCTGTAAAGTCAGTTGCCTGTTTTTCCATGGGGCCATTTGTGTTTTAATTACTGAGTTGTAGGATTCCACTCCTTCGTCAGATAGACGTATTGCAAATATATTCTCCCCGTCTGTAGCTTGCCTATTCATTTTCTTAATGGTATTTTTTATGAGTAAAGGTTTTATCATTGTGATGAAGTCCACTTACCTATTTTTTTTATAGGTAGTGTTTTCTGGGTCCTAACCAAAGTTTTGCTTATTCCAAGGTCAGAAAGGTATTCTGTATTTTCTTCTAGAAGCTTTATAGTTTTTGCTGCTACAGGTAGCTCTGTGATCTGTCTCTAATGAAATTTTGTGTATGATTTGAACTATGGATCAAGGTTCATATTTCTCCATCTCGCTAGCTAGTTGTCCTATTGCTATTTGTTGGCAATACAGTTGACCCTTGAACGATGTGGAGGTTAGGGGTGCCGGCCCCCCCATGCAGTCAGAGTATAACTCTTAACTCCCCCAAAAAATGTAACTGCTGGTAGCCTACTGTTGACTGGAAGCCTTACCAATAAACATAAACAGTTGATTAACACATATTTTTTATGCAATAGGTATTACATACTGTATTCGTATAATCAAGTAAACTAAAGAAAATGTTATGTAAAAAATTTTTTTTAATGTTCATTTATTTTTGAGAGAGAGACAGAACATGAGCAGGGGAGGGGCAGAGAGAGAGAGGGAGACACAGAATCTGAAACAGTTTCCAGGCTCTGAGCTGTCAGCACAGAGCCTGATGCGGGGCCGGAACCCACAAGCTGCAAGATCATGACTTGAGCCACCCAGGCGCCCCGAGAAAAGAAAATGTTAAATGTTATTAAGAAAATCACAGGAAAGAGAAAATATATTTGCAGTACTCTACTGTATTTATAAAAAAAAAAATCCATGTGTACCTGGATCTACATGTTTTAAACCTGTGTTGTTCAGGGGTCCATTGTACTCTTTTCCTCATTGACTTACTCTGGCGCTTTGTTGAAAGTCAGTTGACTGTGTGAGGTCTACTTCTGGACTATTCTATTCCATTGATCTGTTTGTCTATCTATTTATCTATATGCCAATGTTATACGGTCGTGAGCTGTAGCTTCAGCATTATTTTGAAATCAAGTAATACATCTCCTCTTCGTTCTACTTCAAGGATTTTTTTTGGCTGATCCGGGCCTTTGCATTTTCCTTTATGTTTTAGAATAAGCTTGTCACTTTCTACAAAAGACCATTATGAGATTTTGACTGGAATTGTATCGAATGAATAGATGAATTTGAGGAAAGTAGAAATGTTAAAAATACTCAATTTTCCAATATATGTATATATAGTTTCTATTTTTCTGATTCCTTTAAGTCTTCTTTAATTATTCTTTCAGGAGTTTTATTTAAAAAAAAATTTTTTTTAACGTTTATTTATTTTTGAGACAGAGAGAGACAGAGCATGAACGGGGGAGGGGCAGAGAGAGAGGGAGACACAGAATCGGAAGCAGGCTCCAGGGTCTGAGCTGTCAGCGCAGAGCCCGACACGGGGCTTGAACTCACGGACCGCGAGATTGTGACCTGAGCTGAAGTCGGACGCTTAACCGACTGAGCTACCCAGGCACCCCTCTTTCAGGAGTTTTAAAAATGGTTTTCTGTGTGGAGGTCTTTCACATGTTTCTTTAAATTTATCCCTAAGTATTTTGAGTGTTAAAATCTTGTAAATGGCATTCTATAAAAATTCATAGACCACTTGCTGCTGATGCTTAGAAATGCAATTGCTTTTGTATATTGCCCTTGTATCCCCCAATCTTGCTAAATTCAGTGTGTGATATATTTTACTTAGTGCTTTACAGAATTTCGTGTTTATTCTTGAAGCCACCTGTGATGCAGGTGTTAGTACAATCAGATTTTATAAGAAGTTTGCCCTGAAATTGCACATGCCTCTTTCTTTGCTCAAGGTCATGCAGGTTGGGTGACAGGAGGAATACGATTTGAATTGAGGTCTAGGCTGACTCCAACGGCTCGTCCCTTTCCATTTCTCTTTGACATTTGGATATTTGAATGGCATGATAGCATGTGGCTTCCCTGGATTTCACTCGGACACTTTTGTGTCATTGTGTTTCACAGGGACACGAATTGGTCAATGGAACGTTTACAGCAGACGAAACGAGAATAAGGCGATAAAGAGACTGGGGGTTTTCCTAGCAGAAGGAGGATAGTCAGTGTTTTCCCGGACTCCTCCATGGAAGACCATTCATGCAGTTGGATGCAGTTGCAAAGCTCAGCCCTCTTTCTCCGTACCGTTGGTGCGCATTAGCTGTTGCTAAATCTTCCACATGTGGGGATGCTGTAAAACTTGTTTTCCCTCCTTCTCTCTTGAAATGTGCTGCAGGAAACCATTTCTGTACAGCCAAGGAGCTCACGGAGGAGATGAGATCACTAACATCAGAGAGGGAAGGGCTGGAGAGACTCCTCGACAAACTGCTGCTGCTGAGCTCCAGGAATGTCCAGAAGCTGGGAAGTGTGAAGGAAGACTACAGCAGACTGAGAAAGGAGCTGGACCAGGGGGAAACTGCCCATGGTAAGTAGTCACTGCTGCCTGGTGAAATATCTACGGTACCAATTGTATTGTGTGGTGGTAGTGTGACCATCACCGTGAAGGGGGTCCTGGAGCACACGACACTTTTCCTGGAGGATCTATTTGGCAGGAGCCTTGGCGAATGGGATAGAATTACTTCTCAGCTTTTGTTTTGCTATTAGCAGGCGATGTCTTTTCTTTTTCTGTCTCACCCCCTCCCCCCCCCCCCGAATTTGCTAATGGCCTTGTGATTATTTAGAGCAATCCCTCCCTTGGCACAGGTCTTGAGAATTTTCTGTTTGACAGTTATGTTCCTTTTGTTCCTTGGCTCAGTCTTCTGGCTTGCACAATCAGAGACGAAAGCAGGCTGACTCAGAAAACCGAATAAAGACCATGAAGTGGCTCTTCTATGTGTGAGGTTTTCTGAGAGCTTCTTTCCTCAGGAAGAATGATGTAGAAGAGGCCAGTGCTGCCCTAGCTGAAGTGTCTGCCTGTCAGAGGAGTTACTGTGTTCTTTGCTTGTGTTCTTTTCCTGTTCTGGTTGTTAAGAGCAACTGAGGTCACCTTGAGGTTGGTTCCCTGAGGGATGGTCTCAGAAGATGCTGGTTCAGTCCAAATTGATGAAGTGAAAAAGTGAAAACTTATTTCTTTAAAAACATGTAAAGAATTTACAGTGGTTCAGTTTCTAATCGGAAGAATGAAATCACGAAAAATAAATTCAGATTTAAAATATGTTAGACGCTAGAACCTGTTTTTTCACTGGTAAAATGAGGAGAATAATATCTAGTTCAAAGGCTGATGAAGTCATGCAGATTAAATGAGGCAACTTCTAAAGATTTTGAGGGTGTGTGTGTGTGTGTGTGTGTGTGTGTGTGTGTGTATGTGTGTATGTGTGAGACTGCCCTTGCATTTCTTCTAGGGAGTAAAGGTTGCTGGAGGCCAGAGGTCATACATAGTATATCATGGTCCCTAAATAAATGTTGTTCACTAGAAAAATGAAAGACCTATCTACTAATAAATAGCTATATTTACAAAATATGCTTATTTAAAAAGAAATAAGAAAAGAATGGGGATGTTAGGTAGCCACATTTGAAATATGGCTATTTGAAAATACTCCACAGATTGAAGTAAATGAAGACTTGTGCTTAAGACTGGATAAAGGGGCCTCCTGAGTGGCTCAGTCAGTAGTTAAGCTTCCAACTTTGGCTCAGGTCATGATCTCCTGGTTCATGCCTTTAAGCCCCTCATTGGGCTCAGTTACCGTTACTATTACTGTTACTTGTTACTGTTACTGTTGTGAAGGTGTTCTTTATGTTTTAGGGTTGGATTTTGCTGGATCAGCTATCCTTTTCCCTGTGCTTTAGACTGAAGCTAAATTTTAACCAATCTGAGGTGACCTGGCTATTGGGTCAACCAAATTAATAATCTTGGGTCAGTGAGAGTAATGGGAGACAGATAAATAAATAAATCATAAATTCCATAGTAGATTGAAGCTTTTATCCATTGAAATGCAATAAAACTAGGCCAAAGTCCATTTTCTGTCTTTTGTTGGCTTTTGAGAGTTAAAATTTAGAGGGAGCTCTAAAAGTAGAGCTTTAAATATAGAGCAAATACAGAGGGCCAGTATGCACATGTGTGTATGTACCGTGAGCTGACTTTTTTATCCTTAGATAAAATATTTTAAAGTAAGACTATTTAAGAAATGGGCAATATGTAGAATTCTTAAAGCAGATTTTGATTTCTAGCTATAGTGGCACCTGGGAAAAAGTCAATTCGGATACCGATGAGCAACTCCATGATGGTCAGGGACCCAGGCTCTTCTATTCTGTCCATCCACACCCGGGACGTGTGGTCCAAGATGGCTGACACACACACACACATGTCCAAGGCCAGCCAGGGGTTCTGTTTCTATAGCAAATGGAGAGTTTTGTTTGGTTTCGTGTTTTGTTTCGTTTTCTTTTGTTTTAAGGGAAAGAGAGAGGGAGAGTGAAGCAGGAGAGGAGCAGAGAGAGAGGAGGGAGAGAGAGAATCCCAAGCAGGCTCCGCACTGTCAGCACAGAGCCTGATGTGGGGCTCAGTCTCACAAACCATGAGATCATGACCTGAGCCCAAATCAAGAGTTGGATGCTTAACCGACTGAGCCACCCAGGCACCCTGAGATTTGCAGTTTTCGGGAACAATTGGTAGTCTGTCTCATACAGAGAACTCTTATTGATGGAAAGTGCTTTGCTGATCACTTACGATATTATTACATCTATGTCTCTGGCTAGACTGAGATCAAAGAAAAGCACTGTGATTAGTTTCATTTGTATTGTCTCAATATCCAGGGTGGTGTCTTTGAAAATAGTAAATGTGCCATAAATTTTGGTCATTTACACAGGCCAGATGTTAAAATGAAACATACCTTTATTTCTTTTATTCCTTTACTCCTTTACTTTGAATTACAGACCCAGACCTTGGGTCTTCTTTTTTTTTTTTTTTTTTAATTCTTAAAATTCATTCTAATTTAGTGAGCACAGAGGTAAGTTTGTCTTTCATGGAAGATGCTTGAGTTGTCTGAGTGGGATTTTCAGATGGGGGTGTCAGCAGACAGAACAAGATGATGAAAAAGTACTGAAATGTGCCAGAGTCCTCAAAGACAAAGAGAGACAGAAATCATCACTGAATCCATTGACTTTGTCTCAGTGACACATAGTCTCTGTGAAGAGATGCAAAGGCTGTGTGTTTTAACCTCTATCAGCTGTTCTTAAGACTTCGGGAGAACACGTTTGAATTCTTAGCAACTTTACAGTGAAATAGAATGGAAAGCTAAATCTATCTTTCAGCCCCTGAATACTTACGGAGATTAGCTATAAACCTTTAATTTTTATGGATTTTAATGTTTTGTTTTTTTTAAGGAGGGTAGGACAAAAAAATCAGTAACTTCTTTAGTTTGCTACACCTGCTTTTCAGAAAAAAGACAACCATGAGATTTATATAACTTTTTCCATCCCTTGTGTATAACTTGGTAATCTGTATTGTACTTTATTAATATTGTTGATTTCACACTATAACTCAGATATAAAGGAAGCAGACGTCAAGGGGAGAGATTTAATCACAGAATAATCAGGGCTAGAATTTTAAATAGGACATCATTAGCATGTTAATGAATTTTCCCATTTTATGCCAGCTGCCTGAATGGAAAAGATGTAGCTCAAAAATCTGGCAGGATCTGTGGCCCACTGAGCTGTCAGGAATTCGTGTAGAGGGTCCGTAAAGTACGTAAAGGAGTTTTCTGTGCGAGTATCAAATGGCAGGATTTCGTTTTTACTGGCAGTGATGGCTGGCTCTGTTCAGCTTTAACTCATTTGCCTTTCAATGAATAAGCACAAATGGAGGGCGGAGAAGGAGCAGTTTTTTAAGTGTAATAAAGTTGGAGTGCAGTCAATTTCTCAGTTATGATTTGGGGCTGCTACAGGAGATCCCCCTTATCTGCAGTTTCGTTTTCCAGTGTTTCCGTTACCCACAGTCGATCCCAGTCAGGACAAAGATGATCCTACTTCTGACGAATCATCAAAAGATCAGTGGTAGCCTAACCCTACATCACCACACCTACATCACTCCCCGACTTTATCTTATCACGTAGGCATTTTATCATTTCACATCGGCACAAGAAGGGTGAGTGCAGGATAACAAGATGTTTTGAAAGAAAGAGTGAGACCACCTTCACAAAACTTTTATTACAGTATATCATTATAATTGATCTATTTTATTATTAGTTATTGTTGTTCATTACTTACATGCCTAATTTGTTTTTTTTTTTAATGTTTATTTATTTGTTTTGAGAGAGAGAGAGAGTGTGCATGCGAACTAGGGAGGGGCAAAGAGAGAAGAAGAGAGAATCCCAAGCTGAAAGCAAGGAACCTGACACGGGGCTTGATCTCACAAACTGTGAGATCATGACCTGAGCCAAGGCCAAGAGTTGGACGCTCAACTGACTGAGCCACCCAGGCGCCCCTTAATGTACCTAATTTGTAAATTAAAGTTTATCATAGGTATGTATGTATACTAAAAACATAGTGTACATAGGGTTCAGTACTCTCCATGGTTTCAGGCATCCCCTGGGGTCTTGGAATGCATCTTCTGTGGATAAGGGAAGACCACTGTACCTACCTTTTGCGTTAGATTAGAAAGGTCCTGTGTCCATGCTGACATGGTCCTGCCCTGATTTTTGGACTGCCTCATGATTTTTGACCTTGAAATAGCTGATGAAAGGAAGTGTGACATTCTCTAGTGAGATACTTGTTCCTTAAACTTTGAAGTCCACAAGTGAAGCTTCTTTTAGAAGTCACCTCACACCTAGTAAGAAAAGACTTTCAGTTTAGAGATCCTGTGCTTTACAAGTTCTGCATAAATAGGCAGTAATTCTCTCTCCACGTTTATCCCATGTATTTAGAAGAAACTTTCAAGAAAAAATAGAACGGAAGAATTGAATTTGCATGCCTTTTGGGTGTGTGTCTGTATGGGGAGGAAATGGAGAATTGGAAAATGTACAAATAATGGAAGTATAAACAACACAACAAGAAAAAAATAGAATTTGAAAGTTGAGATGGAAGAAAATCCAATGACAAGTGTTAATTATTCTGGTTGAGAATATGATGTGATAAGGAGCTTCCTAGGAGCCAGAGCAAAAAAGACAATTGAAGAGTCATCTATCTATCTTCCTCAAAAGCAGCTTGAATCACAAGGTTTTCAGGAATGCAGAGTGGTGTTAAATTCTTAAAGGCTATTTTTTGGAGAGCAAACTGAAAAGTCCTCACGAACAGATTCATAACAAATGCAAAAGCATTCTTCATGTGGCTGTTATCAGCCACTCCTGGAAAAAAACCACAGGGGATGCCTTCAAAGGAAGACTTCACGGATAGACTGAAATATACACATATCTTAGATCTGTGGGTGTGTACATGTTTCTCCACAAAAATTTTGATCCAATGTTTCAGCAAATCCTTAAAGGAACCATTCTAAGATCTCCCAAATTTTAAGAAACATGTTAAATTATAATGATTCCATGGGAGTGAATTAGGAAGGGCTCAGGCTAATTATGTTTAAGTATGGAAACTTTCAGTGATCTGACATGATTCAAACATGAGACTTCGAACCTAGAAGAGTGGCCAGAGATCATATTCTGTAAACTCACCAAATGTCACTTCTTCCCTCTGAGCTTTGACGAAGGTCTGCACGGTAGACAGCTTTACTCTCTTGAGGCCGGGACAGTGATCAAGCTCTTAATAACTGAGGACCAAGCTGTTTGTCTTGGAATCAGATATGGGCTGCAGGGTCTGTATGTGGAGGAACTGAGATTGTTATGTGGGGAATATTCAGTTTGTGTTTGCATTTGTAAATCAGAAATCTTTGTTTAGGTTTTAAAACATAGAGAATATGAACTTAGGGAGAAAAGCTTCTTTTAAAAAATTTCATCATCTTTTTTTGTCTGTTTTTTTTCCATGGGATGAAATTTTACATTTTTAATTGTTTATTGTTGATTAATCTTATTAATAAAATTATTATTTTATCAGGATCGCTGTTAAATACGTATTTGCATTTTAAATTTCTCTCCTTTTTTTTTTCCTTATCTACTTCTATCATTGCATCTCTGTTGGTATTCCACTTTTGCCTGTGAGTTTCTCTGGTTGAAATTTGCAATGAACTTCTTTCCTCTTTTATCAAAAAATTGTGATAATTCTTTTGGGAGGCCTCTACACCGCAGTGTAAAAAGCCTGTGTTAGGATGTAGGAGGCCTCAGTTTAATCTCGCTTCTGTTGTTGGCTAATCATCTGTGCAACACTTGGCATAGAGAGGCATCACAACATGAGGTTTGATGAATGACTGATTTTTGGCTGATCTCTGCCTCTCAGTTCCTTCACGTATGCCAGTGTTTCCATCTATCCATGCGTCATTTCAGTAAGCATTTATTGAGCACTTACGTATGCCAGGCACTGTGGTAGGCCGTTGTGGTCCAGAGTGAATCCTGCAGTCCCTGAGGCCACTAAAGTCCCCATGTACTCTAGTCCCTTCTGATCTAGCATTCCCATGATCGCATCCATACTTTGTTCATTTTTTCCCTTGCTCTCCACTCTTTCTGATCTTCTCCTATTTCTACGTAATTTTTTAGAAGTCCTCACTTGTTACTTTTCCACCTGCGTCCCTGTTTGTTATCTACACTCCCTTCCCAATACTTCGGTCACATATCCCCTGGGTGGGAATGCAGTGATGATTTTAATTGTATTTCACACCCAATTGCAAGAGGCAGTTTTTTGATTTGCTACTTTGTTTGGAGTGGGAACAGGATTCTCCGTAATAGGGTGGGTGTGCGTGACGCTGAAGCATCTGGTGGATTGCTCTTGGCAATAGTGTCTTTCCTAGTCTTTCTCAATTTCATGTGGATTCTGGGCTTTTGATGACATTGGTGTGTGTGCACATGCTCCTACACTCCCTCCTGAAGATTAAGCTCAGAATGGGGAGTAGGTGGAGCGCCACGATTCCTAGAGGAGAGTCCGTTGGCTGCGGTTTGGGTGTGGTGTGGTGTGGTTGAGGGGTGATCTGTTGCATGAGACCTGTCATGTCCTGCAGAGTGCTTCCTGCTTCCTGTCTGATGTCTTCTGTGCAAACTCTTCCCCCCACTCTCGTTTTTAAATGTCCGCAGGTGGGAGTGGTACCACCCTCAGTTAACTGAACAACTTCAGCATTAGGTTACGATTTGAAAACAGATTGTTATTATTATGATGCTAGAACTTAGTTAGAATTAGTAGGACTCCGTTCTAAGGGATTCATAAAGGGGTTCATATTACCTTTTATATAGATGCTTACAGGTGTAAAATTGAGTTCTCTTAAGATTTCTTCTTCCTTGGCTCTTTGTTGTCTATCTTCAGCATGTATTTATTGGACCCCTTGCTGTGTGCACAGATTAACTATAGCTATTATGGATTTACTGTGTTCTTTCAAAGGAAGGAGTGGTCCCCTGGATGTTGTCAGTTTCTCTTCACTAATAAATGTGGATTACTTTTCATTTTGTTCTTTAAGCCCTTACTCCGTGCCAGGCACTGAGCCAAGTCTTGACACATATTTAGCTGCCTAATTCTCTGGACAGTGTGTGGCCGGCCTCAGTCTAGTCTCCATTTTATAGTTGAAGACGCTGAGGCTTAGGGCCTTGTCCAGAGGCACAGGAACATGAAGGGTAGGGGCCAGGATTTGAATTTTTTGTCTGCAGTTTTATGTTTGTTTGTTTGTGTGTGTGTGTGTATTTGTTTTTTTATGTTGGTTTATATTCTTCATGAACTTGATTTCCAGCACGAGCTTCTCTATGCGTCCCTCAACCTCACTGCTCTACCTAAATGCTACACTCACAGTCATAACTATTAAGAACAAAGTCTAAAAGTCATCTCTTGGTAATGTTGAGTGCCCTGAAAAGATTTTTTTTTCCCCACTTTTGAAATTTCTATGTATGTTCTCTGTATTTCATTCCTGAAATGATGATATCTTATCTAGAACTTCCCTGACACCAGATGGATCATTTCACTTGATAGGAGGTTCTGTAGCTTATCATCGTTATGAAAACAACATATTTTGTATTACAACCAAAGCCTTTGTTGTCGAAGGGTGACTAAAAGGAACCTAGCATACCACAGCTGATTGGAAAAAAAAGTCGAACTGTAACAATTTAATTGGATGCATATTTGTTAACTTCAAACCGCTGTTTGATATTTTTTCAAAGACCTGTGGATAGTTATGTTTCCTATTCTAAACTCCTTAGATGCCAGTGTTTTCCTTTGTGTTCTTATAAGTACGGGCATTAACAAGTAGGTCGGCATACTCTCCAGAGGTTCTGGTATCACAAGCCCAGCTTGTCTACGAATTGACGAATGGGTCATCCTACTGACTACACGGAATTCAACTTGCAGAATGTGATAGTCCTCTTTTTAAGCTTCTTGGAGTGAGTTTCTAAACTTTAAATAAAACATTTAAAATATTCTACAATTCAGGGCTTTGAGGAACTAAGACTGGTTGTTTTCACTGAATCCAATCTTGTGAGGTTTCCCAGAATTCAGTGCTGTTGGTGCTGTGACATCTTTTGTGCTGTCACAGTTTTTTTCAGTTATTAATTTTGTATGTAATATCTTGTTTTCCTCGTGGACGTTGCCCTGAGTTAGGGCCTCCTGCCATTTCCCTTGGGTGCTTCCTTTTCTTTGAAACTGCCACATATTTAGCAACCCAGGAGAGACAATACTTGAGAGGCCATTCTTTGTTGTCACTTTGATTTTTCAGGTTTTCTTAGCTCTCGTAAAGGAGAAAAGATGTGCCGATAAATGTTTTCCTTCCCTGTTTTGCTGCACCAGTTTTTGCAGCCCTGGGCCCACCACACTTTTGCATTTGGGGGGTAACCATCGTGTCCCATCCACTTTCCCTCCAGATTTTTACACAACTGGGGAGAGTTGGATCACCATAGGGGTGGGCAATCCTAAACTGATGCACTGCAATTTAATATTTATAGAGTGACAGAAACCATCAAGAGTTGCTTAAAGACATACTGACTTGACATCATCAAAAATTTATAAACCAGATATGCTTGTATTTTGCACGCTCACATAGTTATAATGTGATGGTATTTTTGTCTTGATGTTATACTTTCCAAAGTCTTGATAACTCATTAGCAACTGATTGCGTACTTTGCTTTTAGATTTAATTATAACCGAGCTTTGTAATTCTCCTTTTATTTACCAAAATGATGTTAAACTTTTGGTTATTTTAGCCTATTTTGAATGTCTCTCTTTTTTTGTATGTGTTACTGTGGCTGCTTTATACTTCATGGATCCCCAAATATTATACTACCTTTCCCTAAGAAAGAACCGAATGCAAATATACTGTGATTTCAGGGTGTGCTTAATGAAAGGAAGCTTGGTCTTGCTCAGACAAGGTGACTGTAGTGTTGAGGCTTCTTTTTAACTCTGTGTGACCCAGCGTTTGACTTTGGTCCACATGTCCCAGTTGTATTAGCAAGACAGAGCACTAGAATTTGGCAAAAGTCTGCCTTTCGCCCAACCCCGTTTTTCCCCCCAGAGACTCAGGAACAGCAGGGGCTGAATACCAAACTCCATGTCTGCCCTGAGAAGGTCACCAAATACTGAAATTCCCTAGTCGTCTGCAGTTTCCTAGAAACACCTCAAACTTTGGAGGCAAAGTCATTTCCTCTATGCATTATACAAGAATCCTCTGAAGTTCAAGCTTATCAGAGTCCTGGGGTTACTCTAGTGGCTTAAATTTTTAAAAAAAATTTATGCCACAAAATAGCATAAATAAAGCACATTTTCAAAGCTGAACAAAAAATGTCCATTATACATACAACTTCTGTAACAGAGCTCCTGGTGTCATTTTTAGTGTCCCTCCCCTCCCCACCTCCCAACTGCCACCCCCCCCAGTGCCTAGGGCACATGCAGACTTTTTGCACTGTGTGTCCTCTCCCTGCCCTTAGCCTTATATGGCGATAATGAAAGCGTTACATCACTCAAGCCTCGCACCTGTATGTTGCAATAAATTTGTCATTCCCATTCTGCAGACGTGGACACTGAGGCTCAGTGAGCTCAGGGAGTTGTAGATGGGAAGCAAAGAGCTAGAATGGGACTCAGACCTTCTGGCCCCAGAGCCATCCTCCTCATCACACACTTACATTTCCCTGTTGTTACATAGCATTCCAGTTTATTATTTGTGATCTCTATAGCATTCCAAGACTCAGTATACCATGATTTGCTTAACCATCTCTTATTTTGATGCGTTTCATGATCATTTTTATGAGTTCTTTTCTAAAGATAAAGTGCCAGATTGGCATTACTGGACCAACGAGCATAATCATCCTCATGGTATGTGTTACATGCTGCAAATTGACTTTCAGAAGAATTACACCAGTGTAATCGATGTTCCCATCCTATCCGTTCCCATCCTGGGTGTTATTTCTTAAAGGTTATTAGTATAACAATAATTAGATAGTATTTAGTTCATGCCTTCTTTTTGCATTTATTTGACCAGCTGCAAGGCTGAACTCACTTCTTTTTGTGCCTTTGTAATTTTTCTTTATAGTTTATTGTCCATGTGTTTGCCTGTTTGGGGGGATGGGGAGGGGAAGGGAACTTGATGATTTCCTCATCTTTATAGAATATGGTTATTCTAATTTTTTTTCCTTTGTGTGTGTGCATGTGTGTGAAATTAACCCCTTACCATAATTAGTAACAGACCAAGAAAAGACATTTTTGTAAACAATGATAACAAGCTGAGATGGCAGTTTAGAATAAATTCTGAAACTTCTTAAGGCATCAGGGTGCAAATAACGTAACAAACAGTGGCATAGACAGGTCTTCCCCAGGAAAAGCGTGCTGTCTCCACTCTGTGCATTAATATTCATTGGGCCTGGCCTTTCAAACAAATGTGACATCTTGGGAAGTCCCGCATTTGGGGGCCATAATGAACTGGCTTCACTGTTTACAATAAATCTAGGGAAGGAATTGTTTTTCGTGTGCACATCCATGAAAATGCACCAGCCGGGAGAGGTGTGCGGCTTTCTACCCGCTGCCTACCTCCTTCTGCATGACGCAGCTCGTGTTTAGTGCCTCGCTGTCTTTGGCTTTTTTTTTTTTTTTTTAATTTTCTCGTTTTCTTGAATAGGTCCATTAGAAAAACAGCTCCTGCCTGTCGGAATTTTTTCTTCGAAAGCATGCTGTTATTTCATAGACGGAAGGAAGGTGTCTATTTATAATGTGTGTGTGTGTGTGTGTGTGTGGCCTCTGAAGCAGCAGTTTGAGGGAGAGTGCTGAAGAATATGGTAGGAAAAGGACATCGCTGTCTTGGAAGAATGCCAGAAGGGGTGACCTTTTAAATTGTCACCAGCTTTTCGTAGAGGGCTGTTGGGTTTGCCACGGCTCCCTCTCCTTCTCTCCACAAGGAGCAGCGCTGGGCGCTAAGTCAAAGATCCCTTTCCGTGCATGATGTGGAATCATCATAAAGTACTATGATTCGGGCTTCATGAAGGCACCTTCTTGCCTGTTGCAGCTGTTGGGCATCAGACTTCTCCCACGACTCAGACTGCCGCGTCTTCCCGCGGCTTTCTGCTGCCCCGCCTCGGCTTCCACATGCTTCTCTGGTTTCCTTCCAACACCTCCAGAATGCCTGTATCCACCATGCGCCCACTCCCTACATTCCTTCTAAGCTACACCCTGCCAGCTCCCTCGGACCCTCCGAACTGCCCATGATCTCTGTGTGCTCTGAGTGAAGTATATACAGCCTCCCCACCATCTCCCCAGGAGTGGATCCCTATGACATCTGTGTCAGGATGCCCTCTCACCGCCGAATGCACTGACTCTCCCGTGTGTACATTCCGTGTCCTCCTTGAGCCCATGTTTAAAGTCAAAGCCCTCTTGTTCTCACCCTGCTTGGATCTTGGCCTAAAACTGTGAAGGTGATCGTTATCCCTCTTTAATGTTCTGTGATTATTCATTTGGTTTTGCCATGTTTAATGGAATATTTAATAGCATCTATGCAGAAGCCTGAAGACTATAAATAAATACTGTCTTTGGTCTTGAAAGGGTTTTATACAATATAAAATTTAGAGCACATTTTTTCTCAGGAGCCCTGACATTAATATTCATCATGAGCCCCAAAGTAGAAGCTATTCTATTTTAGCATAATGAAGTTTACCATATGTTTCAAAGTTACTTGCCATTGTGCTTCTCATAATGACAATTAGAAAGGTCATTTTGTCTTGCCAGGTCTGTTAGATATATACAGCAGCTCATGGCTGTCAGCGTGAGACGTATGAGGACACTTGTGTGCAAATACAAGGGGAAGACATGATTCTTCTTATCCCAAAGTGTAGCTGTTTGCATCTAAGTACCAAACGTGGAACATGCTAGTCTTTGGCTAGACATAGAAATTGAGACTTCCAAAGCAAATTCTCTGTGTTCTCAATGACTAAATTATATGAGGCTTCCCCCCGCCCTCCCTGCCACTTCCATTAAGCACGATGTGATGGGGCCTCTAAAACATTAGAGAAATTTGACATTAAGATACTGGTTTGTTTCTGATCTTTTTTCTGCCTTATTAAAAAAAATTATTTATCTGCATTAAAGTATGGGAGCAGTATTGTATTTAATTCTCCACATCTGAACTTTGATGACAGAATAGGGAGAAGATGAGGAGGTAGCCATGAATCAGGGTAATAGGTTTCCTATGGAGCTTATAGAGGGATAAATCTATGTTAGCATTGAAACAGGTGATTCATGGAGGGGAGGGTCTCAGGAGCTGATGCCAGAGGAAAATCGTTCTTATTCTGGTTTGAGAATAGCAAATTAGGTTGCCATAGTTGAAATATTAATATATCTCTATCTATAAATTCCCCTTCATTTCCTTTCTTCCTTCCCTCGCTCTTTCTTCCTTTCTTCCCTCCCTCCTTCTTCCCTTCTTCCCTTCCTTCCCTCCCCCTACCTCCCTTCCTTCCCTCCCTTCTTCCTGTTCTTTCCTCCTAACTCCCTCTCTCTTTTCTTTTTCCTTCCTCCCCTCCTTCCTTCCTCCCTCCCCTCCCCCTCCCCCTCCCATCTCCCTCTCCCTCTCCTCGCCCCTCCCTCCCTTCACTTTCCTTCCCTCCCTTTGTCTCCAAGTTTCTTTGCCTGAATTATGACAGGCCAGACTTCTGTATTCATGTCTTTAGAATTACAAACATTTATCGATAGATAGGAAAGACAGGTAAGGACATGTTGGATTCATTAACACAAGCACATGGTCTCCATTGTTTTAAAATTCCTTACTTGGGAGAATACTGGAGAAGATTCCATAGCCCATGAAACCTCTGATTGTTGCCATTTGATACTATTAAATGCCTCAGTGTAAAAAATTAACCTGTTTATTCCACATATATTCAAGAATGCACAGTGTGGAGAGCTGCCCCCTCCAAGCCTTTGGGGTTGAGCTGCACACCATCTTTCTGGAATGTTTTTTGTGGTCAGATTTGCCAGAGACACAGAATTAGTCCACATCCCCCGAGGTGCTTTCCAGGCTAATGAATTGATTTTAATTATTTTTACTGTTAAAAATGATCATTAAAAAAAAAAGTTTTATTCTTTTTTTTCTCTTTTTCGAGAGAGAGAGAGAGGGAGACAGAGTTCAAGCAGAGGAGGGGTGGAGAGAAAGGGAGATACAGAATCCGAAGCAGGCTCCAGGCTCTGAGCTGTCAGCACAGAGCCCGACGTGGGGCTTGAACTCATGAACTGCGAACTGCGAGATCATGACCCAGGCAGATGTCAGATGCTTGACTGACTGAGCCACCCAAGCATCCCTAAAAATGATCATTCTTAATTGAGAGTGCTAGAAAGGAATAAACAGTTTTAATTGTCCTCTTCCACATAAATGAAAAAAAATCACAATGCTTATGTAAATAAGGAAGAAGGTGGTAGCATGAATATGAAAAGGGCTTCTGTCTCCTTCCATCTTTTTTTCCTGTTTGACCTAAAGCTGTTAACCTTGGGTGAGTGTCCCCGTTGTCATCTTGTATTATATCTTAAATGCTGTATGTGCTGATGGGGGTGGATGTCTGAGTCTGTCTCAGGACATGTAAGATTGTGTAATGGCCTTTTTTTTTTATTGTACATTTGACTCCTATATAATGCCCTTATGTGGCTAGATTTTGCAGG
This sequence comes from Acinonyx jubatus, assembly GCF_027475565.1. Lineage (NCBI taxonomy): Eukaryota > Metazoa > Chordata > Mammalia > Carnivora > Felidae > Acinonyx > Acinonyx jubatus. The sequence goes on from NC_069393.1 coordinate 2,780,539, forward strand.
ACTATCACCTCCTGGGTTTTTAAATTTTTTTTTTATTTTTGAGAGACAGAGAGAGAGAGAGAGGGCCAGCATGAGCGGGGGAGGGCAGAGGGAGGGGAGACACAGAATCCGAAATAGGCTCCAGGCTCTGAGCTGTCAGCACAGAGCCCGACGCGGAGCTCGAACTCAGGAACCGCGGGATCATGACCTGAGCTGAAGTGGACGCTTAACCCACTGAGCCACCCAGGTGTCCCAGTCAGCTCTTGCTTAAAGGTCCTGGCAGTACTGATTCTTGCAGGACCTGGCCGGTGTCTCTCACTCCGAAGCCTTAGCTGGCACTCGACACCACAAGGGGTTTGAGCACCTTCTAGGTACCAGGCACAGGGAAAGAAGGCTGGAAAGGTCTGGATCCTGCCTCCAGCAGCTTGTAGTCATTGACTGGCAAGGGAGGTATACACAGCAAACAGGATACTGTGTGGGGAGGGTGAAATAAACAAAGGTGAAGACAGCAGGGAGGAGGACAGCTGAGTGTGCCCTGAAAAGGCCCTGGGCAGCCTCACTGAGAAGGCAGAGTGGGGCTGTGGCTTGTAGGTGGACGAGGGTGGAGGTGCCAGAGGCCTCTAGGCTGGAGGACAGCCTGGCTTAGAGGTCAGGGGCGCATGGCACGTTTGGGGCATGATGGGACCAGGGACCTGGCCCCAGCCCTGCCACATAGCTGCTGTGTGACTTTGGGTAAGTTTCCCGATCTCTCTGAGCACCGGTTTCCTCCTCTGTAACAGAAATGTGACCACCTTTCTGTGATTACACAGAGCTGTCAGAGGATGAAATGAGGTAACACACGGGACAGACTTAGCTTGGACCCCTGGCTTATAATAAGGACTCAGTTAAACTCACTTAGCACTATTATCGATCCGGTCTGATAATGGGTCCAATGATAAGGGTCCCAGAGTGGGAAGGATAGAGGGTGAGGCTGAAGAAGTGGGGAAGAGCCAGACCCTGAGATGTCTTTTTGCCATGCTGGAGTTGTCAAGGTTTTCTGAAGGTGGTGGTTAGTCATTGAAGAAACTTGGTGCTTGTGACCTTAACTTCCCCTGAACATTCTTATCTTACAAAATAGATGATTAGGTACAATCTTATACAAATGTGTGTGTCTCTCTTAAAAATGTAACATTGCAAGCCTATTATGGCTAGATTAAAACAATACTGATAATGTGGGGTGCCTGGGTGGCTCAGTTGGTTGAGCATCTGACTTGATTTCAGCTCAGGTCATGATCCAAGTGATGAGGGAGCATAAGGGAGGCTGAGGGCAAAATACAAGCTAGCACACCCTCCCCATCCCGGGTGGGATGCGTGTGATATTCCTCAGGCACTCCTGGCTGCCTGAGGACAAAGGAAAGAAAAGAAAAGAAAACAAATGGCTAACTGATAGAGATCACAGTCCTGTAGGATGAGTGTCTTCATCAGTTTGTAAATATCTTAGTAAATTACAAGAAAAAGGCAGTCTTATCAATAGCCTAATCTCCAGAAACCTGTGGACTCCGTTTCCTGTAACCCCAACATCACCCCTCCATAGTGATACGGGGAACAAAGGCAAGAAGGAAATGGTAGGTAAAATTCAATTTCCTTATAACCTGTAGCCCGTTAACAGATATTTGAGGCAGACAGAGTAAAACTTTCTCTGGGAACTCCCTACTGTCTTAATGCTTTGCTAGAGGGAAAAACAACCTCAGCTTGAAGATAGCAGGCCTCAGATAACTTAGCGGTCCTCTTTAGCATATCAAAGTCCCTCTGGAGGCCTCTCTTTTGACTTTATGTCCCCAACTCCATAGTATAAATCCAACCGTTCTTCACAAGCCCTGTGCAGCTCTTTCTGCCCAAGGGTCCTGTCCCAGTGCTTTAATAAAGTCACCTTTTTGCACCAAAGACATCTTCAAGAATTCTTTCTTGGCCGTCGGTTCTGGACCCCCCCCCCCACCATTACCCCAAAACCCCATCACAAGGGAGGTAGAATAGAGCCCTGCATCGGACTTCATGCTGGTGTGGAGCCTGCTTGGTATTCTCTCTCTCTCTCTCTCTCTCTCTCTCTCTCTCTCTCTCTCTCCCTGTGCCCCTCTCCCCTGCTCACGTTCTCTCTCTTTCTCAAAAAAAAAAAAATACTGATAATGTCTAGTGTTGATGTGAAGGTGAAACAGCTAGGTTTCTCATAGCTTGCTGGTGGGATATAAATGTAGAGTCATTCTGGCAGAACAGTTTGGCAGTTTCTTATAAACTTAAACATTGCACTTGCCATGGTGACCCAGCAATTCCATGTCTGGATATTTATTTATCCTATAGAAATAGTTATGTCTGCACAAAAATGTGTCATGAGTGTTTATGGCACCATGATTAATAATCACCCATAACTGGAAAAGCCCAGTGTCCTTCAATGGCTGAATGAAATAGCAAGCTGTTGTGCATCCACATGGTAGAATACTACTCAGCAATAAAAAAGATCAATTATTGAATACTATGCACAACTTGGATGCATCTCAAATGCATTATGCTGAGTCAAAGAAGACAGATACAAAACTTTATCCTGCATGAGTCAATTTATTTAACACTGTACAAAAGGCAGACCCCTAGGGATGGGGTTGCAGAGTTGGGGGAGAGTCTGACTACAAAAGGCAGCTTGAAGGAATTCCTCGGGAGTATTGGGATTTCTGTATCCTGTTTGTGGTGCTGGTTACAAAATCCATCCATGGTATTAAAACCCATACAGCTATATACCAGGGGAAAAAAAAAAGTAGGGGCATGTGAGTGGCTCAGTTGATTAAGCACCCAACTCTTGGTTTTGGCTCAGGTCATGATTGCATGCTTCCTGAGATCCAACCCTGCATCAGGCTCTGCTCTGACACTGCAGAGCCTGCTTGGGATTCTCTCTTTGCCCCTCTGCCCCTCCCCTGCTCATGTTCACTATCTCTCTCAAAATAAATCAATAAACTTTTTTAAAAAAGTAAATTTTATTGCATTACATAAAAAAAAAGTTTAAAAAACTCTTAAATTTATAGCTCATTTCTTGCATGCATTAGCTGTTTGATCTCATTTAAGCCTCCAACAGCCCTAAAGGTTGATGTTACTATTTTATCTATTATATTATCCACTGTTGTTATTATTTTTTTTTAAAATTTTTTTCAACGTTTTTATTTATTTTTGGGACAGAGAGAGACAGAGCATGAACAGGGGAGGGGCAGAGAGAAAGGGAGACACAGAATCGGAAACAGGCTCCAGGCTCCGAGCCATCCGCCCAGAGCCTGACGCAGGGCTCGAACTCACGGACCATGAGATCGTGACCTGGCTGAAGTCGGATGCTTAACCGACTGCGCCACCCAGGCGCCCCTCCACTGTTGTTATTATTGACTACATTGATGGTTTTCAGGGTTCAGCCCAAGGTCACATACCTTCCAGAAGGCAAAGCCAAGTTTGTGTCTGTCTTTAAGCCACCAGGATTGCACGCCATGCCTCCAGGAGTTGGAGAGAGGGGGTGGGAGTCACTTCTCTTGGGCTCTGGTCCAGGCTGCTCCCCAGTGACCCAGTTACCCAGCTGAATGGTCAGTGTCCGTGGCTCTGCCTATCAAGTGGTTCAAATTTTACAAATGGGCGAAGGTTTTGAATGACTTTCCTAAATGCTTAGTCTCAGAAAGGGAGTTGGCTATTGAATATTTTATCTCTAACTTCTTAACTTGTACTGTTGGCTAAGTTAAATTTGGCTTCTTTTCAAGGAACTACTATCTCCCCAGAGGGCTTTTTAATGGTGAAAATACTACTGAAAATCATGTTCAATTTTTGTTCACTTCACAGCTTCAACTTAGTCTCCTTAAGTATGGGTCAGGTTGTAACCCAAGGCAGCTCTGTGGCTGAGTAGAGCTGTTAATTAACTAATAAACCTTAGACCAGAGGGTAGGAGATATCTCCTTAGAGAAGAAAAGAGCAAGATATTAAACAAAGAGAAACAGTAAAAAAGATGAAGAAATTTAAGTCTTTTTACATATTTTATACTTATTTGTTTAAATATCTATTTCCCCAACATCTGTGACAGCTTTTTGAGATCATTAATCTTTTGTACCCCTACCCCCCCTTAACCCCTGTCTGTGCTTTGCATATAGAGTAGGGGCTTAGTTAAAGTCTGGCTGAATTAGATGGATCCTGGATTGGAGAGCTGAATGGAATTTGTGATGTGCAGTATTTCAAAGTATTATTCTTCCAACTGTCCTCTATTCAGAATCATCTGTGTGTCAAGTACTATGTAGGTGCTTTTAGAGATATAATGTGAATTATTCCTCATGAAATCCTATGAAGCATATATCCTCCTTCAGGAAGGAGGAAACTGAAGCCAGGAGGGATGAGCTGACCTTCTCAGTACACACACCAGACAAGAGTGTGAACTGTGTGGTCAGATGCATGCAAATTCAGAGCCAGATAGTCATGTCATGAAGTGGGACATGGGACGGGGTAGTTGTTTAACTTCTGTGAGCCTCATTTTCTGACTGATTTACTCACGTAACCAGCAGTGGATCTGTGGTTTGTAGGCCCTGAAGCTTTTATAATTTGGAGGTAGGTCTTATTGAAGATAAAGCACATAAAATTATGAATCAGAATTGGTTATATGGCTTGGAAGGGACCCATAAAGTTAAGTTGCCTTGACATGTATGTCTCATTAAATTTATGGTAAATCTGTTCTTTCTTTCTTTCTTTCTTTCTTTCTTTCTTTCTTTCTTTCTTTCTTTTATGTTTATTTATATTTATTTTTGAGAGAGAGAGAGAGCAGGGGAATGGCAGAAGGAGAGAGAGACACACAGAATCTGAAGCAGGCTCCAGGCTCTGTGCTGTCAGCACAGAGCCTGACGCGGGCTTGAACCCACGAACCACGAAATCATGACCTGAGCCAAAGTCAGATGCTCAACTGACTGAGCCACCCAGGCACTCTGTCCTTGCTTTCAACTGGTTTTTACTGTGGGCTACTCTGTGTCCAGCCCCAGAGATGTAAGAGCTGCTGGGAGGCACCAGCAGAAAACAGACAGCTGCACTGCAGTGTGACAAGTGCTGTGGCAAGGGTGCTTGCATTGCCAGGGCAAGGTGGCTGGAATAAACGTTATCTGAGCTGTGACTTAGGGCACGGAAAGGTTAAAACAGAGAAAAATGTGGAAAGCACATTTGAGGCAGAAGAAAGAGCAAGGCTTGGCGGTAAGAAAAAATGTACTTCCTTTAGGGACTGTAGGAAGTTCAGTGTGGCTGGTTATTTAATAAGATGGAAGAGTGGGGAGGGCTTAAGTTTCAGAATGAGGGAGGGCCGGGTGGGCTCCTGTGCCATTTAAGGAGCTTGGAAATGACAAGAAGAGCAAGATAGAGCATTGAACAGATTTAAGCAGGGGGTGGTTTCATGAGAGCTGCCTTGAAACAAAAGCAACAAAAAACAAAGCCTACAGTGGGTCTGGCTGCAGACTGGCACCCCTCACTGGGCATGAGGGCCCTCCTCTTCAAGGAGACAAGTGGGGGGCTTTAACAGGGAGAGGGGTTGAGGGGAGGTGGCTGGAAACAAGACAGTGGCCGTGAGGGCGGTGAGGAGTAGGTAGAGGGTAGAGATGTTTAGCAGTTAGAACTAACAGGGCTTGCTATTGGGTATTTAGAGATGAGAGTGGCAGGGTGACGACAAGGGGGTTTGGCCTTGAAGGTCAGGTTCCTGGCCTGTCTCCTGGGTGGGCTGTATTCATTGGAATCAAGACTATAAGAACAATAGATTGGGAAGAGCTCATACATTTCCTTTTAGCCCGTTGACTTTGCAGTTCTTATGTGACATCCAGGTGGAAATGGGCAGCAGACAGCTGGTTCTGAAGAGCTGGGCTGACCATGTGGGTTTGGGCTGTTATCGGCATGTGGCTGATACAGCCACGGGGATGAGGAGAGGGCACAGGAGAAGCAAGTGCAGAGAAGAAGAAGCACACGGGAGGACGCTAAAAAGCACTAACATTTAGGGGACAGGCAGAGGAAGGGGAGCACGAGGAAGCATGAAGGACTGTGGCCAGAGAAGAGACAGGAGAGGCAAGAGTGGGAAGTCCCAGAAGCTGTGAGGAGCACAGGTTGCTTTTATTTGTCTGGCTCCCTTCCATTAAGGATTCACTCCTCCCATTTCCTGCAGTCACTGTGAACGTGACCTTAGTGATCAACCCTGTGGCCACTGATGTGGCGGTCGCCCAGCATGGGCGATCATAGAACACTTACAAGCAGCAAGGATTGTTCCGGTGGTGGAAATGTGACCTGAGCAGGGTCCATCAGAACCTAGCCTCCCTCCCCCAGCCAGGGAAAGGAAAACTCGGAGGATGAGAAACCGGGGCTGATAGGGGGTCATTTTCCTGCCACATGGAAAGGTCACCTGCAAAGTGAAGCCATGAAGGGAGAAGCAGGGACGAGAGATGGATGGAGAGGGGAGGTGGAGAGGCCTTGCAGCTGCAAAGCTCTGGCTCCTTTTATCCAAGAATCTGGGCCCCTAACCTTTTCCTGCCTCTGGTCCTGGACTGACCCGATTATCCTTCCCAGTATAAAATGCAGTAGATCCATTTTTGCTTCAGCAGGTTTGAGCTGGGCTGTGATATTTCCTTCTCAGCCTTCCACATGGCAACGAGAGCATTCTGACTAGTAGAGAAGGGGTGATATTATCTCAGAAAAAGAGAGGGTGGTGGTGGCAGATGCCACAGAGAAAGCAGGTGCAGGGGGCCTGGGTGTGTCCGCTGGCTGAAGGAGCACGCAGGTCCAGGGAGACCCACAGGATAGAATCCTGTCCACTGGCGGGGTGTGTGGGGACAAAAGGCAGAGGAGGCAGTGAGTGGAGAGCTCATTTTATGAGTTAATTGTGAAGGGAAAGCAAAATGGAATGGGGAAGAGGAAACGAGTTAAGGAATTTCTTCTGTTTCCCTCCCTCCCTCCCTCCCTCCATCCCTTCCTTCTCTGTCTATCTCTCTGCCTCTCTTTCTCTTTCTCTCTTTCTGTCAGTCAGTGTAGATGGGGAACTTTCAAATACTAGTGATGGAGAGCCAGTGGAGGGGATGGGGAGAAGGCAGAGAAAGGAGACAGCTGGCTGGGCTCAGCATCCATTCTCCATGGACATTTTGGAATGAATACGTGAACCAGTGAATGAATGAGGAGGAGGGCCATGGGGTGGAGGGTCGAGATGAGTGGAGAAGGTTTGTAGCAGTCGCTTTGGAGATGGGGGAGACCCACCCACAGCAGGAAAACGGAAGAATTGCCAGGTGTGGTCAGGGCACCCATTTGGGATTTGACCCAATGACTTCTAGTGGCACCTGCCTCTGGGATTGTGTCATCTTGTCCATGCTCAGCAGCCTGGCTTTAGGGAGTGAGTATGTCCCCAGTAGACATGCCAGGCTTGGGTTTTCCCAGATAAGCAGAGGAGAAGGGCAGCTGGATTTGGGAGAGGAAGATGGTGGCAGGAAGGTGGGGAAAGTGATGGACGGTGGAGCCTAGGTTGGAGGCTGATGAAAAAGGGAAAGTGAAGGGGTCAAGGGACAGATGGCCTAACGTGGCCACAGAACGGGGACAGAATAACAGGTGGAGAGGGAGGGGCAGGAAGGGTTAGGCTCATGAGTGGCAGAGTCCCCAGAGTGGCTGGGGGCCGGGTAGCTCATTTTGGGTGAAGGCAAAGGTCACTGCAGGTGAGGCCAGGGAACTGAGAAGCCAGGGTGCTGACCTATTTATTGGTGGATGACATCAGGGCTTTGGTAGGGCAGAAGGGGACCATCGAGGATGACAGCAAGGAGAAGGAGAGCAGAAGATCACTGTTAGGGCAAAGAGGGAGAGGCAGCTTCAGGAAGACGCTGAGGATGCAAAATTCGGTAACCAAGGACTGAAGGTTCCAGACAGCATCGCAGAATACAGGAGACAGGGGTCCATGTGACAGGAAGGCTGCGGGAACACCCGCCCAGCCCCCCCGCAGTGTCTGCCCCGGCCCTCTGAATTGAAATCTGCCCCTTTGCCATGATCCCTGCCGCTCTGTTGCTCCTGGAGTTCAGAAAGGAAAAGGGCCCCTGTCCTGGCTTTTCACTGACCTTTGCGAGAGCAATAGAACGTCAGCACATTCTCTCCTGTCTACGATGCCGGCAGTTGTTAAGATGCCCCGCGGATTTGATGGTGGCTTTCAGGGGGACAGACATAGAGGCTGAAGTCCACTTTCATACTAGATTGCCTCTTGGGTTTTGGGGAGAAAAAAAGTGTATAACAGAAGTTAGAATTTAGGCAATGGTAACTAAAATGAAGAGACAATTTTAACGGAGTCTGTGGGGTTTTTTTGTTTTTGTTTTTGTTGTTTTGTGTTTTGTTTTTGTTTGGCTCGGAGAAACTGAGGTAGGAAAACCTGAGAAGAAAATTCACACCCTCCCTGTGATTAGTTCAGGAGCTGCTGGAAAAGGGCCCTGGGAATTAGCACCAGGCGTTTAGATCAATGGTCTGAGGACTTTGAGGCCAACTTGAGAGTCACGGAGTTTGGCGGGAGCACTCACAGCGGGAGCACTTTACAATGACTCGTGTCATTGTAAAGATGGCTGTTCTTCTGTTTACACTGGGTACGTGTTGGTCTGCTGGGGCTGCTGGAGCAGAGTACCACGGACCCGGCGGCTTAAACCACAGAAGTTTATTTTCTCGCAGTTCTGGAGGCTGGAGGTCTGAGATCAAGGTGTGGGCCGAGTTCGCTCCTGAGCAGATGCTGTACAGATGGCCGTCTTCTCTGTGTGTTGTGTCTCCATATACTCATCCTTCTGCGAGTACGTCTTCCTCTTCTCATACGGACGGTAGTCCTATTGGGCCAGGGCCCACCCAATGACCTTATTTAATCATTATGACCGCTCTAAAGACCCTGTCTCCAGATCCAGTCTCATTCTGAGGTATGGGAGGTTCGGACTTCAACATATGAACTTGAGGAAAGGAGCTGCACGATTCAGGCGATAGCAGGTTACTCCATATTACATTTCAGAGTAAGAGAATTTAAAATCAGACCACAGCCCACACTCGCAGGAAATAATTCTGCTCCTTACCTTGGCTGCCCAGCCTCGGGCAGCCGGGGGGCCCTCTCTGGCTGATGGGCCACATCCCAGATTTCGCCCTCCTCTGCCCTCCGCTCCCAGAACCTTGTTAATCTTACAGGCCTGGATGCATCCAGCCTGTGCACAGCTTCAGGATTTGTTCCGTTGTCCTGAAACGGTTTCCCCCTCAGTTGTACACAGGTCTGTGTTTTTGCCACTTTGGGTCTCTGGTTAAATCCTGCGCCTCCAAGAGACCTCCCTGACCACCTGGGACCAGCCACCCAGCAGCAGCACAGGATCTCGTTACCTGTTTCCGTTCTTGCCACCGCACTTACCGTCTGCTTATAGGACCTTTACCTTGTCACCGATGTGTTCCCAGCACCTACGCTGTCCCCAGAAGATACTACAGGCCCCAGACTGTAATCTGTGATGCAGGGAATATGGTGTTTTCATATTCCGCAGTGTCTTGCACATAGAGGGCTCACTGCAAATGTTTGCAGAGTGAAATGATGAATAAATGAGTGAATATTTAAATGTTAAGAGCAGACGGTCTTTTGAAGGTCCCCTAGGGCAGTGCTCCTCAAACTTTAATGTGTGTCACTCACCTAGGGAGCTTGTTAAAATGCTGATTCTGATTCAGGAGGGTGTAGGAGGCCTGACTGGCTGCATTTCAAGAAGCTTTCAGTGATCCTGCTGTTGTGGTCCTTGTACCTTTCCTTCTCTAGCAGGGCTCTGGTAGGTGTGCGAGGTGGTCTGCCTGCAGGTTCAGAGATAATCTTGCGAACTGCCCTGTTGTCAAAAGACCCGGGTTTATATCCTAGTTTGTCCCCAAATGACGTATGCCGCTTCCAACAGCTTACTTAACCTCTTTTGATCTTTCGTGACCACTTCTGAGGAATCTAGTCTAGATATCAATGGATGCAACTTATTGAGTGCATACAGCTTGCCGGGCTCTTGATACGTGTTATACCTCCTTCTCACAACAACCTGCAAGATGGAGTCATGTCCTCCTTTTGCAGGAGAGGAAACATTCTCAGAGAAGTTAGCCATGCCCTGGCTCTGTCAGCATCCTGCAGGGCTCTGATGATGATGATGATGATGATGACGATGGTGACGATGATGGTGGTGGTCGTAGTGATGCTGTGTGTGTGTGCGTCCCTCATGGCACTTTGCTTGTCAAACAATCACTGAAGTCCTTTCCAGGAGTACCCTTTTATTTTTATTTATCTTTAAAAAAATTTTTTTGATGTTTCTTTATTTTTGAGAGAGACAGAAACAGAGTGTGAGCAGGGGAGGGGCAGAGGGAAAGGGAGACAGAATCCGGAGCAGCCTCCAGGCTCTGAGCCATCAGCACAGAGCCCGACGTGGGGCTCGAACCCACAAACTGTGAGATCATGACCTGAGCCGGAGTCAGATGCTTAATTGACTGAGCCACCCAGGCGCCCCTCCAGGAGCACCCTTTTAAAGACCAGGTATGTAGCTAAACTACTAGCCTGCACAGGGCTCCAGATCCTTCTTTGATTCTTAATATAATGTTACCTTTTAACCACTGCAGCCCATCCATCTTCTCTCCAGGTACTAAGTTCACATTCTCATAGGCTCCTATGCAGTTTTCTCCTAATAGGCTGTAGGCTATTTAAGAGCAAGACCTGGGTTTTATTTTCCATTTTATTCCCTGCAGTGCTCACTCATTATTGCTTTGGTGCGGTTTGAATGATATAGAATTTGGGAAGCATGGGAGCAGCCTCTATGCCAAAAGGCCTTCCCCAGTGCTCTAGGTCACCGAAACTCCAGACGCTGGAGGTTTCTCTATCTTGATTAATTTTGATTTATGGTATTTTCTATGATAGAACAAAAGTCCGCGGGAGGGCCAGGCCCCACACAGAGAGGACTCTGGCAGTTTGCTAAGAGCAAGAGTCAGCTAGAGCCAGATTGGTGCTTGCTGTGTGCTCCAGGCAAGGCACAGAAGGAAGTGGAAGAATCCAGGGGTAACCGTCAGGTGCTCAAGGCAGTGGAGGGCCTTCCCTGCCGCTGTGTTTATTCTGTCCCCACTGGCATCACTGATGGCTAAATCAAGGGACAGACGGAGGCATTCGGTATGATCCTGTGGCAGACAGACCTTAGGGAGTCAGGCATGATGCCAGACTTTGCCATCAAATAAATCTGTTGCCTTTTGAAAAACTTGCCTGTCTGTGAAATAAATGCATGTCCCAAACAAGTTTGGACTTGAGTCGTTGAAAATGCCAGTAAACCATACGTTTCTCTCCTGTGTCTTTGGGGTGATGAAAATCTTCCAGAGTTGTGCAAAAACAAAATAGAAATCCCTGCTTTGGCCCTAGCAGGGAATATGCTGACATAACTGTGTGGGTCGCGATAGGTGGAAAAAAATTAAGTGGTAGAGATATCAGTACTATACAAAGTACATTGGCACTCATTTAAAAAAGAAAAAAAATAAAAAAAGGGAGCTTTCTCTGTTTTTGTTTTTTGTTTTAATGAAGTTGTAAAAGAGGAATATACCAGAATTGTTCTAAACACGGTAAAAGTAGGGAAGCCTCTGTGTAAAGGGAGCATGTTTGGTTTATTTTTTATTTTGAACTGTTCTGATGTCCTTTTCCTTTTGTGAAAACCTGAGGCCCTGGCCTTTTGCTCCATTTCAGTCAGTCATTAGTAGAAGGGAGAACCACAAATTGCTTATTGTTTTAATTTTAGATTTCCTGAGGCTCTTGCTGTCACCGCATCATCTCAGACACCCTTTCAGGGCAACCAGCATGCGTGGTGTGCGAAGGTCACAGCAAGGGCAAAAAAAAAATGCTTCCCAAGGGAACGTGTCTGGTGAGGTCTGCGTGTCCCCCGACGCTCCAAGGAGCCCTGCTTTTTCTGATTTTTCACTCTCTCTGTAGTTTGGAATATACATTTTGTAGTTGTTACTTAACCATTCTACGTCTCTTAGGTATTTAGGATTACAAGAGCCTCTGAGTATATTTCTGAACAGTGTTTTTCTTTTTTTTTTTAATTTTTTAAATCTTTATTTTTGAGAGAGACAGAGCGTGAGTGGAGGGAGGGGCAGAAAGAGAGGGAGACACAGAATCCAAAGCAGGCTCCAGGCTCTGAGCTGTCAGCACAGAACCCAATGTGGGGCTCAAACTCACGAACCACGAGATCATGATCTGAGCAGAAGTCAGACGCTTAACCGACTGAGTCACCAGGTGCCAAGAGGGGCTAATTCTAAATCCTCAGGCTTCAGACTTGAACCAGTCATATTTGTTTTTCAACTTAGGTTGCTCTTGGCCCAATTTGGCATTAGCATTTCACCTGTTAGCTCAGTAGTAATGAAGACACCTTCTGCTTCTGCCATCTCCCATCTGGGATGGTCGGGAGGAGCAAGGAGCCTGCATTGGTCAGACTACAGATGACAATGAGTGAAAAGAAGTCAGAGACTTTTTTTTTTTTAATGTGAAAGGGAAATTGAATTGTAACTAAATTTAAGTTTCTCCACTGTGCAAATCCCATCTTAAATGACAAGGGATTATACCAGATAGTTTTGGATTTGGGCCCAATATTTGACCTTATAGCAACTCTGAGAGATCAGACTGTAGTTCGCTGGAGAATACCCTCTAGATTTGATCTTTAAACAGAGCCAAATTAATTCCACTCTTTTCTGCTTTTAAGAGTAATGCTGTTTGGGGATGCATGGAGGCTGCGTTAGACATCTTTGCTGATATTTGCCTTCAGCATTCTTTCTGGAGGCATTTAGACTTCTCTAATAAGATGCTACCGTCCTTAGAAAAAGGACGGGTGCAAAAAATATTTGTCAGAGACAAAGTAATCAAACAGTGTTATTGAAAGGCTTCTGAACTGAGAGGGTGGAGAGGTAACAGACACAAACTTCTTATTTTAAAAATGGTTGAGGTGGGCGCCTGGGTGGCTCAGTCGGTTAAGCGTCCGACTTCGGCTCAGGTCACGATCTCGCGGTCCGTGAGTTCGAGCCCCGCGTCGGGCTCTGTGCTGACCGCTCAGAGCCTGGAGCCTGTTTCAGATTCTGTATCTCCCTGTCTCTCTGACCCTTCCCTGTTCATGCTCTGTCTCTCTCTGTCTCAAAAATAAATAAACGTTAAAAAAAATTAAAAAAAAATAAAATAAAAAATAAATAAATAAAAATGGTTGAGGGGCGCCTGGGTGGCTCGGTCGGTTAAGCAGCAGACTCTTGCTTTTGGCTCAGGCTATGATCTCACGGTTTGTGGGTTGGAGCTCCACATCGGGCTCTGTGCTGAAGGTGCAGGGCCTGCCTGGGATTCTCTCTCTCTCCCTCTCTCTCTGCCCCTCCCCCGCTTGTGCTGTCTCTGTCTCTCTCAAAATAAATAAATAAACTTAAAAAAAATGCTAAAAAAAAAGGTGGTTGAATGATGAGGCCCGGGTCGTAAAGAGCCGGTGGGCTAAAGGGGGCTGCATGCGGGGCAGGTGCAGCAGCTGTTCTGTCCTGGCTCAGTGATGGCTGTTGTCTCCCTTGCCTGGGTCCCTGATTTCATGGTAGAGCTTGAGGTTTGGGGAACCTAGTACCCTGATGAAACTAGAGAGGCCCTCCCTTCACAACCTCCTTTACAGCGAAGTTGACAATAATAACATGCTGTCTATTGCAAAGGGTTGGGAGGAGTGTGGCCACACCCCAGAGAAGGAGCCAAGCCACCCAGCCACGTGTCCGGGGTGTCAAGCCTCGTGGTGGTGATGCTCGACGTCAAGTCCCAAAAGCCTCCAGGAGATAGTTTCCCAGGGCTGACCACCAGCCCGTGAATCAAGAAAGACACTAAATGAGGGGCACAGTCAGTAAAGTGTCTGACTTCAGCTCAGGTCACGATCTCGTGGTTCGTGGGTTTGAACCCTGTGTTGGGCTGTATGCTGCCAGTGCGGGGCCTGCTTGGGATTCTCGCTCTCCCCTCTCTCTCTTTCTCTCCCCACTTGTGCACGCTCTAGCTCTCAAAACAAATAAATGAACTTAAAAAAGAAAAAAAAGAAAGGCACTAAATGAGGCCAGCCTCTGCGTGAGCTTTGTTGCTTGGTGGGCCCCAGCAAGTTTTGATCCTGGCTGGCCTCCCATTGGTTGGTCGATGGTATGTCAATCAGCTAACTTCTCTCTGAGCGTCAGATTTCTCACCTGTAAAATGAGAACGAGTCTTGTTATAATCGTTGAGAGGGACACTTGAGCTAATGTATGTGATAATATAGAATATAATAGATGTGATAACATAAACTATGTAACAGTTTTGGGAAATTGCCTGCCAGATTGTGAAATACGTGTATATATACCCTACCTAGTATATATACCTGCCATATATATATATATTTATATATATATGACCCTATATATTTATTTATTTATATTATTTATATTTATTGTATAATATATATTTATTTATAATATATAAATATATATTTATATATATGATCCTATATATATCCTATATACCTATATATTTATTTATAATACATAAATATATAATATATATGATCCTATATATATCCTATATACCTATATATTTATTTATAATACATAAATATATATATATATGACCCTATATATATCCTATGTACCTATATATTTATAATACATAAATATATAATATATATATGACCCTATATATATCCTATATACCTAGTATATATGCCCGCTAATAACTCCTATTGCATATACTACTACATACACGTGTTGTAAATATTACATATCCTACTACATATAAATCTCTTATGTTATATGCAGACTAGTAACATATCTGGCTGTAATTATGAATTTTCATGAGCCCCTCCTGCTCTCAGCTTTTTATCCTTCTGAGAAACTTTGCAGGAGTGTCTTATATTTTCCTGTGTTCAACTTTGCATCCTAGACTTCCAAAGTTGTTTCCATAATTCTATGTGCTGTGAGGTATATATCGCCATATACTTGGTGTATGAGATATAAGACTCTAAGGAAATTTTCTAGATAAGGAAAAGGCGTTTCCTGAGTGGGTTTTTTTTTTTTTTTTTCTTAAAATGCTGGGGATAATTATGGTGTTCTGTGTCAAGGCAGTTTCCTTCACAAATTCTTAAATTGGTGAATGACACTTCTGAAAACTTATACCTTATTCTAGGCTTCTTCATTAATTTGGTGCTATAGGGTAAAGAATCATAGAAGAAATGTCTCATATTTAAATAGTACCTTTCTATAAAGGATTTGTTTCACATAGTGATAAAATGTTCCTCATTTGATACAAGCAATTAAACTTAATTTCCATCAAAACAGTCTTCCCTCCCAAACTTTTAGTTCCACCTGAGTTTTTGCTCTCTTTCATTAAGCAGCCCCTCTTGTATTCACAGTGTAAAACTTAAGCCACATGGACTAGAGGGCAGGGGTTAGGGATATGAGTAAAATTGAGGGGTTACTCCTACCCTTAAACCAAAACTCTTGTATGCGCCCTATTTCCTAACTAGGATTTATTTTGCTAACTGTGAAATTACTTTATGGATGATTGTATCCAAAGGGAAAAGTGCCCTTTTCCTTCTTTTTCTTTTATTGATCCATTTCACAGCCCACAAAAGTGAGACTACTAATTTGGAATGTGATTCAAAGTCTGAAAAGCCTTGGATACATCTGATTATGTTCACATGTACATTCTTTTTTTTTTTTAATTATTTATTATTTAAAATTTTATTTTATTTGGGGGGAGGAGGGGGTAGAGAGAGGGGGGAGCAGAGAGTCCAAAGCAGGCTCCATACTGAAAGCAGCTAGCCTGATGTGGGGCTTGAACCCATGAACTATGAGATCATGACCTGATCTGAAGTCGGACGCTCAACTGACTGAGCCACCCAGGTGCCTCTTATTTTTTTTATTTTTTAAATATTTATTTATTGAGAGAGAGAGAGTGTGTGTATGAGCAAGTGGGGGAGGGACAGGGAGGGAGGGGGGGAGAGAGAGAGAGAGAGAGAGAGAGAGAGAGAATTCCAAGCAGGCTCCGTGCTGTCAGTGCAGAGCCCTCCATAGGGCTTGATCCCATAAACCGTGAGACATGACCTGAGCTGAAACCAAGAGCCTGACGCCCAACTGACTAGGCCGCCCAGGCACCCCCATATGCACATTCTTAAAAAAGATTCTCCTTGCAAGGTCAGCCATTAGTTTGATGTAATATCCAAATTAAACAGCCACCCTACTGTTTAAATTCAAATCCTAAAATTGCCTTTAGCATGTGGGTGTCATGAACCAAGGCTGTTACTCTCCTTGTGATTATCCAACTAATGTACTTAAAGCTTCATTTTTTTTGGCTTGATGTGCACGTTGAAGGCTCCGCAGAACATAAATCCATGCAAATGTTTGTGGAGCTGTGTGGGCCTAAACGGTTCACTGGCTGCTAGAATTATTGGATGGGAGATGGGTTGCTCAATTTGGATGGTGACCTTTCTGCGCTCTTAGCTGGATCGCATATTTTTGTGTCGTAGTGTATTGAAATGTGGCGAGTCCTGTCATGTGGGAGGGTAGAAGGCAGGAGGGACACTCAGGGCAATGAAGAGGGAGGAAGACGGTGGCAAGACTGAGAGCATGGGAACAATTCAACATCCCTTTCCTTCTGTGCCTTCCCCTCTGCTGCTCCGGGTTACCGATTCAAGCGTGGATGATAAAGCAGATCCTGTTTCCAAATCAGTTTTTCAAACAACTTTGTGGGAATCTGTCTTCATTATTTTAACAATGAATTTACTTACATGTTCTTTGAGCTAGTGCAAGCCCAGTTAGTTCCTCCCACATCGATTTTCTCCCGTGTTCCTGCTGCGGGCTCATTCTCTCGTGCTCAGAGGCATGACCTTCTGGTTGGAAACCTGCCCACAAAGGCGGCAGGGTCTTTAAGTAGATGTGACCCCCAGTAGTCTCCCAACCCTGCTGAGCAGATTATGGGGAAGATTCCCAGTTCCGCTCGGTGGGGAGCTGAAGACAGGGTGTTTCCCTTCATGTGTCTGCTCTGAGCTGTGTGCCGTGACCCAGGGACTCAGTCCACTGTCAGTCCCCAGCTTTTCAAGTGCAGCCCACCTCAGAAATGAAAATGCTGCACTTACTATGTTACAGTTTTCAAACAGTCCTTTGCTGAATAAATGAGTCATGCTAGACTCATGGCCGGTCTCGCTCGGGAAAAACTATGATTTATTTAATTGATTTTAAAATTTTATATTTGATGACCCGGATTATTGTCATCGAATTCACTACTGGGGAATGTTCAATGTTCCAACTGAACGCATGCTGTCAATTCCCCCGAGGTGGGGAGAGGCCACCCGCGGGGCAATCATGACATGTGGGTCTTGTGCCAGGACTCTAACCAGCTGAGTAGCTTTGGCCCTGTGGGTTAAACCTCTGAGCTTGGGTCTTCTCACAGCAAAAGTAATGATTTGTACTGGATTTTCCGCACGGACCTTGGCGGTGGTCTTCGGTGTTGCTGTGGATTTATGGCTACCGTGGGTGAACAGTAACCTAGAATTGTTAGCTAGAAGCTAGTCTGTTTACTTTCTTCTGGAATGGGCACAGCCCAAAACACAGCAGCGACCTCCCGTTGTCAGAGAGCTAGCGTGCCACACCGAGGCAGACACGGGGCTGCTCGGCAGGTGGCCCTCACGTCCAAGAACGCTGCTTAGTTTCTGGGCTCACCAAGCACTCTTTAGAAGGTGGACGGAGAGGAGCCTCAGTGCCCTGCCCTTGCCACCACCCACCTTGATGTCAGATTCCTCCTACCGTAGTCGAGCAGAGAGAGAATGTCAGCCGCTCGCTCAGCTGCGTGCCCAGGTCAGTTCCCGGGGGAGAAACTCACTCCCGTGGTGGCCTCCCGTGGCGCACGGCAATTTTAGATTGAACCTGCCGAACATCAAAACAAACAACCGTTTGTGCCATTCAGTTGTTTCAACAGGAAAGTAAAATAAGACGTTTTACTCCCAATCAATTATTCAGTTGCCTGGGAACAGCGAGCCTAACTGACGTTCCCGTTTTGTTCTGGGGGACATCAGGGCAGTATGCTCTGTAACGGTGGCTCTCGCCTGGCTGCACATCAGAACTGCCTCCTGGGCTGTAGGTCCGGGGTGGTGGTGAGACTCAGCACATTTTTTCAGAGCTCTCCAGGAGTCTGATGTCTGGCTGGTTCGTAATTAATTTATGGCTGGTTAATTTCCTTAGGGCTCTTCTTGAATATTAAGCCTTGGTAAGAGGGCAGAGGACGGATTTCAGCGTGGGTGGTGGCCTCTGGTGATGGCCAGCGTCCTGTCCTGTCCTTCCCAGCCTGGCTACTTACTCTCCCACTCACTCGCCGTTTCAGGTGGCTTTTTTGTTGTTGTTCAACTGGAGGTTATAATTCGGGGCCTATTCCTGTCGCTTCCTTTTTTCTATTTATTTTCAAAAAAGTGCTTCAAAGGCCAAGTTTCCTCCTCATGCTCAATTTCTCTGGGGAATAATGCAGGTGCTACCTTACTCAGGCTCCTGGCCTTGTTGGTATTTTAATGTCTCCTGCGTGGTTCCTCGGATGTTCTTGTGCTGGACATCTGGGGAAAGTAGAAATGTCAGTAAGGGAGTCCTGGACATAAGACATCGATGGGCTGCAGGGTGACCTTGACAAATGGCATTGATCGGTCAGTGGTTTTCAGGAAAAGCCTTCAAAGTCCAGAAGTCACTTTCTATTTTAAAACCCATCCTATAATCGTGAACGCTCACCCACCACTGAGTGGCCCCAGGGAATGGTGTCTGAACTCACTGTCTCATCTATGGAAGCCATTATCTCTTTACCAGACACATTTTGGAAACCAGCATTCTTCAGAGATTTCAACTTGAAAACAACCTTCTGTTTACAGTTCTTTCGTCTAAGGCTTTTGCACAGTTCCCTGTGTCTCTCACGTATTTTCACTTGTTTCTTCTTCAGTTACCTAAGTCTGTCTATTATTTCTTTTCAGCTTTTCTCCATTTTATGCCGACTTCAAAATCTTGTTCTAAAAGCAGATCTCTGTGTGCCTCTGATTTCTCTTTCCTTTTGCACTTTGTTGGAGTTTTTGTTTTGTTTTGTTTTGTTTTAAGAAAACAAAAGCACCATCGGATGGTGGGGCCCTCTGAGTACCCAGAAGTCAGGAAGTAGGGGCTCTCCTGCCCATTATGAGCTAGTCAAGCCTGGGGATCCAGAGGGGCCATGAGCTGAGATCCCCGTGGGGACTCCCCCATCCTTCTGTCCATCCAGTGCCCCAACAGTAAGTGGTATTTCTGTCAGAGCGCATGTGGGGTCATAACGGCAAGCTGACCTCCTACTTTTATCACCTGTAAAAGCCTTGGTGACGAAGGAAATTCTGTTAAGTGCTTTCACCTGGATTTAGTAGACATCTTATATCTGTGCCACAGAAATTTGGAAATCAAGGGTGAAATGCACTGGTGTCTTTAAGAAATTATCAAAAATTTCTTGAAAAGAAAAGATCTCTAAGAATCAGAAAAGATTCTTAGAGACCCCAAATATAAGTGCTTACATTAAGAAAGGTAGTGGATTTCCCCCCCCCCCTTCCAGAATAATTCATGTTTACCAACTAAACTGGTTTTAAATAGTTTAAGATTTTATTACAAATTAATCCATAAGGCTACTAAAGCTTTAAGCACTCTGCATCTGATTGATTTTTCTATAATGAAAAATGGATAGTACTCAAAGCCAAAGACACACTCAACATAATAATATATCAAAGATTTTTTTTGGAGGGAGTAATGTCTCTATGGTGTGTGTGTGTGTGTGAGAGAGAGAGAGAGATAGGGGCATCTTTAGAACCTCCTCAGAGTCAAGCAGATATGAAAAGTTCACATTCTCAGGACAAAACTTAAGAAAAAGGGCCAACGTTCTTCCTGTCTTTGCTCCAAAGTCATTACACTGTTGTCCACCAAGGACAGTAAACTCAGATTTAACACTACCAGGAATTTTCTATCCCTCTCATTGATCATTGTTGTTGTCTTCATGTGTTCTTATGGAAACTGAAATTTTGACTTGAATGAGAGTCATTTCTCTACCCCTTATCTTCCATGCATTCATTCCTTGATTTGGGCAAATCTTTCCAGTCACAGACAGTTTCCTTCCATATGACATAGATGCTGGAGTCTCCTGTGCTTGGTGCAGGGTTGGTGGGACCAAAGTCCGGCTCCTGTGACAGGGCAGACGGCAGGATTCAGGATGAGTCTGGCAGAAATCCAGATGGCATTCTTGGACTGAGCATCTGAAAATGGTCTGTACCTCATCAACATTTTCCGAAGGGCATTTTTACCTTTGAATGATATTAGTGAAAACAATCTTTTTCCTGCATTTCTTCTGTTCCTATTCATGTCAGCACATGTAAATGCTAAACCCCAACATCGGCAACAGGGATTTTATTCAGGCTCTCTGGGGAAGCCCCCGTTTGAATCAAGATCCTTCAGGGTGCAGACTGGTTATCCACGATGAGATTGTCCTTCAGGTAGAATGCTTCTTACATTTTTGGGTTCTTTAAGAGCCCTTCCTGACATTATTTTTGGCAAGTTTTTTGTTGTTGCTTTGGAAGCTTCTTTCCCAGAGAAGGCATCCCTACTGAGTTGTTATCAGAGCCCTACTATTCTTTGTATTTCTCCCCTCTGGTTTCACAACAACAGCTTTTATATCTTGTGTAGCATTTACCTATTTTTTAAAAACTTTTCTTACATTTTGGTAGATCTTTAATGATTATGTAGCCTAATGACGCCACTCAAAATCAGCTTCAAACCAGGGCTCCTGGTGGGCTCAGTGTGTAAAGCATGTGACTCTTGACCTTGGAGTCATAGATTCAAGCCCCATGTTGGTTGTAGAGATTACTTAAAAAAATAAAATCTTAAAAGAAATCAAATTCAGAGCACAGAAGGTACAAAAGATCACAGTAGCTTGTGTTATTTTCCCATTTTTTGTCTTGTAGCATGTTCTCATATTACTTGCACTGGTCATAAAGTGGATGTTCTCTCACCTTTTGATTTAGCATATCTGATTGTGTGCTACCCTATGTCATTCTCTCTGAAGACAATGCTTCTTTAAGAATCTGATTGACATTTACCACCTCACAATAGATTCCTTTTCCCTGAACTTTTGTTCACTCATCTGTAGGCTTAGGAAACTTCATATGTTTATAACATTAACCCAAACCAGTGGAGTGTTGGTAAATGTTTAATAACCAGCTCTCCCCTCAAAAATGAAAAGACCACTGGTTTGCAATATCTGCCAATTTCCATGGTGTAAATACTCTCATCATAGTTGATTACAGGCTACCCCTGGTTTAACAACTAGCTTTAAATTTTTTTCAAATGTTTATTTATTTTTGAGAGAGAGAGAGAGCAAGCACAAGCAGGGGAGGGGCAGAGAGAGAGGGAGACACAGAATCCGAAGCAGGCTCCATGCTCCAGCTGTCAACACAGAGCCCGACGTGGGGCTTGAACCCATGAACCGTGAGATCATGACCTGAGCCGAAGTCAGACACTTAACCGACGGAGCCACCCAGGTGCCCCAACCGTGATTGCATTCTGATTCACATCTAATACCTTACAAGATGAGCCTGTAGTGTAAATATAGTATGTGGGACGATTCTGACAGCCGGGGAACTGGAAGGAGAGCTCTAC
Source organism: Acinonyx jubatus (assembly GCF_027475565.1). Classification (NCBI taxonomy): domain Eukaryota; kingdom Metazoa; phylum Chordata; class Mammalia; order Carnivora; family Felidae; genus Acinonyx; species Acinonyx jubatus. The sequence continues at coordinate 2,802,205 of NC_069393.1, forward strand.
CGATGGTTAGTAGACAGAGCAGGGATGGAGTTCTGCCTTTGAACCAAGCATCCTTGGTGCTTTTGTCACTCATGGCAACTGCTTCCCACTGTGAAGACTCCTTCATGGTCTCGTACTTGAACACTAGAGAGGCCTCCTCAAGAAATGACTATTAGTGTTCCATTGTTTTAGCAGATTATTCATTTTTGTTATTTGAGAATATCTTTCAAGGATAATAGCCTGCCGCGACGCCTGGCTGGCTCAGTCGGTGGAGCATGTGACCCTTGATCCTGGGGTTGTGGGTTTGTGCCCCACATTGGGAGTACAGATTACTTTAAAAGATAAAATCTTAAAAAAAAATTAGCCTGCTTATAAAAAAGCTTGGTGAATTTTTTTCCTCTCTGATCTTTGGACATCATTTTTGTCTTCAAATCAAGTGTTTTGGGTATGATTGCTTGGTAACATTTTATTACTCGAGGGTGGTATTCAGGCAACCCTTAGTTAATGTTATAGTAGCAGAGCCAGAGGGACTTTTTCATTCCTGTTTTCTTACAGAGGATCTAATAAATGTGTCTGAACCACTTCAAGTGACCCAGGAAACATTTGGACGTTTTTGTTGCATTTGGAAAAGCATCTAGTTTGGCAATATTGTCATAACACGAATGTGATCATCTCAAATGACTCGGAATGTGGAACAGTGATGGCAGCAAAAGCCATTTACTTACTGGAGACTTCTTGTGTGCCAAGCCCAGTTGGGAGTACTTTATACACATTACTTTCTTTGCTCCTCCTTGAAGATAGACACTAATGTATTCAGTTTGCTGAAACCGTGTAGGTAAAATGTGCCCACGTTCCCACAGCAAATGAGTGACAAAGCCAGCATTTGAACCAGTATTGCCTGACTCCAAAGGACACTTACTGTTTCCATATGACAGAGTTGGTCATCCCATCTTGATAAGGGATAATAAATGACAAACACATCTTCATCAGCTTGTAGATAAGCGTCAAGTAATGGCACATACGGAGTTGATAACGATGTCTCCTCGGTGCCTGCTGCTTCACTGACACAAAAATATTGGACTAATAAAAATTCAGTTAGAATAAAATTCAGTTATGATTGACATAGTTTATAAAACGTTCTTTTTGCAAAAGTATAGCTTCCTGTCGAATTCAGATAAATTTGAACCATTACGTTTAATAAGACAATATGGTTTCTTTCAGACACTTTGTGTAGATTAAACTCATAAAGCTGTCAAGACGCGGATCACAACTTCTTTCTAATACCGGAATCCTTAGACTCGTTCGTTTGTTTCTTTGTCCTGAACTTTTTAAGAAAGTAGGGTAATGAGTCCCTTGTTTCTACTCTCTGTGAGAATGGAAGGAGGCTGCCGCCAATGACTAGCGTACTTCCAATCCCCAGAGGCTTGGTGGGGAGGGAAGGACGTGCTCTGGAGCAGAAGTCCATGGGAGGAAACTCAGAACCAAAGAGGGGATTCAGTTCTTCCTTTCCTTGAGGAAATCACTGCACCCCCAAAGAGAAAGCCACACCCCTTGCTCTTGCATAGGGGAAATCTGCTTTTGTGCCTGTTCGTGCCAAAGGGCTGCAATGTCTTGTACTGTGGATATTAAAAAAATTTTTTTAATTTAAATTTATTTAAAATTTATTTAAAAATTAAAATTTATTTAAAATTAATTTTAAATTTATTTTTGAGCGAGACAGATTGAGAGAGAGAGAGAGAGAGAGAGAGATAACACAAGTGGAGGAGGGGCAGAGAGAGAGGGAGACACAGAATCTGAAGCAGGCTCCAGGCTCTGAGCTGTCAGCACAGAGCCCGACGTGGGGCTGGAACCCGTGAGCTGTGAGATCATGACCTGAGCCGAAGTCAGACCTTCAACTGACCGAGCAACCCAGGCGCCCTGCTTTCTTTTTGTTTTGATATGTGCAATCCTATATTCAGTCTTCCACTCTGCAGATTATTCCATAAAGAGAAGAGAGATTTTTTGTTTTTTGTTTTTGTTTTGTTTTGGGTTTTTTTGGTGCATGATACTGTAACTTTAGGATAGTGGGTTCTTTTTCAGCAGTTTTCCAGTTATGTAGCTGTGGATAGTACCCTGCGCCATGGCCATGGTAGACTCAAGACCAGTTTTTGGACTGAAAGCCTTTAGACCTCACCTAGCAAGGAGCTTGGTGAGCAAGCCGAGGAGCAAGCCGGGCCCCGGAAGTCATGCTCTTTGCCAAGTCCCTACAGCTAGTGAGGGGGTGAGCTGTGTCAACAACCCGGTCTTCTTACCTGGATTCTGGTCTTTTCATACACACATGCCGGCTGGGTGCATCTGGTGATTGCCGTATGCTGATATTTGAAATCTGAAGTTTCACACAACTTTGCTTTGGAAGAAAGTTTTCTAGTAGCTTTCATTAATGGTCACCCTTCATGTTTGCCAAAAACTGCAAAAGACATTGACCCGTAACTGTGTTTACACCTGTTTGTTTCCACATTGGCATTAGGTGCTCTTAGGAAATCCAAAGGGGGTTAAGAAATCCCAGAGGTTCACTCGAGGGGAGGTTGTGTTACATCTTTGTTGTATTATGAGTCTTAATCCAAGATACGGTAATCTTTACTCCAATAAGATAAACATTAAAAATGTAAGAACTAAGCAGTCTGCACGATTGGCATGATCTCCTCGGCAATATTCGCCATACATGTTAAACATCAGCTCCCCATTCCCCTGTCCCCAACCTCTGGCAACCTCTGTCCCGTTCTCTGTCTCTGTGAAGTTACCTACTCTGGGCACCCCATATAAATGAAATCATACATGTGTCCTTTCGTGCTATGGTATCTTTACGAACAAAATGAGCAGAAGTTAGTTCCAGAGCCAACGTACCTCTTCATTCCTCATTTGTGCCAGGCTCTCTGGAACCCTGGCCATTGGAGTCAGATATGATCTTAGCAGACGTGGGGGGTTGGGAATCTAGTACTCTGGAAACAGATTTACAAGCATCAGACTTTAATGTTTGTGTGTGTGGTCATGTTAAGCTTCCTGAAAATACGTGAAGTCAGTACTTCGAGGTAGACCGTACTGCACATCGCCCTGTTCTCTCTCCATCTAGGATTATAGGTCTCATCACCCGGACACTATCCTCATAAAAGGTAGACAGAGATTACCCATTACTCTGGTGCCCAGACTTCCAACTGGTATTTGAGTGAGGCTCGGTACTGATCCTCCAGCGTCCCCTGTGCCCCCAGGGCCCTGCTCCAGCAATACACACCCTGCACACTCAGAGCCAGAGGAGCACTTTTTAAGGAGCCATTCTGCAGGAGGCCAAGGGCTCAGACCTTCTAGAGTCAGAAGACTGAGTTCTCATTGTGGTTCTCCCATGAAATGGGTGGGCAGCTGGGGCAGGTCACTTTGCTCCTGTGAACTGGAGGTTTCTCGCCTGTAAACTGACATCGGACTTCATTATCTCCAAAGTTACTTCAAGCACAAATGTGACAGTTTGCGGATTTATTTATAAATAGTCACAACAATAACCCACAGCTAACAGTTTTGGTAAGGTTCCAGGCACTTTCAAAGTCCTTTTTAAAAGTAATTAATTATTTTACTTTATTTTTTAGAGATTGAGCGTGACTGGGAGAGGGGGCAGAGGGAGGGAGGGGGGAAAATCTCAAGCAGACTCCACACTCGGCACAGAACCCGGGGTCGAGCTCAATCCCACGACCCTGGGATCAAGACCTGAGTCGAAATCAGGAGTCGAACGCTCAACCAACTGAGGCACCCAGGCACCCCTCAAAATGCTTTGCTTTTACTTGTTACAGCACCTTAGGAGGTAGGTACTGGACACAGAGGCATTGGTAACTTGCTTCAGGACAGACTGCAAGCCAGAGAAAGGTGACTTCAACGTTGAGTGTCTGATTCCAGAGCCCGGTTCTCAACCACTAAACTGAAAGAGCATTGAAAAGAAATGATGTCACAATAAGAAGAAAAGAGCACAAAGCATGTCTTCTACTCTCTAGCCGTCATGCTTTGTATGGAATCTTCTCCTAACCTTGATGAAAGGGTGTAATTAATCTGTAATTAAAGTAATAATAGGGTTTCTTAGGGAGGGGGTTAGGGAAGAGTGTCATTGTGCTTCTGTGGACACAAGAGGGCGCTGTGGCAAAGCTTACTGTCTGCGCATCCTCTGTGCCTGAGGAGGGCACAGCTTCCTGCGACAAACTTGAGAAGAAATATGGCATTTCTAAGACATCATTTATCAACTTGAGTTAACCGGTCATTATTCCTGTAAAACTCAGAATGAAAATAACAGATAAATCAACACAATCACGCTCCTCTTTGATAATATCACCAGTCTCCCGGCCTGCCTTCGAATCTTGGGTCCTGCATTAAATTATGGAGTACGTGTGCCTTCTCCAAACCCACCTTGCTATAATGCTCCAGATGGCTGTCTTCTTAGCAGTGGATAGAATTCAGCACGGTAATGAAGGATATTTTATTTAAATCCGCTTTTTCATCTTTCATTACTTATTCATATGTACGGTCAGCTATCACACTGCCATTCCGTGTGATGGGGAATGAGACAGGTTTAAAGAAAGTAATTGTCTAATGTTCGACTGATGTACCTATTTTGCTTCAGATAAGATTAGGCAGCACAGAATGGCTGGGGCTGCTTTGTATAAGGCTCCCGCAGCTCGATGCTGGAACTGTGTTTAAAAAAATAATAATAGAGGGAGTAGCAAGGTAGGCAGGAGAAGCAGCGAGCGCCTGTTCTAGCCGTGGGAGAGTCCCCGTCAGATAGAGAGATGGTTTCGATTAGTTAGGCTGCTAGCAAACCCTCTGGAGTGTGCAAGACAGGAGGAATCATTTTCAAGCCTTAAGACAAGAAGAGAATCCATCACAGAGCCCCATGGCCCGTATGGGATTGTCGTGTTCCCCGTCGGTCAGCAGCTTTTGGCTCCTGCTGGGCCAATACAGAGGACAGATCTTTCCATACACTTCTATTTGTTTAGGAAAAAAAAATGTGGCGTCCTTGTAAATTATTATAAACTGATGAACTGGCGACCCTGGTCGGGAAACAGAACACTGTGTTTGGCTTAATACAAGGACACACTCTTTTTAATCCACTGAGCCTTGAGTCATTTCTGGGGTGAGGGCCATCTCTAGAAAGTGAGATGAACACTGGAAGCCCCACTACAGGGAAGGGAAGGAGGAAAGCCCCCACCTGCTCCTTAGCGTGCTTGTGCTCATTATGTTAATATTCCATTTGTTCTGCAGTGAGCATGTCTTGGTACTGAGTGAACTTTAAAGCTCCTGCTTACTGGCTGGCAGACGGGGAAAAAACCCTCAGAGGACGCTCGTCTCCAGAGGAATAAAAAACAGTTACTTCTGCTTTTGAAAAAAGCCATGTATACATAGCCTGGGACTCGGGCGAGCATAGAGGAGCCCTGATTAACATCTGGCACCCGAACGAACGTCACTCTCCTCTCTGCTACTCCGCTTCCCTGTCCTGTTTCCTTCTTTTTCCCTCTTTTTTCCTTCTCCTTTTCCTGTCCTTTTATTCCTCTTTCCCTCTTTTCTCTTTTCTCTTCCTTTTATTTTCTCCTCCTCATCTCTTTTCTCCTCCTTTTATTTTCCTTTCCATACCTCTCTTCCTTCTCAGGGGTGCCGTGGTCACATGGGGCAGCACCAAGCTCCAAGGCCAGCGTTCCTGGATGTCCCCGGCCCCTCAGCTGGGCTTAGGTCAGCCTCTCGCCAAGCATCCTCACAGCAGCTATCAGCCTAATCAGATTTTCATTTTGTTGTTGTTGTTCCCTTTGCAAGAGCGGGGAAGAAGATAATAATGAGAAATCAAATCCGGGGCCTTTAGAAAGGGCCAGCAGTTGTAGATTTTCGAAGCCAGTCATGGGAGATACTAGAATGGGGCCGGTAATAATTAGGGCAAGGGCTGAGGTATGTACTGCCTCCCCTCCCCCCCCCCCCCCCCCCCACCCCTTCCCTGAACGGAAGGAGGAAGGGATAGTGTTGGATTCCTGACGGGAGGTCCTTGAAGACATAGTCTGGGATGTTCACAGACTACTCACAGGTATCAGTTTGGTGGAGTGAATGAATGGGGGAGGGAGGGAGTGATTGACAAGGAAGCAGATGGTTGGACCTGAGAGGAGCATCTGTCTGCAAGGTATGTGGGCACGAGCGAATATCTCGTCTTCACAGACACTTTTTAACCCAGAAGCAGAATTGCTAGTGTTTCCAGTGTGGAGTGAAAAAGGTCCAGGTGCCCCTGACAAGAACTATGTAAACCACAGGCCTGGACATTTTCAGTGTTAAGAGTCTCTTCATAAATATCTCGAGATGAAATGGTGTGGCCTTCGTTCCTGAGGACGGTCTTGCCTTGCTCAGCCATCACCATTTTTTCCTGGGTAAAAGCTCTCTCGTCCTTGGTTTCTGGAGGAGAGCTGGCCTCTCACAAGCTGAACACAAGGCTGACTTTCACATAGGAAAAAGTTAGAAAAGGAACCACCTCTAGGGGGCACTACACAAGCCGTAAACAGTGGGTGTAGGAGGCCCAAAGATTCTGGGAGTCTGGGTGGGGTGTGTTTCCGCGAGGGGGTGGGAAGAAGAGAAGGAATGTGGGGAAGGCACAGAAGATGAGCTTTGAGCATCTGGCCACCATTTTGCTGTGGAAACATCATTCCCAGGGTGGGACTCCAAGGTGTTTTCCCTAAAAGGGCAGGACCATCCTTCCTCCTCCCAGTGGCAAGAGCCAGTATGAAATATACGTGGGGCTCCATAGACATCCAATGTCATGGTCAGAATAAAACATTGATACACTACTGCAATTTGAAAGTCCTTTCTGGGGTGCCTGGGTGGCTCAGTCCATTGAGTATCCGACTTCAGCTCAGGTCATGATCTCACAGTTTGTGAGTTCGAGCCCCACATCGGGCTCTGTGCTGACAGCTTGGAGCCTGGAGCCTGCTTCGGATTCTGTATCTCCCTTTCTCTCTACCCCTCCTCTGCTCGAACTCTGTTTCCCTCTCTCAAAAATAAATAAACATTTAAAAAAATTAAAAAAAAAAAAAGGAGAAAGTCCTTTCTTAGACCAGATAGGCAGAAAATTCTAAGTATAGACACCCATCTTTCCTTCTTTTCCCCATAATGCACCTGATGATCTCCCAGGCAATGGTGCTGCCCTGTATCTAACTGATCTAACTGGCTTGTGCTCAGCAGTTGGCCAACCTGTGCTGGTCTTCTGCGACCTGCCACTCTGAGGGCCCGAGCCATCTGTTGATGTTACCCTGAACCCATGGTTCGAACACTGCTGGACCAGGGGGGTGTTGGCCAGCTGTGGCTCCCTCAGTCCCCCCAAAGCTCCAGCTTGCTCAGTGGAAGCATGGACTCATTGCATGTTAGAAGCTGGGGAAATTGGCATCAACCAAAAGGGCTACCAAAAAAGAGGAAAAACAAGAATGGTGGACATGTTTTCACTTTTGCTATCATACTCGTTTAGGACAAACTCTGATTTTAAAGATTGGCAATTAATGCCCCCCCCACCCAGCTTAGTATGCCATTGTCTTTCCTCCATAAACCAAGATATACCTGGTGGGTCTTTATGATCAGTAAAAATTGATTTGGATTATATTTCAAAGAATAAATGTTTTTCTCAGTTATGTTATTTTTAGCATACTGTGGATTTAATTTTGCTCCAGTAATCCAGTTTCTGAGAATAAACCTGAATCTCACGTTTTGTGATGTGTATCCAGAATTTTTCTCCTTATTGCTATTAGGGAGGCAGGCTGTTGGGGGTGAGGTGAGGGCTGGGTCTGCCTCCTCAGGGGGAGCTTCAGAACTGACTTCTCCCATTGATGCAGTGAGCCCAGAGCCTTGCTGTCTTCCTTCAGAGTCTAGAGTCATGGGTTCCCTTTGGATTGGGCTGTAATTGCTTTGTAGAGTGTTGCTGATTAATTGTCATTTTCTCCTCAGAGTTCTTTTAGTTTTAATGTTTATTTTTGAGATAGAGAGAGAGCGCACTTGAGTGGTGGAGGGGCAGAGAAAGAGGGAGATACAGAAGTAGGCTCTGACTCTGAGCTGTCAGCACAGATCCCCATGTGGGGCTTGAACTCACGAACCTGGAGATCATGACCTGAGCTGAAGTTGGCACTTAACCGACTGAGCCACCCAGGTGGCTTATGATTTTCTTAATATTTTATATAGCTTTATTATAAGAATACAGTATGGAATACATATAACACACAAAACATGTGTTAGTTGACTGTGTTATTGGTAAGGCTTCTAGTCAACAGTAGGAAGTTTTTGGAAAGTCAAAAGTTACACGTGGATTTTCAACTGCACGGGGGCTTGATGCCCCTCCACCTTGTGTTGTTCAAGGGCCAACTATTGTTGAATCTAGATGGTTTGTGGCTGGTGGTCCCTTCCTGTTGGGGGGTTGTCTACCGTGGTTAGCCAACGGTGCTTTAATCTCCTCTCTTTGCCTGATGAACTGCCTGATGGTCCACCCCAAACTGAAGCCTTTGTAGGTGTACCTGCCTGCTGTGGGGGTCAATTCCATAGTCTCGGGGTCTGTCATAAGGTTTGAGTTTGGTTTCAGTGTGTCCTTCACATCTTTTTCATGTCCAGCGTAAGCCTCACCTTCAGACTTCATTTTGATTTCTGGTGGTTGATGGTCTCTCTCTCTTGCCAGGTTGTGCTTAACAGGCTCCTGCTTCTGGGTGGTGGGGCTGACTGTATTTCAAGACCTACGTGATTGCAGTTCATCTCTTACAATTTTTTTCTTTCTTCCTTTTATTTTTTGTTATGAACCGGGTTTTTTTTTTTGAAGTTTATCTATTTATTTTGAGAGAGAGAGCAAGAGAGTGTGTGGGAGAGCAGAGAAGGAGGGAGAGAGAATCCCAAGCCGGCTCCACACTGTCAGCATACAGTCTGACTCAAGGCTTGAAGTCATGAACCGTGAGGTCACGACCTGAGCCGAAATGAAGAGTCGGATGCTAAACCGTCTAAGCCACCAGGTGCCCCATCTTTCTTCTTTTTAATGATAAGGTTTGTTTTTAGGTAACATGGGCACAGCATCCTGCGTCCAGACTGAATGTCTGTAGCCAACATTTGTACAGCAGTTGGATGATAGCACATGTGGTTGGCTCACCAGGGCCGCCCCTTCCTCCTCCTGGTGGTCTCCTTACTGATGCTCCGGCTTTCTTGTTTCATTTCTGAATGCTTTGTTCTTGGAGTTGAAGACTCACTTGGCAACTGATGAAGCTGGTATTCCCTTGGTGATGAGTTGGTCCCCACCTGCCCACATCTGCCTAACTCTTGCACTTTTGTGCTGGCCCAACCTCTGAGGCAATGAGAAGTGGCCTGGCACTTTTTCTTCCCTGTTTTTGGGTAACATTTGAGATAGGCTTATTTCTGGGGTCATGTGCTTGCACTAACCCCCCGTGCCTAAACCAGCCATCTTTTGCTGTGTCTGATAGAATGTGTCTGATAGAATGGTTTTTCTATCAACTTCTCTTGCTTTGGGGGTCCAACTGTGTGTCTCCAGGGAGCAGGCAAGACTTCCAACTATGGCTGTGTCTCCTGAACAAGGAATGTCACCTACCGTGGTGCTGGCTGGGTCCCGTTGAGTGAGGACTAAAGGCAGCCTGCGTTCTGCCTCAGGGCTGCCTCTGCTCAACTTTGCCATGGGCTCTGTAAGTCTCCACCCTCAGGGCGGCATCCAGGCTCAAGATAGGGAGCCTGAGTCCTAATTTGTCCTGCCCTGAACGCAGTTCCTCACACGGTTCATGCCAGACCCTTTCTCCAGGGACTCACTCCCCCCAGTTCCCAGCCTCTTCTGTATCAGTTGCCTGGACCTATTTGACCTCTTTACCCTAAGCAACATGTCTGGAATGCATCTGTGCCACCGTGGCCAGCCCTGCTCTTGTGTGGTCAAATACCATCCAGGTTGATAACCAGCTTTGCTGGCTCTGAATAATCAAGTCAGTGTGGCTTCCTGGACTTGAAATCTGAATCTGCACCTACCGTCAGCCTTCGCGCCCCCCCACCCCCGGCCTCAAGTACAGCGTTCAGTCGAGAAGTACCAATTATGACATAGTCACGAAGACTTTTGGTATTAATAGCTAGTGGGGTTGGACAAGATGTCCCTCCTACGCCACCTTCTCCCTAAAAGGCAGCTTTTAAAAATATCAACTCTATGAACAAAGAACATTTGAAAAATTCTTTACAAGATTTCTGTATCATTCATGACCACCTTCCATGTATCCTAACAACCAGCCCGGTCTTAATGAATCTTTACTTCATAGCTAATTTAAATTTCATCTTATTAATGTCGCCGGATTGACCCTGGGGAGTTTTGTCTTCCCACAGAGCAGGGCGTCTGGACACTGCACAGGGGAGGGGACCCTGGCATGTCATTTGTCATGGCGGCAGTGGTGTCTCGAGGGGCCCAACCTTGATGTTCACCGGGCTGTCTCCTCTGCCCACACCGGCTTTCTCCAGACCCACTCCAGTGTACTGAGAGTAGGACTCTGTTCATCTTCAAACCTGAGTGACGGCCGCAGGCCCACCTGGTGCCTGTGAGGTAGCCCACAGGTGCAGGTCCACGCGGGCTGGGTGCGGACAAGAGGTGACAACAAGAGAGAGATGGTAGAGGCAGTGAGAAGATAGGGAAGAGGAGGTGAAGTGTGTGGTGCATGCATGCATACATGTGTGGTGGGCACATGTGTGGTGTGCATGCGGTGTGTGCATGCATGTGGTACACATGCGTGTGGTGTGCACATGTGTCGTATACACATGTGTCGTATATGTGTGCGGCGCGCATGTGGGGTGGTGGTCTCATGTGCGGTGTGCACGTGTGTGGAGTGTGTACGTGTGTGTGTGCACATGTGTGGTGCACATGTGTCTGTGTGTGGCATGTGCATGTGATCTGTATACATGCATGCATGTGGCACGCACACATGCAGGTGTGGGGTACGTGCATGCGATGCGTGTGCATGCGTGTGGGACATGTGGTGCGTATGTGGCATGTGCACGTGATGTGTATGTATATATGTGTATGTGGATGGTGCGTGTGTAGTGTGTGTGTAAACACGGGTGCATGCGCGTGGTGTGTGTGCACGTGTGTGACGTGTGTATGGCGTCTGTGCGCACACACGTGAAATGTATGCGTGTGCGCGTGCGTTTGCGTGTGTGCCGTGGGCACGTGTGTGTGTGTGGTGTGGTGTGTGCACGCGTGCGTGTGTGTGCGGGTATGTGTGTGCCGTGTGTATGGTGTGCGCGTCGTGCAGTATGTGGCACGTGTGGCACACGTGTGTATGTGGGTGGTGTGGGCGTGTGTGTGATGCGTGTGTGCCTGGTGCACGTGTCTGGTGCGTGAGCGATCCTGAATCTCCTCAGGGGCCCTCGGGGGCACCTCGGCCCACACAGTGTCTGCTGGATGCTCTTTGCCGCCTTCCTCTTCTCCTGCCACACGAAAGGAGAGCCACTGATTGTTTGAAATAGATGCACTGCGACAGGGGAAACCCAGGCTTCCTCTGGTTTTCCTCTGGGATTGTGCCACGCGAGCACTGCCCCCTCCCCCGCACCCCCCGCCCCCGGATAGTGGGGCAGCTCTGCGGGTGGCGTGTGGGAAGCCTTCTCCGGACCCCAGATCAGCACTGTGAAGACAGCCTGATTGATGCCATACATGCAGATGTTATTGTCTGGGCAGATCAATCCTGATGTCTCAAAAATGAGAATTTCGCTTTGGTAGTTGATCATCTACTCTATTGAGTTATGTAGGCATTTCACTCCCTTTAACATCGGCTTGCTTTCGTTCTTTAAAAACAATTTCTCATCCCCCTAATGAAAAAAAATGTACGTGTCATACGGGTTCTTGTTGTAAGGTTATTTCTCTCCATTTGCTTGAAAACACTTCCTTATTACTCTCAGCTCCCTTTATTGATTTAACTATATGAAAAGCTCCTGAAAGTCTGGCTCTGGTCTCGTGGTTCCATGTGTCGGGCTCTGAGGACCCTGGCTCCTGACAGGCCCACGGTCTGATGCGTCGACTGGAGACGGAATGATGGAGATTGTTCATCTTGAAAGCGTCTACGTAATAGGTCAGAAAACACCTTCCTAGGACTGAAGTTATAGCTGTTTCCTAGACTTGTGTTTATTTCCCATTTCTTTACCCACTACTGTTTGAAATTCTGCTGTTGTTTGCATACTGTTCGCCTTTGTGTCCCTCTTTCCATCTGTTCTTGAAAAAAAAACCCAACAGAGTTTTATTTTAAACCAATCCAGATGACAGGAGCACAATCTTGACGATGCTTTGGAAACCAGTAGAAGAAAATTCTTGTTAAATTACTCATCTACTCAACTCGTTTTCCATATACAATCTATTGTTGGGGTTGCTGCATATTTCAAGATAAGTGCACATTTCTGAGGCAGGGTCCTTGTACCCCAGATAAGCAATTACTGGAGAAATTGGTTTTGACATGTGCTTTCGGTTTTAATATTTCCTTTTACATTCTAAAATAATCTCTTGTTACATGTAATTTCCCAGTACCACATATACAGATGCATTCCAGGCTGTCCCTCAAGAGCTCCCGTTTATTTCGTATAGAGATGGTTAAGGAAGAAGATTGGTAGAGGGGCCCTGACATCCTTCACGTGTGGCTGTGGAAGGGACTTCATACCCAGAGCCCAATCCCACAGGTACCCTCTCTACTCCAGATCCTGAACAGATCTCTTGCCGTAAATTGCCATTTTAAGAAGCCCCTAGGAGCAAAAGCTCATTATCTAATATCAAGTCACCAGGAAAGATTTGGGATTTGGGTGCCCTTTCTCATCAGGGCCTGAAGAGAGAGAGCAGGAAGAATGATCCGCTATGGCTACTAATTAGGATCTTTAAAAAATATTTGTTCTTGAGAGAGAGAGAAAGAGAGCAGAGGAAGGGCAGAGAGAGTGGGAGAGAGAGAATCCCAAGCAGGCTCCACACTGTCAGCATAGAGCCTGACACGGGGCTCAATCTCATAAACTGTGAGATCATGACCTGAGCCAAAATCAAGATTTGGACACTTAACCAACTGAGCCATCTGGGCACCCCTGATTATGATTTTAAATCCAAGAACAGGTTAGCAGCTTACAATAGGGCTACAGATTGGAAGCAAAGCTGATCTTTGCCTGATGAGCCCGTCCAAGGGCTGGTGTCTCAGCACCTTCCTGTGGTGTCCTTGCCCAGCGTCCCACCCTGGTCTCTCTGCAGCCCCTTAGGTCAGGTCTTATGCAACAGTCATTAGCGGTTTGAAAACTAAAGGGGGTAGAGACTCATGGAATTCAGTGGAGCACCCACGTAAGGAACAGAACTGAAAGTGTTTGGAATTATAAGGACAAGTTTTACCAAAGTATGTTAGGAAACCCATTAAGGAAAATTCAAATAATAAAATTCAAGCTGTCAGGGAAAATTGGTTCAGCCTCACAATCAGATCTTTTCTGCAGAGCCAGAATGGAAAAGGCATACGTCCTCTCTAAATGGGATATGGACTCCTGGAAAAGAATGTCACAGGAAGGCTCTGTGGGGAAACTGTAATTGAAATGCCCAAATTCCAATTTCTCCAACTGGAAGAGGGCATCTTAAATGATGCTTTGAGTATCATTTTCTAGGGCCCCACCAAAGACTTAGTGAATAACTCATGTAGTAAATAACTCACCTGGTTTTCTCTCTCCCACTCCAAACCTTTTTTTTCCCATAGCCCTCCAATTCAGAAAAACCACAGTTCATCCCTTTAGTAACCATCTGAATTGTTAAGAAGACAGTTTTAGGTATTTTTTTATTTTCTTACTTTTAATTTTTAAGTAAACTCTACACCCAACGCAGGGCTTGAACTCATGACCCTGAGCTCAAGAGTCACGTGCTCCATTGACTGAGCCAGCCAGGTGTCCCTAAGGATATTGTTTTAAATTATATACTAATGGAGGCCCTAAAATGGATTCTATCAGAATCTAAGGTGCCAGCACTCCCAGGGCCCATTCAAAGCAACCTCTGCTGTGACCACAGGAGACTGGCTCTCTCTGGCCTCGCTTTGACCTCAAACTTGTCTAATACCTGGGTATAAACACCGATAGAGAAATCAATCTGCCCTGTCTGGTGGCAAGCTGAATTTTCATTAAGGCTGTGACACAGCCATATGGCAATAATTTTTGGAGGAGGTGGTGTAGGATGCTGTTAGTGGTAATGAGAGAAGTCGCTGCAGCTGAGTCTGTGCAGAAGCAAGCCACCAGGCAGATGTGGGTCTTGGTGACTGAAGGCCACGTGCCATCGATTGTTGGCCACCCTGAGACTCCCGTACTGGAGCCTGGGGGCGCTGGCTGAATGTCTGTGTGTTTGGTGACAGCCAGTGCCTGCCTACCAAGGTGACAGCTGCCTACCAAGACTGCAACGGAACTGACCACTTGAGGGGTCTTAGGCAATTTCATGGTCTTGACCTTACTGTTTTCTCGTTGGTAATAAGCAGAATAGCTGAGATAACCCATTGATTCTTCTCTAGCTCCTCTGGGTCTGTCATCTAAGCATATTCTTTGGATGTAACTAAACTGTTTTCACTCCAGTCACAAAGGTGAGGACTTCATGCTCATTTTTTCTCACTTCTTTGCAAATAGTAAGTGCTGCTTGGCTTTGCCTTCCTCTTAAGGTCTGTGATGGAGGGCTTAGACAGTTCATGAGTATCCAATATAGTCTGGCTTTGGAGGTGGGACCACAAATAAAGAGAACCAAAGGGGAGACAGAATACAGCAAAGAACACTGGAAAATATGTAAATGGCTGGGTCACTGGTTTCCAGCTGCCCTGAGAGCACCCCCCCACCACCACCCGGTGTGTTGCAGGATGCCCTGAAGGACCTCTTTTCACTTCGTAAATTTTTTAGCATCTTAGGTTCCTAACTATATGTAGCAATAGTTGTGACACTTAACTGTCCTAGCAGTCATGAAAAGCAACCATGCCTTTTGCAGAAATGGTATGAGTGTCATTGACCCAGAGAAGCTGTTGTCTGGGTTTGAAAGCTTTGTGCCTGAACATCTGTACTGGTTTCAGCATTCTAGAATCCAGAATTATGTGCAGCAGATGAGCGTTTAGAGGGCTTATGGTTTTCAGGGGGCCTAATAGGTTGTTTCTGAAGCCAAACAGAAATACACAGGTAGCTGTTGGTGAGTCATGACTCTGGGATTCTTTTCTGCCTGATGCTACCTCAGGAGCTAGGGTGTGGAATCTAAGGGTGTGATATCTAATTTATCTCTCTCACCTGCCTTTGTTTCCCACCCTCTCCCCCACCATTGTTAATGGTGAAGTGTGAAGCCTTGGAGGATTGGGGCCAGTGTACTTGTACCCACAGCTTAGGGAGTCCTATCTGGAGGGAGAATAGTGCCAGTGGGGGCCATGGAACAGGTACTAATTTTATACCCAGCTAAAGGGCCACTCTGGAGGGAGAGCAGACTAGGGGCTACATGATCAAAGGGAAAGTCAACAGTCACAAGGAAATCTCCCCTATGGGTGAAGAACTAAAAATGAGAAGGGGAGCATTTAGTTTACTATGAGAGTGCCCTTCCTCATCAAGAGATCTGTGACACTCACCTTGATGAGCACTGAGTAATGTATGGAATTGATGAATCACTATATTCTACATCTCAAACTTATATACCACTGTGCTGGAATTAAAATAAAATCAAAATCAAAAGAGATCTATAACATCTGCCATTCTGGTGGATGACTAAAACAGGTTTGATGGCAGAGGAGGATTCACTGGGTGGTGCCAGATGTCTTTTTTCATTTACAGTATTCCTGATCCAGCTTATGGACAAGCTATGTTATGGCTCGGAGCACTAAGGGGATAAGATCATGTTCTACTTCGTGGGTCATCATGAATTTAATGGCTAAATTTGATGCCCTCTGGGACTACAACTTACCTCCATTACTGTTTAAAGAAAAGTCAAGATACAGTGATCCAAAGTGTTGTATTTATATAGCTCATTTACTGGTGGATGGGGAAATAGTAAGCATTACTGTATTCTCACTGAGTAAAGGTTAAGATGCTCAAGCTAGGCTGATTGTTTTCTAGTCCTACCTCCGGATCTCTGTAGCTGGGTCACTTGCCATGCATTACTTGAGTGCTCTGAGTCTCATGTTCATCCAGTTGGTGTTCAATGGATGATAGGTATTAATATTATTTTAGGTATGCTGTATGAGCTCGTGTGATGCAAATGTCCTCTATCCTTGGTGAAACATATATGTTCAGATCTGTTTTTCCCTCCACGTAAGTTTGCCCGGCTGAGTTTACAGTCAAGCAAAAGCTGTGTTAGAGAATAGGAACCCATAATCTGCATGGATCAGCTTATTTTGACTGAACAGATGAAAATCCAAAGTGACTTCACAGCTAACTTCAAAGATGTCAGAAAACGTGTATGGAGAATGGAGATTCAGTGGTAAGTATCTCAATTTATATTCGCTGAGGGCAAGATGAACATAAATGAGCTCAAATTGCAGCAGAAAGGAATTAGACATGAGGAAGGAAACTTCAGAAGTTGGAAGGGCTAGTCTTTTGAGATGTCTGATGCCAAGAAATGACACTGCCATCTTGGGCCTTAGGCTGGCTCACTCTTTCAGCCCATAAATATTTATTGAGCATATACTGCCAGGCGGGTGCTGGGCTTGGTGCTGCAGATACAGAATGAACAGACAGATACACACCCTGACTGCACGGACCTTAAGTCTAGTCGGGGAGACAGACAGTGATCAAAGGCACAAATATGTAGCTGTAAACCGGGACAAGTGCCACGAAGGGATGTACAAGAGTGCAACATGTGCACCGTGGTTTGGGGGCCAGGGGAGATCTCTTTAAGAAAGGGAGGTTTGAGCT
Source organism: Acinonyx jubatus (assembly GCF_027475565.1). Lineage (NCBI taxonomy): Eukaryota > Metazoa > Chordata > Mammalia > Carnivora > Felidae > Acinonyx > Acinonyx jubatus. The sequence continues at coordinate 2,819,080 of NC_069393.1, forward strand.
GAGATTTGAAGGATATGTAGAAAGTTACAGGTGAGGGGAGGGGCTGAGCAAGCAGCCTATGCAAAGACCCTAAAGCCGGAGGGAGCTGGTGGCTTCACGGGACAGAGAGATCCATGAGGCCAGTACAGCTGCAGCCCAGAGACAGGGAGAAAGGAGTGGGTGTCTTGGGTTCAAAATGTAGGCAGGAACCAAAGTAAGGAGGTTCTTGAAGCAAGTTAGGACTCTGATCTTTATGTAAGGAGGGGTCCAAAGTTGTCAGTGTTGTTTAGTTTTACATGCTGCCTTAGTGCATTCAGGCTGCTGTAACGAAAAGCTGCAGACTGGGTGGCTTATAAGCAACAGAAATGTATTCCTCACAGTCCTTGAGGCTGGAAGTACGAGATCAGGGTGACAGCATGGTTGAGTTCTGATGAGAGCCCTTTTCCTGTTTGTAGATGACCGACTTCCTGTCAAGTCCGTGTGTGTCTTCAGCAAGTGCTCTCTCGACTCTTACGAGGACACTAGTTCCATTCCCGAGGCTACAGCCTCATGCTCTCATCTAATCTTAATGTCCTGACCTCCTAATGCCATCATATCGGGGGGTAGAATTTCAACATAAGCATTTGGAAGGGACACAAACACTTAGTTCAAGCAGGTGCATACAGAACAGTGCCCGGGTGGGTCAGACTTTTCACAGCAAACTCATCATGTGACCAGCCCAGCTCAACAGACAGAACATCATTAACACTCCAGAAGCTTCTCTGGGTCCCTTCCCAGCCACCAGTAAACCAGTTCCCAAGTTCCCAAAGGAACCCCCTTTTATAACTTGTAAGACCATTGATCAGTTTTGACCATTTCTGAACTTGACATAAATGTAAAGTTTACAATTGTATTTTTTGTTCGACTTCCTTCACTCAACAACATGAGACCCCTCCATTTGCTGCTTGTAGCAATAGTGTACTGTGTGAACATAACATAATTTATTTATCAGTTGTGATGTTGACGGACATTTGGATAGTTTCCTGTGTTTTGCTGTTTAGAATATCCTACCATGAACTATTTGGTGATTCTGTTTACCCTTTCCATTGGGTGTTTTCCTAACAGTGGGATTTCTGGGACCTCAGATACATATACGTATGTCTAGCTTTAATGGATTGTGCTGAGCAGTTCTCTAATGTGGCCATTCTGATTCGCACCCCCACCAGGAGTGCGTGAAGGTTCTCACAGATTTTCTGTAGACGGTGACATGACCAGATCTGTGCTTTTCAAAGACCACAGGGGCTGCCGTGAGGAGACTGGAGAGGCAGGGGTTCCTGGGAAGACCTGTGGTGGGGGGCTGTTAGTGGTGGGTCAGGGGGCAGTTGGGGAGAGGGTGAAGTCAGCTGGGATGGAGAGAAATAATGTGGATTCTGGAGAGACTAGTGGGGGAAACGTTGATGGTTCCAGGAGTTGTACAGCAGTCTACCCCTTATCCACGGTTAGCTTTCCATGGTTTCCAGTTACCTGTGGTCAACCAGAAGCAGAAGATCCTCTTCCTGGCTTATCATCAGAAGGTCAGGGGGCGCCTGAGTGGCTCAGTTGGTTAAGTGTCTGACTTCAGCTCAGGTCATGATCTCCTGTCAGGCTCTGTGCTGACATCTCAGAGCCTGGAGCCTGCTCACACTTTGTCACTCTCTCTCAAAAATAAATAAACATTAAAAAAAAAGATCAGTAGTAGCCTAATGCTGTGTCACAATGCTACGTCATTCACCTCACTTCATCCCATCACGTAGGCATTTTATCTCCTCACATCATCACAAGAAGAGTGAGTGCAGAACAATAAGGTATTTTGATAGTGAGACCGCATTCACGAAACTTTTATTACAGTATATTGTTATAGTTCTTATTTTATTATTAGTTATTGTTCACCTGTTACTGTGCCTAATTTATAAGTAAACTTTATCATACACGTATGTATGTATTGGGTTCGGGACCATCTGTGGTTTCAGGCATCCAGCGGGGGTCAAGGAACCCCTGTGGATAAGGGGGCATCTCTTGCGTTGGGCGAAGGAATAAGGAGAGGCACCAAGAAGGACCTGAACTTGTTGCCTGTGTAACTGGTTAGATGGCCAGTGTTTTCTGAACAAAGGACCAGGGAGAGGCAGGTGTGGGTCTTAGTTCTGGTTTGGGACATGTTGATTTGAGGTGCATTAGGGGCATCCGAGTGGGAATCAAGGAGGCAATTAGACATGGAGGCCCGGACTCAGGAGTCCAGTGGACAGGTAATACTGTGTCCTCACAGCAGCATCAGGGAGGAAAGGTGCCTGGGATGAGAATAGTGAGAAGAGCCAATTCAATTCTATGATATCTTAGTTTCAGGGTGGTTTTTCAAATGAGGTCTCACTGAGATGTTGAGGAAGCTGGAGGTCACATGCTAGGCCAGTGGAGACTCAGCGCCTGCCCCCCACACCCGTGGCTCCTTCTTCTCCTTCCCACTGCCAGCTCAGGCCACAGCAGACACAGGGGACTTTGCTCTTCTCTCAGGTTCTACAAATACAATTCAGCAGGACAGAGCAAATATTGGCACAGGGATTTGTAATTGCTGCCTTTTGGGTGAATGTACTATTCCCACTGACTTATTTGCAGAGCTCGTAAGTTAGGGTCCCGACAGCTGGGAAAGAGACGGTCTCTAAATACTCCTGGGGCCATGAGAAAGGACCAGATAAATAAGCACATGGTGATGGTCCCACCCTCTCAAACTGAGCGATCCCCAGAATCCCCCCATTTGTCCACGAAACGGAGAGAGGTGAACTCGAGTGGAACTGGATTTGGATCTTACAGAGAAAATGTGTTTGATTTTCCTGGTCTTTACCTTGGAGCAGCTGTTTCCCCTTGCCCTCAGCGGTCAGTCTCTCTCTCTTCTGGCACAAACCCTTCAGACGTCGCTCGAACAAACAAACACGTTGAATGGGAAATGTAGTCTGTCATGTCCTATCTCCTTATAGTGTCCGCATATTGTAAGTTGTACTTATTTGTCGTCTACACAGTGAGGTGATTTTATGTTTCTGGGAGAGGAAGCCAGAGTCATCGTCCCCCATCAGATTTCCACCATGGAACTGAATGGATGGGGTGCGTCTGCGCATGTCCTTGGTAACGCCGGGCCCGTGGGTTAGCCAGGAAAAGTGATTCCTTACCTCGGTGTGGGTGTAAAATGGCCTAAAATGTATGGATAGCATATTATGTATTTGTCACTGAGCCCAACGATGGGCCTGCCTTCTGAGATGCTCATAACACACGGGGTACAGGGCCCGCCACCTGGTTGTTTGTATCAGATGTGCAGGAGAAGAGAGAACCAGGTAAGGGGGAGAAAGAGAGGGGGAGAGAGGGAGAGGGAGAGACAGAGAGAGAACACAAGAGCAAACATAAGACAGTTCTTCTCTCACGAGGCCTCTAACATAGTGCTCAGCATATGCAGCGAACTGGGCAATCAGAGCTGAGTGGCAGATGCTGTAAGACAGGTGTCTGCAGGACAACGGGGCAGAAAGAGACACTCAAATGAAGGATTACACATTTGGTTGTTGAGATTAAGAAGAGGAACCAAGAGATGCTCCCAAGACAAGAGGCTGCTTACTCGGAGTCTCGAGTGACCATTCATGCATTCTTTCAAGTGTTCATTAGGGTTCTGCTCTAGACACCATGCTAGGTTCAGGAACCAGCACAACGAACAACAACAAAAAACCCCCACATCCCCGCTGTACCCCCTGCCCCTGGGGAGCTCACATCGTTGTAGGTCAGTGGTAGCATGGGCCATCACGCAGAGCCCATGGTGAGCATGGTGTGAGTAGATACGGGGTGGGTCAGAGGGGAGGCATGCGGGGGCCGGGGGCCGGGGGCCAGGTCCTGAAAGAGGAGTGCCAAGCCGAAGAGCTGGAACTTTCTGCTGGAGGCCATGCAGAGCCACTACTGATTTTAAGGGGGTCACGTCCTTGGACTGAGAGCACTCGGCAGCCGTGTGCAGGGTAGAGCGGCCAAGGGTGCAGGCAGAGAACGCCCTCTGGACGCAAGCCTTAGGGGCAGGAGAGAGGCAAGTGTGGACACCAGGGAAGGACAATCAGCAGGCTGTATGATGGATTCCTGGGAGCGGACAGGGTAAGGACTGCGCGATGAGTGCCACTTTCTAGCCTTCCAGTCAGTGATGGTGCCACTGACTGAGGGGAAGGATAGAGGAAGAGCGCCAGTTCGCAGGAAATGTGACAAGTTCAAGTTTGGTGACTTTGCTTGTGAATTGCAGAATTCCACAGGCTTCACCTGAGAACACCAGAAATAGGAGGGTGTTCTTACTACAGAGGAAATATGAACCCAAACCAGAGGGCGTCGGGTGTTTGGGGAAGCTTGCTCTCAAAGTGTCTAGTCAAAAACATCAGATGCCTTCAGCAGACGAGATGCTCACTATTAACACCTGCACTGTAAGGAGAGGAAAGCAAGGCTCACACTTGTTAAAAAGAAGAGTATGTGGTGGGGCACCTGCATGGCTCAGTCGGCTAAGCATCCAACTCTTGATTTCAGCTTAGATCATGATCTCACGGTTCATGGGTATGAACCCCACATCGGGCTCTGCACTGACAGCACAGAGCCTGCTTGGGATTCTGTGTTCCCCTCTCTCTGCTGCTGCTGCCTGGCTCCTGCTATCTCTCTCTCTCAAAATAAATAAATATACATTAAAAGAAAAAGTGTATGGAAAGCCAGAACATGGATCTGAGGTTAATGGCTCTGGATCTAATGCTCTTCCATTAAGATCCATCTGGTCTTTACCACGCTGTCCGAGCCCAGGGACTGAAACTGTTGCTGATACCAGCTCCTGGCCCTCCTGTCATGAAACAGCTTCAGGAATGCCAAAGGCGGAGGGTTGGACCAATAAATGACAACACTAGGCGACCTAACATGTACCATTCTGAGGGTCCCTGGTCTGGGGCGGGTGGCAGGGGAAGGACAGCCCTGGGCTCAGCATCTGAGCTTCGACAGGTGACGAATACACTGCCCTCTGGGGTTGGGGAGCTGCGTCTCACACCCACCGTTCCCCCCGCCACCCACTGAGCACGCTGATGTCTGGGTTGACGGGTTCTCTGGGTCCGATGGTCCGGCTGTGTGCAAATACCCTCCCAGTGTGGAGAACCTGAGTCTTTTCCGGGGCGTTTTTGTCTGACACGTACGTTGTTGGTGTTTGACAGCATATGTTATGCTAATGTCACAAATATGATATCAGGAAAACCGGAATGTGATTCTGGGATGTGTCTTTGCGTGATCCAGTTTTACAAAAGCAACCAGTGCAGGACGGGGGAGAGAGTGCACTTAAGACACAAATTTGTGACTGGAGTGGGAAGTGAAAGGGAGGCTCCCCCCCCATCTCTCTCCGAATCCCCCGCCTCCTGTGGCTCACCTGGCCCATGGCAGACCAGCTTTAGGGGTGGCATTAATAGTTTGAAGCTCTCATCTTCATCAAACAGAGAGAATTGCAGGCTCTTCCATTGATGCCTAGTTAGCAAACCAACGGTTTGACACCAGCTGGCTGTAACAGACATTTTTAATAAAACTTACCTCCGAGTTAAAGTAAAAATGCTGCCTCAGAGATTTTGTGCTGAATCAAACGAAAAACTGACAGGTGGGATCTTTCATGCAAAACTTCTGCTGGGGCTGAAGGAAAATGTCTGATAAGGTTGTTTGCCCACGGGGGTAGGATTAATTGGATTTTCTCTCTTGCCCCCTCACGTCTGGCCCGCCGTTATTATGACAGGAGCACAGAAGTTTTAAAAGCTGAATCATAGTTTATATTTTTAACACTTTGAACTTTTGAGACAAAACCGAGGGAAGGAGAGTACATGTCTGCAGTCTCCTGGTATAATTTTTGTTTGTCTGAAAATGGAGGCCAAATACCCAAGCCTGATACAGCCTGTCCAGAGCAAGCTGGCGGGGAAGAGAAACAGCTGAAGACAGGATTTTTCGAGGCTCCCTTCTTTCAAAACCTGAACAAGTGCCTTCTCATGCTACTGCATGTGGCTGGTCTGGTATGTGGGCTGTTTCACCATTTTCTGGATCTTTCTTGAGTAAGTTGATATACAAATGAATGAGTCTCTGAGGACTTCTCTTTCTGACCCAGTCTGAGGCGGCGGTGGGTAAGGTGGAGGAAAGAGCAGGGACAGGAACTGTAGGGATCTTGTGTGAAATCAGAGGAAGCAAGACAGTAATGTCAAAGGACTATTACTCCCTCAGCGCAATAAGCAATCCCCTCACGGTGATTTTTCTCATCAAACAACACTGGCAAGACTCCCTCTTTAGAGTTGACTTGTGGTTAGCCTTCAAAATCCTTGGGTGGTTTCTGTGAGCTTAAGGTTCCAGGTGACATTAGTTGTCAAGGAAAGAACCTTCGTAAAGGAAAGGTGTGTCTGAGTTTTCAAGAAAAGAATACAAACACGAAGACAACCAAAATGTCCTTTTCTTTCTCTTTCTTCTCCAGGCGCTAAATACGGCAGTTGGGTCCGTCCAAGTTTGCGTGTATTATTTCCAGACATGTGTCTTATGGAATACAAATAATATAGATTTCTCAAGTTTTTTTTTTTTTTTTTTTTTGGCAATTTATTCCTCTCAGCTAAATTTTGCAAAATGATCTAAAATACCCAGCACGCAGCCCGAGAAGCCAATAAAACAGGATGAAGACTTCGGTCGTGATTTGGAAACAAGCAAAACAGAACAGACCTGTCTGCTTTCGAATACGATCTTATTTTAAATGCAAGTTCTCATTCGACTTTCCCCAGACTCAGACAGCTGGTTCCTTCTTGAAGCAACTCTTGAAGACAGATGGACCAACCGTTTCTTCAAAGTGTTGGCTTCTCCCGTGGCTGCCATTTTCCCCATTTTTCTTAGTACCTCCTTTTCGTCACTTGCCAACCCAAGTTCTCTCTGGCACCGAGGAGATTATCTAGGGTTCACTGTTTCTTTTCCATTTGATGATGGAAAGATGAACATAAGGTGCCAGACTCGGTTATTGCATTCATTGACAGATGGATTTGCTCCATTCATGTAAAGAGTTCTGTAGACTCTCTGAGTCCTGGTGCATCTTTAGCTGGATATGTAATCCTTCTCACCAAGCTTCTCTCTCAAATGTGTCTGTTGGGAGTTATGCCATTAAATCTACAGGATCAGCTAGTTGGGACCTGGCCATTATTCTGGTGTTTCTGTGTGGTAATAGAAATACCTATTGCTATTATTTAAAACATGGGATTATGTGGAAGTAATCTCTCTAGAAATGAACATAATTGAATTTCGTCAGCATTTAAATTAATCATGGATATCAAATCAACGTGAAGGAGTAGGGAAAACAAATCAGGGCTTGACAACTGTCATCTGTTCCATTTTCATTTTGGGATCCGTTATACGTAAAGGTGGACTGCTTCTTGCTCTGTAGTTGGAGTATTTCTTTCATGAATAAGTGACTTACATACATGACCAAATGCTAGACAGTGGTGAAAGTGAGTGGGCTATAGCTATGCATATCAGTGTGGACAGATCTCATACACATAATCTCGGCGAGACAAGCAAGTTCCAGAAGAATGCATATAGTACAATACCAACTATTTACTTGAAAACATGGAAAACAACATTCTATGTTTTAAGGATACATACATAGCAAGGGAAAGGATAAATCCATGCATGGGAACGATAAACACTTAAAAATCATCACCTCTGGGGCAGGCAGTGTGTACAATGTAATTTGAGGGTCTTTAACAGTTTCGGTAAAATTTTCCTTTATAAACTGGGTGATCAGCCCGTGGTGGTGATTTTACAGTCTTCATCCTTTGTATATTGTCAGGATAGGAGAGTATATTGCCAAAAAGAAGAGGAACTGTGGCAACGGACGAGGTCTGAGAGTGGACGGGGATGGTTCTAGGAGCACCTAGAGAAAAGCACCTGCAGAGGCTAGGTGTGCCGGCCCTCGGCTCCCAGGCACGTGGGAGGTGGCCATGGATGGGGAAGGCGTGGGTGCTCGAACAGGTGAGGCAAGTGGCAGCAAGAGCAGATCCCCAGCGGAAGAAGGAGATGAGAGAAACCCAGAAGTCTCTCTCATGGGGACGTGACGGTCCACACAGAGGCAGCCTTACCTTGGCCCAGGGAGCCTGGAGAAGAGTGTCCTCCCGACTCCCCCAACTCTACTGAGCTGCTGTGCACCCTGACCCTGGGCGGCTCACTCCAGGGCCTTGAGATTGTTCTCTTCTTCCCTGGTCCGCCTGTGTGATGAGTTGTGGTTTGGAAAACAGAACTCCAGCCAGGACCAGCTTGCTGCAACCCTGTAGCCTTGCATACCAGTATGGAATCCTCTGAGGAGGCCAGGCAGCCCCATATTTCTGGACATGAGAGCCGTCTTCACCCTGGCTCTCAGAGTCCCAGGGCCATGTTCCTGGTATCCTGAGTACTCTCCCTGCAGAAGTAGGAACTGTCAGCTGGTAGATTTTGTGGACTTCAGTAAGTAGAGGCCTCTAGGCTCCAGCTGGAAAGCACCTGAGTTGTCTGCAAGGGTTCAGAGTTCTGGATCTGCCCGTGGTGGCCGTTTTGCTTTTCTCAGGCTCTGTGTCCTCATGTGCCAGGTGGGACGGCATGGGTGCCTGGGCAGGACAAGCCATCCTTGTTTGGAGTGTGGGGTACCTGCCATCAAGAGTGGGGCGGAAACCTGGGCAACGCTTGGGAATATTTGTAAGTACAGAGGAACATACCAAATTGAGGGGAAGAAAGAGGCAGATGTGAACCCAAAGCCAGAGAGCAAAACCATTTTGTATGTAGGGTACCATTTGCAAATCGTTGTTCGTGTGGTAAAACGTCACAAGTCTCTGCTTGTTAAAGAATGGTAGGCAATGTGTTGGTGCAGGAGTGGTGAGTTTCCCTTTTATGTAGAAAGGTCACCTGTCTCTGAAATCTTAAAGGGCACCCTTCCCTGCTTTACAGGTGAGGGTATGGAGGCCCTTCGAGGTGAAGGGCGTGGCTGAGCACACGGAGGAGGTAACAGAGCTACAGCACTGGATTTCTAGTGCTCTGCCCGGAGATTCTCTCACCACACACAAACCTGTTTCATTCTGTGCCATTTTACCTCTTTCGTCCGTCTTTCTTCCCGTCTACTGCCCTTAGTAAGTCTGTAAAGCAAATAGGGGTTATACTAGAAGATGTTACCGGGAGCGCCTTCTGAAAATTACCTCCCTGAAACCTTTTCAGAAGAGTATATTACACATCGTCCATAATTCAGGTTGTGTTCACAAGACTGAAATTGGCTAATGCTAAAGGGAGCTGTGGCTTGTTCCATATTTATTATTCTAGTGCTTTTGGTTTTCGGAACTGTTGTTATGAGAAATTGTTTCTCCTCGACTCCAGAATTTGCTTAGGGACTGCTTTGCTAAAAATTTGATTTTCTCTCATAGAATTTTTAAGGAGTACCATTACATTGTATGGGTTGCTCTTAATGGTACAGAGCTTTAATACAAACCAGGCATATTTTAACTCTGCACACGGGGTGATAGCTGTACCTCTGATGGCTCTGATCTTGGGTGAGCTGCAACATACCAAGGGCAAGTTCTTTTTCCACAAAGTCCCCATGAAATTCGGTACAAAGGGTACACAGAATAGGGCATTGTCTATACAGCGTTCATCAGGCACAAATCAGTCCACCTTCACAAAGCAAAAGCCAAGGAGAGAAGAAGCCACATCAATTGTGCTTTTTTTATTTTTTAAACAATAACATGGAGTATGTGGCACTCCTTAAAAATGACACTCTGTACAATTCCACTTTTATGACATAACTAGAATAGTCAAATTCATACAGACAGGAGGTAGAATGGCAGTTCCCAGGGGCTGGAGAGGGGGCAATAAGGAGTTCGTGTTTAATGGGGCAGAATTTCGATTTGGGAAGATGAAAAGTTTGGGGACAGATGGGGGTGATGGTTGCACAACATCGTAAATGTACTTAATGCCACTGAACTGTACACTTGGAAATGGGCAAAATGGTCCATTTTATGCTACACACTTTACCATAATAAAAAAAAGTTTAAAAACGACACTATATCCTGGTGATTTCAGACGAATCTCCTATTTACTGATAATTCCACCTGTGAGCACGTTCTCTCTCCACACTGAATGTGTTTTTTATTCTTTTCCTTTGGGTCTTGTGTTCAGCATTCTTAATTTTTTTTAATAGCTGAAGCTATGTCACATTTCCTCCCGTGACAAAGAGAGGGATTAAGTGTGGTGCATTCAGCCCCCACCATCTGTTTGACAGCTCCTCTGAAGCCTTCTGGAAGCTGAAGGGCGGGGACGCTCACATGGCATCTCTCAGCTGCCTTTCCCTATCCACTGGCTCGGGGAAACCTGTCCTTCCACAGTCTTAAAATAGAGTGCATTAATAGAAAAGTTGAGGTGGGGTCAGGGCAACAGATTTGGGAGGCAACTGCCATTGAAAAGGTAGTGTGTGACTCACGGATCTGGAGGCCATGACATGGCTTGGGGCCCCCCAGGGAGGCTCCAGGGTCTGTCAGGATGTGGAGGGAGAATGGGAAACTGTGAACCTTTGTCTCTTCCATAGAGATTTCACACGTGTAGCAGGCACCCATTTGTGTCAAAATGTTACCGCCTTTGGTTCACATCAACCTCTGTTTTAATTTTTTCAGTTTTTTTAAATGAAGAAAAAATGACAAATCCACTAATGTCCCATATCCTACACTGTGGATGGTCTGTTTTGTTTTGTTTTTGTCCCCCTCTGTGTCTTTGCCATACAGAGTTTTAAATTTTAAATTGGATGACTCTAACTTTTCCTTTATTGTTCGTTCTTCCTATTTCTTTTTTTTATTTTTTAAAAATGTTTATTTATTTTTGAGAGAGAGAGACAGAGAGACAGAGTGTGAGCAAGGAAGGGGCAGAGAGAGAGGGAGACACACAGTCTGAAGCAGGCTCTAGGCTCTGAGATGTCAGCACAGAGCCTGACGAGGGGCTCAAACTCACAAACTGTGAGATCATGACCTGAGCCGAAGTCAGACTGTTAACCGACTGAGCCACCCAGGCGCCTCATCCCATTTCTTGTTTAAGAAATTCTTGCCAATTTGTGTCAGTATCTTCCCTATTTTCTTCCGATTTTTAAAGTTTTGCTCTATAGCTTTACTTTTTTTAAAATATAGTTTTTTATTTACATGTGGGATTTATTGTTGTGTTTGGCACGAAGTAGGGACCTAATCTTGCCTTTTTACGTTTGAATACTCAGTGGCATCATGATCTCCATTGATGTGTGTGCCGCTTGTGTGTGCCTGTGTCTACTTACAGGTCATTATACTATTCGATTGATCTGTTTGTCCTTCCCTTCACTAACACCACACTGTTTAATTGCTATGGCTTTATGATTTATTGTACGTTTTGGTATGTGGTAGGACATAACTCCCTCCACCTCTCGGCCCCCTCCATCTCTGCCCATATAGGACTAATCGTCCTTTGTCTTCAGAGTTGTCATTGTTATTCATGGCCCTTTACGGTCAACTTGTCAGATTTTAATTGGATTGCATTGAACTTGTATATTAAGTGTTTGAGAGGAGGGCCAGATGTATATTATTGACCTTCCCATTCATGAACATTTCACGACTACAATTATAGTGTTCCTTATTTATACAGTTTGGTTGTTGTTATTAAATTTATCCTATGTACAGTTCAGATTTTTTTTTTCCTATCACAAATGCTAACTAAAATGAAACAAAACAAAACCAGGGGCATTTGGCTGACTCAGTTAGTAGAGCGTGTGACTCTTTCAGGTCATGTGTTCAAGCCCCACATTGGGTGTGGAGCCTACTTAAAATTTTTTTTTTTAATTAAAAACAAAAAACCCCCTCTCTCATCAGTGTTTGTTGTTTTACACTGTGTTTCATATGATCTTGTTTCCAGCAACTTTGCTGGAATTGTTTTGGTTTTTTATAGATTCTCTTTGATTTTCTATGGAGGAATCATATCCTTTGTAGGTAATAGCATTTTGTTCTTTTCTTTCCATTCTTTATTCTTTTCATTGATTCCCTCACTTGTCTTATTTTGTATAGATGCAGTGATACCTAATGTCCTTGTGTTTTATCTGATGTTAGAAGGTAGAATTCTAAGGTTAGACTATTACGTGTGATGTTTGTAATTATGATAGAGACACTATTAGATTAAGGCTGTTGAGGTGCCTGGGTGGCTCAGTCGGTTGAGCGTCTGACTGAGGTCATGATCTCCCAGTTCGTGAGTTCAAGCCCTGCGTCAGACTCTGTGCTGACAGCTCAGAGCCTGGAGCCTGCTTTGAATTCTGTGTCTCCCTTTCTCTCTGCCTTTTCCCCACTCATGCTCTGTCTGTCTGTCTCTCTCTCAAAAATAAATAAACATTAAAAAAATGATTAAGGCTATTTTCTTTAATTCCTTTATATATGTATTTCATTTAACATATTGAAATGGTGAATTAAAGCCATAATTAAAATTTTGCTTTATACAAGCAAATTATTAACATATATATATTATATAATATGTATATATAATTATAAATATATATTATGTGTAATTTTGCTTTATATATAATCTACACGCAGTGAAATGCACAAATCTGAAGTGTGCAGTTTGATGAGTTTTGAGAAATGTATATATCCATATAATTTACATCCTGTAAAGCTATAGAGTCTCCCCCACCCAAAGTATCCTTTGTAGTTAACGCCTCCCAGTCTCTGGTCAGACAAATATCAGTCTCATTTCTGTCACTATAGGTGAATATTGCCTATTCTAGAAACTCTAGAAAAATGGAATGATACTGTATACATTCTTTTCTGTCTGTCACCTTTCATTCAGCATGTGGTTGACATTCATCCGTGGTGTTGTGGTGTCAGTAGTTTATTTCATTTTTATTACTAAGTAGTATTTCATTATATAAATGCACTACAATTTGTTTATTCCCTTTCCTGCTAATGGACATTGGGGTTATTTCTAGTTTTTGACTAATATGACTTAAGCTTCTATGAACATTCTTGTCCTAAGTCTTTCTGTGTTTTCATTTTACTTTGGGTTAATACCGAAAGTGTAATTACTGGGTTGTAGTGTAAGCATACATTCAACTTTACAAGAAACTTCCGAAATTGTACCATTTTATATCCTTCGAACACTGTTGTAGAGTGTCCTATATCATTATCAACATTAAATGTTGTCTGTCCTGTTTGTTTTAGCCATTTTAGTGGCTATGTACTGGTAACTAATGGTTAAGGATTTTTTTCATGTGTGTATTAACCATTCACATATTTTTTTTAAAAAAACTTTTCTTAATGTTTATTCATTTTTGAGAGAAAGACAAAGAGCATGGGCAGGTGAGGGGCAGAGAGAGAGAGGGAGACACAGAATCCTGAGCAGGCTCCAGGCTCTGAGCTGACAGCACAGAGCCCGACATGGGGCTCAAACCCACAGACCGTGAAGATCATGATCTCGGCTGAAGTCAGATGCGTAACCGACCGAGCCACCCAGGTGCCCCATCCATTCACATATTTTTCTTTGTGAAGTTCCTGTTCAAATATTTTGGCCAGTTTTTTGTTGGGTTCTCTTGCAGCTATTAAGTTGTAGAGGACCTATTAAGTATTTTGCGGTCAAGTCTTTTGCCAGGTATATTTACTACGGATATTTTCTCCTATTTGGAGTGCTTTCTTGTTCGTTGCTTTTTTAAAAAAAAATCTGTATTTTCATAATTTCTCCGGTTTATTTTGAAAACAATCTTTTCTGACATGTATCTATGTGAGTTTTAGATTAATTATCTCACAGTGCACAGAAATGACCTATATTTGCCTGTAAATTAAGCACTGATGAATGCTCATTAACATATCAATATTTAAGTATTCCAACATAAAAGAGCTTTTTCTAACTTTGTAATTACTTTCTTCCCTCCTAAGCTAATTTATTTTTGACATTTGGGTTGCACATGCACATAAGAAAATGACACGTTTTGCACACTGACCGTGAGATAAACCAGTGTGTAAGTGTCTTTCTGGATCAGATTAAATTTCCAGGGACAAAGTGGTTCAAATGGGAGCAAATAAGCCTACTTCCTTATAAAATAAACTAAATAAACAAAACCTAGGAAGTATTAAAGGTGCTTAAGATTAATTCCATAAATATTTTTCTGTTTTCTTTAAAAATTTTTTTAATGTTTATTTTTGAGAGAGAGAGAAACAGAGTGTGAGCGGGGGAGGGGTAGAGACGGAGAGGGAGACATAGAATCTGAAGCAGGCCCCAGGCTCTGAGCTGTTAGCACAGAGCCTGACATGGGGCCCGAACTCCCTAAACACGAGATTGTGACCTCAGCCGAAGTCCGACACTTAGCTGACTGAGCCACTCAGGCGCCTTTCTTTTCTTTTAAGTACGCAAATGTGTATGATGAGCGTGTGTAAATTAACACTTTTCATCTAGGTTGTGCGCTCCTGTGGATGGTGAAGGGCTCTGGTATAAGGAGGCAGTGTGGGAGAACTGGGGGTTTTTATCCTCATCAAGCCGTCCACACTTAGGAAAGAGGTAGGGCAGATGACTTACAAGCCTCAGTGGGCTCGGATTTTGATCTGGTTCTGAAAGTAATGCTTATTTCATCCTGTTCTATTTTGTTTGTTCCATAATTTTTGTAACTGGAGGAAACTGGTAGGTTCAACTAACCAACCTAAGGACACTTTACCCCATAAACCATGTGAATCAAAACTCTTCATTCATTCTTCTGCCAAACACAACAACTGATTTTCGTCTATAATTATTTTTTAAGTTAAGAAGGAGCAAGTCAACCAAAGAAACAGCGGTGGCCTCGAACTATGGAATGTTACCGCACTTTGACACATTGACTGAGAGATGCCGAGGCTGTGGGGACTAGTCCCGCTGGCTGCAGCCAGGAATGGATGCAGTGTCATTGAACCTCCTCTAAGCAGGCCCTGCAGCACCTTCCATGCTGCTGGGAGATATCCCGAGGCTGGAGTCACTCCCATAATAGGGATCTCCAATAATAAGTTGCTTTCTTGGATAATAGCTCCCAAGTGGTTCAATTTTAGCTTTGCAGGTTTTAGTTTGTTTTCTTTTTCTAGTCAAATCTCTCAGATTGCTTTCATCCGTACATAGTGTATGATCTAATGTGGCAAAGTCTTCTTGGTAACCCACCTGGACAATGTGATTCGTGGGAGTACCATGCTCCTTCATGCAATTCTGCCCCTGATAATCGGGAGGGTTTTCTGTTTCATGCATGGATGTTGTTGCGCTGTCTACCCTCCAATTATTTTAAATGTTTCGATCAGTTACAAGTTTTCTCAAAACTGCTCTTGTGATGAGTGATTGACAGATGTTACCCAGACACAGGAACAGCACTGAGTTGGGCATCTGCTCAGCCATCTTCCCTTGCACACAGAGGCACCCGCTGACTGCATCAGGAATTTTCTCCTGCTCATTTTCATAATGTGTCTTTTGATGAGTTAATGTTTCTAATTTTGATGAAGTCCATTTCATCTGTTTTCTTCCTTTATTATGTTAATGTGGTTAATTACACTGATGATTTTCAAATGTTAAATAACACTTTTTTCCTGCCCAAACCATAGTTGATCATGAAATATTATACTTTTTACAAATTGCTGGATGTGGTTTGCTTACTATTTGACTACATTAATAATGAGTGTTAGATCAGTGTTATGCTGCCCTCATAAAATTATTTGAGATGCATTCCTTTCTCCTGAAATTTTCTGAAAGTATGTGTGAAAGTGGTATTTTTTTCTTCCTTAAATGTTTGATAATATTTAAGAGTAAAGTCACTTGACTTTGGAGTTCTTGAAAGAATGCTTTAAATTATAAATTCACTTTTTAATAGATATATGTGTATATATAATTTTGATAATTTGCATCTTAGAGGAACTTTTCTATTTCATCTAAACTGTTGAATTTGTTGGCATAAAAAGATGTTCATAATATATCCTTATTATTCTTTTAATATCTCTAGGATCTATAGTAATGTGTCTACTCTTTTTTTTTTCTTGATGGCATACCTGGTAACTTGTGTTTGCTTTAATTTATGCTCTATCAGTCTAGAGTTTTAACAGTTTTACTGATCTTATAAAAAACCAATTTTTGGGGGGCGCCCAGGTGGCTCAGTTGGTTAAGTGTCTGACTTTGGCTCAGGTCATGATTTCGCAGTTTGTGAGTTTGAACCCTGCGTCGGGCTCTGTGCTGACAGCTCAGAGCCTGGAGCCTGCTTTGGATTCTAAGTCTCCCTCTCTCTCTGCCCCTCCCCTGCTCATGCTCTGTCTCTCTCTGTGTCTCAATAATAAATAAACATTAAAAAAAATAATAAAAACCCAATTTTTTGCTTTTATTAATTTTCTCTACTGTTTCTCCATTTTGTATCTCATTGATTTCCATTCCTAGCTTTATTATTCCTTATTTCTAGTTACTTTGGGTTTTATTTGCCCTTCTTTTTTACCTTCATAAGGTTGACACTTACATCAATGATTTTAAATCTTCTATTCTAAAACTATAAATTTCCCTCTAAGCATGACTTCAGTCAGGCCCACAAATTTATTAAGTCTTCATTATCATTCAAATTTCTAATTTTCCTTGTAATTTATTCTTGCTCTGTGAGTTACTTGGACATAGATTGCTTACTTTCCAAGTGTTTGAGTATTTCCCAGATATCTTTATGTTACTGCTTTCTAATTTAATTTTGTTGTGTTTCAAAAACATTCCTGGTATGATTTAATCTTCTTTGAAATTTTTGAGACTTACTTTATGGACCAACATATAGTTTATCTATAGTTCTATGTGCACATGAGAAGAATGTAAATTCTGCAATTATTGGGTATAGTGTTCTATAAATGTTGATTAAGTGATTCTGGTTGATAGTGTTCAAATCATTATCCTTACTGATTTAATGTCTACTTGACCTATCAGTTATTGAGGGAAGTTTGTTGGAATCTCTAACGAGTATGTTGGCTATGTCTGTTTCTCTTCTCAGTTCTATCAAATTATATATTTCAGTGCTTCATTATTTAAGTACTTTGATACTTAAAGTATTTTCATCCTCTATCAGAAGCATATACATTTAGGATTGTTTACGTACCCACTTTATTATTATGAACTATTCCTCTTTACTTATAATACTTTTTTTTTTCCTGAGGTCTGTCTGGTAGGAATATAGTTACTTCAGCTTTTTTATGACTAGCGTTAGCATGATGTATCTTTTTTCATTCATTTTAACCTATGTCTTTATGGTTCAAGTGGGTCTCCTGGAAACATACTAGCATTTGATCTCGCTTCTTTATCCAGACTGATAATTTCCTCCTTTAATGGGAATCTTTAATTCATTTATATTTAGTATAGTTATTAATATGTTTGAGCATAAGTCTACTGTCATGCTATTGTTTTCTATTTTTCCCATGTGTATTTTTTTCTTTTTTATTCTTTTTCTGTTTTCCATTAGAATTGAGTATTTTTCAGTATTCCATTTGATCTCTTCCCTTAGATTATTACTATCGCACTTTGTTTTGTTTCCTCCATGGGTTGCTCTAGGGTTTACACTCTGCAACTTTAACACTCTTAATTCAAACAATATTATACAACATTATATATATATATATATTTATTTATTATTTATACTGCATATTGCTATTACTATTCTTTTACTTCTATATATGTTATAAACCCAAATTAATAAGTTTTTTAAAATTAAATTTTTGTTAACTTTCCTGGGATAAACTCTATTACTTTTTATACTGTGTTGGGGTCTTACGAATTTTTTTGTATTATTATTATTATTATTATTTTCACTAATCTCCACCCCTAGCATGGGGGCTCGAACTCACAGCCCCAAGAACAAGAGTCATATGTTCCACCAACTGAGCCAGCCAGGCACTCCTGGAGTTTTGCTAATTTTTAAAGCATTTTTGCATTATGTTAATAAGTGAAATTAACTGTAATTTTATATCCTCATACTAAATTTTTCCAAACTTGGTATCAAGATTATACCAGTCTCATAACACAACTGGGAAGATGTCCGTCTTTTATATTCTCTGAGCACCATCCTCCTGTGCCTAGACGGTTGCAGTAGCCTGAGAGCCGTTCTTTACCCATTCAGTCGTGTCTTATCATACACCTCTGCCTCCAAGTCCATTCGGCACAATGTGGTGATTCTGCTAAAATACACGTCCCTTGCCTAAAACATGAAATGGTTCGTGGCTCATCTTAGCAACTCAGTAATCATTTGTTTTCTGGAGTTCCTCTGGCATCATACATGCTGAAGTGTTGTCATGTGACCACTGGTATCGTCCGGTACAGGCTCACGGCAGCTTTTCTACCTAACATATTCCCACTTCCTATGGTGTTTCGATTTTGACAATAGTGCCTGTTAACAGCTGTCATTTTTCATGCGGTTACCTGTGTGGTGTGATCTGGGGTCTAGTTAGATGGGAAACATTTAGGGAATGGTCATGAGCATGACATTGTGGATGCAGTGACCAAAAATTCTCTGCATTTTCCCTCGGTGTGGGGGCCAGGGCAGACTTTTACAAGAGTGATACAGTGTTTAAATAATTGGTGTCAAAATCTGCCCATTTGAAAGCTGTGTCTTCTTAGAGGCAGCTCTACGTCTAAGGTATAGCTTCTATTGGGAGCTGTCCCTTCAGGAGAGGCACATTAGGTGCCGTTTCTGAAACATTTAGTAAAAAAATATGTTCAGTGCACATTTTTTCCATTTTAGGTTATCTTCTTTACTGTTCTCCCTTCTTCAATACGTGGTGGGATTTCATTTGTTTTCCCGATGCCCTTGTAGAAAGTAGGCCAAAGCACTAAAATATAATCATCCCAGTTTCGTAGAGGAGGACTTCAAGGCTCACTTAGAGGTTATGTCACTGGTCCAGGACACATGTACCATGCAATAGAACAGGGGTGCAAAATAAGACTTGGTTGGGATCTCGGTGTCCTGGTTTCCTTATCCCCCTGAGCACTGCTTTCCTCATAGGATTGATGCGAGGGATTGAAGACCGTGGTATGGGAAGCACCAGCATAGTGTCCTGTCCTGGGTCGTCTGGTACATATCATACCTGCAAGACACATCAAATAAAGTTCCCACCCCAGGGAACTGAAGTACTGTTTATTATCCCTTCGCACAACTCAGTAGATTTTTAGAGCACTGCCTTGCGAGGTGCCAGGCCTTCTGTTAGGTCCTGTGGGTGAAACGGAGGGGATTGAGCAGTGCTCTGCACCCTTCTGGCATCACCGACTGGGGGGGGGGGGACTTAGAACCACGGCGCTACCCCGGGAGAGCAGTGGGAGCAGGGTGGCAGGGAGGTGACTGATTTTACTGGGCAGCATTTTGCAAGAGCTTCAGAGAGGAGGTGACACTGGAGGTAAATCTTGAAGGCTGAGTGGACTTTCCTCAGACGGAGGATGTGGGGCAGAGCACTTGCGATGGAGTCAAGGAGCTATTGCAGCCAGACCTCGGTGAACTGACTCGGGCATGCTTCCGCCGGACTAGCGAGAGATCTCAGATCAATAGTCAACCCTGCTATGGTTTCTTTGTCACTCTGCCTTTTCTTTGGAACGAATGGAGCTTTTTTTTCTTTTGTCCTTATTTTTCTCCTCTCTGGGGTACAGTGGCAGGTTGTTTTATTTTCCCCTGATAAGTGACTGGTCCGAATAGTATTTCAGTTACCATTTATGGAACAAGGCCAGTATATGTCTTTCATTTATACAGTGCTGACTAAATTGTCCCTTCCTTTCCTCTTTCTGCGACAACCTTCAGCCTATTTGTAACATTTGAAAAACTTCCTTGCGGTGACATGTTTGCAGCCATTTGTTGTAGAGTCTGCTGCCTGTTGGGCTGCTGTCAGTGTTTGGAAGCAAAGCTATGTGGCTGATTGGAAGCTGGTCACCATGTCCTGGTGTAACCAGGCCCCTGGTGCATCGTGACACCCCATGTACATCACACCTGATCTTGGGAATGGATAGAGCTTTATCTTTAAGTTACTTCTTTAGGGTTACGTTAAGCCAGGGCTGTTTTATTTATTGCTTTGTGTTTTTCCTAAAATCAGAGATGATTTGGTTTCAAGGGGTAAACCACCAAAGTAGAATTTTAGCAGCTTGTTCCTGGGACAAGGGGCAGAGGGGACACTCTATTAAATACATACAGCGAATATCTTTTGAATCTCTGTACAACAGTTTTCTACTTCATGAGAAGTAGAAGGTGTGGTTGTTGCCCTCCAGGAACTTATAATAGAATCATGGAGAAGTACACATACACATTAGATAAAATAGCAAGATGCCATCAAGTGAATTAAAGCAGTATGGAATATACGCAGAAGCATGAGCAGAGAAAAGGTTGAAGCTATATATACTCAATTTAGGTCAGTCATGACTTCGACCCGCAGCAAATGAAATAATGGTAATAATAAAAATTGCTTACAATCACATGTCATAATCTAACCATGTATCTGTCTATGTTCTTAGGATCTAAAAAAAACCACACACACACACACACAACACGCACACACACTGACTTTAAAGAAAGAAAGATTTGCATTTTCTTGTTTTTCCGATGTTTTCGTGTTGAGGGGAAATTTCAGTCTCCCAGCTGGACAGATTGTCCAGAAGACAAGGCATGGTTGGCCAGGAAGGGTCGGCGTCTATGCTGGGCAGCGTAAAGGACATTTTGACCGAACACAGATTTTCTTTAACACAATGGTGAGGAAGGAAAAAGGGAGAAAAACCTGGCCTTTCACTCCTTCACCACGGAAAGTTTTGGAGTAAATGGAACACGGCAAAACAAAATGTAATTTGGAACTGATGTTGAAAGTCAACAAGTTGGAAATAGTTGCCGACTGTTCCATATCAATAAATAACTAGAGCAGATGGAAGAACCAGGTGACAAATATTACCAGAAAATTCTCCTAACACTGGCTAAGCAGTGGGAATTTTCCCCACCGTTCAGCCA
This sequence comes from Acinonyx jubatus, assembly GCF_027475565.1. Taxonomy (NCBI): domain Eukaryota; kingdom Metazoa; phylum Chordata; class Mammalia; order Carnivora; family Felidae; genus Acinonyx; species Acinonyx jubatus. The sequence goes on from NC_069393.1 coordinate 2,840,048, forward strand.
CAAACTGCTTGTGTCCTGTGGATTTTCAGACTACTTCCAAGGAGTCAGGAAAAGGATAGAATTTTACTTTATGCCTTTGGCAGTGGTTCTGACTGTACTGTGTGTTAGAATCACCTGGTGGGCTTGTTAGACACAGATTGTTGGGCCCTTAGTGCTTCGGATTCCATAAGTGTAGGGCCTGAGAATGTGTGTCTCTAAGAAATTCCCAGGAGATGTTGACGTTGCTGGTTTGGGGGCCACATTTGGAGAACCACTGTTTTGGGGAGACGTGGCCTATGACCTGCTTCTGGGTTTCTTGCATTGACCTCCTTGACTCTCCTCAGTAATGATATAACTTTGGAAAAATCGAACCCTATATGAGGATCTTGTCTATCACTTGATCTATGTCTTTCCTCTTGTTATTCGGCGTGGCTGTTAGTTTTACCTAATTAAAATGCTGCATCTGGTTTTGGACGGTCTGATTAATTTTGAGGATGGAATTACCCTGAACAGCAATATGTATTTGTTTAGAGCTTCGCTCCCTTCCCTATCAAAGCCTCAGGTTTGATTTCTTTACACATGTATTTTAATAATCATCATCATTAGTGCTGAAATTAGAGATAAAAAATCACAATCACCCCAGTGTATTTTTAGCATCTAAGCATGAACATTTGATTATTGTTTTCTGTTGAGTTGGTCATATGTTCCAGTAATTTCCAATACAGAAGTACTTTTTGTACCAAATAGGTTTGCCTACAGTGGCCAAATGTAGAGACTTCCCATTCTGTGTTATTTTATACTTCCTACTCCTCTCCTGCTTCTCCAAATAGACACAGTCTATATAAGACTAGATTTATTGGATCTTCATGATTTATACAAGGAATGTATAAGTGATTTTAGTTGTCTCCAGAATAAAGATCTCGTTCCCAGAGTAAAAGCTTCTGAAGCCATGTATTGAGAATAAAATGATTTTATTCATTACAGCATTAACTTAAGATGCATTCTTTCAAAAAGTCCAGCCTGTGTCTGGGATTTAACTTTCTCTTGCCCCTGCTGCCTTTCGTGTCTGTTTTCATCAGGGACTATGGCTTAATCTTCTTCCTTGCCCTGCGGCAGGAGATGGTTATTAGCAGCTAACACCGAAGCTCCGAAAAATGCTAGTTTGCGTTTATTTTGTCCACAGGCAGGCCGGCACACATTCCCCGATCAGGGAAAAATAATGCTGCTGGTCTACTGGAGACGAGTCTTATCTCAAGCACTGGTGAGATGCAGTCAGATAAGTGAGAGAGAGCTACAAATAATACATGTAATTGACCTACGTGCTTCCATATTAGAAGGCCTTGCATTTATGTCCTCTTGAAATAAGACGAGGGGGGTTCCTGGGAGGCAGTAGTTTGCTAAATAACTTGCCCAAGGTCACCCGGTAAAATGACCGGGTAAAGAATTATGACTTTGTGATCCATTCTTTTCCTCTGCAGCCACATCCTTCTGTTCCTTTCTGAAGAACAGAGTCCATGGCTTATATACAGACACTTGCAGAGAGGCACTTCCGAAAAAATGGAAGCTCGTGCATGCCAGATGAGTTTATTCAGTTCATTTGAAAAGAGTTCTTGGAAGGAAAAAAAAGATAAAAACCGAGAGGGAGGCAAACCATAAGAGACTCTTGAATACAGAGAACAAACAGGGTTGCTGGAGGGGAGGTGGGCGAGGGGTGGGCTAAATGAGTGACGGGCATTAAGGAGGGCACTTGTTGCTGTGAGCACCGAGTATTATATGTAAGCGATGAATCACTAAATTCTACTCCTGAAACCATTATTACACTATATGTTAACTAACTTGGATTTAAATTTTAAAAATTAAAAAAAAAAAAAAAGCTCTTGGATTTTATTGCTGGTCTCTTGGAGTAAGAGTTGGAGGGCATGGAGGTGGTGACTCCAGACAAGGAGATGGTGATTTTCTTCTTTTTTTTTGAAGTTTATGTATTTATTTTGAGAGAGACAGAGAGCGTGCAGGCAGGGGAGGGGCAGAGAGAGAGAGAGAGGGAGAATCTCAAGCAGGCTCTGCGCTGTCAGCCCAGAGCCCAACACCAGGCTCGAACCCAAACTGTGAGATCAGGACCTGAGCAGAAATCAAGGGTCGGATGCTCAACCAACCGAACCACCCAGGCACCCTGGGCACGGTAGTTTTCTATGCCTACAGTAATTCCTGACTATATCCAGAGCTATTCTCTCTTCATTTATCCAAGAATGTAAGTGGAAGGATTTTAAATATAGGTACATTTTCTTAGATGCAGGCAACACAGTGTTCTCCGGCTCATTAAGAAAGATTGCTTGGATGATGTTAATTTGCTGTAAAATTTCTATGAGGTCCAGAGAACCAAACATGGATGCTTTACACCCAGAAGTGAAATAGCCAGGAGAAATGTCCAACCTCACCATGCAACTGGGGCAGTGGAAGATGCAACTGCCCTCCACTGCTTGAACCTTGCAGAACTAGGCACTGGACAGAGGATATTATGCCCAAGCAGCTTCAGAAATGCTAGACGCCTCTGACCATGCTTCTGGAAGAGCCCCTGGCTGCTGCTTCAGGATACCCATCATGACTTCCTGGTCTCACGTGGGTGTGACAGCAGGGCAGGTCAACCACAGACAGAACCTTAATGACAAGGGGATGTGGGAGTTGTTGTCTTTCACTATAACTCTCTACTGTGGAGGAAAATGTGTTTGGCGGGACCAGAGTGGTTTTGAACGAACCAACTGGCAGAAAATGCCACAACTTGTTCTCAAATTTTATTACTTACCATGGTGTGTATGACGTCATGCTGTGGACCCATTCCCCTTGCAAATGACCGGCCTGGCTTTACACTGGCTATCAGATGAAAACTAATTTCCGAATTTACGTATAGTATATGAAGACGATTAGTACACAGAAAAGCCTAGGCATGTGCTATGATTCTTATTTAGAACTGAAAGTTGTGTATACCTAATTTGGAGAAACTCCCATTTCACTGAATTTGCATGCCTATAATTTCCTTTAAACTTGCTCAAAGATGGCAGCGTGATGCATGACAAGGGCAGGCATTGTAGCCAGTTGGATCCAGATTCATATCTCAGTGTTGCTAGCTACGTGATTTGGGGCAAGTTGCTAAGCCTTACCACTTTTCGCTGGCAAGAACACTGGTGCTGGTGTTAGAAGCCTTTAGCCCGTTGAGCTCTGTGTAACTTAAGTGGGATCAGGTTTGTCTGGCACATGGCAGACACTGGTGAATAGTAGTTTTTCCTTCTACTGACCATGGTGCGATGATGCCATCATCTGATCCTTTCATTCTGGTCTACCTGTGTATTTATTTTCCAATATGTATCATGTATTTAATCACACAGTTTATTGCTTTAATATTGTTCTCAGGTTATCCCACGTTTATGTTGTCTCCCGGTTAGTGACTGGAGAAGAGAGGGTGTGGCTTCTTGTTATTTTGCCCTATATCTTCTCTCTGAATTCTACTTCCTCCCTAAGTAACTGCAAGAAGTGTGATTGACTAGATCAGAGGCGCTGTGAATGGCTGCACAGGCTGTACACTGAACAAAAGCCCCACATCTCATGGAATACCAGTCACACTGAGTATTCATTACCCTCATCATGTATATTTTAATAATTAATCATATTACACTTACGTGTAGTAGGTCTTGTCCTGATAACGTCAAGATGATATGGAAACTTTTCAACAAAAAGAAGTGGCATGTCTTGAAGAAGGGCACCTCCTTCTGTTTTGCACAAATGGAAGATGTAGGCACCACATAGGCTGGCAGTGGCCCTGGATAAGTTAAAAAAAAATTTTTTTTAATGTTTATTTACTTGTGTGTGTGTGAGAGAGAGAGAGAGAGAGAGAGAGAGAGAGAGACAGTGTGAGTGGGGGAGGGGCAGAGAGAGAAAAGGAGACACAGAATCTGAAGCAGGCTCCAGGCTCTGAGACGTCAGCACAGAGCCCCACGCGAGGCTCGAACTCGTGAACGGTGAGATCATGACCTGAGCCAAAGTCAGACGTTTAACCAACTGAGCCACCCAGGTGTCCTGCCCTGGATAAGTTAATGATATCAACCAATGACAGAGCGTTTTGGAAGCCATTCACCTCTTCATGCAGTGATCATTTTTTTGGTGCCTCATATGTACCAGGCACTATTTGCAGCAGTTAGAGATACCATGGTGATAACATACAGTTACACTAGTTTCCTAGAGTTGCCTTAAATCAGCACAAACAGAAATGTGCTCTCTCACAGTTGTGGAGGCTGGAAATCTGAAATCAAGGTGTCAGGATGGCCGTGCTCTCTCTGAAGGCTCCAGGTAGAACCTCTCCCTGCCTTGTCCTGGTTCCTGGTGGTTGCAGACAATCCTTGGCATTCTTTCTTTGCCTTGTAGACACCACTTTAATCTCTGTCTCTGTTTCCACATGGCCTTCTTCCCTGTGTATCTGCGTGTCTTTGTGTATCCTTTCCTCTTCTTATCAGGATGCCAATCATTGGATTTAGGGCCCACCCTGGTCTAGTAAGTAACTTAACTAATTACATGTGCAAAGACCTAGTTTCCACGTGATGTCATCCTCACAGATCCCGGGGTTAGGACTTCAGCATATCTTTTTGAGGGATTCAGCCAGTTACAGTCATGGAACCTATATGATTATACCTGGAGATGGAGGACGGCAGACAAATAAAGGAACAATAATTATATAACATGTGAGTGATATTAAGTGCTAAGAAGAAAACCCAGCCTCAGGGCACAGGAGTGGTGTGTGTGTGTGTGTGTGTGTGTGTGTGTGTGTGTGTGTGTATTTCTATTTTAGATTGTTGGGTTAGGGAAGGCCTTACTTATCAGGTGACAGTTGAGCAGAGACCCGAATTAAAGGAGTAGGCCAGCAGTCTGGATTCTGGGGAGGGATTTTCCAGGCAGAGGAAACAGCCAGCATGCTGAGCATCTGAGAAGCTGCCGGGAGGCCTGTGTGGGAGAGACTCGGGGGGAGGGCAGTAGGAGGTGAGGACAGGGAGGAAAGTGGGGACAAATCATATAGGACGGTGAATAATAGGATGTTACGACCTTTCTGATTAAGATGAGAAGCCATCTCAGAGTTTTCAGCAGAAGAGGACATAATCTGATTCACATTTTAAAGGATAGCTCTGTTGCCATAGTGGATAGACTATAGTGTGTCAGGCTGGACACAGAGGGGCTCTACTCACACTTAGTGCAGTGGTGTAGACAAGAGCTACTGGGTGTGCAGGCTGTGTGGAGTGAGAACTCTGACCCTGCAGGAATCACATGCCCAGGCTAACTGATCCAGAAGCCCAGCCCTCTCTTCTCCTCAACCCTGAGTTCTTCCCTGGTCCTTTATCATCTATGCCATCTTTGAGGTAGGTATTGGATTGGAGGCTTTGCTCATCCTGTGGGTACAAATTTGGGGGCTCAAAAATCATTTTAGGAATTAATAGTCACAAGCTGCCGCAGGCCAGGCTTTCTTTCACATTACATTTTCCTCAAAAATTCATTGGAAGTCTTTCTCCTGTTTCTTTTCCCATCCCTTCCCTTCTTGAACAACTTAGACATTAGGTGAGTGAGGTAGGTAGGCATCCATGATGGGGGAGCTGCAGTGTCTCTTCTGTGGTGTCCCTCCTAACAAGCTCAGTTTCTTACTGTCGAGGATGAGGGTTACCGTTGAGGAAAGGGAGAAAACTGGAAGGGACCCTGTGGTATCAGAGTAAAACCAGAGCTACTACCGTGAACTCAAAGTTTTCAATATGTATAAATAGAGAAATACCAATGTACAAGTGTGTGTGTACATATGCATTCGTACGTGTATCTTCCAGCTCTGCCACTGAGAGACCCTGGGAACAGTGACACCCCAGCAGCAGTAAACACACCCAGAGTCCAGTTCTTGGCTTCTAAATACTACTTTATACTGAGAGGAACCAGGGCTGTTGGGAGCCACTGATGAATGCAAGCAGAAACAGTACAAGATGGGGCTAGAACAAGCTGGGCCTGGAAAACAAGGATGTGTTCACAGAATTGTGGGACAAAAGGACCCAGAATTCACCTTGAATGCTCTCCACCCCCATGCCGTCTGGCCAAACTGGACTTAATTTGAGCATCAAAATAAATGAAGATGATACTAGGGGATTATAACCCAAGAATAAAATGGAAAATAACGAGTCCACGTATATACAAATAAATACCCTGAAGAGATTCTTGAGGAATGGGATATTCCCTCTGAATACTTATTAAATACGAAGATGAGGGGTGCCTGGGTGGCTCAATCGGTTAAGTGTCTGACTTTGGCTCAGGTCATGATCTCACGGTTCATGGGTTCGAGCCCCGTATTGGGCTCAGAGCCTGGAGCGGCTTCGGATTCTGTGTCCCACTCCCCCGCCCCTCCCCTGCTTGTGCTCTGTCTCTCTCTCTCTTTCAAAAATAAATAAACATTAAATAAATACAAAGATGAAAAGAGTAGCTCTACAGTGGAAAAGTCTGGCAGGCCCCATCTTGATCAAGTGATCACAGTTAATATGAACAGTAATTCCCACCAAAAATGCAAACCTGACTCTACTCATGAGCAAACACCAGACAAACTCAAACAGAGTGACATTCTGCAGAATAACCGGCCTAGTCCTCAGAAGTGCCAAGGTCATGAAAAGTCAAGGGGAGACTGAAGAACCATTTCATACAGAAGGAGGCTGAAGAAACATCAGAACTCTGTGCAGTGTGTGGTTTTTGAGGTTTTGAGGGGGGTGGGGAAAGCTTTTGTCACAAGAAAACATTACTGGGACACTTAGAAAAATTTTGTTGGAGCCTGAGGATGGATGATCCTCATCTATCAGTATTAATTTCCTAGTTTTGGTAGTTGTCTTGTGGTTATGTAGGTTATGTCCTTGTTTGGAGGAAAATACCGCTAAAGTAGCCAGGAATCTAGGGGCATCTGGTTAACAAATCTCAGATGGTTCAGTAAAAAAAAAAAAAAAATCGTACTATATTTGCAACTTCCCTGAAACTTGTGTTTGTTTAAAATAAATTGCGTGAGGGCATGAATTTTGGACCATGCATCAATAAAGGAGATGCCGGTATAGGATGCCCGAATTATTTGGTCTGTTCTTGAGGTTAGCATCCTCACCACTACTAACTTCTCTCCTGTGTGTGTGAGTGTGGAAATCTCCAGGGTCCCCAAGGGTCCCGGTGCTTCCTCTACATGGGATACGGCGTGAGCTCTGGATGGATGCAGGCTCTTCCTGGCGACAGTGCGGCGGTATGTGAAAACGAGGGCTAAGACAAAGCAAAACAAAATAAGCATTGACTCTGGGCTGCAGGTAGCCATAGCGGAGCGGCTCTGACAGCGGTGTGCTTCCCCAAGCTTTCTGACGGATGAAGCGGATTCTCTAAAGCTCGCCAGGTTAGACATCGCCCTGATATGACTTGGCAGATATTGTGGTCGTGTCTATTAACTCTATTTGGCTCCCTGAAGGCAAAACATGAGCCGCATATGTATTAAGGAAGAAAACAGGAAACACAAATAGAAAAAAAAAAAAGTGGTGGGCTTCTGTTTTATTTCCTTCCAGAGTCCTGTGAGTGAACAACTGTATTTAAACATTTTGTCTGGATGTGGTTTTGTAAGCCTGAAGAATCTTGTCTCTTACATCTGTGCTTTGTCACCCCCCCCCACCCCCCACTCCCAAGGCGGTACCTATAATCCCATTTTTTCCCAACAAGCTTGCCCCTCATGGCTGGTGGGGCACCAGTTTTATCCCTGGCCAAGGCTGTCATTCTATGGCTAATGTTTAGTAATGCTTTGCTTTGGGATAGAGAAGAAATCAGCCTTTTCAGCCAGGAAAGACTTCGAATTATGGGACTCCTGATCATCTTGTCTTGGCAGAGGACTTTTTATAGAAGAGCCACCTTTCCTTCCTTTCTCCTCTGCTTGCAGCAGGGTGGGGCTGGGACTAGTGTGAGGCCTGGAGGCCCCTAGCACGTAGAATTTAAGGGGGCATCACTCTCAGGGTTGTGCAGGTGCAGGGTCAGCGCCTGAGGGTCGTCACCTTCTTAAATGAGTTGTAGGCAGCTGCAGTCATGTGAGTGTTTCTCCCTTCTGTGTGTCACGAAGGACCCAGCAGATGCCAGTGCTCTGAATTTTTCCTCTATGTTCCCCAGCATCACTTCTTTTGGCAAGTAGCATTTCCAAGGGACGGTAGATGATGGTTTCACCATGTTGCTGCCACTCCTCAAGACACGAGCTTTCCAGCCATGTACCAGGGCGCCATCTTTTCTTCTCCACCAATTTCCCATTTGGGTACCATTTTACTCCCGGGTAATAAATTCTGTATCAGAAAGTTCAAAGAGCCGTAGGCGACAACAGCCTCCGCGTGGTGGCTTAAATCAATTGGAGGACTTGGTTTTCTCTTGCAACAAGAAGCCTGGAGACAGGTAGCCCAGAGTCAGCAGGGAGATGTCCCGAGAGCCTGGATCCTTCTGTGTTTCCACTCAGGCCTCCTTAGCATTGCTTGTCTCCCAGTATTCACAATATGGCTGCCCCTCTTCTGGCATCACATTTATGTTCTAGGCAGAGACAAGACCATGGGCAAGAGGTGCATAACTGATAAGTCCACTTCTCTAGTAAATAGCTTTCTCACAAGCCCAACCAGTGGCTCATGCTTATGTCCCATTGGCCACTACTGTGTCCTTCAGCTGCCCAGTCTGCAAGACAACCTGAAATCCAGCTGTTGTTGCGTTGTGGATTTTTGTTTGTTTGTTTTGAGTTTATTTACTTTTAGCTAAGGATGTTGCCATCCCCAATAAGAGGTTGGTTATGTTGCGAGAATAGCTCTTGGGTAGGAAACTGGTGGTCTTGTCATGGCTCTGGAAACAGCAGGTGACAAGGAAAATGGCTGCCAGGTGGCCTTTGGTTGCTGCCAGCTTGCATCCCCCCCTTGTCATCCCCACCACAGAAAGGAACCTCTTTTCTTTCAATTCCTAAACGTCAGTCTCGGGAAGACTCTGGTTGTCTTGGGTGGCACGTCCATCCCTGTGATGACAGGGGACAGGAGCCATTCTTGTCATCTCCACCTTACCACCCGGGGCAGGGGTGGCTTCCTGAGGATGGGACAACAGATAAAAGCAGGTTGCTGCTACAGGCACGCTACATTTCTATCCCAGATATTAAAAGAAGTGATCAGTATATGTGGGCAAAGACAAAAAGAGAGGCCTGTCCAAGGGGAGAGAAAACAACATTCATGGTGGGTGTGTGAGAATTGTGTATGCGGTTCTGGTGGTGGTCGGGAACCTAGCTTGGTTGCAAAAGAAGGGAAATGAAGAATGAAGTAGGTAGGGCACCAAGGGTCGGTAGTTAAAAAAAACCATTTATGTTCTGTCTAGTAAGATTCTGTAGAATCTTCTCTCTGAAGAAGGAATGTTGTTACCTTGACAAAATACCCACCTCAAGCTGTCTCTTCTATCCTGTATGTTTTTGACCTTATGTTAGTTAGCATTAGGCTCAGCTATGACAGAAAATCCCAAATAATTCTTAATTATAGCTGCTTACAATAGACATGATTTGTTGTTGTTCTCACATTAATGTGCAGGTAGGCAGTCCAGGGCTGTCACGGTGCCTTCACGGTCTCAGGGACCCAAGCTGCTGCCATGTTGCTTCTTCACAGGTGACTTCAACCTCATGGCCTATAGAAATGTGGTGGTTGAGGAAGAAGGTTGGATGCGGAGACACAGCATACCATGCCTAGGCATTCTGTCCCTTGGGGAGGGTTCCCAGAAGCTGCCCAATGACACTTCCAGTTATGGCCCTTAGCGTAGGTCTTAGTCCCATGGCCACATCTGGCTGCAAAGGAGGCCCAGCCCCAGGCCCTATTCTGTGGATGGAGAGGAGAATGGAAGCTGGGGGGCACTTAGCAGTCTCTGTCCGGGCACAGCCCTCTATCTGAAGGTCACTTCAGGGATTGCCAAGCCACGAACCTGTGCTTGCCCCTCTCAGCAGCCCATGGGCACTTCCTTCACAGGGTGGACTATGCCTCTGAAGGCGGCCTGAGGGAGCTTTAACAGCAGCTTTTGTGAGGCTATAAAGAATAGCCCTTGTCCCCAGCACAATTTTGAATCTCTGCAGTGATAGGAAGTTACACTAATTTTTAGCTGAGGTAGAAAAGAGAAGTAGACAGTTTTCGAATGGAAGTTACCTAACTGGATTCTCCAAGGGGGCATTGTAGCACCAACAGGTTGCAATTTCTTAGAAGGATGCTGAGTTGGGGTGCCTGGGTGGCTCAGTCAGTTAAGCTTGATCTCGGCTCAGGTCATGATCTGATGGTTCATGGGTTTAAGCCCCGTGATGATCTCTGTGCTGACAGCTCAGAGCCTGCTTAGGATTCTCTCTCTCTCTCTCTCTCTCTCTCTCTGCCCTCTGCTTCCCATTCTGTCTCCCTCACTCTCTCTCTCTCTTTCTTTCAAAAATAAGTAAATATTAAAAAAAGAAGGATGCTGAGTTCTTAGACCTCAAATCTCTGCCATTTCTCCTGTATAGTATTTACACAGCTCAGCATGCCTCCTGTGACTTACAGAAGGTCATTGCGTCTAAACTGAGACCTCTCATATGATGCTACAGTTTTCTTTCCTTCGGATATCCACAATCTTTACCCATGTTTAGAAAAGTTCCCAGAGCTTTGTTTCATCCATGGGTCTTGTTAATGATGTAAATACCGTGGCCATTGAATTTATTCTCCTTGAGAAGATGAATTCACTTTGGCTGTAAAAAATTACAGCGTTCGTGTTCCACACACAGACAGCAATTTGACCTCTTCTTGATGACTTAGGATGAATATTATGTATACTAATTATACTAATTAAATAATATTCTTCAATTGTATACATAATCACACTTTAATTCTGAGGCTGTGTTCCTACTGAACACAAAGATCAGGAAGGTCAAGGTGATTATCTTCATTTTATGATTCAAAGAGGCTAAAGTATTTGTGCTCATACTTGTAGCAAAATTAGAATTAGAACTGGAACATGTGACCCCAAGTTCATGACTGTGCGCACAGGGATAGCCTCAGGGTCTGTGGAGTGGTGCATGGCCGCAGGCCCCTTCGTCAAGTGGCCGCGGGGACTGCTGTGTTTTGAGTCCTGTGTTCTCCCTCTCATTTTCCTTTTTCTCCCCTCTCTCCCCCATACAGGCTACGAGCTATATTTGTGCTAGCAACGTTCCTATTTCAGCTCTTTCCCATTTTAATCTGTTTGTTTTCATCTGTTAGGACCTTAGCAATGAGGAGCAAGATGGTTTACGTCTTTATGCAAGGCAAGAGAGGAGGGACTGGGCTGAGTGGGGGCCTGCCAACCTCCCTTGTTGGTTCCTAAGTGACTGTTCAGATTCGGTTCCTGGTTCTGGGTTGCGTTCCAGGTCCTGGGAGCTTGCTGATGGCTGCATTCCAATCAAGTGAGATCACAGCCGTCACCTGCCTCTGTGCCCGCCTGTCTGTGTTATACGTGTATTCGTAAGTGACTGGTCCAGAGCTAGTATTATCTTGGAATACAACATTTGCAAAATCCAAGGACAGTTTTCCAGTTTGTATGTCACCTACAATTATCCTGTGGGACCCTCCGTTCGGAGACATCTGTCTCTTTTGCTCTCAGGGTTCCTTGGTATATATTCTTAAATGTACTTCAAATGCTTACAAGGTCTGTGAGACCCTAGGTCAGCAGGAAGGAAGAGACTTTTGGGGAGGGAAGGAAAGAGGAACGGCAAGGAGGAGACAAATGCCTAGTTCCTTACCCAGGAGGCAGCCTGCACCAACTCCCTACTCCGGAAACCTCAGTAGCAGCTGTCCCATTGTGACCTAATTTTGGTTATAGCTTTCCTTTATTATTTATATGTTTTCTACATTCCATTCCCTGGGCAGAGTTGTTTTTGTTTTTTGTTTTTTTTTTCTTGGTCTAACTTTCCATAAAGCCCCTCAATTTTAAAGAATTTGTCATCTTCCACTCTAGTGCCTACTTTGTTTGACATTTATTTTCCTTTAGATTTTACCCTTTGTGTTGCACTAAGTCTTTGTTGATGGATGAATCTTGATGGTTTTTAAGAAGCAGGAAATACTTTTTTTCCCCCTCCTCACTGATTGATTTTCTTGATGGAACATGAGTGTAATTTATATAATTTATACACATCTCAGTGGTACTAATCTTGTTTTGTTGTTGTTCTCAAGACGGCTTTGACAATGAGCTGCTACTTTCTCTTTGATTCTTAATTCACCATTAATAAAACACCATGCATTCGTGTTATCCTCGATAATAGTGAAAAATGTGCTTAAGACTTCGCCATAGTTGTTTTCAAGTTCTTGGTAGATTTCCTTTTCTTCTTACTCTTAAAAGGTTTAGCAAGTAAATTTAAGGTCAAATGGGGAGAGCTAAGCTTCTCCCTGGCACCAAAGCTTTCTGGTTGGGTGTTTTTGTCGCAATGGGCTAAGAGTATGCCTTCTGGCTAGTGCATGGAACTTTGCTATGGGGGTTTGCTCTAAGTTCATCCTTGGCTAATTTTATTCCTAATAAAATCTCCTAATTTTATTTTGTGGCTAAAGTCCTCACCAAACATATAGATGCTGAGACTGGACAGAAAGACCTTTTCTGGTAAACTCTTTCTTCTTTAAAAATTTTTTAAATGTTTATTTTTGAGAGAGAGAATGAGAGAGAGACAGAGTGTGGAGCAGGGGAGGGGCAGAGAGAGAGAGAGAGAGACAGAGAGAGAGACAGAATCTGAAGCAGGCTCCAGGCTGTGATCTGTCAGCACAAAGCCTGACGTGGGACTCAAACTCATGAACTGTGAGATCATGACCTGAACTGAAGTTGGACGCTTAACTGACTGAGCCACCCAGGCACCCCTACCTTTTCTGATAAACTCTTAATCTTCATCGGAATGAGTCAAGATGAATTCTGTAAGGGCGTCTATTTTGGAAAATGTATAATGGCAATTGTGGTTTCTCTCACAAACAGACGTTTGTGTATAAAAACAATGTGCACAGTGATTACAAATAATTTTTAGGTGTGCCTGACTACAGATAGGATTTGTGTGCTTTGATTTATTTCCCTGTGGGAATCTGTTGTTTGTGACTGCGGCTGAAGTTTACATTGCCAGGCACTGGGGCCAAAGCAGTGAGGGTTTCCCTGCTGGCTCCCTCAGAGGCAGAGGCTCTCCCCCTGGGCACTTTTGACCTTCCGGACCAGATCATTCTTGGTGTTTGAGGCTGTCTAGTGCACTGCAGGATGTCGGGCAGTGTCGCTGGCCTCTACCTAGTAAATGCCAGCAGCATCCCCTTCTCAGTCATGATGGATCAAAGATGTTTCCAGACCTCACCAAATGTCCCCTGGGGACGGGGCTGCCAGAGTCAGCAAACAAAATCAGGGGATACCCAGTTAAATTTGAATTTCAAGTCAGCTGCAATTTTTTTTATTGTGGTTAAATACACATAACATAAAATTTGCTATTTATCCATTTTCAGGGGTACAGCTTGGTGGCATTGAGTACATTCACTTGTTGGGCAACCGTCACCTCCATCTGTCTCTGGACATTTTCATCTCCTTAGACTGAAAGTCTGTCCCCATGGAACAGCAAATTCCCATTCCTTCCCATCCCTCCCTCTGCAGCCCTTGGCAACCACCGGCCCACTTTCTGTCTCCACAGATTTGACTATCCTAGGTACCTCATGTAAGTGAAATTGTACAGTATTTGTCCTTTTGTGACGGGCTTATTTCACTTAGCGTCATGTCCTCAAGGTTCATCCAGGCTGTAGCCTGTGTCAGAACTTACTTTTTTTTTTTTTAACGCTGAATAATATTCCATTGTGTGGATAGACCATCGTTCGTTTATCCATTTATCCACTGATGGCCATTTGGGTTGTTTGTACCTTTTGCCTATTGTGTATAATGCTGCTATGAACATGGTTGATGCTGCTGATTTTTAAAGGATAAGTATATCCCATGTAGTTTTGGGATATACTTATATTAAAAATTATTCATTGTTCATCTGATGTTCAAATGAACTGGGCATCCTGTATTTTATCGGGTAATCTTACCTGGTTAAGAACCATGACCCTAGGCACTACCTTCCTTCCTCAGGCCCTGGCTTGGGGCTGCATGGACAGCAGTTGAATTTAGGATTGCCATATACAACTTACATGTTAAATCCTGGGTATTCCCAGACTTTGAACACCGTGCAGCACATGCAGAGCAAGGTGGGCACGGTAGCATTTGCTTTCTTCAACTTTGTGAGTCAACAACTGGGGAAAGGTGATGCAGCTGCTGACCTTTCACTTTGATTTGCTTCTCACCCACTTTATCTGGTAAATTAATGTTTATTAAGGTGTTTATCGAGAGAATAATATTGCGATTGAATTCTTCAAAGAGTCAAGCTAAAGAAACAAGTTGGGGTCCTCACTGTCCACTGGTCTCCATTACAAATGATCCCTTTCTTCCCGTTTTGCATTGCCTACCACCCAGAGAAAGCCGCTTAATAGATTACTCTTACCTGATTGAGGACGGTTGAGTGTGGCCACCTAGAACTTTGCCTCTGAAGCACGGGGACTTGGGTGGACCCTGGCTGCGCCACCCACTTTGGGCAAGGGGCTTACTCAGCTTCAGTTTCCTATCTGTAATAAACAGATGACACAAATGCCTTCTCCAGTGGGGTCACCCTAAGAGATGACAGAAATAATACAGATAATGCTCCCTCTGTGGGAATATCTGGCCGGTGGCAGGTGCTCAGCTAAGCTTAACTGTGGAGCTGGGGTGAGGTTTCGATGACACAAAGATAGCGATAATTACTAGCATTTATTAAGTGCTTGCTGTGTTCTGTGCACAAGCCTAAAGGTCTTAGGTGCATTGTTGCACTGAATCCTTACACTGAGCCCCGGAGGCTTGTGTCATCATCATGATTCCTTTTCCCGGGTGAAGAATGTGAAACACAGAGAAGTTTAGCTTCCCTGAGGGTGAGTCTACTGAGTGGCAGAACTGGAATTTGTGTCAAAGCATCCTGATTCCAGAGTGAATAGCCATCCTGACACTCAGCCACACGTCAGCCTGGGGGATGATGCTTCTGGAAGGATGTAGAAGTGACACATGCGGGGGAAACTGAGGCAGGAGGTGATGTGAGGTCAGCCAGGACAACCCTGGAGGTAACCTTCCTTCAGAATTTCTGGAGAGGTGCTTTAGAGCCCCTTGAGCCCAGCCCTCAGGAAGGATGCTTTTTTCTAGAACGCCTTCTGTGCTTCCAACCTACTCAGAAAAATCCAACTTACAAAACATCATCTGAGCAGCACCAAGGACTCCAGCCACCAACCCCCAACTTGAGGAAACGCAATATTTATTTTTCACAAAAGCCAAAATGGTTTTAATCTACCTACACTGGCTCAGAGGAGAAGTCAGCTGATGCCCACGTGGCTCTCCTGCACCACGGTTTCCTGGGGCCCTCCCCCCACATCTGCTCTCCTGGGGGCTCCCTCCTCCATCTCA
The DNA here is from genome assembly GCF_027475565.1 of Acinonyx jubatus. Classification (NCBI taxonomy): domain Eukaryota; kingdom Metazoa; phylum Chordata; class Mammalia; order Carnivora; family Felidae; genus Acinonyx; species Acinonyx jubatus. Next base: position 2,855,552 of record NC_069393.1, read on the forward strand.
CCCCTGCCACCAGGTGTTCGGAGGTGTCGGCAGTTAAACTTTTGATTGAAAATTTTGCCTCATCTTTCTTTCCTTCGGCGATGTTTTGCTTTGGGGCCTCGAAAGGAGCCTTTGGTCCCTGGGCTGCTGTAGACAGACATCACCTCACCTGGTATGTTTTTCTCCACTGAAAAAAACTTTGCACCAATTCCTGCACCCTTTCAGACTCACCCCGTGGAGTGCACGTTCAGGCTGTTTCTTGGGGCTTCTTCCCGAGACAGGATCTCTCAGGGGGGTATGGATTCGGTCATCATGAGTTTCCAGTGTTGCATCATTGCTGAAAGGATGTCAGCCGTCAGCTCTGGCTTACAAGATCTTCCTGTTACGACTTTATGTAGGGTGTCAGATGGTGAAAACCAGAGCAGCCCGGGAATGAGAAACGAGAATTCTGCTTCTGTGCGGCTTTGTCTTTCACCAAGTGCCCTGTTCCCACAAGAGGAGGCCCGATGGGAGCTTAGGGGATATGTGTCTGGCTTCCAAAGTCACAGATCGGAGCGTTCTTTTGTATTCACTTGACAAGTCCTGCATGTGCCCCTTTACCTGTTCTTTCCCGTATTATGAGCCTAAGGGTGGCTTATTTCAACATCTTTGTATTTTCTCTGGAAGCTCAATGGGAATTTAATCACAGAATTTAGGGAGCTTGTCATATAAATACATGTAAAGCGAAAAAGATGAACTTTTCCCCCGGGTGAGTAAGGGCAGCAATCAATCAAAGGAAAGCACCAGGAGAAGGAACGGAGGGAACGCCTCCCTCCCTCCTGGGACCACCTGTCCCGGGGAGGACAGCCCACACATGGTGTGGCAGAGCAGACACAGCTGAACATACAAGCGAGGCTGCGTGCTTGTTCACATGTTGGAGCTGGAAGGGTAAGGAGCATTCTTGTCGAAGAAGGTGCGTGTGAGCACCAGAGTTTTGGGACAAAAATATTTCTCCTGGAACATCTATCGAAACATTTGTGTGATGTGCAGCCGAGTGTGTGTGGGGTGGGTGTGAATATATCTGCGTAGGTAAAATGAGGATAATGTGAACAATCCGGGGGAAGAAGGGAAGGGGTGATATTGGGAATCCTAATTTTCGTTAGAGAGACGCGCGTGAAGGTGCTCACAGCCAGGCAGAAGGAAAAAAGGCAACGTTTCTGTCAATACAACATTTGCAACAGGGTTTTTTTTTTTTTTTAATGATTCTTTTGCTCCGATTGTTGGGCTGGCACCAGTCAGTTCAACATTTGTCTTACGGATAAGGCGAGGTTGGGATGGCATTATATATGGCCAGGTCATTGGACTTGGAGGTTCATCTTTACGGTGAGCTCATCTGGAAGCTCTGCCTCTTCCTCTGTAGTCCTTCTGCAGAGTCAGAATGGTGTGCAGTTAAGAATGTGTGGGGCCTAGATCCCAGCTCGCTATTTGCAGGACCTTCACTAGTTCACATACTGCTCTGGCCTCAGTTTCTTGTCTAACAGACGGTAATGATAGAATTACCCACTCTGCGGTGAGGCTACCCACCTAGCACGATCTTCCGAGCGCTAGAACGGTCTGAAGCTGTCATGGCTTCCATCAGGGAGTTGAGAGCTCCCTTGCTCGGGAGCTGGTCAAGCTGCTACTGAATGGTCGGTGTTGGGGATGTTGCAGAGAAAGTTCGCAGGTGGAGGGACAAGACGACCTCAGAGGTGTCCTCCATCAGTGAGATAACACATGAAGAGTGCCTCCTCTTATACCTGTAATGGGGTACATCGTTCCCCCCCCCAGCTCCCGCCCAAAGATATGTCCAAGTGTTAACCCCTGGTACCTGTGAATGTGAACCTATTTGGAAATAGGGGCTTTGAAGAGATAATGAATTTAAGTATCTCAAGATGAGAGCATCCTGGATTCGGGGCAGACCCTGAGTCCAGTGACTGGTGTTCTTTTACGAGAAAGGAGAGGGAGACTTGAGGCACTGAGACCTCCAGAGGGGAAGGCAGAGATGGGAGAGATGCGTCTGCAGGCCCAGGAACACCAATGGTTGCTGGCGACCACCAGCAGCCAGGTGAGAGGCGTGGAACAGATTCTCCCTCAGAGCCTCCAATGGGAACCAACCCTACCACACCATGATTTTGAACTTCCGGCTGCCGGAACTGTGGGACGATACATTCCTGTTGCTTTGAGTGACCACTGTGGTATGATGTTATAGCAGCCTCAGGAAGCTGATGCAATACCTGACCCCTAAGAAGCGCTCCGTGATGACAAGCTCTTCCAGGTACCACTGCTGTGACTAACAGCAGTAGGTCTGTGTGTTCCTGCAGAGATCAGTTATTCCACTTCCAAGAACATTCCCAATCCTGGATTGTTGTTGTCGGTTAACTTCCTGGAAGTAAAAGCTCTTCTACCAACCCTGCTTGTCGATAGACTTAAGAGGACAGGACGCACTTATTTAGGGGTAGCAAATTAAAACCTTTAGGATTAGTGGCATGTCTCGACCGTCCAGACCTATGTGAGAAGTAGGTTTATGTAAAAAGCACTAGTGTGTTATCTACGTGAAGTGTGGAACATAAAATTCAGGAGAGTTCCGTTCAGAATGCCAGGCCAGGTATCACAACGTCTGTTATGGCAGGGGCAAGGGCTCTTACCGGAAATCTGTCCTCGCTACACATTTCTTCTGTGCTCATGGCTCAGGACAGCTGGATCTGGAGGTTTAGCTGTTGCAATCACAATTTTTATAAACTTGGTGATGAGTCTCAGGCTCACCTATCTGTACCTGACCCAGTTTCAGTGGCTACCTTTGAGTCTGCATGTTGAGAGATCAGGCCGAACAGAGAACTGAGGGAGTAACAGCACTTTTACGCACAGTAGGAGAAAAGCCAAGGGGAACAAAAGAGAAAGGAAGCTCTTTGGATGTAAAGGCAGGGGCAGAGATTTATCCTTCACTAAATCTAAGGACTGAAAGCCTGATGGAGGGAGGGTTCAAATGTGAATTCAATTCTCATGCTCCTTTCGTGACCTCCTTTAAGGAAGGCCAGCTTTGAGGAATGAGACTTTCCCAAGGGGATGATACATTGTCTTCATCACTTTATGTACTTTTCTCAGAAGTCCATTGGTTTCCTGGAATTTTTACTTAGAATTCCAGATAGTCCAACAATAAGTTTTCAAGGGCCATGGTTTTTACCAATAAAATGAATGGCAGATGTTTTCGTTGCAGTGTGTTCCTGTAACCTGATTGATTACAAAGCCTTTGGGGGATGGTGATAGCGTACTGATTGTCTTTCCAACTCGATGTTCTCCCGTTACGAAGGAGAATCTCCTTTGCTTTGAGACAGATAGGATGGAGAAGGTCAGCATTCTTATTCCCTGCCTAAATTTCCCCCCGCTGTAGCTGGGGCCGCATGATCTCCATGGGTAGCCCTTTATTGGCCTATAAGTCCAAGACCAATACTTGATCCAAAGCATAAGGCGTATGTGTACACTTGTAGGTTAGGAACATGAAAGGTCATGCTAATCAGGTCATTTTCTGCTATTGACATATGTCTGCATAATCTGGTGCTTCAGTTTCCTAAGACCTGCTTGGTAGTTGAGGTAGTTGGGAGCCTGTCATGTGCTGGCTAACACATCCTGTCTTGGTAACATGTCCGGTGTCCCAAGAATTCGGAAAGTTGGATCGTTCTTGCTGTACCGCTCTCCCCTGTCTTACTGCTCTGGCTGTTTGTGGGAACCAGGCTTCCTGGAAACTCCCCACCCACTTGCATGCATTGCCAACGTTCCCTGCCCCCAGCTTGCCCTTCCTGGTGCCCCACTCATGGGGAACCATTCTGTGCCAAGAACTGTGCCAAATGTTTAGGACACAATGGAGGTAAGTGATGGAGAGGACATATAAAATAAGTGGATAGCTCTCATAAAATGTGATGACAACTCTGTAGGTGGATTTTTGTGGGAACAGAGAAAATGGGCAAGTGGTCCAGGAGCTGGTTTCCAAATGCTGGACTCCTTTGGTAATGGGCTCTGTCGAGTAGACTCAAGTTCCTTCAATGCCTGCAGCTGGGGGGATCCCCCATTGTGGTCTCGCTGAAACCCGAAAGTGTGGTTCCAGATTCCTTCCCCTTCCAGGCTGCCCCATCCTTTACAACCCCATGCTGGGACCCGCATGGCCGATTCAGACCTGGGTGGTGCTCTCGTGGGTCTGTATCTAAGCCACCCTGCCCGGGAGCATGGGCTCTGTCTTATGGAACTTGTTTTTACGAGAGGAAATTTATTCTACTACCTGTCTAACATTGCATTCTCCTGGTTATTCAGTTTAGTCAGGGAAGGTGCCTACTAAGTGAAGATGCCCACTCTTAGGATATTAAAACTGGAGAAGCAGGCACAAGCCAAGGTAGGGATGATGTGGGTACACAAAGCTTCTCAGAATATAGGTGAAGTCAGTATCAGGGGACGCATAAAGCACGGTGGCATTCAGGGATGACTCTGTTTCCTCTGCATGGAAGGCTGTGCCCTCCTGTTTCGACACGCTAGTCTTTCACAGAGCCAGCCTCGAGTAACCTTATTGTTCTCTTCATCCTTCCTCTCTTGCTCGCCTCCCCCACTCCTGACAAAGTATGGAAATCCTGTCCCCAAGTAGTCTTGATCACAATACACGATCTCACAGCCAACAGAATGTATTTTTAACCCCGAGACTTCGAAAATGGCTTAAATCATTCATGCTGTCGTCTGTTAGTCTGCCGCCATGTTGTTATTTTTCCCAGGCTTAATGAACCCCCGCGGCACCGCGCTATCGGGGGCACACCACCGGCTTCAAGCAAAGGCAAGCCGGCTCTCCAAATGTGCAGGTCGTCAGCCTTCCTCAGAGTGCGCCGCAGGGAGGCTGCTTGGGACAAGCCAACAGACCCTTCTGGAGCCCATCTGGTTCATGAAGCCCAGTGTGGCTCCAGGAGTTCAGGGGGCAGAAAAGGGACTTGCAGTGGCTCAAAACCCAGATGGGAAGAAAGAAAACAATGAAGGGTAAGGCTAGTTTTCTCTGGAGACAGCCAAGAGAAAGTTGTTCTAAATGAACGCCACCTTTTTTTTTTTTTCTTCAAGAACTACTTCTGATTTCCCCCTGGTCTTGTAATTTAAGGGGCATTTGAGGAGTGGGTGGGACGCAGCGGCTACTCACACCTGACTGCTAATATGGTGCCAGAGTCTGGGCGACAAAGGGGCCTGTGGGCCAGCTGTGGGCTCTGGTCATCGAGCCGGGGGGAGAGGTTGCCTGGAAGCCTCTGGGACTCGTTACAAGCCAGGGAATTTGAGATCAACCAGGCTCTCACTGTCAACATCACTGGAAAAGAAAAAAAAAAAAAAAAAGGTGTTTTTTGTTTTTTTTTTTTTAAATAGGGAATTTTAGAAAACACATTGCCAAATTTCCCCAACATTATTTTTCCTTGGTTTTTGAATTGGGAGGACCTCCGAGATCATGTAATTTAAATTCTGATTTATAGATAAGAGATGTGAGGTCAGAGAAGTTCAGTGGCAGCTTAAGGTTCAAGTTTACGGGAAGTGCACGGCCAACCGTTTACTTCTGGCTGCTCCCGCAGTGCTTTCTCTCTAACATTGAGTGCTGGGTGTGCCAGGCCTGGTTCTAAGTGATTTACACACGTTAAACACATTTGATCTTTGCTGTAATGGTGTGAGGTTGCTGTCGTTACTTTGATCCACAATGAACCCGAGGCAAGGTGAGGTTCAGTCTGCTGCCCAGAGCCAGGAAGTGACAGCCGGGGTCCTACCAGACAGTAAGCCTCCGGAGCGATGCTCTGAGCCACTGCCGCCTGTGACCTGCTCAGCCTTAAACAGGTTTTGGTGGCTAGTCTGAGATGCTAACCACTGTTGAGAACATTGTATCCCTAGCAGAAGGTGTGTTCGAAGGTACTGAAAGAGAAGACACCCATGAACACAGGCGGGCACCAAGGGGACATGAGGATTCACTTGTAGCTGTTTGGCGGAAGGAGAACAGAATGGTGTCATATGTACAAAATAAGTAGATAGCTGATGACTTGGGAACTAAATGGAGGAGATCGCAAGCCAGATACAAGTCTGGTTCCAGGGGTCCACTCACTGGTGAGCAGAAGTCTGGGTAGAGGTCCAGAAACCTGGCTGCCACTCAGATTTACTAGTAGATTTACTACATTGTTGCTTGAGCAGCCAGCCATCACACTTCTGCCTCTCACTTGATAGATCAAGGCTGGGCAAGTTGCTTCCCCGTTAGTTATCTGCCCTGGGTCCACTTCTGAATATCGGTTCCCCCTCTGAATATCAGAGACTTACTTTTGCTGAGTGCTGGGCTCATGTTTTGTCCTGGGAGGATCCCTAGGTTGAGGTAGTTCTCCATCGCCCAGAGTAGAGCCAGACATCTCCTGCATGCTTGGAGGTGGTCCTGATTTCCTGGTGGTCCCTCACACGAGAGAAGCCAGAACCAGCCTGGAATCCTCACCATGTTCAGAACGCTTGTTATGATTCTTGTAGTGTCGGGTTGGAGGAGTGAGTGAGTCCGAACAGCTCCTCCCTATTCTGATGCGTTTGTGTTGGTGTGAAGATGTATAGCAGATGCCTCAGGGACTTGCTTATGATGTAGCGACCAGGAGAAAGTTTGCTTACAAAACTTTAACTTGACTCAGCAGTTCCCAGGAAGGTTAGTAAATATCTGTTGATTCACTAAGTGAAAGAGTGAGTGACTGAGGGAACCAAATCTGCTAAGAAGTGTTTCCAGAGCAATAGGATGTCTGTGCTATACTGACACACGATTAATCTACCTGCTGTATGGCTGAGTTTCAGCATTGACTTGTATATCTATTACTGCTCCTGGCTGTGGAATCTAGTTTGTACCCTGTGGTTATTGCTCAGCACTGACACCTGGTGGCAGTGTCTTAAATTGCAAGCACAGTACCTATTAAATCAGTGGTAGTGCCATGGCCTGGCTTTCCATGAGAATGGTGCCCTCAGAGCGGTGCAGAATGGTAGCCTGACCTGGGAGTATAACCTTGCAAAATAACTACCGAATGACATTGAGCCTCTTGTCTTCTCTTAGGGCTGCACATTCAGACAGTGTAATGATAAGAGGAAAGATGCTTACAGAAAATACCATTATTTAAAAATACTTGGTGACTGACCTAGATGAAGACTAATGTTTGTCCCACATTGAATATTAGGACTAAGAGGATGATAGAAGTAATTTTATGGTAATATCGATAGCTCCTTCTGCATTGAGCACCTGTTGAACTATGCCCTACATAAGTTATTATTCCTAATTCTTACAGTAACCTAACATATAGGAATAGTTTTTCTCACTGCGCATATTAGGAAATGCATCTGAGGCTCAGTAGCATGCCTGTGTTCATATCTGGAGCTGGGCTTGAATCCCAGTTTATCCGACCTCAAAGACTATGCTTTTTCTCTGGCTTCAATGGCACCACCAAGTCCAGGGACACCATTCACATTATAGTTCATGTGCACAGTGCCTTTAGAATTGTGAAACAAGCAGCTCTCTCCTTTCTACTGTGCCTCACTGCCTCTCCAGGAGCCAGTCTCATGTCTGTTCAGTATTCTAAACTCAGTGGGTGACTGAGGCTATGAAATAATTCTAAAATGAATAATAATTTATCTCTACTGGATACTTTGAACATTTATCTGGTATTAATACACTACAATTCAAAGTTTCTGTTATTCTCACAACTTGTGAAAAATCCTAATATGCCTCTGATTCTCAACCTTGGAGAGCACTGATCAAGTTGTAAAGCTTCTTTATAAGTTAAGCTCAATTTATACTCATATTAGAAAAAGCCTTCTCAACAAAATGCTAGCAAGCCAAATTCAGCAGCATATTAAAAGATTCATTCACCACAGTCAAGTGGGATTTATCTCTGGGATGCAAAGATAGTTCAATATATGCAAATCAATTAATGTGTTCCATCATATTAATAGAATAAAAGAATCATATCATCTCAGTAGGCACAGACAAAGCAATCAACAAAATTTAACAACCCTTCACCATAAAAACTCTTAATAAATTAGGCACAGAAGAAACGTATTTCAACATAACAAAGGCCACAGATGACAAGCCCATAGCCAACATCATACTCAATGGGGAAAGACTGAAAGCTTTGGGGCACCCGGGTGGCTCAGTCGGTTGAGCATCCAACTTTGGCTCAGGTCATGACCTTGAAGTTTGTGCATTCAAGCTCTACATCAGGCTCACTGCTGTCAATGCAGAACCCACTTTGGGTCCTCTGTCTTCCTCCCTCTCTGCCCCTCCCCTGATTGTGCTCTCTCTCTCTCTCTCAAAAATAAATAAACATTAAAAAAAAAAGATTGAAAGCTCTTTTTCTGTAAGATCAAGAATAAGACAAGGGTGTCCATTCTCACCACTCCTGTTGAAAATAGTACTTGAAGTCCTAGCTAGAGCATTCAAGCAAGAAAAAAATTAAAAGCATCAAAATTGGGAAGGAAGAAGTAAAATTGTCTCTATTTGCAGATGACATGATTGTATATACAAAATATTTTAAAGGCTCAATGAAAAAACTGTTGGAACTAATCAGTGAATTCAGGCAAGTTGCAGAATACAAAATTAACATATAAAAAACAATAGCATTTCTATACGCTGGTAATGAATTTTCTGAAAAAGAAATAAACAATTGATCTCATTTACAATAGCTTCAAAACAATAAAATACTTAGGTAAGCAAGGGGTAAAAGATCTCTACTCTGAGAACTATGAAACATTGATGAAAGAAATCAGAGAAGACATAAATAAATGGAGAGATACCCTGTGTTCATGGATTGAAGAGTTAATGTTGTTAAAATGTCAATACTACTAAAAGCCACCTATAAATTCAATGCAATCCTATCACCATCCAATGGCATTTTTTTATATAAGTAGAAAAAAGATTCCTAAAATTTATGTGGAACCTCAAAAGACCCTGAATAGCCAAAGAAATCCTAAGAAAGACCAAAGCAGGAGACATCACAATACCTGATTTCAAGTTATACTGTAAAATTCCAGTAATTAAAACAGTATGGTACAGGCACAAAAACAGATAAATAGACAATGGAGCAGATTAGAGGGCCTGGAAATAAAACCAAGCTTATATTTCAACTAATCTGTGACAAGGCAGCCAAGAATACTCTGTGGGGAAAGAGTGAAACTTGACCTCTGTCTTATACTCCTCCTCCAAATTAACTCAAAATGAATTAAAGACTTAAATGTAAGACCTAAAACATGAAACTTCTAGAAGAAAATGTAGGAATAAATCTCCTTGACATGGGTCTTGGTAATGATGTTTAGGAAACCATGCTTAAAGCACAAGCAACAAAATTAAAAATAAGCAAATGGAACTACATCAAACCAAAAGGCTTCTGCACAGAAAAAAAAATCAACAAAGTGAAAAGACACTCTACAGAATGGGGAAAAAGTATTTGTAAACCATATATCTGATAAGGCTTTAATATCTAAAATATATGAAGAAGTCATAAAATTCAATAGCAAAAAAAAAACAGTCCAACTTGAAAGTGGGGAAAGGTCTAAGTAGACATTTTTCCAAAGACGTATGACTGGCCAACATCTACATGAAAAGATGCTCAACAATACTAGTCATTAGGGAAATGCACATTAAAACTACAATGAGATATCACCTTATGCCTTGTTAGAATGGCCACATCAGAAAGACAAGAGATCACAAATGTTAGTGTGGATGTGGAGAAAAGGGAGCCCTCGTGCACTGTTGGTGGGAATGTGAGTTGGTGCAGCCACTGTGGAAAACAGTATGGAGGTTTCTCAAAAAATTAAAAACAGACGTACCTTATGATTCATTCATTCCACTTCTGGGAATATATCCAATAGAACTGAAAACACTAACTTGAAAAGATATTTGCACCCCCTACCCCCATGTTTCACTGCAGCCTTATTTACAGTAGCCAAGAAATGGAAAAAACCTAAGTGTCTATCAATGGATGAATAAAGAAGTATTTCATTTCACACATGGGAATATTATTCAGCCATAAAAAATGAGGAAGTTCTACCATTTATGACAACATGGATGAACCTTGAGGGCATTATGCTAAGTGAAATAAGTGAAAGGTAAATACTGTATAATCTCATTTGTATGTGGACTCTAATACAAAAACAACCTTAAACTCATAGAAAAAGAGATGATGTTTGTGGTTACCAGATGAGGGCTGGAGAAACTGGAGGAAGGGGGGTCAAACTTCCATTTATCAGATAAAGAAACACCAGGGCTGTCATATACACCATGATGACAGCAGTTCACACTGCTGTGTGATACACAGGAAACTTGTGAAGAGAGTAGATCTTAAGGGTTCTCATCCCTTGGAGAATTTTTTTTTTCTTTTAAGAAAATTGTATCTATAGGAGATGATGGTTGTTAAGTAAACCTATTGTGGTCATCATTTCACAACATATGTTAATCAAACCATCATGCTGTTCACCTTTCACTTATAAAGTGATATATGTCAGTTACATCTCAATAAAACTGAAAAAGAAGAGAAATCTGAAGTAATAATATGTGAAATGGAAGGCCATGTCCCTGTGCAGCCCCAACACCAGCATCACAATGTTGATGGTGAAACTGATGATGATAGCAAAAGCAGGAAAAGGTAAAAGTTAACGATTATTGAGTGCCCATTATTTCCTTCATTCCTTACAGCCACCTTAGGAGGGAAGTACAAGTAATATCCCAATTGTCAGATAAGGAAATGCTGTGTAGAGACAGTAATTAGCTTGCAAGTTGACTGAGCTCCTAAGTTGCAGAGCTAACCCAGATTAGCCTGAATCCATGGGCTTGCTCTTAACCACTCATATTCTACTGTCTTTCAATTATAAGGAGAGCTTGGGTTCATGCTTTGCAAGCAAAAGCAAATAAATAGCTATAGTTATGATCCTAAAGATGATCCTGCACAAAACATCATCCAACCATTTATTGCCTCTCACACAATTCTGGGTCTTTTTGATTATGACACACCAGCTACATCTCCTCAAAACATTCTTTCCTATACCTAGGTTTGTGACATTTTGAAAATCTCTGATTTTCATACAGTAATTCATGAATGTCCAGAAAAAATTCTCTAATCTCATTTTAACCCAGCTTCCTTTAAAACTGAATATTCTTTATCAAGCAAATTATTGGTGGGTGCTATAGACTGAATGTTTGTGTTCCTCCCAATCTCACATGTTAAATCCTAATGCTCAGTGTGATGGTATTTATTGGGAGGGGATTAGGTCATGAGTGTGGAGCCTTCATGACTGGTATTAGTGACTTTATTCTCTTGCCCCTTCCATCATGTGAAGACACAGTGAAAAGAACAGGAAGCAAATTCTCACCAGACACAGAACTTGGAAGTACCTCATTCTTTGATTTCCCAGCCTCCAGAACCATAAGAAACAAATATTTGTTGTTTATGAACCACCCAAGCTACTGTATTTTTGTTACAGCAGCCCAAACAGACTAGGACAGTGGGGAAGACTTTGTGTCGTAAATTAAGTAGGGATATACTTACAACCCAAAACTTTGGGACAAAATCAAGTCGTTCCCTCAATGGTCAGCCTCCTTGGCCCAGCCTCCCATCCTCTCCAAATCTGAGTGTATGTGGGTCACCTAGACATGCCTGTGGGACATACGCCCCTTGGAAGAGCCACCCCTCATTCCCCCTACAGGATCTGCTGCCCAGACCCCACAAACTCCGTGGTTGGAAATGACACTGGATGAGGAGGCAGGAAGCCAAGGTCAACCTGCCCTTTCAACCTTCAACATGGCTGAGGTTTATCCCGTGATATCTCTGGAAAGAAAGTTGGAGGAAAGAGGCAGCAAAGCAAACAGGAGAAGGAGAGAGAGGGGAGGAGCAGTGATGTGTAGCAGTAGCCGCGAGGGCCACCAGCATCAATCAGGCACGCTCTGTGATCTAGGGACATCATTTCTGTCTCTGTCCTCTGCCTCTCCTTGACCCAGCCTCTTAGTCTTCTTTGCTTGCTTAAAGAGTAAAACAAACTACTTTATAAACATGGTAGAAATCTAGCCAATCAGCATTATGCATATACATCCATCACCTGCCTGCAGGCCACGCCCTCGGAGACAGGGTCTTCCTATCTTTGCAGTCAGGCACAGGTACCCTTAGCATGTCTGTGCTGAGTTTTAATGGGCCCCAAATAGCACAGATAAAGGAAAGAAGGAATGATTTTTTTTGAAGTAACACAAATCCCAGTAGAAATATTAAACTTACAAGTTGAAATCTTTTTAGCATTAATTCTTTCTTAAATGCACAATAAAAGCTTGGATTGCAAGGAACTTGTTCTGTGAGCGTTCTGCAAGACGAGCAAACATTTCTAATACACTTTCACTTGATAAACCAGCGATGTCTCGCAATACGAGTAGCACGGGTCGCCAAATGTCACATGATCACAGCTGAGCCAATGGTTCTTGAAATTCGCTTTGATATACTAGTGCTTTGGATGACAAGCATGTTTCCGGAACAACTTATGCTCACAAACCAAGGTTTTACTGTATGCTGCTCTGTAGCTGTAAGATGTGCATTTCCTACATTGTGACCAATTGGATGAATAGCAGCTAAACCCATCATTATGATGACATTACAGAAAATGTGTAGTTCCTTATTTTGATCAGATGGGAAATTGTTTCATTTCATAATTGAAGTTTGACCTCCGCTTCTGAGGAAGTGATCTCCTTTCTGGCAATGAAGGGGGTACACAGCCCCCCAGCCCAATTTGAAGGGCGAGCTTGCTCCGAGATGCGCAGCTTTCACTGGAGTTGATTCAGAGAGAGGTTTGGTGAAACCGGAGGAAGGGGTTTATCTCAGAGGCTCCTGTTCTTGTTTGAACAGCCTGCAGGGATTAACTTGTGGTTGGGTCTGAGCCAGAGAGATAAATGACACAGCCCTTGTGTGCTCGCATTCAGAGGGAGCTCTTGCCAAAATGGGACAAGGAAGGATTGTGTTCAAGAGAGTTCAGGACATCTTAATACAGCAGGATGATCCAGTCTGTGCTCAGGACTTTATGGAGAGCTATGAGCCAACCCTCTGGGGACACTAGCTCATCCTGAGTGTTTAATATCCAAGTGGCATCTACCAGGGGAAGCCATGCCCCTTGGGAACAATGCTGGGTGGGTCCCCCACCTCTTTTCTAACACAGATTTTTTTTTTAACAACCTCATGAACACAAAGGAAAGAAATCCACAAAAGGAAGGGGGAAGCACTAAATTTTATTAAAGTGGTTCTCAAAATTCAGATCCTGAATTTTCTAAAGCAGGAAAGTTTAGATGAAGGTTGAGCATGTCTCACAAATGTGCATATTGTTCTTCACACGCAATATAGGATTGCTCAACAATATCCGATTTCAGAGAACATAGTTAGCATAAAGCCTTTTATGAGGAAAGTTATGAAAACACCTTTCAAACAACTTGCATCCCTGTATAATCCTGGTGTTCACTGGGCAGCCGGAGAGAGCCAGTTCAGGAAGTCGAGGGGCTTTTACCTTATGCAGGGGTTGGGTTATAAAGGTAAAGTTTAAGGGAGCAGTTAAGCATATTTAAAATTGTCCTTGAAAATCTCTTTAACTGAGCATAAAATACAGTATACAAGGTTATATATATATATATATATATATGTATATATATATATATACATATATATATACATACACATATATACATATATATACATATACGTATATACATATACATATATACATATATGTCTTTTCACTAATTTGAGTATGTAAGTGTACAATGCACAACACTAAATGGAATAATATAATAATATAATACATAATGAGGTGTGGTTTTCCAGTATTTTTATTGCGTAAACAGTCACATGGAACACCCCTAGTCGCATGTATGGAGTTTATGAGTGTCACCTCGGGTTCCCAGCCCAGCCACCCTCTGCTCTGCTTTCTCCACGCAGACTAGCCACGTTCACCCTTGCCTGTGTTCTCCCGGAGTCCAGCCCTGCCCCAACCCAATTCTGAGTGCTCGGGGCGGACACTTACGTGCTCTCGTCCCTCCCCAGCTGAGAGTGAGTAGAGGTGGGGTTACCACCAAAGGGAGAGCTGGTCGCTCTGTCCAGGAATCCAGCAACATGTTTCTAGGCACCATGGGGCCAAATGAGACCACGTGGGTTCGATATGGTCCCTCTCCACCCCCTCCCACCATGCATGGACCGCAGTGAGTGACAGCATTGCCATTCTTCATTTTCAAGGGGTTTTCTCCTCTTTTTGTTGGCAGAAGGTAGATGGCAGACAGAATTGTACAATGCACATGGTGGAGGTCAGAAAACCCACAGGTCTGGGTTCACACAAAGGCGGACAATACCAGTCTCCAGAGATTCGGCAACTGTGTCTGTACCAGGGACCGAGGCCGCTCACCTTCATGTCTCTGGATCTCCACACCTGTCGCTGAGAACAAGCCCACAGGGGTTCCACCCACATTATCTTCTGGTATTTAAACAAAAAAATCTAGGGGCTACTGGGATGGCTCAGTTGGTTAGCCGTCCGACTCTTGATTTTGGCTCAGGTGGTGATCTCAAGGTTCATGAGATCAAGCCCCGAGTCGGGCTCTGAGCTGACAGTGCAGAGCCTGCTTGGGATTCTCTCTCTTCCTCTCTCTCTGCCCTTCCCCTGCTCCCTCCCTCTCTCTCAAATAAGCATTAAAAAAAAATAAAATAAACAAAATGAGTCTATTTTAACAATGCCTTAAAACCAACTCCCTGCTAGAACCTTAATAGGATTCTGAGGTGGTAACAGGGCCTTCCTAATGTTATCTGTAAAATCAAAAATAAGGCTTAGAGTTCCCATTTTTTTCTTTTTCATTGTAGTCAGAAGGGTCACCATTCAACTCCCATATTTATGACGTGGCCTGTGATAAGGAGAGACTGCTCACTTATCTCTGAGGCGGATGACAGAAAAAGTATCAGGAAAAAGATACTGCGATCCCTCAACTGCCCAGCAACATGAGATGAAAATTACCCTTTAATCTGCAGCCTAGCAGGTCCTTCTTTCCATTAAACCTGAATCCCCATTTTATTATAGACTTGGGCCAGTTATGTATGACTCACTGGGAAAGTGCATTTTATGATCTTGTCAGAAGAAATGGTTTCACTGGGATCATTTTAAGCCAATAATTTTATACCTACCTCCACCTAAATATCTAGGACATTAACTTATTAACCATTTTAGTGTCAAGCCTAATGCATTTTAAATACTTAAGACAAATACCAGGACACTACGGGGATCGGAGAATAGATTTTCTGTCAGCATTTAGTGCTTCTACATATCAGGGGGATCAGTCTCCATGGATTTGCTGGGAAGCGGCTCCATTCTCTACCTTCTCCACGCATGGAGCTCTCCTTTTGTTCTACGGGAGGGAGAATGTGCACA
The DNA here is from genome assembly GCF_027475565.1 of Acinonyx jubatus. Taxonomy (NCBI): domain Eukaryota; kingdom Metazoa; phylum Chordata; class Mammalia; order Carnivora; family Felidae; genus Acinonyx; species Acinonyx jubatus. The sequence continues at coordinate 2,870,981 of NC_069393.1, forward strand.
TGGGATGAAAGCCGGGCTGATTATTTCAGACCCAGGCTCATGTCTGTGTGACTGATGAGGTCCTGGCCCTCGGCCTGTGTGACAACATTGAAACCTCGTCCCCTCCTTGCAGCTCTGCTGGCCTGTGCTGGGGTGTCCAGGCTGTGGTTGGTGTGTGTGTGTGTGTGTGTGTGTGTGTGTGTGTGTGTGTGTAGGTCCCACAGACCTGGTTTCTACTGATAACCTTGATTTCATCCTGTGAGGGTCTGAGCGGAGAACCAGCTGAGCCACCATCAGCTAGAGACTTTCTACCTACAGAACTGTCAGGTAATACGTTTGTGTTGTCTTCAGCTGCTAAGGTCGTAGCAACTTGCTTTAGCAGCCATAGCAAATGGAAACATTCACCCTGAAAGCTCTTCTACACTGTCACAGCTTCAACTAACCACGTAAAGGACAGCGAATCCCCGTTTTGCACCTTGCGGAATTCCTTACCCTCACGACCACCTTCTGTTGGGCAACTCTACTTGGATATCTTAAAGATGTGTCCAACTCTACCTGTTAGAAAGTGAACTAATTTTCTTTCCTCCCAAATCTTTTTCTGTCTCTGGTGTTCGCCAAGCCAGAGAGCGGGCTGTAGGCTAGATTCTTCCCTGCTTTACTGCTTGTGTGGTCTCACCTCCATCGGGTCTTTGTTGAGCTGTGACCGTCTCAAGGAGGGGCGCCTTGATCGCCCTGTTTCAGGTGGTGGCCCTCCCCCTGTTACACACGTTGTCTTTTTTTCACATCAGCCTCTGGTGTATCAAACTCACTTCTTTGCTTTTTCCTCCCCTCACTTGGAATGTAGGCTCCATGTCTGATTTATTTTATTCATTCTATTTAACAAGCAGTAACACACTAGTTCCCAAACATCAGGCATCTCTCTACGCAGTTGTACAAATATCCACGTATTTAATACACATTTTTTCCCCACTGCTGTATTTCTAGGTTCTAGACTAGTGCCCAGCATGTAGTAGTTGTTGAGTGAACAAACGAATGAATGAATTCAGCCGAAAGCTAAATCCTGTTCATTTTATTTCCCTACTGTCTTTTAGATCAGCCCACTTTGTCCATCCCACGAATGCATCCTGAGTCCAGTCCTTCTGCATTATAGCAGCAATATTCAAGAGCTCCCCTTACGTGCCATCCTTTCCCCTAGAACCCACTCTGCAGTGTAGCTGCAGGGAAATTGCCACACACCTCTCACCCGCTCCCTCCTTCCTCACTCGCTAACCTTCAGCCAGCCTGAACGTTCAGTTTCCCAAATATGCCCTTTCTCCCTTTACTTCCAAGACTGTGCAGTGATTCCTCGCCCTGGGATGTGCCTCCTTGCCACCTGCCCTGTTCGCCATATTTCAGCTTAGTTGTTCTCCTCTGTGACACCTTCCTGACCTCCACCCATCTCCATCACGGGAAGTGCCTGTCTCTGTGCTCACTAGCTATTCTGTCTTGGCTTCTCTCCTTCTCTCCGCCTTCCCCACGTATTACCCCCCGCTTCCAGCCCCGTGTGTAAAGACCTCGTTACCCCTGCCGTTCCTCGCTAGTTCACAAGGTCCTTGAGGCCATGGGCTGGGGCTCACGATCTACTTCAGCACCTAGTGCACCAGCTGGCACCTAGCTGGGACTCAGGACATACCCAGTGAATTGGCTTCCTGGGGCTTGGTGAGCCCAGGCCAGGCGACCTCACCAGCCAGAAGGGCACCTGTTCTGCCAGTGTTGATTTCCAGGCACAATTATATGTGTAAATGCATTTTCACTGTTCTGCCTTAGGACCCAATTTTTGAAAATTAGATTTTAAATGTCCCATCCTCCTCACTTACATCCCATGCTTCTAGACATTTAGCGCATAATTTAAAATGAAAGGCATAGAAAATTGGACTCATTTAGTTTACTCTACTTGAAATCCATGTTAGGCTATTTTTAAATTCTCATGGATCTTGTGCTCTTTAGGGTGTGTGTAAGAGGGAGGGAGGGAAGGGGAGAGGGAAGGAGGGAGGGAGGGAGGGAGGGAGGAGGGAAGGAAAGAAGGAGGGGAAGGAGGGAGAAGGGAAGGAAGACACTTGCTGTAAGCAGTTAGAGATGCACCATGTTATTATTATTGCACGGTTTTTTCTAAATATAATTTATTGTCAAGTTGGCTTACATACGGTGTGTACAATGTGCTCTTGGTTTTAGGGGTAGATTCCCATGATTCATCGCTTACATACAACACCCACTGTCATCCCAACAAGTGCCCTTCTCAATGCCCATCACCCATTTTCCCCTCTTCCCTGCTCCCCATCAACCCTCAATTTGTTCTCTGTATTTAAGAGTCTTTAATGGTTTGCCTCCCTCTCTATTGCACTTTGTTTTAATACGGTTTCGCATTAGCATTGCCCCAAATACAGTTTCCAAAGTCAAACGCTGAAGTTAAGACTCAGCCTCAACCTTGGCCGCACTGTGTTCTCAATTGTGATGAGGTGCCAGCTTGCACTGTGGGTCACAAGTGGGGAGTCTCGACATTCTTTCCCTTGCTTTCCACACGTTCCCCTGTCTCAGCCACGCCCACTGCAGACGGCGGGCAGGAGCCGATGAAGATGCCGGCATTGGCCGTGGGTACAGACCCCCTGACTTCCAGACCCTGCTCTCCTAGGCACCACGCGCACAGGTGGGCTCAGGCACCCCCTTCATCCCTGGTCCTGAATCCCCATCCTCACATTAGGAGTGGGCGCAGAACCTTCCGCTCTCACGCGTATTCCTCTACCAAGCTCTCTGTACCCCTTGGGCGTGTGGTGGAGACGCCATGCCACTGGTGGTGCTGAATGTTCACGCCGAAGTTGAGCCCGTAAGGCACCAGTGACCCCTCCTGTCTCCTAACGCGTGGCCCACAGCTGGCCCTCGCTTTTCCCAGGGAGGCCCAAATGCCCGCCGCCTGTGCCCATTGTTTCCCCACGTATCATTCTCTGCTTTCTGGAGCCGTCGTGAGACTCAGCGGCATCGCCAGGAAAGCGAAATCAAACACACGTTGTGATAGAGCTAATAGACAATGTAACAAATGCCGAGGGGAGCCCACTGTGGGGTGCTGTTCTCCTGAGAGTTGAAATCTAAGGGAGGGACAGAAAAATAAAACCAGGAAAAAAAAAAACCCACCACCAACACCAACAACAGGTAAATGAACCCGTAAAGAAAATAACGACAGGATTTTGTGAGGCCTACGAAGGCAACAATCAAGAATCAGAGAGAAGATAATCAGGGTGGGAAGCAGCCAATGCCTATGGGGAAGGAGCTCTCCCACATGTAAGCTGAAGCTTAAGGATAGCAAAATCACCTCTACACAGGCGGCAGGGGAGTGCCAGGCACAGGGTGGGGAGAGAGCCTGTATGGAGAGGACGAGGACAGGTCAGGGAGTGCCGGATGTGAGGGGTGGATGGGGAGACCGGGGCAGGGACCATGCAGCCCCCCTGCGTGTTTTGTGGAGAGCTTTAGATTTGGTTCCCAGGGCAAAGGGAAGCCAGCACGGGGTGTTCAGCAAGGTTTTGTGGCCTCTCTCTCACGAGAAGGGCCATCGTAGAAAGGTTGGGAATCTCAGGCTCCTTCCCTGTTGGGGGCCTGGCAGAGCGGCCCTGGAGAAGACAGGACTAATAGTTTCTACAGAATTCTGCAAGCCGGCCCCCTCTGCTGAGTGGAAATAGAAAACACAATGGCCGGATGTGCCAAACCTCTGCCCCTTCGAAGCGCAGCCAGGGTGGGCACCCTCGCCCCCCTCTCCCACCCCCCTGATAAGCACCCAGTATTTCCTGTCTCCCTGATGCCTCTCCCGGCAAGGTGCCGCCCGGGAGCCTCCTACCACGAGGCGCTGCCTGGGCTGTGGAAGATCTAGGATTATGTTCCCTGGCGGCTGTTTTGATAAGGCTGAAACTCAGCTCTTTCATAGTGTCGTGTTCATTGCTGATAAGGCTTGTCTTTTTCTTTTCCCTTGTCCATTATGGAATTAACGGCACATGTTGGTGAGAGCAGGCTCATCACTAATACATGTGGGGCTGGGGCAAAGATACAGCACGAGGCACACATACCGTGTATCTGAATGTTCAGAGCTCTAAATCTGCCTGGTAAATGGCCGAGTATTGCAGGTTCTATTGTCCTAAGTTGCGGCTTTGAAGTAGAAGTTTTATTATTACTCAGGTACGGTAAGGCCACCAGGTCAGGAGATGACTGTCCTTGAAAAGAGAGTTTGTAACTCATAGGTTCCCAGGGGAGGGACACACCACACCCTGGGGGCCCCATGGGAAAGCACGGGGCTCAGTCAGGAGGCAGAAGGACGGAGGGGAAATGTGGGCAAGAGACTTTATTTTGAGGGGCAAGGAACAGGTGCATCAGGGCACACAGGCTGAGGACTAGTTAGTTCGAATCATTCCAAGACTCCAGAGCATCGGGCTGTCCTCAGTTGTCTGGTACCTGGCCCTGGGTGACAAGGGCCGGGGGATGGTGGCCCCGAGTGAGAGCTGGATGAAGGAGGTGGCTCTGGATTGGTTGGTTTTCATACGAAAGGCTTCGTCTCAGGCGATGTGTTCACATCTTGGGTGGTCCTTCCAGGATCAGCAAAGCTCATAACATATGGAATTATTGACTCACGGTGTTGTATATCTGTAACTTCTATAACATTGCATATCAATTAGACTTTCATTAAAAGATTAATTAATAAATTAAATAAATAAGTAGCCATGAACTGTAAGAAAATAAAAATATGATTAGTGCCCTTGGCAAATATAACTTCTTAATGGTTGGAGATCGGGTATGGATTTAGAATTCTTGGATCCCTTGGATTCTGTGCCAGAAAGCTGACCGCAGGATGGTTGGCCATGGCCCCCAGCCCCCTGCTTGAGGGCTGGCTCCTTTCTTTGTCATCTCTGTCATCCGTCAACCATAAGCACCACACACACAAGACTAAAGACACACTAGCTTGCATGTCCAAGCTCTGTCCACCCCTTTGTGATGAGGCTTGAGTGTGCTACCACATCCCCTTCTGGAAGGAGGGATGGGCTTCCTCTGGATGCTGAGTGTGCTGGGGGGAGACAGCCCTCAGCTCTCAGTCTCTTTGGGGATTGCTGGGGATGCCAAGGTTCATGCCTGGACCCAGCACCCAGTCAATGCAGGGGCATAAAGGCCTGGTCCATCATTACAGCCTGGAACAACTCTGGAGGACTGCCTGGCTCCGGAGCCCCCATAGGTTGGGCTGAAGCATTTGTCAGGGCTGTGCTGCAGCCCAGCAATCCTGCTCCTCTCTGAACTCCCACAGGCTCTGAGCTGAAGAGCACTCCTCCATAAACATCTAGCTCACTTAGCACCCCCTCTCGCAGCCAATCTCCTTGCACCCTCCCCTGCTGACCACCAGCCTCCCAGCCTCCCAGGGCCCCTTGGGCTTAGGGATCCCTGGGCCGCCGGTGCTGGATACCCTGAGGACACTAAGTTGGGGAAGAGGCTTGCCTGAGTTTACGAAGTGGGCCCAGGGACATTTGGGTGGGGAAATTCCAGCGTCCTGGGTCCCAAGAGCACAGATAGGAACTGCAAGGGTTGTGGCCCCCTGGCCCTGTGGGGAGGGGCTGTGTGGAGAGGCCCAGAATGGGGTCTCTCGGCTCTAGGCCCCGCCTGCGTAGGTCGTAGGGCAATCCTGGACTGAAGAGTTTCAGAAGATGAATGGCTTTGGGCAGAAGCAAGAGGCTTCACTCAGGTATTTTCCTGGGAGATTTTATACTGTGTGATCTTTCCCACCTGGCACGCGTTTGTCATGTTTTCTCTCTGTTAATTTTCTCAATGGCCTGGCTTCACCGCCATGTGTGGGCTGGGTGTTGAAGGAAAGGAGAGGCACACGGGCTTGCATCTGGCCCTCTGTGAACACTCGGTCCACGAGCAGCAGATGCGTGGTGCTGCGTGGCTGGTCGCGGGGCCACGTGGGGGTGACGGGAAGTGTCTGGATGTGGGCACCGCGTGTGCGTGTATGTGTGGGGAGGGTTGTCCCTAGGAGGAAGGAACCTCAGAGTCAGCTAAACGCATACTTTTGTGAAACTGTCCCCAAATGGAAAATGTTCCCGTCTCACCAGGTGGCTCAGTGTGACCCATCTGGCCTTTCCCCCCTTGTTACGGAAAAGGTTTGAGACAATATGTCAACAACAAAACTGTAGGTAGGAACTTAGATTTTTAATTCGCAGATATATTTGAAACATTTTTAAACGTTTATTTACTTTTGAGAGAGAGAGAGAGAGGGCGAGCGCACGAGCGAGGGAGGGGCAGAGAGAGAGGGAGACAGAGGATCCAAAGCAGGCTCCACGCTGTTAGTGCAGAGCCTGGGTCGGGGCTCCAGCTCACAAACCGCACCTCATGCCCTGAGCAGAAATCCAAAGGCAGATGCGTGATGGACTGAGCCACCCCAGCGCCCCAAATTCACAGATATTTTATCTCCTTGGGGATGTCTTATTGAGACGCCTGAGTCTGCCTGCTCCTTTGGGCATCTGGGCACGGTGGGGAGAGGCTGGAGGTGCTGCGAGCTGGATCCTCCGGGCTGAGCGTGCCTTGGAGGTGGGTACTGTCTACTGGTTCGTAAAAGGCATGGCCTCCATTCAGAGCCTTGAACGGAACCACACCCAGGGGGAGGGATCACCGGGCAGTGGTGTTTGCTAGCTGGCCCTTACGTAGACAAAAAAGCCAGTTCACTTTTGGCCGCCCTCACAGCCTGCAGGAGGTAGTTGTCCCCACGTAACCCAGGTTCATCCGGATTTGTGCTGTTCCGGCGCCCGCCAGCTAAGACGGACGAGGCACAGGAAGGGCAGGGAGTTGGTGCCTCTGTGTTGCAGGAGGCGTTGTTGATGTCTTGGTGTTTATTGTATTTTATTGTTTTTATAGGTATGAATCACCTTAATCTCTATAATAACACAATGAGATAGGCATGTTAAGGTCCCATCAAAAAGACAAAAGCCTGGGGGTGCCTGGGTGGCTCAGTCGGTTAAGTGTCTGACTTCAGCTCAGGTCATGATCTCATGGTTCCTGGGTTTGAGCCCCGCGTCGGGCTCTGGGCTGACAGCCCGGAGCCTGGAGTCTGCTTCGGATTCTGTGTCTCCCTCTTTCTCTGCCCCTTCCCTGCTCATGCCCTCTCTTTCTCTCTCTCTCAAAAATAAATAAACATTAAAAACTTTTTTTAATTAAAAAAAAGAAAGATGAAAATCTGAAGCACAGAGTGGTTAAGTGTCTTGACCAAGGACACACAGCTAATACGTGGCTTAGCTAATGTTCACCTTGGCAATCTGAATCCAGAATCTATGCCATCAACCACTGTATATCATGGAGTCATGGAAATATGCATGTCTTAATTTTCTCTCACGGTGCAGCCAACCTGTGCAATCAAATCCTATGCTTGAAATTACCTGCCTGGTTTTCCACCAGAAATTTTCTTTTTCTTTTTTTTTTTTATTTCACGAGTAGAACCCAGTGATTCATCACTTACATATAACACCCAGTGCTCGTCCCAATAAAGGACTCTCCTTAATGTCCATCCCCCATCTAACCCATCCCTCCCCACCAACACCTCTCCAGCAACCCTCAGTTTGTTCTCTGTCTTTAAGAACCTCTTACAGCTTGCCTGATGACTTGGTATTTAAACACAGGAGTTTTGCCATCTTCTCTGTTTATTTCATTCCCCTGGCACCTGCCCCTCTCGTCCCCATGTGCTCTGTTTTGTTTGTAATAGAAACTGAAGTGTGTCCGTAGATTCATTTCTTTCTCAGCTCGTAGGTCCTCTTTTCCAGGGAGCCTGTGCAGCCCTCTCTCTCCTCCTCAGCCTGGATTGCATCTGTCTCTCTCCTGCACCCTCGCCTGAGTTGTTCTTTGATGACCTCAGGTGCTTGGCGTCCTGATAATCTGTTCTGATTTCTGTCTCCTCATCAGGTTGAGAACATAAACGGCATCATCTTCATTGTGCTTCCCCAGCGGCTGGCACAGCACCCGGCCTGTGCTGGTGTTGCAAGACATACTGGGCATCTTCTCTGAGCTCAGGACTGCGCTAGGCACTAAGGGTTCCAAGTGCCTAGCCTGGAGCGCCCGGATGTCTCAGGCAGTTGAGCATCTGACTCTTGATTTCGGCTTAGGTCATGATTCTAGGGTTGTGGGATTGAGCCCCGCATCAGGCTCTGCGCTGAGCGTGGAACCTGCTTAAGATTCTCTCTCACTAGGGGCGCCTGGGTGGCTCAGTTGGTTAAGTGTCTGACTTCAGCTCAGGTCATGATCTCACAGTTGGTGAGTTCAAGCCCCGTGTCAGGCTCTGTGTCTCCCTCTCTCTCTCCCTCTGCCCCTCTCCCATGCTGTCTCGCTCACTCTCTCAAATATAATAAAAAAAGAAGATAGAATCCATGAGGATCAGCCATGTCCCACATGAACTTGGATGGCTATAGGAAGGTCTGAAAGGTCTGGAAGCCTGCAAGAGGCAAGAGCACCATGGGAAAGAGGGGGTTCCGGGCAAGCAATCAGAGTCTTGTAGCCCAGAGAGCATCTCGGTGGGTGGAAAGGCAGAAAACATTTGAGGAGAGTGTTTCAGGCAGAGGAAACAGAGCCAAGATGTAAGTCTAGGAGTCAGACAAAGCAGCGCATTGGGTCAAGACACCACCGTGGAGATGGGGTGGGAGGGCACCCGGATGATGCTGGACCCCGGGGCTCTGAAGCTGCGGGACTCTGTCCTTCCCCCTTCCCTGTTAGCCCGTGTTGGCTTTGTCCTCTCACTGTGCCTAAACTGTGGCTGCAGGCAGCATCCAGCCCTCGTGTTTCAGCTTTGGCCATGGAGAGGGCAGGTCCTCTTCAGCCAGTGCACGTTTGAAAACTCGGGAGCGAGGAGCCACTTGGTTCATCCGAATGTGTCTTCTACCCGGGACAGACTCAGCTAAGACGGTGGGTATGCCGGCAAGGGGCCGAGTTGAGGATGGTGAGCACCCCGGAAGGGAAGGGTGCCGGGCAATTCCTCTGCTAAAGGTGGTGAACATTGGTTGATATGCTATGGGACTGGGAGCAGAGCAGTTGGTGTTAAAAGCGTTCCCTCTGTATCCCCACGCCTCCTTGCCAAGATCTGCTGGGTGCAAGGGGCGGGCCATAAGTGGGGTGGCTGCTTAGTTACTTCTCAAGACGGCTGACAGGGGCATAGCCAACATGGAGACCCATGTAGCTGGGGGTCAGATTGGCTTCAAAGGGTTGCCATTCCTTGCCCTTGAGCACAATCTGAGTTCTGCTGCCCACGTTCCAGGATCTCGCTTCCAAGGGCGATAACCCAGGTCAGACCTAGGGTAGAGCACCTAGGGTTTCAAACAGAGAGATGCCAGGTTCAAATATTTAACAGTTATGTATGTAACTATGTAGCCTCTGTGTTAGAGGGAAAAGTAAATTCTTCTGTGAAATGTAGAATGCCTTCGGGGGGGGGGGGGGGGGGGAATTCGTCAATTATGTTTCATGACAATTGGGCAGTAGGATTATGTATTTGAGAACATATAGACTTTGTCATAAAACTGAAGTGGGTTGGGGCGCCTGGGTAGCTCACTCAGTTGAGCATCTGTCTTCAGCTCAGGTCATGATCTCATGGTATGTGGGTTCGAGCCCCATGTCGGGCTCTGTGCTGACAGCTCAGAGCCTGGAGCCTGCTTCAGCTTCTGTGTCTCCTTCTCTCTCTGCCCTTCCCACCCCCCAACTCGTGTTCTCTCTCTCTCTCTCTCTCTCTCTCTCTCTCTCTCTCTCTCTCTCAAAAATAAACATTAAAAAAAAACCAACGAATTAACTGGATCTGAATTTTTTATTTACTCCTTGAATTAACTTCCCTCAGCCTCAGTCTCCCTATCCTCAAAAGGGATTTATTTAGAGAGTTATTGTAAATGAGATCACGCACACACAAGGCCATCATGCCAGCACCTTGTGTGAACTCACTTTCCTTAGCTCAAGAAGATCAAATGTGGATTTGGGCTTTTTTTTTTTTTAATGTTTTTATTTATTTTTGAGACAGAGAGAGACAGAGCATGAGCAGGGGAGGGGCAGAGAGAGGGGGAGACACAGAATCCAAAGCAGGCCCCAGGCTCTGAGCTGTCAGCACAGAGCCCGACGCGGGGCTCGAACTCACGGACCGCGAGATCATGACCTGAGCTGAAGTCGGACGCTTCACTGACTGAGCCACCCATGCGCCCCTGGGCTTTTTCTTCAAACACAGATTAAGAAAATAGTATTCCGTTTTGAAAACCAAGCCCCACATTCTATTCCTTGTTCTGTCTGTCAAAAAGAGGGGAAGTAAATCATGTGTGCGTGTGGTACGTGCATGCGTGTGTGCATGTTTGAGGGAAGTGAGGAGAAGGAAAAAGAAGAGTGTATGTTCTCAAATGTACACTACTAGGCAATGCAAATAAATAGACATTTTAAACAGTTTTTAAAATATCACAGTGGCCCCCCCGGTGGCTCAGTAGCTTAAGAGTTCGACTCTTGATTTTGGCTCAGGTTATGATCTCGTGGTTTGAGTTTGAGCCCCAAGTCAGGCTCTGTGCTGACAGCCTGGAGCCTGCTCGGGATTCTGTCTCCCTCTCTCTGCCCCTCCCCTGCTCATTCTCTCTCTCGCTCTCAAAATAAACAAATAAAACTTAATTTTTTTTTTTTTTTTAAATATTGCAAATGGATGTTCAGGTCAGAACTCTTTCAATTACATGTGCTAGAAAGCTAAAGGCAAACCACAGCCCACAAAGGTCGGTCTGCAGGGAGAGCTGGGGAGAGTGGAATTGTCTTTTCATTTGGTAGAAACATTTGGCTGGCGTGTGCATGGGGGCTGTGGCGTGAGGTGCTGGGAGCTGATACTGTTACCTTTTTTTCCTGACCTGCTTCCCATACCACGCCTGCTTGGTTTTCCTTCTTGCCATTGCATTGTGCTGATTTATTAGGCTGTGTGCTTCTAGGGCACCGGCAGATTGCATGCAGGAGCAGGTCTGAACTGGGAAAGTGAGAATTACTGTATCAGATGATACCCAATTAACTCGTGACAAGCACAGCAGGTGAACCTGGAACTTGGGCTTTATCTTTTATGTAGCAGAATCAGTCGCTGTATATTAAAACGTTTTTTAAACCTCATGGAGCTTGGCTACTCATTTCTCCTTTCTTCCCACCTGCCCGCCATCTCTTCCCATATACGCAGGGGTGGTTTTTACAGACTTGAGTGTCAAAATGGACAAGTCCCTGAGATGCGCTCTGAGTTCAAGGGCAGTGGGTCGGGGCTCCCTGAGGCAGACACAGGGCATCTGGGCAGCCAAAGCCACACGCCATCAGGCAGAGCTAAATAGTGCAAGCAGCAGCATAAACATAACTTTAGAATAATTAGTTTTACTTTCTTTGTGGGCACCTGAGTCCCATGATGATGCTCTAGCTCTGAAAAAGCTTTGCCACCCCCTGACCTTTGGTGCCTCTGCCAGTGAGGTTATTATAACACAACATTCTCACTCAGATTCCCCCAAGGGGAACGTCTGGATGAAG